>NC_136324.1:8817989-9417989 GCF_964198595.1 Lampetra fluviatilis
GTATCCCGAGTTATCCGGGTGAGGGGGCTGCTACCCCCTCTAGTGCTGTCCTGTACCGACAACTTGTAATAAAGATACGTGTGCCTCAACCTGGGTGTCCAGCGTAATTACCGGTACTTCACTGGCAAAGGAGGTCCAATTAGGTAGATGCTCACCCCGAGCCCTCATTACTCTGATAATGTGTGTCTTTGTGCTGTACGCCTTTTGGCGTCCTCTGGTCTAACACCGTTGAGACTAGGCTCAAATAAGAAAGCTGTCTCTGGTGTTGATCAATCAGTCTCAAAGACAATGCATATATTATCAGAGTATGTTTTTTGTTTGCATGCTGACCACAAGTATTGTGGTTAATGCAGACATGATTCCTTGTAAAAGGTTTCAGTTTGGTGTTTTAACATCTTAACACCTGTTTTGTTGCCAGAAAAAAGGGGAAAATCTATTCTCACAGGAAATGTAATGTTGCTTATAGAAGGTCTATCTAATTATCCTACCTTCTGAATTGTGTTAACTGTCTTGCTTTTGTACATAATTAGCTTTGTTTTCTCTTTTATCTTGGCAAAGTGTAACTGTCCATTCTCTGATGGTTCCTGTGCTAAATTTGCTGCGAACATGGTCAAGTTACAACATTCTGGGGTTTCAGCTGCCCCTTATTAAACTGGGTTCTCAAAAAAATGGTTTGTGAAAAAGTTAATGCATAATAGAGATTTTTTTGGGTTAGATCGCGTAAATATATAAATGTTTCGTTAAAGCCTGCCACCACCCGATACACACAATGGACGGAAAGGACAGGATACAAAGGCTCGCATAATGCACATGCATAATGTGCGTTAGCTCATTAATCGCCCCCCCCCCCCCCACATTGCGTAAGAGCGCAGAAGAGTGGTCACCACATCTACGCCTCTATATAAGGAACGAAACAGGTGGACTTCTCAACATATGAAGCTGTCGCCTGATGAAGCTAGTTGTAATTACTGGCGAAACTTCGTACTCAGATTGTAAATGTTGTGGCTTGGCTTTCCAACACAGTGGTGTGCTGTACTAGTGACGAATTGGCACGTTCTGTTTACGTGACAACCCTTACTAGTTGGCTGTGTCGGGTGGTGGCGGGTTTTAACGACACATTTATATATTTACGCAATCTAACCCAAAAAAAAGAAATATTATGGATGATATTGGTCGCGAAAGCCTACGTGTTAAAAAGTTAATGGTCTTAGCCCAGTCACAAATGACTACCTGAAAACCCAATTATATATACTGTATATATTTACTTAATTTGGCTTATTACAGTTCTGATAATTAAAACAAATGGTTTACCACGTGATGAACACCCGTTTGTAAGGCATATAAAGAGGTGTGTGCCCTTCGTGTGAATAAAGAGGCCTCGTAAATTGACTTTCAGAAGTCGGTCTGTGACATCACATCCCAGAGCCATTATCAAACACTGCAGGGCACAAAGAGTTACAAATGTAAACTTTTTTTTTTCCTCCAATGAAATTGGTAAGATAACAGATAAACAACAAACATTTCAACTCATAATTTTTCAAACAGCTGATTTTATTATCATGACAATGTTATTACGTTCTCAATAAAACACATCAAGAAAGATTACATGCAAATTTTAATCATACCTTCACATTGTGAGGTTTTTCAATTACAAAACATTTTCTAAATATTTTTTATCATAAATACTGTTATTCAAAATCACAGAGCAAATATTAAATAGCATTTCTTAGGTGCAGGCAATACATTTTGCAAATCATATTAGTTAAATGACGCACTCTCTCGCTCTCTATGATTCTTAAATATTCACACCTCTCAACATTTTAAAAATAGCATTCTACGGTGGGGAACTTGTCGGTTCAAAGTTACATGATCTCCCTGCTCACATTATCCATTGGGCAGTACAGCCCTGAGCTAGTGGTTGGAAATTCCACATTCCTATGGTAACAAATAGGGAAGGATGATAGGTTAAAACGACGTAGAAATTTCCATTGGGGGGGGGGGGAGTGAAAAAAGTGCATTAGTGCAAGGTGTCTATTAGTTATGAAAACATAATTTTTAGCATTATAACATTTAGCCAGAAAGAAAAAAACAGTTTTGTAGCCAAAATACATGTAGCTCCACCACTGCCAGGCCCATTATAAAGACTAATAATATTATGCCAGCCAATTTCAAACACTCCCCCTTTCAACAAATGAAATATTCCAGTCAATAACGTGTGTGTGTTCACCACACTAGCCTTCTGCACGAACACACTGGAACTCGTCGGAGTGTACCATTTTAACGGAGACGACCAACAGCGGGGGTGGGTCGAAATGTTCTCAAATTAAAAGTGTAAAAAATAAGGATAATTTAAAAGTGCCTGTCAGAGGTCTGTACTTGGAATTGCCCAATTAAACATGCTCTTATTTTTCATTTCTTAAGCTGGGTTACAGGCACTCGTGTCGTTGTTTTCAGCCTCTAAACTCCCACTCACTGCCAGGTACAGGTCCTCCCGTATTTTCTCTCAATTGTGCGACCTGCGCAAATGATTGAGAAGGATATTTAAATTTACCGTGAGACCCGTCTGTCAAGAGCAGACAAAGACTCTTGAATGAGCAACCCTGCGTCCTCTCACCGCCCCCTCTTCTATCAATATGAGTTACAGTATGATTCAGAATTAGTGTATTTTGGGATAGATCGCGCTGTAAAATTTTGGTGAACGACATAATTTTGCCAACACAATGAAGCAGGACCAATGTTTTACAGGACTCGTGTTTTACTGACACCAAAATATGATTGGCATTCGTGCCCTCAACCGCACAAAACAACGTGAGTCGTTTATAATATAATATAAATCCATAAAAGGACAGGGAGAATCTCTTGACAACATTCTTCAGTCTACATGTCACTTGATTCCAATCTACAGATCAGCTGGATTTAGTCTACACGTGAACTGATTACAGTATGTGTGACTAACACGAGGCAGCCAATCAGTAAAAAAGTGTCACGTTGACAAAAGACAAATTAGTTCACTGCTTTAGCCCACCGGTGTGTTGAAGCGCGAAACCACAACATTTACAATTTGAGTACGACGTTTCGCTGGTAATTGCATCCAGTGTCAACGTGACACTTTTTTACTGATTGGCCGTGTCGGGTGGTGGAGGGTTACGACACATTTATAAATAACGCGATCTAAACCCAAAAACGTTGATTATGAATAATATTGGTCGCGAAAGCCTACGTGTTAAACTAACACGAGGCACTTTACCTGAGCAATAGGCATTGACCGATTCACTCACTCTCTGTAATGATTAAATTACTTGGGGACAATTTGAGATCGATTGCTTTCCAATAACCAATTGATATCTTTTTGACATTGTGGTGAACGCACCATCACTTCAAGTGACTGCTGCAGGGATGAGTAAACCTATTCCATAAAACATAGGAAACAAAATTACGATGCATGAATCGTCATCATAATACCGATTTTAATAAGTTAATGAATGTGTAAGTTCATGCCGAACTATTAAAGTGTCGGCTACCTCATTGCGACTTTGTCCAGAAACCCCACAGAATCACGAGGAATTCCTCCTCATTTTGTCATTATTAATTTTATTATTTAGTTCGAAAGGGGTTTAAAGTTAATATTATCGCTCTCGAGGTAGCATTGTTTTAATCAAAGTTAGAACAAACACGCTCGCCCTGTTCACATAGTTTGTTACCATGTCATGATTTATTAATTTCCCACGATGAAATTGGCGATTAAGAGTTTGAACTAAATGAGGACATGGAGATCCGACGACAACATTCCATCTGCGAGATTCAAATCCCCGACCGTTGCCGCCGCTGTAGAATATCGTCGATTTGGAGGATTTTCACTGACACCCGTCCTTCTCTTCCTCCACCTCTTCCTCCACATGAAGGTCCTAGCCATAAGCGGGCAACATAAATTAATGGGGAAATGGTCGTATTGGCGGTTACACCGTTGCAGCATGACACACACTGGTCTTCATAAAACAGCTCTTAAAATCAAAATTTTAACTGCCGTTAGTCTTCCGACTGCTTCGACACCACGAGAACTGATTTTGACGCTCACCACCACCCCGCAAGATTTTCTGACCGGGGTTGCGAATCGCTGAGAAAAAAAACACAATTATTGCTTAAATTTTTTTTTATATATATACCGCGCACCACAGGCGTACCCCCAATAAGTTGAATTTAAGTGGAGCAGATATAGTCGGCAGAGCCAACGCATACATTGTAGCAAAACCACCGCTGCTCCACGTGCAGATGAGGCGAGATTGCGTACTGCTGGCGTGAGACCAGAATCGTACGATGTAAAACTGCACGTGCCATGATCATCATTATCATCATAATAATGTTGTCAACTCGCAACGCAGCACTTCGCAGGATTCGCTCACTCTCTCGATGAGAGAAAACGATTCAGAGGTGCGAGGCGGAATCACGGACGAGCGGGAAGGCAGCAGCAGCCACGCGGTGAGACGGCACCAAATTGCACCCTCTCCCCCGTGCTCTGCGGTCCTCTGTATATTAAGGTGTAATCGGCCAATTAATGAGCGATTACATGTGGGGCGAAACCGGAACTCCCAGATACATTTTCGCGAATGCGTTTTTACACGTGACTTTCGACGTGACTTTCACACGGCCAGAGCACCAGATACACAAATATATAATTATAAATAAATAAATACATATGTATGTCGATATTACGCGTGCAAGGGAGTAACAGGCAGTCTACAATTGCTGTACGGGCAGCCCTCGGCTTACGAACCTAATTCGCTCCTGAGACCCGTTCGTAAGTCGGAACACAACAACGCACTGCATTTAAATGCTCATACGGCGACTGTTATGAAATAAGTTCCGGTTCAGCAGCAAGGTAAGCATCATTAAACGCATTATATCGCACGGAGGATCGCTCCTCTGAACAAAATAGCTCCGCAGTTCAGTTTTCAAGCACGACTTCGTGTGTTAAGTCGATGTTATTTGCTCGTATTATTTTTTCATGGAAGCTGGTTTGTAAGTACAGGTGTTCGTAAGTCAGGCGTTCGTAAGTCGCCTGTACCGCCTTTTGGCGAGCCAGGGTATGGCAACCCCCATGACGCCCACGGGAAGGGGAGTTTCACAGCATATGCGTGATTATAATCTCGTGATTATAATCTCGTGATTATAATCTCGTGATTATAATCTCCCAACACACCGGTGTGCTGAACTAGTCACGAATTGCCACATTTTGTTTACCTGACAAATCTTATGTATTGGCTGTCGGGTGGTGGCGGGTTTAACGACACATTTATATTTACACGATCTAATCCAAAAACCTCTATTATGGACAGACACCATTGGTCGCGAAATCCTACGTGTTAAACAAAGTGTATGATGTGGTGGGCCGGATTATTTTTTAGTGGGAGCCCGAGGTGTGGGGGGCAGGGGGGAGGTTAGTTCTGGGGCGTCCTCATTGTCCACTACATTAATTTCCCCTCCCTTTAATATTTTACCACTGCCCGTGCCTGATGTCAAACGCTCTGTCGTTATTTATTTCGGGGGTTTTGTCAGCTCCGTTTTTTTTAATGTGACACGCAAATCGTCATCGCTAATATCAAGGATACAACAAACTAAACTAGTTTAAGTTCTGCACGTAAATAATGTGGGCCATAATTACAAAATTTCACAAAGGATACAGTATTGCATTTGAACCATTATACATTAAAGCAGTAATTTGTTCGTTCGTTTGTTCATTTCTCAATCCGCTTGTCCTGGTGAGGGTCGCGGCGGCAGCGTGTTGAGTAGTGGTGGTCCACATCTCCATTTCCCTGGCGACGGACTACGGCGCTACTCCACCATACACTACTATACACTACTACACTATACACTACACTATACCCTACTACACTACTATCAACTATACACTACATTACTATACACTACTACACTATGCACTACAACACTATATACTGCACTATACACTACTATACACTAGACTATACACTACTACACTATACACTACTTTACACTACTACACTACTATACACTACACTACTATACACTACACTATACACTACACTACTATACACTACACTATACACTAATATACACTACACTATACACCAGACAACTATACACGACTATATACAGACTCGAGCTCTTCCTGGAGAATCCCCAGGTGTTGTTCCCAAGCCTGCCGAACGACACACATTATTTTTGTGGGGGGGGGGCTCAAAATCCGAGGGCCCCCCGGGGCCCTAAAAGCCGCCGCGTTAATCCGGCTCTGGCAGTGTAGGGGAGAAGGGGCGAGTGTGTACGCGCCCCCCACCACCGGCGTACCTACCTCTGGACGCCTCGGGGATGGGTCACTGCGATACCAAAGTGAGAGCGACAGGGACCAGCAGCAGAAGCATCACAGCCAGGCACGACGTGGGCTCAATGCGACTCGAATCGTTGGTTGTTGCCACGGAAGAGGACGTGGTGCTCCCCGCTGTCCCCGTCGACCCTGATGCAGACGAACCGACGGATCCACTGGATGCAGCCTACGAGCAGATGGGCAAGCGGATAGGTAGGTGGGCAGGCAGACGTGTAGGTGGGTGGATGTTCGGTGGATGGAAAGGTGGATGGGTAGGTAGGTGGATTAGAGGAAGGGTAGAAGTGTAGGTGGAAGGATAAGGTGCGTAGATGGTTGGATGTGCAGGTGGGTGGATGGATGCACAGGTGGCTAGGTAGGAAAATATGTATGTGGGTGAATGAATGGATAGGTAGTTAGTTGAGTGTGTAGGTGGGAGGGTAGGTAAGTGCATCGATAGCAGCGTAGGAAGTGCGGTAGGTATGTAAGTGAATTGGTGGATGTGCGGGTGGGTGGATAGGTAGGGTAAAATATTTGTGTGGGTGCGTAGGTAGATGAAGTCCCTCTGATATGAGTGTTGCATAACAATAGTGGGTGGTCTTAGAGTTATAGCAATGTTTGGACTACAAGGTAATAATTTATTGCAAACAGTGCTCAGTCAAAACAGCATTTTAATTGTGACATTTTTTATTATATTTGTTTCAACCGCATGTACAAATGAAAAAAACTAAACCAAATCACCAACCTGAGTGCTTGCTGCACTTCCGGGTGCAACGGTTGTGGTTGTTGCAGTATTCGCAGAGGTTGACTGCAGTGCAGACAAATGGACAAAAACAACAACAACCGTCATTCGCCACTACGTGGTGGTGACGTCACCCCGGCGCTTGTGCCAGGCTAAGTGCACTGTAAGGCCACGTGAAGTGTTGAACGCCTGCTGGCAGGAGGTCATGGGACAGACACAGGTGCCATGCATTGACTGACTGAGATGACTGGACGATGCACCACCTGTGTTCCCTACTGTGCCAACTTGCTGTGTTTTTTACCGCCTGACGCTCCGCTCATTGCTGTGAACGTCGCTCCTCTACCCTCAGTTGTTGATGGAGGGCGACTGCCTCCAACTGCCCAGTAGCATGCTTCATGAGCCTCCTCCACAGAGGGCGATCGTGACACCGCTGGTACCAGTCATCGGCAAGTCCACTCAGCTTCACATCCTCTTATACCACATCACTCCATCTCTTTTCTAGCCCATGCTGCACATATTTAGCCACCTCTCTCCGGCCGAATAAAAGCTGTTTAGGTATGCGGTGGCTGGGCATGCGGGCTACATGACCCAGCCAATGCAACCTTGCCTGCAGGAGGAGCTCACCGATGGAACTTTGTCCAGATCTTTCAAAGATTTGTGAGCTCATCACACCATCCAGCCTGATTATAGCCAGGATGGAAAGTAGGCAGACCAGCCAAAATTATTCTAACCGATGAAGATGTGCCATTAGGGGGCCCATGTTTCGCAAGCACAGAGGAGGGAAGGCATGAGCATGGCCAAGAAGACCCAAGCTTCATGTGGAGCAACAGACCGGGCAGCTTCCACACAGCGTTAAGCAGCCGATGAAAATATAATGTCGCTCAACTGATTCGGAGTGAGACCTCTACTGTCAAACCAGAGCTGGTCATAAGCACACTGCCCAGATATGGAATACTCTCAACTCTGTCCATAACTGCCCTATCACCAATAGGGAGTTAAGGAGGTGGCGTGTTTGATGGCACTAAATATCCAGGAAGGTGCTTTGTTTTTGAGGGGCTGATGGTAAGTCCCCAACTATTAGTTCCACGTTCTATGGTCGGCAGCAGTGCCTCCAACTCCTCCTCTGAGTGAGCAGCAATTACTAGATCATCAGCATACATAACATGGTTGACTAATACGGAGCCATCCTTTAACCACACCTGGGCATCGATCAGCCTACCATTCTCTCTGTACCAGATGGAGATTCCTCTTGTACAGCCAAAGAAGGCTTCACAAACTACGTGGTCGAAAAATGTATTAAATAATGTGGGAGCCAGAGGACATCCCTGTCGCACCCCAAGGTAAACAGGGAATGGCTCCGACTCCCAGCCATGAAGTTTTAACCAGGCTGGCACATCATCATGAAGGTCCTTAAGCAGAGAGTCAGGGACTCCGAAAACACGAAGAACAACCCAGAGCCCGGGCCTATTGATGGTATCATTGGCCTTGACTAGGTCAATAAAAGAGAGATGTAGGTCCTGTTGGAATTCCCTACACCTCTGCTGTAGCAGCCGGACAGAACACATGGCATCTCTACAGGACCGCCCTGGCCTGAATCCACATTGCAACTGCACAAACCTCTCCTCAGCATGCCTGGCAAGACGATGTTCAATAATCTTTGCCATGACCTTTCCTGGCACACTGAGGAGGAAGATGCCCCTGTAGTTGTTACAGTATGTGTGGTCCCCATTCTTCAAGAGAAGAAGACCACCTGGGCATCTTTCCAATCCTGTGGAACCAGTCCAGTGGTCCAGCCAGTTATTATGATGTCATATAGGGCAGTCTGCATATGAACGCCACCCTCACTCAGCATAAGCAGAGTAAACAAAGATTGAACCATTTGGTTCTTAAAGTGTTTCTTGAGAAATAAAAAAATCACCTGTCCAAAAGAAAACAGAAAAAAGTCGTTCATATGTTTAGTAATGTATTTTAATATTAGGTTATCTGTGAATGAGAATGTTGTTAATATTGATTATGGCTGGGGCCGAATATCCTGTGAGTTGGCTGCACGACCTTAAGGTAAATCAAGATGTCATCAGGATCCACTGCAGATGTCATTGTGAAATCACAGGATTTGAGAATACAACTACAATCATCTGTCACGGATTGATCTCGCGCCATGTATATTGACGTTGCATTTAATTGGGCTGGTCTTACAGGTACAGTGATTGCTGTACTAGAACGCAATCATTCATTTCAAATAGCGCAAAGTCAAAACAGCAGTTTTATTGTGCAAATTGTCAGCGCATGTGTTCCAACCACATGTACAAATTACCAAACCACACAAATCACCAACCTGAGTGCTTGCTGCACTTCCGGGTGCAACGGTTGTGGTTGTTGCAGTATTCGCAGAGGTCGACTGCAGTGCAGACAAATGGACAAAAACAACAACAACCGTCATTCGTCACTAGGTGGCGGTGACGTCCCCACGGTGCTTGTGCCAGGCTAAGTGCACTGGAAGGCCACGTGAAGTGTTGAACGCCCGCTGGCAGGAGGTCATGGGACAGATCCAGGTGCCATGCATTGACTGACTGAGATGACTGGCCGATGTACCACCTGTGTTCCCTACTGTGCCAACTTGCTGTGTTTCAGCCGCCCGACGCTCCGTTCATGGCTGTGAACGTCGCTCCTCTACCCTCAGTTGTTGATGGAGGGCGACTGCCTCAAACTGCCCAGTAGCATGCTTCATGAGCCTCTTCTACAGAGGCCGATCGTGACACCGCTGGTACCAGTCATCGGCAAGTCCACTCAGCTTCACATCCTTAAATACCACATCACTCCATCTCTTTTCAAGCCAATACTGCACATATTTAGCCACCTTTATCCGGCCGAACAAAAGCTGTTTAGGTATGCGGTGGCTGGGCATGCGGGCTACATGACCCAGCCAATGTAGCCTTGCCTGCCCGGAGATCACCGATGGGACTTTGTCCAGATCTTTCAAAGATTTGTGAGCTCCTCACACCATCCAGCCTGATTAAATTCAGGATAGATAGTAGCAAGGCCAGCCTAAATTATTCTAACCGATGAAGATGTCCCATTAGGGGTGTCAATGTTTCGCAAGCACAGAAGAGGGAGGGCATGACCATAGCCGAGAAGACCCGAAGCTTCATGTGGAGCAACAGACCAGGCAGCTTCCACACAACGTTAAGCAGCCGATGGAAATATAATGCCGCTAGACTGATTCAGAGTGAGATCTCCACTGTCAAACCGGAGCTGGTAATAAGCACACTGCCCAGATATGGAATACTCTCCACTCTGTTTATAACTGCCCTATCATCAATGGGGAGTTAAGGAGGTGGTGTGTTTGATGGCACTAAATACCCAGGAAGGTGCTTTGTTTTGGAGGGGCTGATGGTAAGTCCCCAACTCTTAGTTGCACGTTCTAGGGTCAGCAGCAGTGCCTCCAACTCCTCCTCTGAGTGAGCAGCAATTACCAGATCATCAGCATACATAACATGGTTGACTAATACGGAGCCATCCTTTGACCACACCTGGGCATCGATCAGCCTACCATTCTCTCTGTACCAGATGGAGATTCATCTGGTACAGCCAAAGAAGGCTTAACAAACAACGTGGTCGAAAAATATGTTAAATAATGTGGGAGCCAGAGGACATCCCTGTCGCATCCCAAGGTGAACAGGGAATGGCTCCGACTCCCAGCCATGTAATTTTACCAAGGCCGGCACACCATCATGAAGGTCCTTAAGCAGAGAGTCAGGGACTCCAAAAACACGAAAAACAACCCAGAGCCCGGGCCTATTGATGGTATCATTGGCCTTGACTAGGTCAATAAAGGAAAGATGTAGGTCCTGTTGGAATTCCCTACACCTCTGCTGTAGCAGCCGGACAGAACATATGGCATCTCTACAGGACCGACCTGGCCTGAATCCACATTGGGACTGCACAAACCTCTCCGCAGCATGCCTGGCAAGACGATGAATAAAAACACGAAAAACAACCCAGAGCCCGGGCCTATTGATGGTATCATTGGCCTTGACTAGGTCAATAAAGGAAAGATGTAGGTCCTGTTGGAATTCCCTACACCTCTGCTGTAGCAGCCGGACAGAACATATGGCATCTCTACAGGACCGACCTGGCCTGAATCCACATTGGGACTGCACAAACCTCTCCGCAGCATGCCTGGCAAGACGATGTTCAATAATCTTTGCCATGACCTTTCCTGGCACACTGAGGAGGAAGATGCCCCTGTAATTGTTACAGTATGTGTGGTCCCCCTTCTTCAAGAGGAGAAGACCACCAGGGCATCTTTCCAATCCTGCGGAACCAGTCCAGTGGTCCAGCCTGTTATTATGATGTCATATAGGGCAGTCTGCACATGAACGCCACCCTCCCTCAGCCTAAGCAGAGTAAACAAAGATTGAACCATTTGGTTCTTAAAGTGTTTCTTGAGAAGTAAAAAAATCACCTGTCCAAAAGAAAACAGAAAAAAGTCGTTCATATGTCTAGTAATGTATTTTAATATTAGGTTCTCTGTGAATGAGAATGTTGTTAATATTTATTATGGCTGGGCCTGAATATCCTGTTAGTTGGCTGCACGCAATGAAGAAAAATCAAGATGTCACCAGGATCCACTGCAGATGTCATTGTGAAATCACAGGATTTGAGAATACAACTACAATCATCTGTCACGGATTGATCTCGCGCCATGTATATTGACGTTGCATTTAATTGGGCTGGTCTTACAGGTACAGTGATTGCTGTACTAGAACGCAATCATTCATTTCAAATAGCGCAAAGTCAAAACAGCAGTTTTATTGTGCAAATTGTCAGCGCATGTGTTCCAACCACATGTACAAATTACCAAACCACACAAATCACCAACCTGAGTGCTTGCTGCACTTCCGGGTGCAACGGTTGTGGTTGTTGCAGTATTCGCAGTGGTCGACTGCAGTGCAGACAAATGGACAAAAACAACAACAACCGTCATTCGCCAGTAGGTGGCGGTGACGTCACCACGGTGCTTGTGCCAGGCTAAGTGCACTGGAAGGCCACGTGAAGTGTTGAACGCCCGCTGGCAGGAGGTCATGGGACAGATCCAGGTGCCATGCATTCACTGATTGATATGACTGGCCGATGCACCACCTGTGTTCCCTACTGTGCCAACTTGCTGTGTTTCAGCCGCCCGACGCTCCGTTCATGGCTGTGAACGTCGCTCCTCTACGCTCAGTTGTTGAGGGAGGGCGACTGCCTCAAACTGCCCAGTAGCATGCTTCATGAGCCTCTACTACAGAGGCCGATCGTGACACCGCTGGTACCAGTCATCGGCAAGTCCACTCAGCTTCACATCCTTTTATACCACATCACTCCATCTCTTTTCAAGCCAATACTGCACGTATTTAGCCACCTCTATCCGGCCGAACAAAAGCTGTTTAGGCATGCGGTGGCTGGGCATGCGGGCTACATGACCCAGCCAATGCAGCCTTGCCTGCCGGAGATCACCGATGAGACTTTGTCCAGATCTTTCAAAGATTTGTGAGCTCCTCACACCATCCAGCCTGATTAAATTCAGGATAGATAGTAGCAAGGCCAGCCTAAATTATTCTAACCTATGAAGATGTCCCATTAGGGGTGGCAATGTTTCGCAAGCACAGAAAAGGGAGGGCATGACCATGGCCGATAATACCCGCAGCTTCATGTGGAGCAACAGACCAGGCAGCTTCCACACAACGTTAAGCAGCCGATGGAAATATAATGCCGCTCGACTGATTCAGAGTGAGACCTCCACTGTCAAACCGGAGCTGGTCATAAGCACACTGCGCAGATATGGAATACTCTCCACTCTGTTTATAACTGCCCTATCACCAATGGGGAGTTAAGGAGGTGGCGTGTTTGATGGCACTAAATACCCAGGAAGGTGCTTTGTTTTGGAGGGGCTGATGGTAAGTCCTCAACTCTTAGTTACACGTTCTAGGGTCAGCAGCAGTGCCTCCAACTCCTCCTCTGAGTGAGCAGCAATTACCAGATCATCAGCATACATAACATGGTTGACTAATACAGAGCCATCCTTTGACCACACCTGGGCATCGATCAGCCTACCATTCTCTCTGTACCAGATGGAGATTCCTCTGGTACAGCCAAAGAAGGCTTAACAAACTACGTGGTCGAAAAATATGTTAAATAATGTGGGAGCCAGAGGACATCCCTGTCACATCCCAAGGTGAACAGGGAATGGCTCCGACTCCCAGCCAGGCCGGCACACCATCATGAAGGTCCTTAAGCAGAGAGTCAGGGACTCCGAAAACACGAAAAACAACCCAGAGCCCGGGCCTATTGATGGTATAATTGGCCTTGACTAGGTCAATAAAGGAGAGATGTAGGTCCTGTTGGAATTCCCTACACCTCAGCTGTAGCAGCCGGACAGAACATATGGCATCTCTACAGGACCGACCTGGCCTGAATCCACATTGGGACTGCACAAACCTCTCGTCAGCATGCCTGGCAAGACGATGTTCAATAATCTTTGCCATGACCTTTCCTGGCACACTGAGGAGGAAGATGCCCCTGTAGTTGTTACAGTATGTGTGGTCCCCGTTCTTCAAGAGGAGAAGACCACCAGGGCATCTTTCCAATCCTGCGGAACCAGTCCAGTGGTCCAGCCTGTTATTATGATGTCATATAGGGCAGTCTGCACATGAACGCCACCCTCCCTCAGCATAAGCAGAGTAAACAAAGATTGAACCATTTGGTTCTTAAAGTGTTTCTTGAGAAGTAAAAAAATCACCTGTCCAAAAGAAAACAGAAAAAAGTCGTTCATATGTCTAGTAATGTATTTTAATATTAGGTTCTCTGTGAATGAGAATGTTGTTAATATTTATTATGGCTGGGCCTGAATATCCTGTTAGTTGGCTGCACGCAATGAAGAAAAATCAAGATGTCACCAGGATCCACTGCAGATGTCATTGTGAAATCACAGGATTTGAGAATACAACTACAATCATCTGTCACGGATTGATCTCGCGCCATGTATATTGACGTTGCATTTAATTGGGCTGGTCTTACAGGTACAGTGATTGCTGTACTAGAACGCAATCATTCATTTCAAATAGCGCAAAGTCAAAACAGCAGTTTTATTGTGCAAATTGTCAGCGCATGTGTTCCAACCACATGTACACATTACAAATCCACACAAATCACCTACCTGAGTGCTTGCTGCACTTCCGGGTGCAACGGTTGTGGTTGTTGCAGTATTCGCAGTGGTCGACTGCAGTGCAGACAAATGGACAAAAACAACAACAACCGTCATTCGCCAGTAGGTGGCGGTGACGTCACCACGGTGCTTGTGCCAGGCTAAGTGCACTGGAAGGCCACGTGAAGTGTTGAACGCCCGCTGGCAGGAGGTCATGGGACAGATCCAGGTGCCATGCATTCACTGACTGATATGACTGGCCGATGCACCACCTGTGTTCCCTACTGTGCCAACTTGCTGTGTTTCAGCCGCCCGACGCTCCGTTCATGGCTGTGAACGTCGCTCCTCTACGCTCAGTTGTTGAGGGAGGGCGACTGCCTCAAACTGCCCAGTAGCATGCTTCATGAGCCTCTACTACAGAGGCCGATCGTGACACCGCTGGTACCAGTCATCGGCAAGTCCACTCAGCTTCACATCCTTTTATACCACATCACTCCATCTCTTTTCAAGCCAATACTGCACGTATTTAGCCACCTCTATCCGGCCGAACAAAAGCTGTTTAGGCATGCGGTGGCTGGGCATGCGGGCTACATGACCCAGCCAATGCAGCCTTGCCTGCCGGAGATCACCGATGAGACTTTGTCCAGATCTTTCAAAGATTTGTGAGCTCCTCACACCATCCAGCCTGATTAAATTCAGGATAGATAGTAGCAAGGCCAGCCTAAATTATTCTAACCTATGAAGATGTCCCATTAGGGGTGGCAATGTTTCGCAAGCACAGAAAAGGGAGGGCATGACCATGGCTGATAAGACCCGCAGCTTCATGTGGAGCAACAGACCAGGCAGCTTCCACACAACGTTAAGCAGCCGATGGAAATATAATGCCGCTCGACTGATTCAGAGTGAGACCTCCACTGTCAAACCGGAGCTGGTCATAAGCACACTGCGCAGATATGGAATACTCTCCACTCTGTTTATAACTGCCCTATCACCAATGGGGAGTTAAGGAGGTGGCGTGTTTGATGGCACTAAATACCCAGGAAGGTGCTTTGTTTTGGAGGGGCTGATGGTAAGTCCTCAACTCTTAGTTACACGTTCTAGGGTCAGCAGCAGTGCCTCCAACTCCTCCTCTGAGTGAGCAGCAATTACCAGATCATCAGCATACATAACATGGTTGACTAATACGGAGCCATCCTTTGACCACACCTGGGCATCGATCAGCCTACCATTCTCTCTGTACCAGATGGAGATTCCTCTGGTACAGCCAAAGAAGGCTTAACAAACTACGTGGTCGAAAAATATGTTAAATAATGTGGGAGCCAGAGGACATCCCTGTCACATCCCAAGGTGAACAGGGAATGGCTCCGACTCCCAGCCAGGCCGGCACACCATCATGAAGGTCCTTAAGCAGAGAGTCAGGGACTCCGAAAACACGAAAAACAACCCAGAGCCCGGGCCTATTGATGGTATAATTGGCCTTGACTAGGTCAATAAAGGAGAGATGTAGGTCCTGTTGGAATTCCCTACACCTCAGCTGTAGCAGCCGGACAGAACATATGGCATCTCTACAGGACCGCCCTGGCCTGAATCCACATTGGGACTGCACAAACCTCTCGTCAGCATGCCTGGCAAGACGATGTTCAATAATCTTTGCCATGACCTTTCCTGGCACACTGAGGAGGAAGATGCCCCTGTAGTTGTTACAGTATGTGTGGTCCCCGTTCTTCAAGAGGAGAAGACCACCAGGGCATCTTTCCAATCCTGCGGAACCAGTCCAGTGGTCCAGCCTGTTATTATGATGTCATATAGGGCAGTCTGCACATGAACGCCACCCTCCCTCAGCATAAGCAGAGTAAACAAAGATTGAACCATTTGGTTCTTAACGTGTTTCTTGAGAAGTAAAAAAATCACCTGTCCAAAAGAAAACAGAAAAAGTCGTTCATATGTCTAGTAATGTATTTTAATATTAGGTTCTCTGTGAATGAGAATGTTGTTAATATTGATTATGGCTAGGCCTGAATATCCTGTTAGTTGGCTGCACGCAATAAAGGTAAATCAAGATGTCACCAGGATCCACTGCAGATGTCATTGTGAAATCACAGGATTTGAGAATACAACTACAATCATCTATCACGGATTGATCTCGCGCCATGTATATTGACGTTGCATTTAATTGGGCTGGTCTTACAGGTACAGTGATTGCTGTACAAGAACGCAATCATTCATTTCAAATAGCGCAAACTCAAAACAGCAGTTTTATTGTGCAAATTGTCAGCGCATGTGTTCCAACCACATGTACAAATTACCAAACCACACAAATCACCAACCTGAGTGCTTGCTGCACTTCCGGGTGCAACGGTTGTGGTTGTTGCAGTATTCGCAGAGGTTGACTGCAGTGCAGACAGATGGACAAAAACAACAACAACCGTCATTCGTCACTACATGGCGGTGACGTCACCACGGCGCTTGTGCCAGGCTAAGTGCACTGGAAGGCCACGTGAAGTGTTGAACGCCCGCTGGCAGGAGGTCATGGGACAGACCCAGATGTCATGCATTGACTGACTGAGATGACTGGCCGATGCACCACCTGTGTTCCCTACTGTGTCAACTTGCTGTGTTTTAGCCGCCCGACGCTCCACTCATTGCTATGAGCGTCGCTCCTCTACCCTCAGTTGTTGATGGAGGGCGACTGCCTCCAACTGCCCAGTAGCATGCTTCATGAGCCTCCTCCACGGATGCTGATTGTGACACCGCTGGTAGCAGTCATCGGTAAGTACACTCAGCTTCACATCCTCTTATATTACATCACTCCATCTCTTTTCTAGCCCATACTGCACATATTTAGCCACCTCTATGCGGCCGAACAAAAGCTGTTTAGGTATGCGGTGGCTGGGCATGCGGGCTACATGACCCAGCCAATGCATCCTTGCCTGCCGGAGGAGCTCACCGATGGGACTTTGTCCAGATCTTTCAAAAATTGTGAGCTCCTCACTCCATCCAGCCTGATTAAAGCCAGGATGGATAGTAGGCAGGCCAGCCTAAATTATTCTAACCGATGAAGATGTTCCATTAGGGATGGAGATTCCTCTGGTACAGCTAAAGAAGGCTTCACAAACTACGTGGTCGAAAAATATGTTAAATAATGTGGGAGCCAGAGGACATCCCTGTCGCACCCGAAGGTGAACAGAGAATGCCTCCGAATCCCAGCCATGTAGTTTTACCCAGGCCGGCAAACCATCATGAAGGTCCTTAAGCAGAGAGTCAGTGACTCCGAAAACACGAAGAACAACCCAGAGCCCGGGCCTATTGATGGTATCATAGGCCTTGACTAGGTCAATAAAGGAGAGATTGTAGGTCATGTTGGAATTCTCTACACCTCTGCTGTAGCAGACGGACAGAACCTATGGCATCTTTGCAGGACCGCCCTGGCCTGAATCCACATTGGCGCTGCACAAACTTTTCCTCAGCATGCCTGGCAAGATGATGTTCAATAATCTTTGCCAGGACCTTTCCTGGCACACTGAGGAGGAAGATGCCCCTGTAGTTGTTAAAGTATGTGTGGTCCCCCTTCTTCAACAGGAGAGAACCACCAGGGCATCTTTCCAATCTTGCAGAACCCGTCCAATGGTCCAGCCTGTTATCATGATGTCATATAGGGCAGTCTGCACATTAACGCCACCCTCCCTCAGCATAAGCAGAGTAAACAAAGATTTAACCATTTGGTTCTGAAAGTGTTTCTTGAGAAGTTTAAAAATCACCTGTCCAAAAGAAAACAGACAAAAATCTAGTAATGTATTTGAAAGTCAGTTTTTCTGTGAATTCGAATGTTGTTAATATTGATTATGGCTGGGCAGAATATCCTTTAAGTTTCCTACCTGCCCCTAAGGTAAATCAAGATGTCATCAAGATGCAATTGAGATGTTATTGTGAAATCACAATATTTGAGGATATGACTACAATGATCTATCACAGATTGATTGTACGCCATCTGCATTGTCTTTGCATGTAATAATTCAGCAGATAATAGGGCTGGTCGTATAGGTCCAGTGATGCCTGGACTAGAATGCAATAATTTATTTACAATAGTACAAAGTCAAAACAGCAAATTGTTATTCTATTTGTTCCAACCACATGTACAAATGACCAAACTACACAAATCACCAACCTGAGTGCTTGCCGCACTTCCTGATGCAGTTGTTGTGGTTGTTGCAGCATTCGTAGAGGTTGACTGCAGCATAGACAAATGGACAAAAACATGCACCCATAATAGAGGGGTTTTGTGGGGGTTTAATCGCTTAAAAATATTAATTTGTCCTTAAACCCGCCACCACCCGACACAGCCAAATAGTAAGGGTTGTCACATAAACAGAACGTGCCAATTCGTCACTAGGACAACACACCGGTGTGTTGGAAAGCCAATAAAAAGCTCTATTCTGGATGATATTGGTCGCGACAGCCTACGTGTTAAAAACATGCAAGTTCATACACACACACTCATTTAAACATCAGAATACTACAAAAATTATATAATTTGGTTCTTAAAATGTTTCTTGAGAGGTTTCAAATCACCTGTCCAAAATGAAACGTTACAAAAATGCATAATAGATGAAGTGAAGGTGCAGACTTGCTAAATATTAAAAGATATTATATATTGCTAAAACACATCACAATACATGTTGTGGGTGTGTATGTGAGTACGTGTGTGCCATACGTAACCTAGAGGTTGAATTGCAGTTAAGATCTTCTGTCTGGTGTTTAGGACAACCAGACCAACATGATCGTACCTTCGTTTGTGCATTTGGACGGCACTCACCTGTGTCGTTGTGGGTATTGAAGTTGAGGTGGAAGAAGTTGTAGGTGGAGTGGTTGACTTTAATAAGAAGACGTGACGAATGGAAAATACACACACGCCGCACATACACATACACACAGAATTTAAAAAAATACTTGGTGATGATTCTTCAAATAACTTATCTATTTTAAGATGAGGTGTCCATTGAATCAGAAAATGTATTCTGGTTGAGGTGGTATATCCTGGTTTTGTGCTGCCTGCCCCCAAGGTAAATCAACATATCATCAGAATGCACTGTT
Source organism: Lampetra fluviatilis (assembly GCF_964198595.1). Taxonomy (NCBI): domain Eukaryota; kingdom Metazoa; phylum Chordata; class Hyperoartia; order Petromyzontiformes; family Petromyzontidae; genus Lampetra; species Lampetra fluviatilis. The sequence goes on from NC_136324.1 coordinate 8,837,343, forward strand.
GATGTCATTGTAAAATCACAGTATTTGAGAATACAAATACGATGATGATCCATCACGGATCGGTTGTGGGCTATGGATAGTGACATTGCAGGTAATAGAGCTCCATACGACAAGAGTTACAATGGGACACTGCCGTGATGTAATAGTTATCACTCTGGACTTGCAATCCAGAAGTAACCAATGTGATCAAGCGGCATGGCAGTCGCAACAATGTTGCACGTTTATTAAATCCCCACACCTCTGCCCACCAAACAGTATAATTGGCTAAACTCCAGCTGATGGGGCAGGTTGCATGTGGTGGGGTGAAGTGTGGCTAATCCTGCCTATCCAAACCATCAGGCCTGTGTGGAAGAGTAGACCAAATATGCTCTAGACGGGCTTTCTATAGCTCTCTCTGGTGCAGGCCCTTCTGCGAGCAGTGGCATTTCTTGCAGGGCTGAACATTTACCTTTTTAACAAGAGTTACACTGTACATTATGACCGGGGTTTAATTAACTCAACTAATCACGACCCACCACCAAAGCACATCTCTCCATCCCTGCCGATATTATCTCAGAACAAAAAAGTAATGTAGACTAAACTATAAACTCAATTATTTTTATTTTACCAGGTATGGCGCACTGCGCAATATAGCCCTATTTCAGGGGCGACCTGGGCACAAATGATTGTTCAACGAAGTGGCTTATCATCACGTGGAAATTTATCGCAGCCGAATTTATCTAAACGTATCTTTCTAAATGCGAAGGGAAAACCCGGAGGACCCGGAGAAAATTCCACACGACCACGGGGAGAGAGAGGCACGGAAACTCTAAATATACATGTGCCAGGGTTGGGAAAGAACCCACGACCTCATGTTTACCAGGCGAAGTGGTTAACATCTCCACACTACGGCGCCCCAATTACAGGCTACACACGCCTGATGATTGCGAAAACACATGACAAGACATGTTGTGGGTGTGCATGTGAGTACGTGTGTGCCATACGCAGTAGTGTAGCGGTTAGCGCGCTGCGCTATGAACCCGGCAACTCAGGTTCGATTCCCGCTCACGGCCAACACCAGTGACGATTATCTGAACCAGTCCGGGGCCTCCCCTAGGTCGACTCAGCCTGAAATGAGCACCCGGTGCGGTGTGTAAATATCGCCACTGGGGAGACAAAGGCGGTCGGGCGTGGTGCTGGCCACCCCACCCCCTCGTGTACCGTGCTGGCCTTCATAGGTGCTCGCTAACAGCACTTGCCCCTACAGTCTGTTAAGGCTATACGGGGGGTCTTTGTCTTTGCCATACACAACCTAGAGGTTGGATTGAAATTAAGCTCTTCAGTCTGGTGTTTAGGACAACCAGACCAAAATTATCGTACCTTTGTTTGTGGATTTGGAAGGCACTCACCTGTGTAGTTGCGGGGATTGAAGTTGAGGTGGAAGAAGTTGCAGGTGGAGTGGTTGACTTTTATGAGAAGACGTGACGTATGGAAAATACACACACGCCGCACATACAGATACAAACATAATTTTGTTTTAATACTTGGTTATCATTTAAAAAATAAATTATATATAAAAAAATGAGATTTCATTGAATGAGAATATTGTAGATATTTATTCTGGTTGGGGTGGTATATCCTGGTTTTGTGCTGCCTGCCCCTAAGGTAAATCAACATGTCATCAGGATGCACTGTAGATGGCATTTTCAAATCACCAGATTTGAGAAAACACGTATAATGATGATCTATCACGGATCGGTTGTGGGTGATGGATATTGACATTGCAAGTAATAGAGCTCCATACGACAAGAGTTGCAATGGGACACTTCCGTGATGCAATAGTTAGCACTCTGGACTTGCAATCCAGAAGTAACCAATGTGATCAAGCGGCATGGCAGTCACAACAATGTTGCACGTTTATTAAATCCCCACACCTCTGTCCACAAAACAGTATAATTGGGTACACTCCAGCTGATCGGACAGGGTGCATGTGGTGGGGTGAAGTGTGGGTACTCCCGCCTATTCCAAGCCATCAGGCCTGTGTGGAAGAGTAGACCAAATATGCTCTAGACGGGCTTTCTATAGCTCTCTCTAGTGCAGGCCCTTCTGCCAGCAGTGGAATTTCTTGCAGGGCTGCACCTTTACCTTTTTTAATAAGCGTTACACTATAAATTAGGACCGGGGTTCAATTAACTCAGCTAATCACGACCCACCACCAAAGTACATCTTTCCGTCCCTGCCGATATTATCTCAGAACAAAAAAGTAATGTAGACTGTACTATAAACACAACTATATGTATTTTACCAGGTATGGCGCACTGAACAATATAGCCCTATTTCAGGGGTGACCTGGGCACAAATGATTGGTCAACCAAGTGGCTTATCATCACGTGGAAATTTATCAGAGCCAAATACTCTAAACGCATGTTTCTACATGAGGAGGGAAAAACCGGAGGACCCGGTGAAAAATCCATACGACCACGGGGAGAGAGAGGCACGGAAACTCTAAATATACATGTGCCAGGGTTGGGAAAGAACCCACGACCTCATGTTTACCAGGCGAAGTGGTTAACATCTCCCCACTACGAAGCCCCAATTACAGGCTACACACGCCTGATGGTTGCTAAAACAAATTACACGAAATATTGTAGGTGTGTATGTGAGTACGTGTGTGCCATACGCAACCTAGAGGTTGGATTGAAATTAAGATCTTCAGTCTGGTGTTGAGGACAACCATACCAACATGATCGTACCTTCGTTTGTGCATTCGGAAGGCACTCACCTGTGTAGTTGCGGGAATTGAAGTTGAGGTGGAAGAAGTTGTAGGTGGAGTGGTTGACTGTTATGAGAAGACGTGACAAATGGAAAATACACACACGCCGCAAATACACACATACAAACAGAATTTTTTAAAAATACTTGATCACTCTTAAAATAAATTCTTCATTTTAAAATTAGGTTTCCATTGAATGAGAATATGTTTGATGTTGATGAAAGCTTAGGTGGCATATCCTGTTTTTTTGCTGCCTGCCCCGAAAGTAAATCAACTGTCATCAGAATGCACTGTTGATATCATTGTGAAATGACAGTATTTGAGAATACAAATACGATGATGATCTATCACGGATCGGTTGTGGGCCATTGATAGTGACATTGCAGGTAATAGAGCTCCATACGACAAGAGTTACAATGGGACACTGCCGTGATGTAATAGTTAGCACTCTGAACTTGCAATCCAGAAGTAACCAGTGCGATCTAGCGCATGGCAGTCGTAACAACGTTGCACGTTTATTAAATCCCCACACCTCTGCCCACCAAACAGTATAATTGGCTATACTCCAGCTGATCGGGCAGGGTGCATGTGGTGGGGTGAAGTGTGGCTACTCCTGCCTATTCCAAGTCATCAGGCCTGTGTGGAAGAGTAGACCAAATATGCTCTAGACGGGCTTTCTATAGCTTTCTCTAGTGCAGGCCCTTCTGCCAGCAGTGGCATTTCTTGCAGGGCTGCACCTTTACCTTTTTTTAACAAGAGTTACACTGTACATCATCACGGGGTTTAATTAGCTCAACTCCTCACGACCCACCACAGTACATCTCTCCATCCCTGCCGATATTATCTCAAAACAAAAAAGGTAATTAGACTAAACTATGAACTCAACTAGTTTTACTTTACCAGGTATGGCGCACTGAGCAATATAGCCCTATTTCAGGGGCGACCTGGGCACAAATCATTGGTCAACGAAGTGGCTTATCATCACGTGGAAATTTATCGCAGCCAAATACTCTAAACGCATCTTTCTAAATGCGGAAGGAAAACCCGGAGGACCCGAAGAAAAATCCATTCGACCACGGGGAGAGAGAGACACGGAAACTCTAAATATACATGTGCCAGGGTTGGGAAAGAACCCACGACCTCATCTTCTTGGTTCTTTCGGTAAAGTCACGTAGAAGGGAAGTAATAAAATAATAAAAATAAAACATAATAAAATAATTCTCACGACGTTTCGGCCACAACACAAGCAGCCGTCCTCAGGTGAAGACCAGGTCTGTCGAGGGACAGCGTCTAAATGAAACACCACCAGGCTTGGAGCGTCTATTTAAGCTGGTTTGGAAGGGGGGGGGGGAAATGCGCCTTGACAAAAGAATCTGCATATCAAGAGGAATTTAGCATATTTATGGGAAATGCAGGAATGCGACTAGTGCTACTTGTGAAATGCGTAGGAGGTGGGTGGGGGGTTTTCAAAGTCATATTATGCCCATGCATTATGCAGGATTAGCAGCATCAAAGGGAGGGGGTAGGGGTAGCATTAATAAAGGAAAGGAATGTATAAAATACATAGTATCATCAGTATGCTAAATATGCTCTCAATAAGCTGAGCTACTAACCGTAAGTAATACATTACAATTCTAGGTCGCAAAAAATATAATATGCTTCCAGCTAAACTTTTTAAACTTTTTCCTTACATCACGCGGGTCTATCCCGTACTATATGCTGCCATAGACAAACCCAACATTAAATTGTATACTGTATTACTATACACTACCCTATGTCTTAGAATAATACATAGTATAATATTACACTATGTATTATTCTACCCACCCAACTGTATACCACACTGCTGTATATTCACTATACAATTACGATACTATATATTACCTTATACATTGTATTAAACATTACACTTTAATACTATTTATTATTTTACAATATGTTATACACTATACCATTGACCGTCGCGTGAAAGGTACTAAGAGGAAGCAACGAAATATGTCAATGGGAGAGTGGTGGTAGGAAGCTTGCAGCGGAGCAAAGAATCCATTCCCTGCGGAGAATACAAGATATATAGTCCATGTCAGTGAGTGGAACGCGGTCTGAAAGTCACTGTAAACGTGGACACAATCAGTTAAGATCCGAAATGGTTTATTACGTCCTTCCAATGATTGCTAAGCCGGAATCCATCTTCTCGGTTGAAATTGTCTCTGTGTTTGTATACGTGAATCGCCTCATGAACGAATCTCTCATGGTAGCCAGGTGGCTTGCAGAGAACCTCTGTCTTGGAGAAGTCAATATCATGTGAACCCACTGAATTGTAACAGTGATCTGCCACGGCTGAGGTGTTTGTCCTACCGTGTTTCAAATCTGCTTTATGTTCACGGATGCGGTCCGAGACATGTCGTTTGGTTTCTCCAATGTAACTGCTACCACAGAGGCAACTTAGTTTGTAGACGCCAGGGTACTGTATGTCTGGAACCACATCTTTTACAGACGGGGCCAGATTACGGATTTTATGCACTGTGTTGAATCGGACCTGGATCTTGTGTTTAATCAGGATTTTGGAGATCTTTTTTGTGACCCCAGCAATGTAGGGTAAGGTGATGGTCTTGAGAGGCTCCTCAACAGGATCCTTCTTGATGGTTGGAGTGATGGCTTTGTGGATTGTGTAGTCGGAGTAACCATTAGCCTTAAGAGCTTGGCGTACGTGTTTGAGTTCACTGGCAATGTGTTCCTGGTCGGAAATGCATTGGGCTCTATGGTATAGAGTCTTGATGAGGGAATTCTTCTGGGATGGATGGTGGTGGGAATCCGGTTTTAGGTAAGCATCCGTATGGGTGGCTTTCCTGTAGACAGAGTGGCTCATTGAACCATCAGGTCTCCTTTTAATTAGGACATCCAAAAAGGGTAGCTTGCCATCTTTTTCGACTTCCATGGTGAATCTGATGGCTGGGTGTATGGAATTGATGTGGTCGAGAAATTGGTCTAGAGCAGGCCGGCCATGTGGCCAGATGACAAAAGTGTCATCTACATACCTCTTCCATAAGGTTGGGCATAGAGTGGCAGTCTGGATGGCGTCAGTCTCAAATTTCTCCATGATGACGTTGGCTACAACCGGAGATAGAGGGGAGCCCATTGGGGTGCCCTCAGTTTGCTAGAGTAGATGTAGCTCTCAAGGGCCTGAGTCACATCTCTGCAGACGTAGCAAGATCTGAAATCTCTGCAACCCTCAAAAACGCTAAGATGCCAGCTAGCAACATCAGCAAAGATGAGCGTTTTGAATTAGCTCAATTAATTGTGTCCACATTTACGGTGACTTTCAGACCGCGTTCCACTCACTGACATGGACTATATATCTTGTATTCTCCGCAGGGAATGGATTCTTTGCTCCGCTGCAAGTCTCCCTTTAACCACTCTCCCATTGACATATTTCGTTGCTTCCTCTTAGTACCTTTCACGCGACGGTCAATGGTATAGTGTATAACATAATGTAAAATAATAAATAGTATTAAAGTGTAATGTTTAATACAATTGTAGTGGTGATACGCGCTGGGGTAGCGATCAGGTGCCAGCGCGTTGTGATTGGATGTGTGGGTGGTGACGCGCGCTGACGGTGAGGGATCAGGGGTCAGCGCGGGATCGTGGGTTGTGTGGTGTTGATTGGCTGGGTGCCGGTGACGTGCTGGTGTGGGAGTGATCGAGTGGCAGCGCGGCGTGATTGGTTGGTGAGTGAAAACACGCGTTGGGGAAAAAGGATCGTACAGATAGCGCGTTGTGATTGGTTCACTAACAAGCGATGCTCGCATCGAGGTCCGCATCCGCTCCGTCTCCCGGGAGGAACGACTATATAAGAGGATGCGCACAGGCACACGGGGAGAGTGTAACCAGCGAAGACTGAAGACGGGAAGAAGAGCCAGGGCCCTGCGGTACCTAGTCCCGCTGTCCTGTGAGGACCGGGACTCTGTGTAACCCAGAGGCGGAGGTAGTGTGAGCATGCAGTGTCAGCATGCCGAGTGTGTAGCCGGGGCCTAGAGTCTACACGAGACGAGTGATAAGGGTGTAGCCAGAGGCATAGGGTCTACACGAGACGAGTCTACACAAGAAGAGTCTACACGAGACGAGTGATGTGTGTGTAGCCAGAGGCATAGGGTCTACACGAGAAGAGTCTACACGAGACGAGTGATGTGTGTGTAGCCAGAGGCATAGGGTCTACACGAGAAGAGTCTACACGAGACGAGTGAGGCGTGTGTAGCTAGAGGCTTGGAGCCTACACGAGTTCAGTACGGTGTGTTATAGGAAGAGAAGAGGTTACGAGTTGTACCGGTGTCTGGTGACCGTACGCGGAAGAATAGAGACTACACGTTGTATCGAGATAAGTGAAGATTTAATAAAAGAAGTGTGTTACCCGTCAAGGAGTTTCCTGCCGTCATTTCCAATACTTCAACTGGCGTCAGAAGTGAAACCGTCTTCCAAGCATGGATACGAGGAAGACCGTTCGGACCCACGGGAGTGACCGCGAGGACAACCTTGACGACCCGGGCCAGCTGCCGTCGGGGGGTGAGGACGAAGAATGGCCCACGCTGCAGGATCCGCCGGCGGCGCCGGAGGAGTGGCGGGGGACCGAGGCCGTGCTCCGGGAGGCGCACTCTCGTCTGGCGGAGCTGCTGCTCGCCGCCGCGTCCATCCTGGCGGAGATCAGCTCGTCGGCTGGAGCAGAGACGGCAGCGGACATTCTACAGGGTCGCCCTGCAGATTCCCGCCAAAATGACTTGGCGATTCCCGCCATTTCATCGGCAGCGACTTTTGGCGGGAACGGCGACCGCCACGTGGGTGCGGGTCTCCAAGCGCGCCATCTTACGTCATCGACGCGCGCTGCGGACCGCCATCAGGCGTCCGCCATTGGAGCCGCCATCTTACACACCGACGGCGCGGCGGGAAGGAACCACGACGCGGAGGACGACTTCATTTTTCAACAGCGCCTCCCCGCATTGTCAGCCTTCAAGGCGGAAGGTGGGGACTGGGGCCAGTTTCAGCGCAGATTTTTGGCGCATCAGGAGATGTCGGCCTGGTCCGATGCTACGGCGCTGCGGGCATTGCCTGCCATGTTGGACGACAACGCGCTCGCGGCCTTCATGTCAGCTTGGAGGTCGGACCGATCCACGCTTAAGGCAGCGCTGGGTCTCATGGCCAGGGTCTACGGACCTCCCTCGGCGTGCTGCCATCATTTTTATGTGAGGCGGAAGGCGGACACGGAGACCGCGCTCGCCTATCGCACGGCGTTGCTGGCTCTCGCCGATGCTGCATTTCCTCGGATGGACGAGGAGGGCCAGGATGCGATGGTTTTGGAGCAGCTGCTTAAGTTGGCACAGGACCTGGGGGTCCCCATCAACACGGCCGACGAGATCGACATTTCTTCCTTACGGGTCGCTACGAGTATACAAGCGCACGAGGCCCTTCAACGCAAACAGGGGATCGTCTGCAACGCTGCTGTGGCCTCAACTCCGGGTCCGGTGATCACCGAACTACAAGTCGTCAGTCCGCGAGAGGAGGCGTTCACCGCGGGACGACCGGGGGACTGGAGGTCGGGGGGTCGGTCGCCCCTGCGATCGACCCGCAAGCTGGAGCAACCGAGATCACCGACGACCCTCATCACGTGCTACAACTGCGGCCTCCGGGGCCACGTGGCGTCCGGTTGCCGCGCTCCCCGTCAGCGCGACATGGGATCTCGGCTGGACGACGACCAAGGCCCCAAGGCATCCCTACAAACCCCGGCAAGTCGCGGCACCTCACATGCTCGGCCCACACACTCGACACGCATGGGCCGTCGCGGAGCGACGGAAGAGGGCCGGTTAGGGTTCGGGGATTCGGTACGGCGAGGGGGTTTCGGCCGGGACCGGAGAGACATTGAGTGGTCGGAGTTGGGACATAGAATTGTGGCTGCTTCAGCGGGTTCATCCGTCGTTGCGGGTTCTATTGATGGGGTAGAGGTCAGGGTATTGGTGGACACGGGGGCGTCGGCGACGATTATATCTGACCTCATTTATAACATTCTCCCCGTCCAGTGCCGTCCACTGCTCCCAGTGGATGTGCCGTTTTTCGCTGCAAATGGGGGATCGTTGGGCATTATCGGTCAGATTAGGGCGTCCATTGGCATTGGAGATATCAAATTGTCGGGACCCGTTTTTGTTTCGTCTTCTTTGGCGGTTCCTTGTCTATTGGGCACTGATTTTTTGGCTAAGATGCCCATTAAAATTCTAATTGATCAGCGTTGCATTGAACTACTTTCGGGTCGCCGCATTTCATTTTTGTCGAGCCCTACTGAGATTCGGACGGCGTGCGCCACGATACAAGCATTGGCGACGCAGACCGTGCACGTGCCCCCGGGTTCACAGATGTTAATTCCCCTCCGGTTAAGGAAACCATGGGTAGAGGGGACTTCGGAACAAGGCATGCTTTTGGGTCCTTCTAACAGGGCTGTAGGAGGGGTCGATTTGTCGGTGGCTCACACTTTGGTTCGGGCGGACAAGGATCCGTTTGTGATGGTTTTAAACGCTGGATCGCGGCCAGCCGTCATTCAGCAGGGTACCGTGCTGGCTCATGCGGCGCGGGTTCCTGCGGAGGAACGGCTGGTTGCGCATGTTGATCCGAGCCCCACGCAGAATATTGAACCGAGGGAGGACCTTGAATGGGTCCATTCGCTGTGCGCGGGCTCGGACGATTTGTCAGGGGTGCAGTTGGGTGCGCTGCGCGAGTTACTAATGGAATTTTCTGATGTGTTCAGCAAGCATAAATATGACATTGGGTGTACGGATTTGTTACGCCACCACATGGACACGGGCGATGCGGCATCGGTCAGGTTAAATCCCTTCCGGCTGAGTCCTGCCGAAAAGGAACATGTTCAGTCGGCCGTTAACGATATGCTTGAAGCCGACATTATTTCGCCTTCCTCCAGTCCGTGGGGAGCACCTATTGTGCTGGTTAAGAAGCAAGACGGCTCCTTGCGATTTTGCGTAGATTTCCGTCGCCTGAATAAGATCTCTGTGGCTGACGCGTATCCGCTCCCCAGGATGGACGAGTCCCTCGATGCATTGTCTGGTGCGCGATATTTTTCGACTCTTGATTTGTTATCGGGATTCTGGCAGTTGCCGCTCGACGAAGAGTCTAAACCTAAGACAGCATTTCGGACTCCAGGGGGCCTGTTCCAGTTTAACCGGTTGCCCATGGGACTTCACTCCTCTCCAGCGACGTTTCAGCGCCTTATGGAGTTGGTTTTGTCAGGCTTGCAATGGGAGACGTGCTTGATTTACCTTGACGATGTCATTGTTTTCAGTAAAACATTTGAGGAACACCTCCGGCAATTGAGAGGGGTGTTCTTGCGAATGCGATCGGCTAAATTGAAATTTAAACCGGCCAAATGCCACCTTTTTCGTAAGTCCGTTAGATACTTGGGTCACATTGTCGACTCTTCGGGGATCTCTACCGATCCCGCAAAGACGGACTGTGTCAGTTCATGGCCGACACCCACGTCGGTTGCAGACGTGCGCAGTTTCATTGGGTTTGCTTCGTATTATCGCCGATTCGTTGAGCACTTCGCCACTATTGCAAAACCCTTGCACGCTCTCACGGCGAAGGGTGTGAAGTTCAAATGGGGACCGGAAGAGGAGGCCGCGTTTTGCGGCCTCCGGGACGCCTTGGTGGGTGCCCCACCCTTGCGTTATCCGGATTTTGCGAGTCCCTTCTTGCTAGACACGGATGCTAGCAACACGGGCATTGGGGGGGTACTGTCCCAGGTCGTTGGGGGAGTCGAAAGGGTGGTCGCTTATGGTAGCAGGGTGTTGTCTCCGGCTGAGCAGCGCTACTGCGTCACCCGTCGTGAACTGCTCGCCATTGTTTTTTTTGTACAACAGTTCAGACCGTATCTCTATGGGCGTCACTTTACGGTCCGGACGGACCACGCGGCGCTACAGTATTCATTGAGGGTCGCCCAACCCTCGGGCCAATTGTCACGGTGGTTGGAAGTCCTCCAAGACTATCAGTTCACGACCACATACCGTAAGGGGTTGCGACACACAAATGCCGATGCCCTGTCGCGATTGTTGCCGTGTCAGAAATGTGCGTGTCTATCGGGAGCGGCGCGCTGTAAACCGCCGGTTGTGGAAGATAAGGGGACATTGGCTGCGACTGCGGGCGCGCCAATCGGGGAGGTCCCCGCTACTTATCAGGATCGGGACTCGCTGCTCTCATTGTCGCTGGGCGAGTGGGGCCGCCTCCAAATGGCGGACAGCTCCCTGCTAGCATTGCGCCGCAGGGTGGGTAGTCCTAAAGTGGACCAGGAGCGAACTGGCTCCTATGTACTTAAACAGGGCATGTTGATGAGATGGGACAGTTTGTCCCTGCGGCACGCGCTGGTGGTGCCTTCTGCTGTAAGGGGGAAAGTTGTTTTGGCCGCACACGAACGCCTCTTGCATTTGGGAGTAAACAAAACGCTTGCCCTGCTTCAGCGTGACTATTATTGGCCGGGAATGGGGAGTGACGTGGTAAATATTCTGAAGGGGTGCGTTGAGTGCGCCAGACGGAAACCACCGCCCGTGCTAACTAATCCACCGCTGCAATCGATTCAGGTCTCGCGCACTAACGAGCTCGTTGCACTCGATATTTTGGGGCCTTTTCCAGTCACGCCTAGAGAGAATAAATACCTGTTGGTGGGGGTCGAATATTTCACCCGGTGGCCTATGGCGTGGCCTCTCGCCAACCAGTCGGCAGCGGCTGTGACGGACGCCTTTGTCCAGGGCTATGTCCTGGACAAGGGGGCTCCCGAACGCTTGCTGACCGACCAAGGTAAAAAATTTTCGAGTAAATTGTTGCAAGAGGTGTGCGATTTATTGGGTACTAAAAAGGTGCGTACCTCCCCGTACCACCCGCAGACAGACGGGATGGTGGAAAGACTTCACAAGACTTTGACTTCTATGCTGTGCCAGCAGGTGTGTGAGGCACATGTAGATTGGGACCTGCAGGTCCCGGGGGTCCTTGCCGCGTACAGAATGGCCCCCCATGCAGCGACAGGGTTTTCCCCATTCTATTTGATGTACGGTCGGGAAGCCGACCCGCCCATGGAAACGCAGCTTGGCCTGTCCGCTCCACGAACCAATTCTAAATTGGCGGAACATATTAAATTCAATATTCACAAGCTAACAGAAGCAAGGGAGGCTGCACGGCTTAATTCGCGGGCTCGCCAAATTGCTAACGAACGACTGCGGGCACGGAAGGTGTCCGTGCACGAATGGAAACCGGGTGACAGGGCCTGGCTGCATTGCCCTCAGGCGCCCTTGGCTACGTCGCCTAAATTGTTGAGGCCATGGCGGGGGCCCGTGGAGATCGTGCGCGTTGCACGGCCCCAGTGCGTTCAGATAAAATGGGGAAAACGACGGTGGTACGTCCACCCCTCCCGACTGAAACCGTTCTCGCCTCCATATGGCCTCCCATTGTGTCGTGAGGGCCGAGCATGTGACGTGACCGACGACCCAAAGGGGGAAATGTCTCTGCCTGATCCTCACATGTCTCCGCCTGATCTGCTCCCAGGTGTCTCGGAACTGACAGCTGCCGACCACCGGCGGCCGGATCTTCGCGGCGGGGCCGGGCCTTTCAGGCCCGTTCCACGCCGTCTAGAGCAGCCGGAGCCGCCTGACGGTCGTCAGTGTCCCGTTCCGTATGACGGACCGGCCAGACGGACTCGCGCCAGGTCGCGCTACTTTGTTTGACCTGCCACGTGAGGAGTCGGGGCAGTAGGAGCGCCTCGTCACTTCGCTATTTGCAGAGACGCGGGGCGCGTTCGTTTTCTAGAAATCGCTTTTATTATGTTGTTCGTCGGGCTGTATATAGTTTTTTATATATAAGGTGTTGTGTGTGGTATTGTTAACTTTTCTTGCGGTTAGTGTCAAATTGTACATAGGTTGCTGTTGTGTTGTTGTTGTGTTACGGGGCACACTGGGGGGGAGGGTTTTTTTTGTTGTGTTAACGATGTGGGAGGTTGTTGGTTAGCAGCCGGGACGGCTGCAAGCTATGTGGGGGGGGGGTGATGTAGTGGTGATACGCGCTGGGGTAGCGATCAGGTGCCAGCGCGTTGTGATTGGATGTGTGGGTGGTGACGCGCGCTGACGGTGAGGGATCAGGGGTCAGCGCGGGATCGTGGGTTGTGTGGTGTTGATTGGCTGGGTGCCGGTGACGTGCTGGTGTGGGAGTGATCGAGTGGCAGCACGGCGTGATTGGTTGGTGAGTGAAAACACGCGTTGGGGAAAAAGGATCGTACAGATAGCGCGTTGTGATTGGTTCACTAACAAGCGATGCTCGCATCGAGGTCCGCATCCGCTCCGTCTCCCGGGAGGAACGACTATATAAGGGGATGCGCACAGGCGCACGGGGAGAGTGTAACCAGCGAAGACTGAAGACGGGAAGAAGAGCCAGGGCCCTGCGGTACCTAGTCCCGCTGTCCTGCGAGGACCGGGACTCTGTGTAACCCAGAGGCGGGGGTAGTGTGAGCATGCAGTGTCAGCATGCCGAGTGTGTAGCCGGGGCCTAGAGTCTACACGAGACGAGTGATAAGGGTGTAGCCAGAGGCATAGGGTCTACACGAGACGAGTCTACACAAGAAGAGTCTACACGAGACGAGTGATGTGTGTGTAGCCAGAGGCATAGGGTCTACACGAGAAGAGTCTACACGAGACGAGTGAGGCGTGTGTAGCTAGAGGCTTGGAGTCTACACGAGTTCAGTACGGTGTGTTATAGGAAGAGAAGAGGTTACGAGTTGTACCGGTGTCTGGTGACCGTACGCGGAAGAATAGAGACTACACGTTGTATCGAGATAAGTGAAGATTTAATAAAAGAAGTGTGTTACCCGTCAAGGAGTTTCCTGCCGTCATTTCCAATACTTCACAATGTATAAGGTAATATATAGTATCGTAATTGTATAGTGAATATGCAGCAGTGTGGTATACAGTTGGGTGGGTAGAATAATACATAGTGTGATATTACACTATGTATTATTCTAAGACATAGGGTAGTGTATAGTAATACAGTATACAATTTAATGTTGCGTTTGTCTATGGCAGCATATAGTACGGGATAGACCCGTGTGATGTAAGGAAAAAGTTTAAAAAGTTTAGCTGGAAGCATATTATATGTTTTGCGACCTAGAATTGTAATGTATTACTTACGGTTAGTAGCTCAGCTTATTGAGAGTATATTTAGCATACTGATGATACTATGTAGTTTATACTTTAGCTTTTTACATGGTTGTTTAGTTACTGTAGTTACATACTATTAACATTCCTTCCCTTTATTAATGCTATCCCTACCCCCACCCTTTGATGCTGTTAATCCTGCATAATGCATGGGCATAATATGACTTTGAAAACCCCCCGCCCACCTCCTACGCATTTCACAAGTAGCACTAGTCGCATTCCTGCATTTCCCATAAATATGCTAAATTCCTCTTGATATGCAGATTCTTTTGTCAAGGCGCATTCCGCCCCCCCCCCTTCCAAACCAGCTTAAATAGACGCTCCAAGCCTGGTGGTGTTTCATTTAGATGCTGTCGCCTCGACAGACCTGGTCTTCACCTGAGGACGGCTGCTTGTGTTGTGGCCAAAACGTCGTGAGAATTATTTTATTATGTTTTATTTGTATTATTTTATTACTTCCCTTCCACGTGACTTTACCGAAAGAACCAAGAAGATGAATGCCTGCAGTCACGAAAGCTTTAAATCGAAATCCACGACCTCATGTTTACCAGGCGAAGTGGTTAACATCTACCCACTGCGGCGCCCCAATTATACACTGCACACGCCTGATGATTGCTAAAACACATTACGAGACATGTTGTGGGTGTGTATGTGAGTACGTGTGTGCCATACGCAACCTAGAGGTTGCATTGAAATTAAGATCTTCAGTCTGGTGTTTAGGACAACCAGACCAACATGATCGTACATTCGTTTGTGCATTTGGACGGCAATCACCTGTGTAGTTGCGGGGATTGAAGTTGAGGTGGAAGAAGTTACCGCTGGAGTGGTTGACTTCAATGAGAAGACGTGACGAATGGAAAGTATACACACGCCGCACATACACATAGAAACAGATTTTTTTTTCAATACTTGGTTATCATTTTAAAAATAAATTTTATATTTAAAAATGAGATTTCCATTGAATGAGAAAATTGTAGATATTTATTATGGTTGGGGTGGTATATCCTGGGTTTTTTGCTGCCTGCCCCGAAGGTAAATCAACATGTCATGAGAATGCACTGTTGATGTCATTGTGAAATCACAGTATTTGAGAATACAAATACGATGATGATCTATCACGGATCGGTTGTGGGTCATGGATATTGACATTGCAGATAATAGAGCTCCATACGACAAGAGTTACAATGGGACACTGCCGTGATGTAATAGTTAGCACCCTGGACTTGCAATCCAGAAGTAACCAGTGCGATCAAGCGGCATGGCAGTCGCAACAATGTTGCACGTGTATTAAATCCCCACACCTCTGTCCACCAAACAGTATAATTGGGTACACTCCAGGTGATCGGGCAGGGTGCATGTGGTAGGGTGCAGTGTGCGTACTCCCGCCTATTTCAAGCCATCAGGCCTGTGTGGAAGAGTAGACCAAATATGCTCTAGATGGGCTTTCTATAGCTCTCTCTAGTGCAGGCCCTTCTGCCAGCAGTGGCATTTCTTGCAGGGCTGCACCTTTACCTTTTTTTTTACAAGAGTTACACTGTACATTATGACCGGGGTTTAATTAGCTCAACTACTCACGACCCACCACAGCACATCTCTCCATTCCTGCCAATATTATCTCTGAACAAAAAAATTAATTAGACTCAACTATAAACTCAACTATTTTTATTTTACCAGGTATTGCGCAATGAGCAATATAGCCCTATTTCAGGGGCGACCTGGGCACAAATTATTGGTCAACGAAGTGGCTTATCATCACGTGGAAATTTATTGCAGCCAAATACTCGAACCGCATGTTTCTAAATGTGGAGGGAAAAACCAGAGGACCCGGAGAAAAATCCACACGACCACGGGAAGAGAGAAAGACACGGAAAAACTCGAAATATACAGAAGCCAGGGTTGGGATAGAACGCGTAACCTCATATATACCAGGCGAAGTAGTTAACATCTCCCCACTACGGTGCCCCAATTAAAGGCTACACACGCTTGATGATTGCTAAAACAAATTACACAAAATATTGTGGGTGTGTATATGAGTACGTGTGTACCATACGCATCCTAGAGGTTGGATTGAAATTAAGATCTTCAGTCTGGTGTTTAGGACAACCAGACCAACATGATCGTACATTCGTTTGTGCATTTGGACGGCACTCACCTGTGTAGTTGCGGGGATTGAAGTTGAGATGGAAGAAGTTACCGCTGGAGTGGTTGACTTCAATGAGAAGACGTGACGAATGGAAAATTCACAGATGCCGCACATACACATACACACAGAATTTAACAAGCTACTTGGTGAAAAAATAAGATTACGTTTTACCCTTTCTGGCAAACAAACATGCTCTGATAATATATGCATTTTCGTTTTAACTGATTGGCCTACACCAGAGACAGCCTTCTCTATGGGCTAGTCTCACCGGTGTCAGACCAATTGAACGCCAAAAGACAATGCACGTATCAAAGAACACTTATAGCTCGGGTGGAGCAGTGATACCTGTCAACTCTTTGTCTCCTCATTACAGACCAATTCAGACATTATTGGTCACCCCGTGCCCTTATAAATCTCAACGTTCATCCTGCAAAGTCCCATCACGAGGGAGAAACGCAAACAAATTGATACAAAATATGTGTATGTTTTGCCCATATTGAAACGGCTGTACGCCATATGGACCTGAAAACTCAATTTCCCTGTACGGGTTAACAGTATGGATTGACAGGTATCAGTTCTATCTATGGGACCTTTTTGCCAGTATCAAACATTAAAAATAAAATAATAACAGGTTTTATCTTTTCTGGCAATAAAAACAGGCGTTCAGATGCTCCGGTTTACACACATTCGTCAATTAACATTGCTTGCCTTAAAAAGAAAATAAAAATTATAGTAGGCGACATTTTAGGCAATGGTCCTTCTGCACAAGCATAATAGTAGAGGCATGGAAAGATCAAACAGAATCGCCGTAGTTACGTGAGCCTAGGGGTAGGTAACTTGCGACCTATCCACTCTTTTCTCCATAAGTGGACTCGCATTTGTTTTTTATCCTTCCGTGGCTATCGAATGTTGTGTGGCTCGCTTTACAGTTCGGTCATCGATTATCCGGCTGTTTTGCAACATCTGGTTGAGGTCCCGGGCCGATCCGGCAAAAAGTGCGTGCAAATTGACCGTTCGTATCAGCCCGGCGATCGTGAAACGCATGGTTGTGTGAAAACAAGATGCACAGTCTTCGAGATTGGACCGTGTAAGTACGGTACACAGTAAATACGATAACTTTTTGACAGGAAGTCTCTATTTTAGCATACCGATAAACCCGTACGGTTTACCCCGTATTCTTGTACAGGGAAATTGAGTTTTCAAGTCCATACGGCGTACAGCCGTTTCAATACGGGCAACAAAAGAAAAAATGTGTCTATTTGTTTGTTTCTCCCTTGTGATGGGACTTTGTAGGATGAACGTTGACATTTACAAGGAGCACGGGGTGACCAATGAGGTCTGAATTGGTCTGTAATAAGAGAGGGCACTGAAATGGAGTTGACAGGTATGATATTTCGTGGGCATGAAGTCGACACGCCGTGCTATGCCACACAACTGACGGCACCACAAGCCACACAACTGACGGCACCACAACAACAACACATCAGAGAGCTGTGCAACAACAACGAAGTGTGTTAAAATTTAAACAATGGAGGACTTTGTAATTGCAGTCACACCCCATTAAAGCATGCGCACGAGCACCAGAGCCCCATTCGAGAAAAATAACCTAGCCGAATCCTTTTCAGAAAGAAAAAAAATCCACAAAAGACCTCCACCAAAATGCTGGTGGCAACAGGAATAACAACGAAAGGGTTTACACACTTGCACAACGCAGTGTCCACGCAAGCAACATTGATTTCTCAAACAAGTTACACAACAACATCGCATGTATTAAATGGGGCTTCTGGGTTATTCACAGTTGCACTGACCACTGCTCCCCAACAAAGATTCCCCCGTATAGGCTGTAGAGGCAAGTGTTGTTAGCGAGCAGCACCTTTGAAGGCCGGCACGGCACACGAGGGGGTGGGTGGCCAGCGCCACGCCCGGCCGCCTTTGTCTCCCTAGTGGCGATGTTTACACACCTTACCAGGTACTAATTTGAGGCTGAGTTGACCTAGGGGAGGCCCAAGACTGGTTAAGATAATCGTCACTGGTGTTGGCCGTGATCGGGAATCGAACTCGGGTCACCAGGTTCGTAGCGCAGCGCGCTAACCGCCACACCACCGCTCCCCAACACACACACGGACACACAGGTGCGCCCCACCTGTACAATTCCCACCAGTGGCTGATTGGAGGCTTGCAAAACATACCTGTATAGTAGATAAAGTCTGAGCTGCTGCTGAAGGCTAGAGGCAACAACAAAAACATTTACACAAAAACGCATGAGTGCAAATGAGAAGCGTCCATATAATTACATGCAAAATGTATGCATTAATAATAATGTACATGTATTTGTAAGGCGCCTGCCGCTCACGTCTCAAGGCGCATTGCAGCTTCCTCGTTCATCCCGCAAGACTTTCGAGGCCACATGTTTATAAAGGCCGTTACAATAACAAAAAAAAGTTCAAAAGGCAGTGCGCTAACAATTGAACCACCCCCATCCCCCTCCGTACGTATTTAATATTACTGGATTAAAACAACCAATACCCATACAAAAGATTAAAAACAATAAATCCTGAAAACATGCAGCATTTGCAAAGGCATGTGACCAAATCACCTCGTCTTTGGTTCCTCCATTTAAATCACAATTTTATGCTAAAATGAAAACTACACTTACTGTTGCATTTGACGCATAATCCTTGGTTCTTTACATATTGTATAGTTACACAGATATCCGCGTAAATGTTAACGTTTCAATAGCTTAGTTTTGTCATTTGCGCAGCGTTCAATCCGAAAGTAAATATGCTTGAGCCGATTCACGCTGCAGGGAATTAAGTTAGCGATGGTTGCAATTCCTCACGTTGGGTACGCGTTCTAAATTCCAATTGTTTTGCGTTTGTCATTTTGGTGAGCGAGTGCCACGATCCTGGTCTCTTGAGTTCTCTCCTCAATATAAACAAAATAACCTGGCAATTTAAACGTGAAACCTAGAATGTGCCCAATCTAATCTGGCTTCAAGATAAGCTGGCTTCAACATGGATAATGCTCGACTAACCTGCTTCCGTTCCTCCATTCAAACTCAAATATTCTCCCTCGCCCATGCTACTGCTACACCCCGTCTCCACCTCCCAGCTACAACCAGGCCTATCGCAACCACTACCACTACCCCAACTCCTATCACTTCCCCAAACCCTATCACTACCCCTATCACTCACCTTACTCCTATCACTACCCCAACTCCTATCACATCCCCAAACCCTATCACTACCCCTATCACTCACCTTACTCTTATTACTACGCCAACCCCTCCTTAACCTCCTCCACCTGTCCTAACTGCTACCATAACTACATCATCATTTTCAATAACCCCACTATTTATCTCAACACCATTATCATTTTATGTACACATTTTTTTATTGCTGTAAAACGCATTGTAATAAGGTGTTATATGAATCTAGATAAGGTAAGACCAACCGTCCGCTCCGGCTTATTATGTGCAAATATGGAGCGATTATATACCCCGTGGTTATCAGAGGCCAGTGCGTATAAATAAATGTTGTATTTATACTTCAATTCTGTTACGTCCAAACATCACCAAGCCACGCTGACCAGTATGAACAGCTGTGGTCAAACCAACCCCCCACGACTCGCACAGCATGGAGAGAAGCCCTCATGCAGCAATGGATTGACAACGGGCATGTTGAACATTTCATCCCAAGGGCTGATGACTGCTGCCATGTGTTAAGGCACACAAGGTGTGACTCATTCAGGCCCTGTGCTTTACAAAGCGAACACTCATCCGCTGAGCCCTCCCTTTGTCCGTGCGTTTGTATTATTGGTGTGCACATCAAAACAGGCACACATCCTTGCTTTTGAATAGACTGAACGGCAAGTTCAATTTCTGAGCTCCTATTCAGCCTGGTGTGGTCAACTCTACGCCCGACTGCACTGATATTGATGTCTTTAGGATAAGTCAACCTCGGGTGTGCTCAGGCAAGGTTTAGAGACCATTAGTTACTGTTGTGTGTAATTTTTGCAACTTGTAAAAATTAAAGCAACACCTAAATGACTTTCCTTAAGTATAAAGCGTAAGTATATTACACAACTACATTACAAATAAAATGTAAAAAGCAAGAAGGTGTAACGTGTATATATGTCAGTCATATAATTCAAAATAACCTACATATTTACTTATTATTTAATTCGAATCGTTTCGCAGTGCCATTAATATTAGTTTTTTACTTAAAATAAATAAGCAATTAAAATTCTGCTTTAGTCGTTTCCCGTAAACGAGAAACAATCCTGTTTCAATGGGCTCTGGCCTGCCTCAAAGAAAATGTAAACCCAAAGGTGGACAATGGAAATTGCTTGCACTCTTCATTTCAACAATGTTCATTGCAATAATGTTGT
The DNA here is from genome assembly GCF_964198595.1 of Lampetra fluviatilis. NCBI lineage: Eukaryota > Metazoa > Chordata > Hyperoartia > Petromyzontiformes > Petromyzontidae > Lampetra > Lampetra fluviatilis. The sequence goes on from NC_136324.1 coordinate 8,857,864, forward strand.
CGGTGCAACCATATTCTTAGGTTTTTTCGGTAAAGTCACGTAGGTAAAACATTAAAATTAATAAAAGTAAAGCAACCATGTTAAACGTCGCAACAATCTCCAACACATTTATGAATAACACCATGACCTTAAAAGGGTAAATATAGCGACGTTTCGGTCAATGGCCCTTCTTCATAGCATATAAATAGAGGGCAGAGAGATAGAGTGAGGTGGTTTGGATACGACTGCACTTCACGCCTTGGGACCTTATAAGAATTACGCTTAAAAAAATCCTGATTAACAGTTTTTAAATTAGCTTTTAAATTAGTAAAAAAAAACTCTATTATGGATACATGTTCTTTGTTGCTCCGTTTATCATCGCGGACAACAATGTTGAAATTATATTTCGTCGGGGATGGAAATGCAGATCAACTTTCTTCCAAAAGTCGTCGAATAAACAACATGCTCATGGCCATCATGGATACCCTCGCTCCAACGCGACTGACTTGTGTGCGGCTGGCAGAAAGTGGTTAATAAGACAACGGAATTGTTTCCTTTGGAAATACAAGTAGCACTTTCAACTGAGTTGTTTCAAATAATTTGTGTTGTTAAAAGTGCCAGTCCAGGTGGCGTTAATGATGTACATGCATTCGTTGTTCACAAAAGTGAATTGTCATCTTCAATTTGTGATGAAATTGCTTCTCAGAAGCTAGCGTCGCAAAACACGAACCTCGACAAACATTTTACTTTAAAAAAAGCTTTAACATGTACAGTGTTAATAATAATAATACACAAGGATGTCCATGTTAATATTTTTGCCTACAACAGCATTCTTATATATTTCCACACGTTGTGCAAACAAGCCATAGAAGGGAGTGAATGAGCTTAGCTGAACAAACAATTGCTGCTGGACCGTCACGCCCTGTTGATTTTCATGAACTCTTGTTTTCACTACTTTATTAAAACGTCACGTGCGTGCCAAACGCCTTGCAACAGAGCAATGCACTGCGGAGATCGATCGACGCTTTCGAGACGTGAGTGGCAGCAAATACACTGAGCAGGTGAAAGCCACCTCGCTCAAATGTTATCCTTAATTTCACCGTTATTTAATGATGCTTCAGTTACACGAAACAGTATTGTATCGCATCATGACGTTTGAACATCTGTATCGCCTCGATGCAAAAAAAATAAACAATTGTAAATTTTTATTCGTAACTTCATCGAGCTCTGTTTTAAGCAATAATTATGTTTTTATGTTTATAACTGTATGAATACAATGTATAAGACCATACCTGTCAACCCATACGGTTTACCCGTATTCTTGTACAGGGAAATTGAGTTTAAAAAAATGGGTGTCTATTTGTTTGTGTTTCTCCCTTGTGATGGGACTTTGAAGGATGAATGTTGATATGTATAAGGGCGCCGGGTGACCAATAAAGTCTGAATTGGTCTAAACTATATAAGGCACTGATAAAAGGTTGACAGGTATGTAAGACTGACTCGTTTAAACTAGCGAATTCATAATACATGGAGTGAATGAAATACATCAGCGCTGATTAATCATTACAAATCGCATTATACATGTGTGTGTTTATATCTATATAATTAAATGACCTGTACACTAAAGTTATGCGAAATGAAGAGAGCACAAACGTTGACGTGATACAGGGAAGGCAGACGTCTGTATTCATAATTACACATCACAGTTGGTGGATAGCTCTCAAACATCTCAGACCCCTGTTGATCCTGGTGGAGATAACATTTTCTTCTTTCTCATTGTATGGCCACTTAATACGTGGCCATACAATTTGACAGTTCTTTAACTGGTCGTCAATAAATGTAAACAAATCACTGATCCCTCCTAGTTTTCTAAAATACGAATTAAATAGTAATTATATGTACCCATTCAATACAGACAAACCCATTTCAGTATCAATTATTGTTTTTACTTGGCTCCTACTTGTGATGTTTGATCAATAAAAAATCTCTGTCCCATCCGCACTTCTATCTCAGATTTTTTTCTGTTGCTGAATATTTCGCGTTACAATTTTTTTATTTATTGATGGGCTATACATCGGGTTTCCAATTAGATTTGTCTGCTGAAATTAGTGCTATGGGTTTTGTTTTCTGATAAAGGCACGGCGGGGGTGGTTTGGATAAATTAACGGTTCAGAAAAAATATCCTCCAATTGCCAAAGAAATACCCCTTTCCAGACCAGGATTTATTTTAATAAACGTATTTATCTTATCTCAAAATAATGTACAGAGCGTCTTGTGCAAGGCGCTTTACGCATAATTAACAATGGCACATATCAATGCAATGGAGGAAATCAGGTGACTGAAATAGATGAGAGGAAGCAATGGGTGGCAAATCTTTGGTGATGCGTGTCATCGGTGATAGCGAAATTGATGACGGTAAATGATGAATAGATTGCATGAATGGGGAATGAATTGAAGCCATGCAATGAGGATGAGCGGATTGAATGAATGGGGAATGAGTGAAAGCGATATAGTGAGAATATGAAGAGGGAAAAGTAACGGTGACGGTGACGAGTGGGAGATGAAGGGGCCTTGGGACGAGCGAGAGAAACTAGGAGAGTTTTGAGTGCGGAGCGGAAACTAGTGAGCGAAGGTGACTTTAATTTAGACCACGAACGAGATTAACAATTACATATTGGTGGGGGTTTTGGTTTGAACATTTAAAAAATAACTATTGTACTCTACTTCGATGTTTCCACATTTTATGTTCACCGCATTATACCCAATCCTCACTCACCAGCGGGGTGAAATTTGTGAATCAACCCGCAAGGCATGGGGAAGTCCTCTCCCAGCAGTGGATTTATAGAAAAAGGCTTCACGTGTACAATTAATTGTGGTTTTGATATGCCAATGAGCGACATACATTGTCCTACTTTCAACATCAAATCCGAATCATTTACAATTTGTTAAGTAGACGAAAGCTAGTTAAGACTACTCAGTGTCTTTTTTTAAATCGAGACTTGGGCCACAAGAGCAAATACAAAATCAGATCCAGAAATCGCTTTATATGGATATGCCTGTACAATGAAAATATATTGGGCTCCATGCATATTTGCACCAAAATATGATCTCACTTACGATTGCTACTGTGAAGAGCAGAGCCAGAAGCACTCCCACGATGTTCAGATGCATTCTTCCCATGGCGATGATTCAGGGCAGCAGCAGCAACGGATGCTAAGAAGAGAGTGGTGGAGCTTTGCAGGGTTCAGCTTAGCTGCAGGTGGGTGGGGTCTGGCTTTTCCATCCTTGCTAGTCCTCTATTTAAATCCCTGTACCCCCGACGCGGTTACTAATTGCACTAAATTGCCATGGAAACCTTGCAAGCACAGAAAAGTAAGGTGAACATGGCGACTGTGGTATTGCACGATGTTTGTTGCTGTGGTTGTGGTTTACCACGTGTAGACTCACTGTGTCACACACCGCCACATATGCGATTATCAGTCATGCTTGTCATAGCATGCAATGACTTTGTGTGGTCCGTTTTATGGCCTGTGCATGCTGTGTGTGGCTTTAATTTCTTTGGTGCACAACAGAGAAATCACACATCATATGATTGATGATATCAGTAACCCATCATCGAGAACAGATATTGACATTGGTGATGGGATACAAGATATGTGTGGATAAAAACAACACGAGCAGCAGTAGTGCGTATTACTGCGCTGCGGATTTAACGATATTGGTTTGATTCCCAACCAAGGATAACATCAACGGTGACTACTATCCGAACTAATATCCGAACTGTACCTCCCCTAGATTGACTCAACCATAAATATAATATCTGGTGCAGTGTGCAAATAATGACATCATAGGGGAGACAAAGGCGGTCGGACGTGGACCTGGCTACAACCAACCTCCTCATGCACTTTGCATAAGGGGGAGCATTGTCTTTGTACTTTTGGAGGTAGCCGTGTGTTTTTCCCACTGCATATCCTGGTGTCCCAAAAAGCCGGGTTCGATTTCTGACTCAGGTCCAACACTTCAGTGGTCTCTCCTAGGTCGACTTAGCCAAAAGTGAGCATTGGTCACGGTGTGGTAAACAACAGAATATTTGTCATTCAGAGTTTTTGTGAACAGGAGTTTGCCAATGAACTTGCTTAACAGCATCGCTATCCTAGCGGGGTTGTGTACCTATGTGCTAAGAAGGAAATTGTAAAATGCACTCTTCCGGAAGGTGACTGGTTTACCGTTTGAACTCACGTAGACCTTGCTATTTATGGGTGATTGTATTGGTTACATAAACCTAAGTTTTAAAGTGAACTGGCTACTGGTTAACACTCTTTAAAACTCATTTAGGCTATGATATGTTTTCACATAAGTTGAAAACATTGAAAAACAATGCAGGTCGTAGCTGTTCCTGTTTTTTCCTGGCAGCGTTAGTAAATGTGTTTTTGGTAATATAGTACATACGTTAATACATGTTTTCCTATAATGGAAATGACATATATATGTAATCCTCAATGCCCTCTCTATTGAACTAATTTACCTGAAATCAATGGGTCAATACAGAGGACTAAACCGGCAACTACTGATAACTGGGTTCAAATCTGGGTTTTAGTAACCCTTGGTTAACATATATCAAGGGTAGTAAGTGAAATTTCGATTTAAAGCTTTCGTGACTGCAGGGATTCATCTTCTTGGTTCTTTCGGTAAAGTCACGTAGAAGGGAAGTAATAAAATAATAAAAATAAAACATAATAAAATGAAATAATTCTCACGACGTTTCGGCTACAACGCAAGCAGCCGAAACGTCGTGAGAATTATTTCATTTTATTATGTTTTATTTTTATTATTTTATTACTTCCCTTCTACGTGACTTTACCGAAAGAACCAAGAAGGTAGTAAGTGAGTTGGTCAATGGTCTCAAGACGGTCAGCAATGAAGACACCAAAATACCTGTCATTGTACAACTCTGATTGTGAAACATTTGTTTGGTTGCTTAGCTATTCAACGAGACGCTCCTTACAAAGAAAAGTGGTATTGGGTAAGACAGGCCTATTGAAGTCACTATATAAGTAGCTATGACATAATTTTCACGTGTTGTTTTCTCACAGCTTTTCAACTATTGCCCGCGTGGAATAGAATGATCACGACTATAACAATAATTATCATTGACTTCAAATTGTCAGTTCAGTGCTGAATCAAGCTCTCTATTTTTCTCTTTTACAAAAACTATTTAATTAAGACACAATAGGCCAAATCAATGAATGTGAATATAATTATGATTAAAACAATCTCATGCGCGTAAATCAACACGTTACTTTCATATCCACGTGAGAGTTCATACAGAGATTCAAGACGCGATCCTCCTTCTGGGATCGCGCTCTCATCATCCTACAATCTCAGCCAGGCGCAGAAGAATGCTCACAAACAGAGTGGAATAATGCAGACGTCCAGAATGAACACATCATTCTAGACCCAGACATCGCACCTCCTCCTGACTTTGACATTCCTCAAAGACGCTGGAGGTGTAACCATCAATCGTATCGTAACATCAACAGGCAGATGCGCATATCTCCTTCATGAATGGGAAATTAAAGACAAGCCACAGTAGTGCGATTGTGGCCAAACAACCCAAATTATGGACCGTGTAGTAAACCCCTTTAACGAAGGAATGTCAAAACTGTAGCAACTCTCTCCTGAAGCCCCCCCATGGCTCGCACAACCTCAACTTTGCCATATATCTCCTGAACAAAAATTGTCAGGCGCGAGAAGAGAAATTCACGTTGACAATAATGCTCTTTTGTGAAAGACTCTCATTGGGTGTGTTACGGCATACATTGATTTGAAGCTTTCGTGACTGCAGGAATCCATACTCTTTGGTTCTTTCGGTAAAGTCCCGTAGGTATAAAAAATAATAAATCACGATGTTTCGATCGCAACACAAGCAACCGTCTTCAGGTGAAAAAGAGGGAGAATCTTCTGAGGCAGGCTGTTTATAAAGGTTTAGAGATGGGCGGGGTAGCTCATGTTAATGTAGGAGCGAGCAGGAGAGAGCGAGTAGGAGAGATAAATTCGCTTGTAAATGTAAGCTTGGCGAGGGCCGAGCTCGGCGAGTGCCCGGAAATTTGAGAGTCGGCTAATATCGGCAGGTAGGAAGGGAACATCAAAGCAGTGAAAACTTTACCTGGTTGATCACGTCCTTCCAATGATTGCTTAATTTGTATCCATCTTCTCGGTTGAAGTTATGTCTGTGTTTATAAATTTGGATGGCTTCATCTTTGATGATAGCCATATGTTGCAGACAAGTCAAAAACTCACAGGCATGGAGCCAAACTCAGGGCTGATCGAAAGCCCTGACCCAGACAGACAGAGGAGGCCTTGAGATGTTTCTTAAAAGTCAGAGTGCATTTGATGTTTCAGATGTGCAAATGGGTTAGAGGGTTCCACACCGAGGGGGCGACAGCAGAGAACCGATGTGAGGCTGTAATAGTTCAAAACCTTAGTGTCCGAAGCAGATACATCTGGTAGGAAACATTTTGTCTAGTTCCTGATACCTCATAGTGCAACTACCACACACATGGGTCATCTATCATATTCAGTCACACTCATTCATTCATACTCAATATTGCTCATTCACATTCAATTGCGTAGAACTGCAGGCGAATGAATATGCAAGTGCCTTTACTATTGAAATCTGCCTATTGAAATCCATGTAACTCGTGCTGGAGCGGTGGTCTTATCTAGCTTGAGACTGCCTATGGGCATTCGACATATTTCATGCAGCTCATGATTCCTATTTTTGGGGCATGCTTGGTGTGTGATGCTATACACGAATATAGTTTTCAATGTATTCTTCAGAGAAATCACACATCACATGATTGATTATATCAGTAACCCATCATCGAGAACATACATTGACATTGGTGATGGGATACAAGATATGTGTGGATAGAAACAACACGAGCAGCAGTAACGCGTATTACTGCGCTGCGGACTTACCGGTATTGGTTTGATTCCCAACCAAGGATAACATCAACGGTGACTAATATCTGAACTAATATCCGAACTGTACCTCCCCTAGATTGACTCAATCATAAATTAACATCTAGTGCAGTGTGCAAACGTTGACATCATTGGGGAGACAAAGGCGGTCAGACGTGGACATGGCTACAACCAACCTCCTCATGCACTCTGCATAAAGGGGATCAATGTGTTTGTACTTTTGTAGGTAGTCGTGTGTTTTTCCCACTGTATATCCTGGTGTGCCAGATACCCGGGTTTGATTCCTGACTAAGGTGCAACACTTCAGTGGAAATTAATTTCTGACCATGGCCGTGGTCTCTCCTAGGTCGACTATTCCAAAAAAATTGCATTGGTCATGGTGTGGTAAACAACAGAATGTTTGTCATCCAGAATGTTTTCGATAAGGAATTTGCAAATGGACTTCCTTAAGAGTATCGCTATCTGAGTGGCATTGTGTACCTACGTGCAAAGGCTGCAAAGGTATAATGCCAGTGATACGCACTGACCGGCGCAGCCTTTGTGTGATGTTAAACCTCGCAAGGGAACATTCCTCGCCTCTAAATGATACGCCTGATATGGACGATGCTGAGCAATAGGCGACTTCGTTGTCTTCATGGGCGACAAAGCCAGCTCACACCAGTTCCTCTACAATGGATTGCCACCAAGGTTCAGTACTCGCGCCAACGCTCTTCAATGTCTACACCAGTGACATGCCACCGACCGGGTCACGCATATTTGCGTGTGTGGATGACTTTGCCCTGGCAACGCAAGCAGCCGCTTTCAATGACATCGAATCCACTCTGAACAAAGTCCAAAACACCATGGGGGGAATATTTCCAGAAATGGAAGCTCAAGCCATAACCCGAAGAAAAAACAAAAGTCACTGCATTTCATCTTGGTAATAGGAGAGCCAAGCACACTCTGAACGTGACCTTCCGTGGCAACACTGTTGCGACACGACACCACTCCAACCTATCCCGGAGTGAAGCTGCACCCGAGGCTAAACCTTCCATGACTACCTCAAAAAGACAGCCGCCAAGACCAAAACAAGGGGTCGCCAGTTTCTTTATCAGGTTGAGCACAAGCTGGGGGGCATCAGCACCAGTGCTACAGACATCAACGATGGCCCTTGTGTACTTTGTAGCCGAGTACTGTGCATCAGTATGGACCAGAGTAGTCACCACACGACTTGTTGATGTCCAACTTAACACTGCGATGCAGTGTATCTCTGGAACCCTCAAGTGGACCCCAACATCTTGGCTGCCCATGCAATCAGAAATCTCTCCCCTACCCATCCACCGTGATGCTGCAACCCTCCGGGAAGTTCCTGCGAATCGAGGAAAGCAGTCGCCTTCCCATTCATCAGGACCTCAGTAGCGTCCCTCGTCATCGCTTAAAGTCATGTCAATCTCTTTTTGGACCCATGCGCTTAGCCTGAAACAATGCGAATTAAACCCCGATGAAGCCTGCAGAGCTGAATTTAGTTAAAAATAACTCACGAACACCTTGTGAAAGACCCAACGCAAAAGATCCCTGGGTTTGATCTTCCATGAAGCTCATGGCCGGCTCTAAATCCCATCCGTATAAACCGCAACAGATGCGGATACCTGGTGCACAAATGGAAAATTATGAAATCTCCAGTAGTGTGTAACTGTGGTCATCCAAAACAGACCATACAACATGTAACGATGCAATGCCCAATCCACAAATACGAAGGAGACGTCACAGCGACAAACTCCTCTGCTCCTGACGCGGTTATCTGGCTTGACCACCTGAATGTGAACTTATAGTTGTTGCTCTACACCTACATCGGGAAGGTGATCGGTTTGACTATTAAATAGTACAGAACTCGTCCAAACACTCAAACTCATGTAGAACTTTCTACTTATGGGTGATTGTATTGGTTACAAACCTAAGTTTGAAAGTTAACTGGCTACTAGTTAACACACCTTAAAACCCCTTTAGGCTGTGATATATTCTCACACAAATTATTTGGGTCTTTTGGATAAGCCATGTAGATAAAAAAAATAATAATAAATAATAACAATATCACGACGTTTTGATCGCAACACAAGCAATCGTCATCAGGTGAAAAGTATAGCGGGAGAACTGCTGAGACTATATGGTGGGAGAGCTGCTAAGGCAGAGAGTTATAAAGGTTTGAGATGGGTGGAGCCCAAGGGTCAGTGGGCAGGGCTAGGTAGTCGTGTGTTTTGCCCACTGTATATCCTGGTGTGCCAGATACCCGGGTTTGATTCCTGCATGTAAATGTAAGATCAGAGAAATGTTGACAAACGAAGCTGTGGGGGTGGCCATTGTATTGTGAGATATTAGCATGTCAATGTGAGAAATGTGCTTGTAAATGTAAGCTCAGAGAGAGCTCGGAAAGAGCCATCGCCACATGGAGGTGGAAAAGGATGGCAAGCCGCCATTTACTAATTATCTCAGCCTCGCTGTGCGCTGCGTTGCACCGCGAGTCGAGTAGATAACCTTGCATTCAATAAACCCTCGGAGCCAGGATGAACGTCCAACTCCAATCGTCATTTATGGATTGTAACAAGGTAAAACTGGTGAGAAACACAGACACAGCATCTGTTATAATCCGGAAACACCAACACAATGAACACCACAGCATCAGAACATTGTCTTAGATAACAATAGATCCTGGACGGACCAGGCCCCTACATTACCACTGAACAGCTAGACAAGAGCACAATCCGGTGCATTGCATACAGGCACATTGTGTATTCATCCCACTGCACCCCAAATGTACAGCATTACACATAACACTAAACTGTGGATGAGATACTTCGTCATCTTTACTCTCAGGATCGCAACGTAGGCACAAGTCTGACTCGACCTACTAAATCACAAGTAACATCCACAATAAGGAAAGTCGCAGGCTTCGTTACTAACTAGGCCTCGTATTTACTACAACAACTTAACGGCACCATAAAGGCATTTACATCACTATAATGGTCATTCCAACATTACAACAGCATTGCCAATATTATAGGAATATAAACAAACTTACAGACAATGCTTTTTAAGCTCCCACAATGGACAAGTGCGGCTGTGGTCTCACTAAGATGCGATGTGTGCCGCCATCTTGAATTATCAGTAAGATGGCAGATGCCCGCGTGGTTCGCTGAAAATCTAACATCGTCACTTCCTGGTCACGTGACCAAAATTAGTATAAAAAAACAGGAACTTCCTGTGAACGTACGCTCCACATCTGCCGTGAGGCAAGACACTAATACAGCTAAAGGTGGCTGTTTTAGTGAAAGTAACTCAGAGAGTAGAAAATAACTGCTAACATGGGTAGGTAGGGAGGGAACATCACAGCCAGTTATAACCTAAACTGGTTAATAACGTCCTTCCAATGATTGCTAAGTTTGTACCCATCTTGACGGTTGAAATTGTGTCTGTGTTATATATATCTAGATGGCTTCATGAACGAATTTTTGCTGATAGCCAGTGGGCTTGCAGAGTACCCTCGTCTTGGCAAAATCAATTTCGTGTGTGTCCACAGCGTTAAAACAATGATCAGCCACGGCTGAGGTATTGGTCCTACCGTTTTTCAGATCTGCCTTTTGTTCACGAATCTGGTCCAAGACATGTCGTTTAGTTTCCCCAATGTAACAGCTGCCACAGACACAGCTTAGTTTGTAGACACCAGAGTATTGCATGTCAGGGATCACATCCTTTACAGATGGGATGAAATCACGAATTTTACATACTGTGTTGAATCGTACCTGGATCTTGTGTTTGCTCATGATTTTGGAAATATTTTGGTGACCCCTGCTATGTATGGCAAGGTGATGGTTTTGATTGGGTCCTCCGATGGTTCTCTCCCAACGTTTGGGGTGATAGCTTTATGGATTGTGTAGTCTGAATATCCATTCTTCATGAGGGATTGGTGTACATGATCCAGTTCACTGGCTAGGTGGTGATGGTCGGAAATACAACGAGCGCTATGGTATAGAGATTTGATGAGGGAATTCCTCTGGGATGGATGGTGGTGGGAGTCAGGTTTTAGATAGGCATCCGTATGGGTGGCTTTCCTGTAGACAGTGTCCCATTGAGCCATCAGGTGTTTTTACGATTAAAACATCCAAGAATGGTAACTTGCCATCCTTTTCCACCTCCATGGTGAATTTGATGGCTGGGTGTATGGAATTTATGTGGTTGAAGAATTGGTCCAGAGCTGGTAGGCCATGTGGCCAGATGACATCCTTAATCGAACCAGCCAAGTGGCTTTCCTTAAAACCCTCTACTGCTAGACCACCCAGATTTTATGACTTACCAAAAATCCATAAAGAAGGTACACCACTCCGTCCTATTGTCTCCACCATTTGCTCACCCACCTACAGTACAAACTGGCCCGATTGATGTCTGATACCTTGCAACCATTCACTGGTAAGACCACCTCAGCTGTACTTAACTCAGCTCACTTGATATATTCAATTAAGGACACCTCACTATCTCCAGGTGATTTGGTTGTAAGTTTCGATGTGGTGACTGCAGGGATTCATCTTCTTGGTTCTTTCGGTAAAGTCACGTAGAAGGGAAGTAATAAAATAATAAAAATAAAACATAATAAAACAATTCTCACGACGTTTCGGCCACAACGCAAGCAGCCGTCCTCAGGCGAAGAATGAGAACATTATCAAGCTAGGAGCTTATGTAGGTGTAGCGAGGAGGAGCGCCTTAACAAAAGAATGTGCATATGAAGAGGAATTTAGCATACCAATGGGCAATGAGTAGGAGGTGGGCGGAGGGGTTTCAAAGTCCCATTATGCCCATGCATTATGCAGGATAAACAGCACCACGGGGGGGCGCAAGGAACAACGTTAATAAAGGAAAGGAATGTTAATGATATGTAGCTGCATTTACCCAACAACCACGTAGAAAACCAAAGTAAAAACTACATAAAAAACTAAAATATAAACTGATACTTACTATACTCTACAATAAGCTGAGTTGCTAACAACAAATAATAACTTACAATTCTACGTCGTAAGAAGTATATAATATACTTCCATCTAAACTTTATTCTCTTAGCATATACAGTACTATATACTGCCATAGATAAACCCAACATTAAATTATATACTGTATTGCTGTAAACCACCCTATACTTTATACATTTTAATATAACACTAGTTTTTTATGTAGTTTTTACTTTGGTTTTCTACGTGGTTGTTGGGTAAATGCAGATACATATCATTAACATTCCTTTCCTTTATTAACGTTGTTCCTTGCGCCCCCCCGTGGTGCTGTTTATCCTGCATAATGCATGGGCATAATGGGACTTTGAAACCCCTCCGCCCACCTCCTACTCATTGCCCATTGGTATGCTAAATTCCTCTTCATATGCACATTCTTTTGTTAAGGCGCTCCTCCTCGCTACACCTAGATAAGCTCCTAGCTTGATAATGTTCTCATTCTTCGCCTGAGGACGGCTGCTTGCGTTGTGGCCGAAACGTCGTGAGAATTGTTTTATTATGTTTTATTTTTATTATTTTATTACTTCCCTTCTACGTGACTTTACCGAAAGAACCAAGAAGATGGATTTCGATGTGGTATTTTGTTTTATGGTAGCGTTCGTTAATGTGCTTTTAAAAATAAAGTACACATGTTATTACAATTTTCCCTATAATTCACATGACATGTGTAGGGGTGTTACGGAGGAGCTGTATGTGTAGGGGTGTTAGAGAGAGAGCCGTTATGCATGGCAGCTTATGGGAAACAAACACAGGGCGGGGCTACGTGAGTGCACGGGGGGGTGCTCTCAACGACGTCCGCACCAGGCAGCCCGGGGCCCCACCCCTCAGCGGGGGTGGAGTATAAAGGGGGATGTGTCAGAGGGCTCGGGGCAGAATGTTTAAGTAAACTCTTGAAGACCGAAGACTGCCTAGCTAGAGCCCTGGACTCCCCTGGGACGCCGCCCTTGTCAGGGCCGTGCAGGACCGAGCCAGCGGCGTGGTCCCGTGAACCAGAGCCAGGACTCTGGGACTCCGGGTACCGTAGCCCGACTGACCAGTGTCGGGCCAGACAGCCTCCCCTAGCCCAGTATTTGGAGGATTAGGAGGCAGGCTAGGGGTAGCTAGCCGTGTGTTCCCAGCTATCCGGGTGAGGGGGCCGATACCCCCTCCAGTACTGTATGTCCCCAGTGACTGTTGTGAAATAAATACGTGTGCCTCTACTCGGGTGTCCACGCGTCCTCAACGGTACTACACATGTATTCCTCAGTGCTCTCTCTCTATTGAACTTATTTACCTTAAATCAATATGTCAATACAAAGTACTAAACCGGCAACTGCTGATAACTGGGTTTAACTCTGGGTTTTAGCAACCCATGGTTAACATATATTAAGGGTAGTAAGTGAGTTGGTCAATGGTCTCAACATAGTCTGCAATGAAGACACCAAACATACCTGTCATTGTACAACTCTGATTGAGAAACATTTGTTTGATTGCTTAGCTATTCAACGAGAAGTTCCTTACAAAGAAAAGTGCTATTGGGTAAGACAGGCCTATTGCAGTCACTATAGAAGTCGCTATGACATAAATTGCTCGTGTTTTTTTCTCACAGCTTTACAAATATTGCCCGCGTGGAATAAAATTATCACGACTATAACAATAATTATTATTGACTTCAAATTGTCCGTTCAATGCCGAATCAAGCTCTCTATTTCTCTCTCTTACAAAAAACTATTTAATTAAGATACAAAAGGCCAAAGCAATGAATGTGAATACAATTATGATTTAAGCAATATCATGCAAGTAAATCAACACGTTACTTTCATATCCACGTGAGAGTTTATACAAAGATTCAAGACGCGATCCTCCTGGGATCGCGCTCTCATCATCCTACAATCTCGCCCAGACGCAGAAGAATGCTCACAAACAGAGTGGAATAATGTAGACGTCCAGAATGAACAAAAAATTCGAGACCCAGACATCGCACCTCCTCCTGACTTTGACATTCCTCAAAGACGCTGGAGGTGTAACCATCAATCGTATCGGAACATCAACAGGCTGATTCGCACATCTCCCTCATGAATGGGAAATTAAAGACAAGCCACAGTAGTGCGACTGTGGCCAAATAACCCAACTATGGACAGTGTAGTAAACCCACTGTGATTTAAAGTTTTCGTGACTGCAGGGATTCATCTTCTTGGTTCTTTCGGTAAAGTCACGTAGTGAGAATTATTTTATTATGTTTTATTTTCATCAGTTTATTTTTTTCCCTTCTACGTGACTTTACCGAAAGAACCAAGAAGATAAACCCACTGTGGTCGACGCTCCTTCAACGGAGGAATATCAAAACTATAGCAACTCTCTCCTGAAGCCCTGTCATGGCTCGCACAACCTCAACTTTGGCATTTAACTCATGAACACAATTGTCACATGCGAGAAGAGAAGATCACGTAGACAATAATGGTATTTTGTGAAAGAATCTCATCAGCTGTGTAACTGCATACATTGGCGAGGGGGGAAGTCTGGCATTCAACCCATGCTTTGGTTAACTCTAATTCTGGTATAATTACTACTAATATAAATGTGTTTTTATTCAACAGCATCATTCTTGCAAACTGCATCTCACACCGCTGGAACACGCATAACACATCGAGGTGTGTGTATATATTCAGATGTTTTCAGCCATCTAACGAGCGTTTATACATCTGGTATTAAACCCCTTTTGTCGAATTATTGATACCTGAAAGTGCAAGTCCTATGCGCATGGCTAATATATCACACTCAGTCACACTTGAGATATTAGTGGAAGGCGCCTTACAAAAAATATATAAATTAATCATTGTTATTACTCATTCATTTAAACGCAATATTGCTCATTCACACTCAATGACGTAGGAATGCAGATGAATTATTATACTATGTAACACAATTTTTGTTCCTGGGTAGTAAGTGTTACTTCGTAATTGATTATGCTTAAAAAGTATAGATAATGGCTATTATTCCCCACAAACTTTGTTTTGTGACCAGAACAGTGATGTTTTGAAATTTACATATTTTCAATGAGAAAACAGGCAAATGTGTGTCTTTTCGTTCACGTAAATTCAGAAGAAAAAAAAACATATGAATCAAAATTAACATGTATTTATACTAAAGTAATACAAAAATGACTACAAAAGATTTAGAAGTGAGTAGTTTTTCGAGATTTAAGATTATACTGTAAATCACTTTCACGAATCAGCCCCCAAATGTAGTCTCCCAAAATGTTCTCGTGATACTGTCCTTGGTATCGGTGTTCAAAGTCCAGTATATCCTGGTGGAAGCGCTTGCCATTTCTCTTTCGAGTACGCTCCCATGTTCTCCTTGAATGTATCAAGATGAGCATCAAGGATATGGACTTTGAGGGACATCGTACAGCCCATTGTGCCATAGTTCTTCACCGAAGTCTCAACCAGCTCCACATAGTTTTAGACCATGTGATTGCCCAGGAAGCCATGAACCACTGCGACAAAGCTGTTCCAAGCCACTTTCTCCTTACTAGTGAGCTTCTTGTGGAATTCATTGCACTCTAGGATCATCTTTATCTGCGGTCTGACGAAGACACCGGCTTTGACCTTTACCTCAGACAGCGTAGGAAAGAAGTCTTGAAGGTACTTGAAGGCTACTGACTCGTTATCTACAGCTCTGACAATTGTTTCATGAGGCCCAATTTGACGTGCAGTGGTGGCATCAGCACCTTCTGGGGATTCACCAGTTGCTCCCACTTGATGTTGTTTCTCCCCACAGATAACTCAGTCCGCTCTGGCCAGTCCCACCTGTGGTAGTGCGCCTTGGTGTCCCTGCTGTCCCAAAGGCAAAGATAGCAGAGAAACTTGGTAAAACCGCCTTGGAGACCCATCAGGAATGCCAACATTTTGAAGTCTCTGATGAACTCCCAGCTGTACTCATCATACTTCAAGGCGTCCAGCAAGGTCTTGATGCTGTTGTAATCCTCTTTGAGGTGCACCGAGTGAGCCAGGGGAAGACGGGTACTTGTTACCATTATGGAGCAGCACGGCTTTGAGGCTCCTGGATGAGCTGTCAATGAAAGGCGTCACTCATTCTGGTTACAGGCGATGCCGATTACCTTGAACAGACTGGTTACATTGTGGCAGAAGCAGAGCCCATCTTGACGAGTGAAGAAGCTGCAAAAAGGTTGGTGACACTTCCTCTGATCTGCGACTTGCACACTTTCATCCAAAAAATTTCACTGCTTGAGCCTAGACGTCAAAAGCTCGGTATTGGACTTGGTGAGACCAAGATCTCTGATCAAGTCGTTGAGGTATTTTTGGTTAGGGTAGTATAGGTTTCTCTCCTCAGCTCCACCTCTGAAATTGTCATCTGGATCTACAACGTCTTCCTCGCTCTCTGACTTGCTGCTCTCTTCTAAAGACGGCTACTTTCTCTTCGGAGGAGTGGGTACCTCGAACTCATGGCAGTGTAGCACCAGGGCGATGGATGAAGGAAGGTCCAGAAACGTGATAGCAGGTGAATTCTTGCCAGTCCAACGTTTGTAAGGGTCCATCATGCAAAAGTAGCAGATGCTTGAGTGGTCAGTGGGTTCCCGCCAAATTCTTTGGATAGAGAACTTCATGGCTCTCTATTCCCCTCTGTACTATCCTACAAAAATACATTCGTTTCACCCATGACTAATGTGTAAGAGATTTTCGCAACATTTTTCATACATGATATATTTTTTCTATAACATTGAAAATTGTAAAACATTTTAAAATGAAAAACTTTTACAATTTAAATGTTTTTAATTCATTTTATAATATAAAATTCCGAGCAACAATTGTCCATCTTACCTTCCAGAGTGTTTTGCATTGCTCGCAGGTGAAATGAGATGCCCAGGGGTTGTCTTGATCCCCGACAAGCATGCCAAAATATGCCTTGTAGGCCTCACAAAACTTAGCAGATGCTTCTACAGAGTACTTTTTCGCTCTTGTCTTGATAAATTGGCTGCAGACGTAGCAAAATGCGTCTACCGGATGCTTGCAGCCTATTGATGCCCTCTCAGAAAAATGCAGAAATGTATCCACTTAGGTAGCTGGAACTAAACTGAACTGGTGGGCTTAAGGCCCCTGTATTTATACTACTATTTATATTACTGGAAAGTTCTACTCTCTCGAGAAACGGTGCCTTAACGCGGCGAGAGAGTTTGTGTACGTCTGAGAAGCTGATCGCTATACCGTCGAGAGCCTAGTGCTCTCAGAAGGGTCACCCAAGGCGGGAAGACTTCAGTGGAGACGTCAGACAAAACCCGTTTCGAAAGGTCCCCACATGACCTTTTCAAATAAATGGTGATCCAAGAAAGCAACGGGAAACTACTTGGATTATTGCTCCCTTGAAAACTTCAATGATGACAAGCAAAATCAACAAAGGCCCTGAGTATCGGCGTCCTTTAAATAGGACAGGGGTGCTAAGAATCTCCGAGCTTGTGTCAAAGAACCCTTTCAAAGTAGCAACTTGGAACGTTAGAAGTTTACTTCAAGCAGGAAAACTAGCCAATGTCATACAAGAAATGGATCGACTTAAAATCAACATAATCGGTCTAAGCGAAACTAAATGGCCTGGAACAAAAAAGTTTATATCGAGCGAACACCACATCTTCTGCTCCGGAGGAGAAGAAAACACCAAACAAACATACGGTGTCGCCTTTATAGTACACAAGAAATTAGCGAATAAAGTCAACAACTTTACCCCAGTATCAGAACGAATAGCACTACTACAATTAGCAGGCAACAAAGTCAACGTGAACATTCTACAGGTTTATGCTCCAACAGCAGATAAACAAGATCATGAAATCGAATCGTTCTATGAGCAACTAACCAACACGCTGAAGCCGCTGAAGAAGCAAGACATCACTATAATCCTCGGCGATTTCAATGCCAAGGTTGGCCACGGTCGAATGCAGAACATTGTCGGAGAACACGGACTAGGAACAAGGAATGAACGAGGCGACAGACTGGTTCAATTCTGCCAAGAAGAACGTTTCAGTATTGCTAACACGTGGTTCCAATTACCACCTCGACGACTGTACACGTGGACCTCGCCGCAAGACTCCGACAACAACATCGTCAGGAACCAAATCGATTATATCCTAATTAACATCAGGTTTAAGTCCAGTGTGATTACAGCAAAAACCTACCCTGGAGCCGATATATTGTCAGATCATAACCCAGTAACAGCTACAATAAGACTCAAATTGCGATCAATACAATGTACAAAGACGAGACGAGCAGACCTGGAGAAACTGAAGAACAGCGCCGATAAAAGACAAGTACAGCAACATCTCAACGATAGCATCCGCTCAATAACAACAGAAACAGCAGATGTTCAGGAGTACTGGCGCTCGTTCAAACAATGCATCACAGAAACAACAGAAGTCATGCTGGGACATCAGCCACCGAAAAAGAAACAACGATGGATGACACATTGTATTCTCGATCTAATGAGCCAACGAAGAATGTACAAAAACAACAACTTGGAGAAGTACAAACAAATGCAACAGAAGATCAGAGAAGCAATCCGACAGGCAAAAGAAAAGTGGATGGAAGAACAATGCGCCGAGATTGAAGAACTAATTAAAAAACATGACAATTTTACTCTGCACAAGAAGCTCAAAGAAGCTGGTAACATCTACAGACCAGCCCCAACAGCTACCTTGTATGCGGACAACAACCAACCAATCCTAAATAAACAAGAAAAAATGGTCACCTGGACAAACTATATACACAAGCTCTATGGCGCCATGAGAACACCTGCAGAAAAAGACCAACAGATGTCGAAAGACGCTCTACACATTTTAACATCAGAAGTAGAACATGCAATCAAAACAGCTAAGTCAGGCAAAGCGTGCGGGCCCGACACAATCCATGTAGAATTGCTCAAACTATTAGACAGTAACAACATACGACAACTGACTAATTGGTACAATCAAATATACAATGGCAATAAAATTCCATCCGACTGGCTACAATCCATCTTTGTGGCAATACCAAAGAAAGCAACAAGCCGGAAATGCGAGGACTACAGACTGATAAGCTTGATGAGCCACGTGCTGAAAGTCTTCCTGAAGGTGATCCAACAGCGCATACGCTCCACATGCGAAAATGCATTGAAGAACACACAGTTTGGCTTCTGCAAAGGACTAGGCACAAGAGAAGCAATCTTCTGTCTACAGATACTACTACAGCGATGCTACGAACATCAGAAAGAAGTGTACATCTGCTTCATAGATTACGAGAAAGCCTTTGACTCAGTCGACCACGACCGACTAGCAGCTCTATTAAAACAACTGGGACTAGATAAAAACGACATCAACTTCATCATTGCTCTTTATTGGAAGCAAACAGCCCAACTCCGATATGACAACGAATTGACAGACCCAACACCAATACAAAAAGGTGTACGACAAGGCTGCCCACTTTCACCCAGTCTTTTCAACATCTACTCGGAGCAGATTTTTGATCGAACACTAGCAGATAAAAACATTGGTATTAAAGTCAATGGACAATACATCAACAACATCAGGTATGCCGACGACACTGCACTGCTGGCCGATTCGGAACAAGACCTACAACAAATCTTGGACGAGGTTGCCACAGAGAGTCAAATATGGGGCTTACGAATTAATAAAAAGAAAACAAAGGTTATGAAGGTCAGCCGAACTACAAGCGAAATAACAATCAAGCTTGGTAGTGAAAAATTGGAACAAGTACACCGATTTAAATACCTTGGTGTAATCATTGACGATCAGTTGAACCATGAAGTCGAAATCAAGAGCAGAATTGAACAAGCAAGGCAAGCATTTATTAAATGGAAAACACTCCTTGCAGACCGCAACTTGAGTACATCACTGAAACTGCGCACACTGAAATGCTACATCTGGTCAATTTTGCTGTACGGAGTTGAGACGTGGACACTGACAATAACAGCAACAAAAAGGCTCGAAGCTTTCGAGATGTGGCTGTATCGAAGAATGCTGAAAATCCCATGGACAGCCAAAACCACCAATACACAAGTTCTGCAAGATATGGGCACTGACAGGCAACTGCTGAAGACCATCATTAGCAGGAAGTGTTACTACCTAGGCCACATTGCCCGAAACGACCACAAATACCAGCTATTAAAGCTAATCCTGGAAGGAAAAATCGAAGGGAAAAAACGACCAGGACGGCCAAAAACGACATGGCTCAGTAACATCAAAACATGGCTACAATTAACAACAGCACAAACTCTACACGCCGTGCTAGACCGGGACCAATATCATCGTGAAGTCGCACACGCCGTTAGGCAGCACTAAAGAAGAAGGAAAGTTCTAGAATGTTCTAGAAGTTATTACAAGTTTACTCAGCACTGCATGTGTAGTGTGGTTCAAGGAGGCTTGGACGACGTAGTCGGAGGCACACTTATTTATTCAACACAGTTGTATCTACAGGCCGAGATATACAACACTCGGAGGGGTATCGGCCCCTCCACCCGTGTAACTGGGAGATTGACAACCTATGTTACAGCTAGCCTATTCCTAGGTCCTCCACTATCGGGCTAGGGGAGGCTAGCTAACCCAGCCCTGGTTAAGCTGGGATTACGGCACCCTGAGTTCCCAGACCGGCTCTTACAAGAGCATCGGCTCTGGGCTCTTGGGGCCACGCCATTGGCTGGCCTTGGTCGGTCCTGAGAAGGACAGCGATCCAAGGGAGTCCCAGGGCTTATCTAGCAGGTCTTTTTGCTTCTCTGGTTAAAGCTGAACACTCAACCCCGAGCCCTCTGGCTCACTGCCTTATATAGCAATTCCCCCCTGAGGGGTGGGGCCGTGGGGGATCCCAGCGCCGTATTAGCCCCCCAGGCTAAACGGCGCGGACGTCGATGTAAGCACCTGCTCGCGTACAGACATAGCCACGCCCAGTGTGTTTGTTTCCCATCCGTATCAACTCTATAACACCCCCTCCGTAACACCTCTACATCACCCCACCCCTGTACAACCCGCAGCCGTCCCGGCTGCAACAAAATCACACTAAAGATGCATGCCCCCCAAATCCGTGTGTGCCTCACGAAACTTTCAACAATAACAACAACAACAACAAAAACAACCCGACGCACCCCCCCCCCCCCCCCGAATAAATACCCCATCCCATAAAACCAACATATATACAAGTATCCAGGACGCCCCCCCCGCAAGGGCCCCCCAACGGCTGACCTCACAAAAGTCTGCGTGGTTTTGGCGCGCGTTCTTGCGGCGGGCCCGTCACAAGGGGCAACCCCGGCTTGCCCAGTGGCGGGTGTCAACAGTCCGGGTGTGAGAGTGTCTGGCTTCGCTGCTGAGCGACCCCCGACCCCCCCTGAAGGGGTTGGCGGTCGTGAGCACGTCACTCCTGGTGCACCTGGAGGTGGAACAGTTGGTGTCAAGTCAGGCGAAAGCAGCGAAGTCGGACTCCGGGAGTCGGTGGACCCCTCACATGTTTGGCCACGCGTGTGTGAAGTAGGAACATGGGCCGCAATGAACGGTTTCAATCTGGAGGGGTGCACGAACCACCGACGCTTCCCCCATTTGACACAGACACATTGTGGCCGCAAAACCTGCACCACTTCCACGGGCCCCCGCCATGGCCGCACCAGCTTAGACGAGGTCGCCAGTGGCACTTGGGGACAGTGCAACCACGCCTTGTCACCCGGTTTCCACTGAAGCACATGCGCCCGACCCAGCCTGAGCCTCTCATTAGCCTTCTGGCGGAGTTCCGAATTCTGCATGGCCGCCTCCCGTGCCTCTGTCAATTTAGCAATGTTGAATTTAACATGTTCGGTCAATTTAGATTTACCATGCGGCGTGGAGATCTACAGCTGAGTCGGAACAGGTGGGTTAGGCTCGCGGCCGTACATTAGGAAGAAGGGCAAAAATCCGGTCGCCGCATGGGGAGCCATTATGTATGCCGCCAAAACCCCCGGAATCAGAAGGTCCCAATCGGTCTGGGATTCGGAGACCTGTTGGGACAGCATGGACGTGATAGTCCGATGCAGACGCTCCACCATCCCGTCAGTTTGCGGATGATATGGGGAGGTACGAATCTTTTTCGTTCCCAGGAGCTCGCATACTTCGTGGAGAAGTTTTCCCGAAAAATGTTTACCCTGGTCGGTCAGCAGCCGCTCCGGAGCACCTTTGTCGAGGACGTAGCCCTGGACAAAGGCCTCCGCGATGGCTGCTGCCGACTGGTTGGCGAGGGGCAAGGCCATAGGCCATCGCGTAAAATATTCTACCCCGGTTAACAGGTATCTATTTCCCCTAGGTGTAGCGGGAAATGGGCCCAGAATATCCAATGCAACAAGCTCATTAACCCGGGAAACTGTGATAGACTGTAACGGTGGGTTAGATCCCCTCGCTGGTGGCTTCCTTTGCGCGCACTGAGTACATGAACCTAAAAGATCATCCACATCCCTTGCCATGCCCGGCCATGAAAAATCCAGCTGGAGCATGGCAAGGGTTTTGTGAGTGCCCAGGTGAAGGAGTCGTTTGTGCGCAGCCCACACCACTCTACCCCTCAATGCAGAAGGCACCACCAGCCGGTGTCGATGGGATTTCCCGTCCCAGTGCATCAAAAGACCCTGGACCAACCCCCACGAGTCGACATTTCCCCCCCCCCCCGCACAACTCCCCCGATACGACGACGCAAAGCGAGGAGAGAGGTGTCCTCCATTTGGAGGCGTCCCCACTCCGCAACAGACAACCCCAGCAAGGAATCCCTCCCTTGTTGCTCAATAGGGCCCACAGTCGAAGGCGCGTCAGCGGCGGCCGCAAGGACTGGATCAGATATCACATTCGGAGGCCTGCAACGCCCCGAACCCAGGAGGCATGCGCACTCGGAGGTGGTTGGTAACCGTGACAGAGCGTCTTCATTCGTGTGGTGAACGCCTTTACAATACGTAGTGTCAAAATAGAAATCCTGGAGAATCTCCAACCATCGAGACAATTGTCCCGATGGCTGTTGAACTCGCAAGGCGTACTGCAGTGCCGCATGATCTGTGCGGACGGTGAAATGACGACCGTACAGATATGGGCGATACTATTGAATGAAGTTAACGATTGCCAATAGTTCCCGATGGGTAACACAGTATCTTTGTTCCGCCGGAGACAACACCCGACTGCCGTACGCTACCACACGTTCTACGCCGTCAACAACCTGTGAAAGCACGCCACCAATGCCCATGTTGCTTGCGTCCGTATCGAGCAAAAAGGGTTTTGTGAAGTCAGGATAATTCAATGGCGGAGCCCCCACTAGAGCGTCCCGGAGGGAGCGAAAAGCAGCCTCCTCCTCCTGTCCCCAGTGAAACCTGACCCCCTTCGATGTTAAGGCATGTAAGGGCTTTGCAATTGTCGCGAAATCAGTGACAAAGCGTCGGTAGTATGACGCGAATCCAACGAAACTCCTGACCTCCCCCACGGAGGTGGGAGTCGGCCAGGAGCTGACACATTGCGTATTGGCGGGATCAGTAGCAATACCTGAGCGTCCGACAATGTGGCCCAAATACCGCACCGATTCGCGTAGCAAATGACATTTCTGGGGTTTGAATTTCAAATTAGCAGCCCGCATTTAGAGGAAAACCGCACGCAACCTCTGGAGGTGTTCATCGAATGTTTTACTGAAGACGATGACATCGTCTAAATCAATCAAACATGAATCCCATTGCAACCCAGCCAAGACCAATTCCATTAATCGCTGAAAAGTTGCCGGCACTGAGTGGAGCCCCATTGGCAAGCGGTTAAATTGGAAAAGGCCGTGCGGCGTATGGAAAGCAGTTTTAGGTTTAGATTCGTCATCCAGAGGGAGCTGCCAGAATCCTGAAAGCAAATCCAATGTGGAGAAGAATCGCGCCCCTGCCAAGGCATCAAGCGATTCATCCATCCGAGGAAGCGGGTATGCGTCGGCTACAGAAATTTTGTTCAGCCGACGAAAATCGACACAAAAGCGCAATGAGCCGTCATGTTTTTTAACTAAGACAATCGGCGCACCCCAAGGGCTGGTAGAAGGGGATATAATATCGGCGGCTAACATGTCATCAACGGCCGATTTGACATGGTCCTTTTCGGCGGGACTCAACCGAAAAGGATTTTGGCGTATTGGCGCGCTGTCACCCGTGTCAATATGGTGTCGCAGCAGTTTAGTACAACCCAGATCGTATTTGTGTTGACTAAAAACGTCGGAAAACTCGCGCAGGAGGATTCGAAGCCTCTCACGCTGTGAGTCGGACAGGTCCAATGATCCCGCACAAAGCGCATCGAGCCACCCTTCATCACGGTCCGCATGTGGTTGCGACGGAGGAGCAGTGCTCACGTGACTAATGACAGGTTCCTCACAGGGTACCGGCGTCGCGTGCGCAAGCACGGTCCCTTGAGGAACCACAGTCGTACGCGATCCCACATTGAGGACCGCGATGAAAGGGTCCCCGTCCCCTTTCACAATGGTCTGGGCCGTTATTAAGTCAGGTCCGTTAACCCCGGCTCTAGATGGTCCCAATAGAACCCCCTGGTCCCCAATCCCCTTAGCAAATGGTCGACGCAGCCTAAGAGGCACGAGCATCTGAGCTCCCGGCGGTACGCATACCGTCCTCGCAACCAGCGCCGGTACCGTCGCAAATGCCGTCCGACCCGTAGAGGGGGAGGGCAGGAACGTAACACGTCGGCCCGACGGGAGTTCAATGCAACCCTGGTCGACTAGGATACGAATCGGAATTTTGGCCCAGAAATCCGTCCCCAACAGGCACGGAACCGCCAGCGAGGAGGAGACCAATATCGGGCCGGAAAATTTGATGTCCCCAATACAAATTTGCGCGCGGATCTGTCCAATAATGCCCAGTGAGCCCCCATTAGCAGCGTAGCATGGAACATCAACGGGGAGCAAGGGACGGCTTTGAACGAGGAGAATGTTATAAATCAATTCGGAGACAATAGTTGCTGATGCTCCCGTATCAACTAGGATCCGCACCTCAACCCTGTCAATATGCCCCACAATGACTGACGACCCCGACGACGCGGCAACAACGCGATGGGCCAACTCCGACCACTGGCCCGGTTGGAATGCAATCCCCACAGTGGCACGTTTCGGCGCAACGACAGGCAATTTACGACCCCCGTCCGTTGCGGTGCGTGAGTGTGTGACAGGTGTGTGCGTAGGCCAAACATGTGGGGTGCCACGACTCGCCGGAGTTTGCTGGTGAAGCTTGGGTAAAGGCACGACGTCCTGCTGAGGCGTCGCCCCGTGCTGTCCAGGAGCCCGGAATCCTGAAGCCACATGGCCCCGGAGGCCACAATTGTAGCAGAGCGTGAGTGCTCCAGATGACTTGGGCTGATCCTGGCAGCTCGGTCCGTCCCGAGCTGGTCGTACTCCGGATCTTCACTCCGTCGGGCGATCGACGGCGCAGATTTCTTCCGATGGGAGGGTGGTTGCAGCCACGGTATGGCTGGCCGCCGCCTTGCTGGCCTTGCGACGCTGGGACAGCAAGTTCGCGTGGATGTGTCGCGCGGCCCGCAGGGAACACATCTCTGTGTCGTCTTGCGCCAAGACGACAATGTCCAACTCGTCCGCCAACAGCAGGATTTTCTCCATCACCATGGTGTCCACCCCTTCCTCATCCATCCGCGGGAAAGCCGTTTTCGCCAGGGCCAGGAGAGCTGTACGGTACGCCAGGGGCGACTCCTTGGCGCCCCGCTGGCGATCGTAGAACAGCTGCCTGCAGTCCGAAGGTGGTCCATAGACTGCAGCCAGGAGTTGAAGCGCCATCTGCAGCGTGGCGCGCTTCACTCTCAGCACCGAGGTGAGGGTAGCGAGGGCATCACTATCGAGCATCGCCGGCAGCGCGCGGAGTGCTTCGTCATCCGTCCATTGTGCCATCTCTTGGTGAGCGAGAAAGCGTCTTTGGAAGCCACCCCAGTCACCGTCTTCGCCCACGAACTCCTTGAGAGGTGGTAAGCGCTGTTGTAACGCGGCGTCCGCAGTCGAGGATCGCTCTCTGTCGTTCCCGTCACTCCGTACAGTTTTGGCGGGAAGGGCGTGTGGCATCGGCGGTCGCTCTGTTGGTGACACGCTGGCCGCTCCTGACGACGTGGCGGCTTCTGTTTGCCGAACGTCGGTCACGTGACGTAGCCCGGCCCCGCCCTCAGCATTCACTGTACCCATGGCGGTAAATTCGAATTCGGGCCCCGTGGAAATGGCGGGAACCGGCGCTGCATGTCGGCTGTCATCGCTCCGTGCAGCTCCTCCAGCCCCCAGTCGAGTAATTTCTTCCAATGTGGCAGCTGCTGCGTAAAGTAGTTCCGCCAGTCGTGAATGAGCCAGCCGCAGTCCGTCAGCCGACGGCCCCCATCCGTCCTGACGTTGCGGTGTGGGTGGACTTGGCCCTGGCTGCTCGGAGTCGCCTTCAGCCATCTCGGGCTCAAAGTCGGCCGTGGTTTCCTCCGCCCCCGGTTCCCTGGTACGAGCCGTTCGTCTCGTGTCCATCCTTTTAGAAGACCACTTCTAACGCCAGATGTAGTGTGGTTCAAGGAGGCTTGGACGACGTAGTCGGAGGCACACTTATTTATTCAACACAGTTGTATCTACAGGCCGAGATATACAACACTCGGGAGGGGTATCGGCCCCTCCACCCGTCTAACTGGGAGATCGACAACCTATGTTACAGCTAGCCTATTCCTAGGTCCTCCACTATCGGGCTAGGGGAAGCTAGCTAACCCAGCCCTGGTTAAGCTGGGATTACGGCACCCTGAGTTCCCAGACCGGCTCTTACAAGAGCATCGGCTCTGGGCTCTTGGGGCCACGCCACTGGCTGGCCTTGGTCGGTCCTGAGAAGGACAGCGATCCAAGGGAGTCCCAGGGCTTATCTAGCAGGTCTTCTTGCTTCTCTGGTTAAAGCTGAACACTCAACCCCGAGCCCTCTGGCTCACCGCCTTATATAGCAATTCGCCCCTGAGGGGTGGGGCCGTGGGGGATCCCAGCGCCGTATTAGCCCCCCAGGCTAAACGGCGTGGACGTCGATGTAAGCACCTGCTCGCGTACAGACATAGCCACGCCCAGTGTGTTTGTTTCCCATCCGTATCAACTCTATAACACCCCCTCCGTAACACCTCTACACATGTATCTGGAATGTTCTGGAAAATAGGTAAATTTCAAAATATCACTGTCCTGGTCACAAAAGCAAAGTTTGTGGGGAATTATAGGCATTTTCCTAGGTAGTAAGTGTTACTAGGAAAAACACTTACTACCCAGGAACAAAATTTTTTTTGTTACATAGTGTTATTCAAGTGCCTTCTCCCCGACTCTTGAAATCCATATTACTCGTGCTGGAGCAGTGGCCTTAATCCTGCTTGAGACTGTCTCTGGACGTTTGGCATATTTCACTCTTACGAGCAATAACCTCCCCTCCTCCCCACAGCCAATAACATCCCGTTACGTACGATGGCTGCCTCCCGACCCCCACACCGATCCAAGCACTCCCTCGGGGTCGAGATGTGGCACACTCGGGGAACTGTGACCCGAGAGGTGTTGTACGAAAGGACATAGCATTCATATTCCTTCTCGCTAGCAAGCCATGCGAGGACAGGCAGAGCGTGTGCGCGTGTGTGAGTTACGGCTCGTCGTGAAGGAAGAAAAATGAATCCGTTTGAATGGGATGTGACGTTTTGGCATGTGTGGCCATAGAGCCCTATACAGTTTAACACGTTATATGCTTTCGCGACAAATATCATTCATAATATAGGTGTTTTGGGCTAGATCGCGTAAATATATGAATGTGTCGTTAAACCCACCACCTCCCGACATAGCCAACTAGTAAGGTTTGTCACATTAACAGAATGTGCCACATTCGTTATTAGTGTAGTGGCATAGAATAGTAATGTAGCAGCATAGCGCTGGCTGCTGGCAGGGAAGGGGATCTGCAGCTTATGGCAGCCCTGACGTCAGCAGGCCACGTGATACACCAGAGGGGGGTCTCGGGGAAAGGTCACAGAAGGGGCACACTAAGAACCTGCTGGTAGGTTCTAGAAAGGGGGCATGGCCAGGGGCGGAGCCAGGCCATGCTGACAGTATAAGAAGGGCCTCTGTAGGGGACCTCGGGGCTGTTGTATGGAGTGGGATCCCCGTCATGCTGCTGAAGTCTTCGTCACCATCCTTCTCGTTGTCGTCTCCATCTTCACCATCTCGGGGCGTCACCAGTCAGGCAGCCTACCAACTGTCCTGACTGAGTAACGTCGCCGACAATAGACGGACTAATAATAAAGTGTGAACCCCGATGGTGCTTGTTAATAAAGAAGTGCCTCCAACTCCTATCGTCTACGAGTTAGTCACTACACTAGTACAGCACACCGGTGTATTGGAGAGTCAACCCACAACATTTACAATCTGAGTATGATGTTTTTCCAGTAATTACAACTAGCTTCATCAGGCGACAGTCAGATTTCTGAAACGGTGGGAACCAGCAACTCCAGGAAACTGACGCTCATATACAGATGTGAGAGGTGTGCTCTCTTGTTTGATGAAGCCAGCGTCCCGGATGCTAATGATATGCCATCGCTTTGACGGCAAGCAGAAAAGTCAAACATTGCCCACAATGGTGCATGGGGGGAATAATTGGCATCGTAGATATATCACACGCTCACAAATGCTGGTGCGTGCATTGTGTTGACACGTCTCCTTCCGCGCATGTGACGTTTTTCACGTGCACATGAATGACCCAGCAGTGTAAATATTTGCATGTGTGAGTTCTTTTGTATGAATTGACAGAATTTATGAATGAAGAAAGCCATTTCCCCAGGAGAATCTGACCGAGATTAAGATCGGTTTCATTCCGTGTGATCTGCAATCCTCCATCTCTGAGATCCACCAACCGTGCCAAACTCAATGAACCACGCTCCGGGCTCCGACTCTGTGATCCCTACCGGGCTTTTGTCTGCACGGCGCCCAGGCTCTGGAATTCCCTGCCCTTGGAGGTCAGGGAACTCGCAGTTGATGGAAACTGAAGTCCCGGCTGAAGACCCCACCGTCTGTTTAACAAGGCCCCTCTCTCTCTATGATTTTCCGTCTGTCTCTCAAGTATTTCTCACCCCCACCCCGTTACTTATCACTTATTTTCCTCCATTGCATGCGTGGTGCTCGAAGATTCATTGTTTAAGGGTGCCTTGTACATCTAAATAGTTATTATTTGGTCATCGAACATAATAAATTTAGCAGTTCTTATCGTCTTTATCATTGCGCTTTAAAATAATGATAACATTGTACGTAAGATGATAGTGGTTAAAATAAAGAGTGGGGTTATTGCAAGTGGTGGCATAGTTATGGTGACAGGAGGACAGGAGTGACAGGGGTTAGGGGTTGGGGTAGTGATTGGGGTAGGGGTAGTGATTGGGGTAGGGGTAGTGATAGGGGTAGTGACAGGGGTTGGGGTAGTGAAAGGGGAAGTGATAGGGGTAGTGACAGGGGTTGGGGTAGTGAAAGGGGAAGTAATAGGGGTAGGGATAGTGAAAGGGGAAGTGATAGGGGTAGGGGTAGTGACAGGGGTTGGGGTGGTGAAAGGGGAAACGATAGGGGTAGGGGTATTGCTATGGGCAGGGGCAGTGATAAGTGTTGGGTAGTGATAGGAGACGTGATAGGGGTAGTGATGGGGGTTGGTGTAGTGATAGCGGTAGTGATATAGGTAGAGGTAGTTATAGGGTTGGGGTAGGGGTTGGGGTAGTGATAGGGGTAGGGATAGTGATAGGAGTTGGAGTAGTGATAGGGGTAGTGATAGGGGTTGGGGTAGTGATAGGAGTTGGGGTAGTGATAAGGGTAGGGGTAGTGATAGGGGCAGTTATAGGGGTTATGGTACTGATAGGGGTAGGTGTAGTGATAGGGGTAATGATAGGGGTTGGGTTAGGCCCGGTTGTAGCTGGGGGGCCAGGGCAGGGAGTAACAGCAGCAGCAGGATGATGATGCTGGGCTCGGGGAGAAGAGATGGGGGTTGTTTTAAGAGAGGAACGGAAGCAGGTGAGTGAATATGATTTCTTAATGCGCAGCTAAATTATTAATTCAGTGAGTGCAACTGTTCCCTGCAGTCAGCTTCGTCGCATTCACGTGAGGGTTGTACAGCCACGCACCTTTTGCCCTGTTTCCAGCACAGAATACCGACTATAATCACCCAGGAATGTCCTTAACGCTCGTGACGTCACTCCACATCGACCACCCCCTCTCTCATTAATATTCATGAGCAGGTGACGTCCTCCAAATGGACACCCCCCCCACCGCTCATTCATAATCATGAGCGGGTGACGTCACTCAATATGAAGTACTCCCCCCTCCTCACTAATAATCAGGAGCAATTGACGTCACTCCACATCGAATAGCCCCTTCTCATTAATAATGATGAGCAGGTGACGTCACTCCGCATGGAGAGCCTCCCCCTCATTAATAATAATAAGTGGGTGACGTCACTCTACATGGGGGGGGGGCGAGGCGCCTTCTCCCCCCTCCTCAGCGTCAACTTACAACCCTCACTACAAAGTTACGCGATCTTCGTAACGCTATTGAGACATATAAGTAAAAAGGACGTCATGATGTTTAAAGGATTATAAACTTAAAATGAAATAGGTCTGTGTCACTGCGCCCTTACAGATTGCACACGCATTAATGCAATGAATATCAAGTCGCGGTCTGCTTTTTGCTTGCAAGTTTCAGATTTACTGCAATTCACCCGTCCTTGGACGGGCAAAAGGCTAGTGAAGTAGAGAATAACCTTCTGCGGTCGTTTCCCTGCTCTGTCCAGCCGCGAGGATTTTGCGCCCCACCGGGGGCTTACACATTAACGGCAGCGAGCCATGGCTATTGAGTTGTGAAAGACGGGGAGGCATTCTGCACCGAGGGGGCAGGGGCTGGGGACTACAAAGAGGGGAGACATTCAAGATGGGGGGGTGGGCGGGACAATTTATGGTGGCCAAATTCATCTCTTGGGCCCATTCAAAAACGCATTGCGCCACTGAACATACGCCAACTTGCACGTCCTGTTTCAGAATCCTCCTCCTCGAACCGGCCTCATCCATAAAGGTAAAGAGCAAAGGTCATGAACCGGGACTTAGCAAGGGTGAGTGACTCGGCAGGACGGACAAAGGAATGGGGAGTACACAAAAAATGTTGCAGTGCATGTCCAGGGGTCAACGTTAAGTAAACTTTAAACAAATGTTCAACGCTGCAGATTGAGTAACGATATTATCCGTTTTGTCTTGAGGAACAGCTTAATCATTTGAAAAATCATCAACCATCTCCAACGATTGCAGATGGTTTGTATATCGAATTATGCTTGCCGGTCAAGTCAGTATGTGTGACCTAGACAGACAGTCTGGAAATTGGCATCTGTGTTCAGGTGTCATGAATTTCATTTGTACCGATATCTGGTACCGGTATTGGGTTGAACTTTTTTTTCTCCACTATACTCAATCAATCAATCGATATTTATTTTATGTGCCAATATCACCCTCAACACAATGGGAATCGGTGACAATTACAATGGAACGGGAACGGTACAGGGGGGCATAGAGCTGCAACAGGAATGAAAAGAAGACCCGTCACACCCTCAGCCGCTAACACCGACTGAGCAAAGTAAAAATTCCACCGCGCGCAACGAATAGCATAACAAAAATGAAACGTAAAGATTTGATCGGAATCGTTATTTAGACTGGAGGAATCCGATGAGCTAAGAAAAGCAATTCTTTTTTCACAGATGTACAACATGGGGCGGGCAAGTCTGAATCCCGCATAGATTTGATCGACCAAGGGTAGTCCGTGGAAAAGGTGGTAGCTCAAGTGTGAGCAGTCATCACAACTTATGGGACACGTTGCCGCAGCCTCAGATATGGAGCGTTGCGATCAATTGCACTGATGATCGATCACCTCTTTGCTTTCCAGCCTGTTTTGAACTATTCATGCAGTGAATATATTTTGCAGTGGACTGCATAACATTTAAAATATCATCAATACGTATGAAAATGGGCGCATTAATAATAGTAGTGCTTTAACTTTAATAAAGCGTCATTCATGCTGGTAGCATCCCACAACGCTGTACATTAATCTTCCCTATAAAATGCATTTTTTTTCTGTCCGTCTGTCTGTGCATGCCTATCCTTGTAACGTTTTTAGCTGACAAACTGTTGGGTTTACGTTTGAACAAATTACATAGATACCACATACTAAGCCCCCGGATGAAAATAACTATTTGTTTAGTTTTTGCCCTTGGTCCAATGTAAACTAAAAAAATTACACTTTTTAACAATGTACGATCGCGGCGCCAAAGCACGCATCTGCGCATGCGCGGAAACGCTGACTCGCGGTTGCCCAGAGCAACGCAAACAAACTTGCTGAGTGGCGACGGGAGGAAGATTCTCATTCACGTTAAAAATGCCAAAAAGAAAAAAAATGAAGCACAGTTACTGCTGCACAACCACACGCTGAGATAAATCCTGAACAGTGTGATGTCCTCTTCTCCCCCCCCTACTCCTATATGTGCAGATGCTATTATAGAGTCGGTAGATAATACTATAGAGTCAGTAGATACCACTATAGAGTCGGTAGATACTACTTTAGAGTCAGTAGATACTACTGTTGAGTCAGTAGATACTACTGAAGAGTCAGATACTACTATAGAGTCACTAGAGAATACTGCCTATTGTATGTAGGGTGTGTAGGTATATTTGCCTACAAAATAAAAATTGGGTGGAGGGGGGTAAAAAGATTTTTGGAGGAGGGGGGGTTGACAATTTCTGGAAACCTTTTAAATCAACTATTTACCCCCCACTTTCTATAACTTTTTGATTTAGGACTTCTGAAAGGCTCTTGTGATTTTGTTGACGGACAAATGGACAGACAAACGGGACGCCGGGCTTTCACAATAGCTGAGTATTTGTGTATGTGTATGTTATGTTTATATTCTTTGGGTCTTTTGGTAAAGTCACGTAGATAGGTTCAAAGAAATAACAATAAACTATGACGTTTCGATCGCAACACAAGCGTTCATAATCAGGAAGCGGATGACGAATGCTTGTGTTGCAATCAAAACGTCGTAGTTTTTTGTTATTTTCTTTGAACCTATCTATATGACTTTACCGAAAGACCCAAAGAATATGAATTCCTGCAGTCACGAAAGCTTTAAGTCAAGTATGTTATATTTTTTAAGAGAAGACAAGTTTTTAAATATATTTTCCCCCCGGGCAAAGCTGGGTACTTCCTGCAAGTTATATATAAGGGCCAAATCCCATATACGGCCACTACCAAGCAAATGAAAACTCTACTACCCAAGCAAAGCCAAAAATGAATAAACAAATTAAGTGAATGGCACCAAAACAAAGAGCACAAACAACAAACAAGTTATCACAACGAAGAAATTAGTCCATTAGGTCTACTGCACATCCCAGACAACAGTCCCATCTTCCCAGCCAAGCTAGGAAACCTTTACAGGCAGGGCGGTGGTGGAGTGGCCAAAGAGTTACGACCAATGTATATCAGTCGGTCAAATATCCTGAAATGGAATGACATATTTTTCAACGGAGAAGTGCAAAGGGTCAGCCAGAATAATATTTTACATCCAACACTGTCAAATAAAACTCGGCCAATCGAAACCCAGTAGCATTTGTTGAGGCCAATCACACTATGCTTGTGGCGCTCAGAAAGTTGAAACCAGTTCAGGGTTTTCCTGTTAAAACAAATCCTGCATTGTTCCAGGAGGACAATTGTGGATTGAGACTTAAATGAGAGAGGTGCATCTCTGCAGCTGCACTGATGGAGGAAAGACCTCCTACTAGTGGGAGCTCTTGGAGAACCCTTCTAGAGGGTATATGGGCCTACTCTTCCATGCTGACCAGACATATTCGGAGAAGTTGCAGTACCCATGCTGTTAGCCCACAACACGTGACCTGCTGAGCAACTAACTACGGTGTACCCATTTATACTGCTAGGTGGATAGAGGTGGGGGGATGATTTAAGAAACTTACACCATTGTTTCAACTTCCATGCCATGGGATTGGACCAGTGACCTCTAGATTGCAGGTAAAGTGTGCTAAGTGTAGCCGATATGGGCTTAATGTAATGAATCACACATATAATTGTGAATGTAGATACTGTAATGATGACCATGGATTGGACCCATCGACTTAAGTGACTGCACAGGAGGCCATGTCAACCAGTGGAGTAATCAATTCAGGGTACAAGCCATCGATTCAGATTTTGGTGGACCCTGTACAGGTGTAATGACAGTAGAGTCAACCTATGGTGTGAGTGGACTAGTGGCCACTGGAGGTAATGACAGGGGAGTCAGCCTACAGTGCGAATGGACTAGTGGCCACGGGAGGTAATGGCAAGGGAGTCAGCTTGCAGTATGAATGGACTGGTGGCAACGGGAATGATCGAGAATAGGAGCGTGGCCAAGTGACGGAATAGGACGGTAGAGTCTACTGGTAGAGCGAACGTCTAGAACCAGCAAGAAGGTTCGGGAATGTGGGCGTGGCCTCAGACCGCGGGAGACTCGGGGCTGTTGCAGTGGGGTTTGCGCCTGTTCAAGTGAAGGTGTCTTCAATAAAATAAACCATCTCAAGCAAGTGTGATAAGTCATCATTACACAGGTAACACACACATATTTACAGTTCTGTTAAAACATAGCTATACATAACTTTAATAATGACTATTGTTATTCTAATACAAATTAACCGAAAGGTGATTAATCATGTTAAATAGCTGCTGATTGTTTAATGATAGTAAATATAGTCATCGTTAACTTTTTGATAATTAAATGCGATTTTAATAGTTTCATAAAATTATTCGGGCGTTGTTGCAGAATATTCACACTTGCACTCAATACAGGGATTGAGCAGTGAGGTGCTGTGTAACGTGGGTTTGATTAATGTGCATTTGGTCTCAATTACAGATGTGCTCCTCAGAAGAACACTTGTAATATAGAGTTGTCATTGCACAACCCTCTGGGGTGTCTCTTGGTGGTGGAGTCACTCGATCCTCAAGAGGAGGGCAGAACACAACCCAGAATATCGACTCATCACTTCCGAACTCGTCTATTTTTGTTGTTGTCTTTATTAGCCAGCCCGTCCCCTCATGACGATCATGGGAGGAGAGGGATAGGGCGAGCCGCTTACATAAGAATTACATCATGGCAGCAGTACTATATTTCTTCTTACCTATAAACGTCATTTTTTTGTCTGTCTGTCCATCTGTCCGTCTGTCCGTCTGTCTGTGGATGCGTGCTTGCAAAGGATTTGGCTCGCAAACCGTGGGGTTTTTTGTTTTAAAAAGTAGCCGGGTACCACGCCATAAGCCCCGTGGTGAGCCAGCACTATTCCGTTTTCACATCCATAAACTTTTAAGTAATTAAATGAACAATTTAGTGCTATTTTTCATTATTTAATTAGTTATCCGCGCTGCTAAAGCTGCCCCGGGGTTGCCCCTAGCAACGCACACGCATCATCGGTGGAGTGGGGGGGGGATTTCTCATTCGCGTTTAAAATGCAAAAAAGATACACACAACGCTGAGGTAAATTCATGAAAGTGTCATGTCTTCTTCTCCCCCCCCCCACCCTAATGTGTGCACTTACTACTATAGGGTCGGTAGATACTAATATTATAGCGCTTAGATAGTATTATTGGAGCACGGGCGGAGGGATGGTAGGGGGTGGGGAATAGAGGCCCAGCCCCCAGCCTGCCAAGGTGCCACCTCGGCCGGCTGGGCAATCTAGGCGAGGCCGGTGGCTCTGCACGGGACTAGGCCTCACCACGCCACTCTGTCAGGTGAGTACTTTGTGCTATAGAGTCGATATATACTGCTAAAGAGTCAGCATGTACTACTGTGGTGATAGCAGGTACCACCACAGTCAGTATGCACTGCTGTTATCATAGCAGGTACCACCACAGTCACTATGCACTGCTGTTATCATAGCAGGTTCTACCACAGTCAGTATGCACTGCTGTAATCATAGTAGGTACCACCACAATATACATTGCTCTAATCATATCAGGTGACCACCACAGTCAGTATGCACTGCTGTAATCATGGCAGATACCACCACAGTCAGTATGCACTGCTGTAGTGAAAGCAGGTGCCACCACAGTCAGTATGCACTGCTGTAGTGAAAGCAGGTACCACCACAGTATGCACGGCTGTCATCTTAGAAGATGCCACCACGATCAGTATGCACTGCTGTAGTGAAAGCAGGTGCCACAACAGTATGCATTGCTGTAATCTTAGAAGGTACCACCACAGTCAGTATGCACTGCTATAGTGAAAGCAGGTTCCTCCACGGAATGCACTGCTGTAATCATAGCAGGTATCATCGCAGTCAGTATGCACTGCTGTTATCATAGCAGGTACCACCACAGTATGCACTGCTGTCATCTTACCAGGTACCACCACAGTCAGTATGCACTGCTGTAATCGTAGCAGGTACCACAACAATCAGTATGCACTGCTGTAATCATAGCAGGAACCACCAGAGCAGTAGGCACTGCTGTTATCATAGCAGGCACCACCACAGTATGCACTGCTGTAGTGAAAGCAGGTACCACCACAGTCAGTAGGCACTGCTGTAGTGATAGCAGGAACCAGCACAGTCGGTATGCACTGCTGTAGTTAAATCAGGTACCACCACAGTCAGTGTGCACTGCTGCAATGAAAGCAGGTACCACCAAAGTCGATATGCGCTGCTGTAGTCATGGCAGGTCACACCACAGTCAGTATGCACTGCTGCAGTGATAGCAGGTTCCACCACAGTCAGTATGCACAGCTTCAATGATAGTAGATACTGCTAACGAGTTGGTAGATACTGCTATATAGAGTCAGTTGATACTAAAACAGTCAGTATATACCACTACGGTCAGTTAATACTGCTACCATCAGTAGATACTACTATACAGTCAGTAGATACTACTATGGTCAGTAGCTACTGCTATAGAGTCAGTAGATACTACTGTAGAGAGGAGCCGACACGAGATTGCAGGGGTCTCGTCCTTTATTCCTTTCCTTCCATTCACACCTGTCGCCAGCCGTCCCAATCCCGTTCCCGCCAAAGGCCCCCCTTTCCCGCCCGTTCTCTCCTTATATCACCTCGATCACCCCTCCCCCTAACCCATCTATTGGTGGGAATCCTTCCCCTGACACCCCTACATCACCCCCCCCCCCCGGAGAAAAAATAACCGTCCTCGGTTCTGCCTCCCCCATGGACCATTTAAGTCTCCCCATGCCTCCCACCACTGACAGTGACGACAGCCCTTACCCCCCCCCACAACCATACAATGCAATATAACACAACAAATCAATTGCGCGGCCTGCCCAGGTCTCCAGCCAGCATCCCGTAACAGCCCGGACATCCACAGGCAGCAGATGACCGTGGCGGCCCCCTCCTTCGAAGGCCCTCTCGTCGCGGTCCCTGGTTCGGTGGTGCCGGTGTCGCCTTGCCTGGCGCCGCTGTCTCTCCGGCCCCCGCTCGTGCCGCCGCTCCGTCAGGCCTCACATGGGGTGCTGTAGGTGACAAGGGAACACAGGGCACCGAACCCCCTGCCGGTCGGCGCGTGGTGGTCGGCGACCTTGGCCTGGGTAGGGATGATGATGATGTTGGCAGTGATGTTGGTGGTGATGTTGGTGAAGATGACGGTGGAGAGATGTATGGCTTAAGGCGGGTGGGGTGTACAAACCATCGTCGCTTACCCAGTTGGACCTGGACGCACTGCGGTCGGAGTGCTTTGATGACCTCGACCGGCCCTTTCCAGGGTCGGTGCAGCTTTGGTGAGAGGCCAACCGGCACCTGAGGACAGTGTAGCCATGCCTGGTCCCCGACTTTAAAGGGCTTGGCTGTCACTGTCCTCTCCCGTATCCGTACATTACTCTCTTGGCTCGCGGCCGATGCGGCCTCGGCTGCTTGGCGGGCCTCTCTCAAATAAATGAGGGAGGTCTTTAGTGCCTTCGGCCATGCGTCGGCTCTTGCCGGAATGTCCGTCAGCTGCACCTCAATAGGCGGAACGGGATCCCGTCCGTACATCAGGAAAAACGGCGAGAACCCCGTCGCCGCGTGTGGGGCCACCCTGTACGCCGCTAAGACCGATGGAATGTGGAGGTCCCAGTCGGAATGGTTTTCGTCCACCACTTGGGACAGCATGGCCGCTATGGTGCGGTTAAGCCGCTCTACCATCCCATCGGTCTGGGGATGATATGGAGATGTTCGGACCTTTTTAGTGCCCAGGATAGAGCAGACGTCCTTCAATAGCTGTGAGGAGAAATTCCTGCCCTGATCCGTGAGCAACCGCTCCGGTGCCCCCTTATCAAGGACATAGCCTCCCACGAAGGCATCGGCGATGGTCTGTGCCGTTTGGTCCGGGAGGGCCCACGCCATCGGCCACCTCGTGCAGTACTCGACTCCGACCAACAGGTATTTATTTCCCCGTGGCGTGACCGGCAGCGGTCCCAAGATGTCCAACGCAACCAATTCGTTGACCCTGGTCACCGTGATGGGCTGTAGGGGCGCCCGGCTTACCCGGGGTGGCGGCTTTCGCCGCGCACATTCGACGCAGGTAGCGACCCATCGATGCACGTCAGCGGTCATACCTGGCCAAAAGTACCGACCCTGTAATGTGTGCAGTGTCTTCCGCCCTGCCAGGTGCAGCAGCTGGCGGCCGTGTACGTCCATAACCAATTGTTGACGCAGCGACTCCGGAACTACCAGGCATCGCCGGCGCCCTGTCGGGTCCCATCGCATGAGGAGATCCTCCCATACGATGTACTCCTCCCCCCCTGCCTCTGCTGAGGTGCGTAGTGTTCGCAGTGGGGCTTCCTCCAGCTGTAGCCGTCTCCAATCGTCCAAGGTCAGCCCCAGGTCGTGGTCGGTCAGCTGGACCTCACCCTGTGCGCCCTCCGCCGTGCGTACAGGAGCGATGACCGTCCCCTCCGGCCTCGCCTCCTTGCAGCGTGCCCCGCCTGTGGTGCATGCACAAGGGCCCTGGGGCACCAGTCGGGACAATGCGTCTGCGTTGGCATGTCTGGTCCCTTTGCGATGCACTACTTGGTACCTGTACTCCTGCAGGCGTTCTATCCATCTGGCCAGCTGGCCCGAAGGCTGGTCGATGCGGAGCGAATACTGCAAGGCCGCGTGGTCAGTGCGGACCGTAAATTTGCGACCATACAGGTAGGGTCGGAATTGCTGCACAAAGTGAACGACTGCCAAGAGTTCCCTACGTGTGACGCAGTAGCGCTGCTCCGCTGATGAAAGCACGCGACTACCATAGGCGATAACCACCTCCCGACCCTGCTGGACTTGCGACAAAACACTGCCGATGCCCACATCGCTGGCGTCCGTGTCCAGGATAAAGGGGAGGCCAAAATCCGGAAAGGCCAATGGTGGTGCATCTGTCAGACGTGAGCGCAGCTGCTGGAATGCCTCTTCCTCCAGAGGGCCCCAATAAAACCTCTGGTTCTTCGCCGTCAACACGTGCAAGGGCTTGGCAATGGTTGCGAAGTTGGGCACAAACCGGCGGTAGTAAGAAACGAAACCCACAAACCGGCGTACCTCCGGAACCGTTGTGGGAACAGCCCAGGCCCTCACGCAGGCCGTCTTTTCCGGGTCTGTAGCCACTCCCGACTCACTGACGACGTGGCCCAAGTAGCGTACCGACGACTGCATAAGGTGGCACTTCGACGGCTTGAGCTTCAAGTTCGCGTTCCGGAACCGCAGGAACACCTGACGCAATCGGTCAATGTGTTCCTCGAATGATCGGCTGAAAACAATGACGTCGTCCAGGTAGATGAGGCACGTTTCCCATTGGAGGCCTGCCAAGGCCAACTCCATTATGCGTTGGAACGTTGCCGGCGCCGTCTGGAGGCCCATAGGCAGGCAGTTGAACTCGAACAGGCCCTGTGGTGTCCGGAATGCTGTTTTAGGCCGGAAGTCCGTGTCTAGTGGGACCTGCCAGAACCCGGACAACAAATCCAGCGTACTGAAAAATTTTGCTCCCGCCAGTGCATCCAATGAGTCGTCGATACGTGGTAGGGGATATGCGTCGGCCAGCGTGACAGCATTGAGGCGTCGGAAGTCCACACAGAATCTCAGTGACCCATCTGACTTCTTGACTAGGACCACCGGTGCCCCCCAGGGACTCGAGGATGGAGAAATTATGTCGGCCCGCAGCATCTCCTGCACCGCTTGTTGAATGTGCCCTTTTTCCATTGGGCTCATTCTATATGTGTTTTGGCGCAGGGGTGCGGCATCTCCCGTGTTGATGTGGTGCTGTGACAGATTTGTGCGCCCTAGGTCGAACGGTCCCCGGCTGAACACGTCCGAGAACTCCTGCAATAACGAGTGCAGCTGCTGTTTCTGGTCGGGCGGCAATCCCGGCTCAGGCCCCGCCAGCTGGTCCATCGACGATTTGGCCCCTCTGTCCTCGGACTGGCTGATGCTGCCTACAAGCTCGGGCTCTGTCCCTGGGGCTCCTAGTGACAAGGGACTAACGTGGGCCAGAACTGTTCCCTCCTGCACCGTCGCTGTTCTATCGGAGGTGTTCAGCACCTGAATGAACAGATGCTGGTTCCTCTGTACAATAGTTTCGGCCCCCACCAGCGCATGACGATCCATGGCCGCTGACGCCGGAGACACCAGGATGGGTGAGTCTGGTCGGGCTGTCACGAGGGGGGACCGATATTGCAGCGGAACCAGCATCTGGGCTGCCGGGGGAATGGAGACAGACTTACTGACCAGAGCCTGCACGTAGGGTACACCCCGGCTGGCCCCCTCCGCCTTTAGGAAATGGAGATGCGTTCCCTGGACTTCCACCCGCCCATTGGCCAGATCGATTTTCATTGGCATCCGCCTCAGAAAGTCCGTCCCCAACAGGCAGGGTACGGGCAACGTTGCGGAGACAAGGATGGGTCCTGCTACCGAAAGCTGCCCAATCTGTATCGGGGCTTCAACCTGGCCCAGGAAGCCCATGCTGCCTCCATTTGCTGCAATGAACGTTGTCTTGACGGGGACTAAAGGTCGGATTTTATCCGGCAGCATCTCATGCATGGTGCTCGAGATGATCGTGGCTGATGCCCCCGTATCGACCAAGATACGTGCCGACACTCCCGCGATTTCACCGACCAGGACCGAGGTTCCTGACGTGGCCGCTACCACCCGCCTTGCCAGCTTCCTCCATTGTGTGGCTGAGTCCGGCCACTGACCAGGCGGCGTCTCGTTATCCTGTGGTGCATGGTGAAATGATGGGGGGTGGGTGTGGATGGACTGAAGATGGGGTTCCTCCCTTTGGAGTGCGTCACAGCAGGGTGAACGCGCCCTTGTTACATAGTGTGGGCTTACCCCTGGGTTGCGGGCTGGGCTCTCTATGTAGTGCAAATTGCCCCCCCTAGGTGACGTAGGATGGGCCCCCCTTGTGGTGTGGGGGGGCCCCCCCATTGTAGGGGGCGGTGGGGACTGGGGGGTGGGCCTTCCCGTGAGCCCCTCCCTTTCCTTTGTCACGGGGGCGTGGTCCCCCTGGTTCCGTCTCGCTCTGTCGCAAAGCGGTGGTGAGGCGGGTCGTGGAATTGCTCCAGGGCGCAATGTCAATCGTGTGGGCTGCCTCCGCCCCCGGGCCGTTGCCCCTGGCAACTCGCCGGCGTTGCAGGTAACTGGTGACGTCACGCCCGCCGGCGACGTCACGCCCGCCGGTGACGTCACGCCCGCCCGCGAACCCACGCCCGCCCGCGAAACCACGCCCACCCGCGACGTCACGCCCGCCCGCGAAACCCCGCCCGCGCGCGACGTCACGCCCGGCATCGACGTCGCTGCCGGCCGCGACGTCACTTCCGCCCGCGACGTCACCTCCGCCCGCGACGTCACCTCCGTCCGCGACGTCCCTCCCGGCGTCGGCGCGACTCCCGGCGCGGTCCCCGGCCTCGGCGCGATCCCCGACGCGGTCCCTGGCCCCGGCGCGATTCCAGGCGCGGTCCACGGCCCCGGCGCAATTCCCGGCGCGATCCGCGACACCACTTCCGACCGCGACGTCACTTCCGGACGCAACGTCACGTCCGTTCGCGACGCCACTCCGGGTCGCGATGCGACCACAGGCCCCGGCGCTATCCCCTTCCCCCGACCAGAACAGCGGGGACCGGGAAACGACACCACCGGCGCCCACCCCGAGGAGACTCCCGGTGAGTTCGCGGCGTCGGAATTGTAATTACCCGGCCCGCCCGAGAGGCCGGGTGGGACGGCGTCACTCGCCTGGCTCCTGTCGGCGTTCGGCCCCGGCAGGTTCCAGGTGACGTTGGCGGCCTCCGGCTCCGTGCGGCACCCCCTCGCCACATGCCCCTCGCGACCACAACGGTGGCAGACCCACGGGGCGTTGCGTCGGGGGGGCTCGGCGCGATGTTGTAGAGGCGGCTGCCAGCGACGCGGCGGCTGGTCCCTCTGCTCCGCCAGTCCCCGGATCGCCGCGTACACCTCCCGCAGCGATGGCTCCGTCTCAGACGTCGGCGGTCCGTCCCCAGATGCCCCACCGGCAGCCTGTGGTGACGGTGCAGGTTCGGCGGTTAGTGTCGCTGGACCAAGTAGCGCCGCGGCAACGGCTCGGCTGTTCCCCCCCGCCGCGCCAGCCACCGGGCCCACGGGTGGCGCCCGGCCCATGACCTGCTCGTGGGCTTGGATGGTCCGGGCAGCCCACAGCGAGGTGCGTTCTTCCGGCGTCACTACGGGCATTACAACGCCGGCGCGGCAAGCGTAGGCGATGAGGTGCTCGACCACGAGGTCCTCGAGCGCTTCTTCAGCCAGGCGAGGGAAAGCTCTCCTCGCCAACATGAGCAGCGCCCCCCTGTAGGCTAAAGGGGATTCTTTAGCCCCTCGCTGGCGATCCTGGAACCGTTTAAAGGCTCCTTCCGCCGGGCAATAGATCTCCCCCAAAGCCTCGTAGGCCGCCTGTAGCGTGGACTTGCTGTGCGAGGGAAGGGAGGTGTAAGAGGAGAGTGCTTCTTTGCCCAGAACAGATGGCAGCGCTCGTAGGGCCTCTTCGTCTGTCCACTCGAGAGCGTGGAAGGCAGCCTCGAATCGGCGGACAAACTCCTCCCAATCTTCTTCCTCAGCCACAAACTTGTCGACGGGCCCCAGCCGACGCGGCCGTCCGGCCACCTGCTCTCCGTGTTGGGTGTTTAGCCCTGGGGGTTTTGGCGGGAGCGGCGGCGGCTGGCGTGACGAGGTTGGTTGCGGCTCCTGCCCGGCCGGCTGGTCGGCGTCCGGTTCCCGTGGCCTCTCCTCCCGTAGTACGCGTGGGGGTGGGGGTCCCGGTGCCGGCGGGCCCCCCATAGGGAGCCTCTGCAAGAGCTCCTGGAGCGCCCTCTCCACGCGGGCCATGCGGTCCTCCATGCGATCCTCCAGGCGATCCGGGCCCCCTTCTGCTGCTTCTGACAGCAGGCCCCCTTGTTGCCCAGGATGTGAAGGATCCCCGGCCCCTGCTTCCTCCTCCCTCGGCTCCCTCCCGCGAGGATTCTTCTTTGTAGCCATTAGGATCCCACCGCTGCCACCAAATGTAGAGAGGAGCCGACACGAGATTGCAGGGGTCTCGTCCTTTATTCCTTTCCTTCCATTCACACCTGTCGCCAGCCGTCCCAATCCCGTTCCCGCCAAAGGCCCCCCTTTCCCGCCCGTTCTCTCCTTATATCACCTCGATCACCCCTCCCCCTAACCCATCTATTGGTGGGAATCCTTCCCCTGACACCCCTACACTACTATAGAGTCAGTAGATACTGCTATAGAGTTAGTAGTTACTACTATAGAATCTGTAGATACTACTGTAGGTCCAGTAGATACTACTATGGTCAGTAGTTACTACTTCAGTCAGATACTACTGTAGGGCCAGTAGATACTACTACGGTAAGTAGTTGCTACAATCAGTAAATACTACTATACAGTCGGTAGCTACTACTGGCTCAGTAAATACTACTGTAGTCAGTAGATACAACTACAGTCAATAAATAATACTTACTCTGTTGTATATAGGGTGTGTACGTTTATATACCTGCCATGCTCGAACCGACACGACCGCTTCTTGTCTTTCCTCGTTACTTTATTTCACGTATTTCGCTCAACACTCCTCCATCCAACATCGCTCAACGTTCCTCCCGCTAACACCGATCCACAGTTCTCCTCCACGCTCTCCGCTCGCTCGCCACGTTCCGCCGGCCTCACTCGCTCCCCTTCGCTCCTTCGTCGACTCTCCTCTCCACTCTCTCCGCCACAGTTCGGCTGCTCTTTATCAGCTCCACCGTCCCACTCTGTCGTAACTACATCAGCTTCTCTTCCCACACTCCAGCCGCTTTCTACTGGCTTCGTCGTCTCACTGTTACTCTACACTTCTCCACTGCTACCCTACGCTTCTCCACTGCTACCCTATACTGTTACTAGCTCTGCTGCTCCGACTCTTCCATCCTCTGTCTCCTCCCAGGCGCAAACTCTCGTTTCCTCCGAAAAACCCTGTCTTCAGCCAATTAATTCCCGATTAATCAGGGGCATCCCCCGCGACGCCACTCGCCCCCAGTTCCTGCTGCCATGTGGCATGTTTTTCCAGACAATGTGGCGCCACTCTGCGACAACAACACCCTCTCTGCCAATCAGCGCCCTGCACCCTTAATTACTCCCTGCCACCTGCTACCATCCTCAGACATCACGTCACCTCCTTTGGGACAACAACAACGACCAGCCAATGTGTCCTCATTTGCTCCCACTGTACGCCGCGTGCGCGCACACCGACTTCAGCGTGTGACGCGTATCTCAAGCACTACATACCTACGCGGGGGTAAACATATTTTTTAAGGTGCGGCGTCGACAATTTTCGGAAACCTTTGATATTAACTATTTACCCCCCACTGTCTATAACTTTTCGGACTTCTGTAAACCTCTCATAATTTTATTTTTCGATTTAAAGCTTTCGTGACTGCAGGGATTCATCTTCTTGGTTCTTTCGGTAAAGTC
Organism: Lampetra fluviatilis; assembly: GCF_964198595.1. Classification (NCBI taxonomy): domain Eukaryota; kingdom Metazoa; phylum Chordata; class Hyperoartia; order Petromyzontiformes; family Petromyzontidae; genus Lampetra; species Lampetra fluviatilis. The sequence goes on from NC_136324.1 coordinate 8,902,855, forward strand.
ACGTAGAAGGGAAGTAATAAAATAAAAAAAACATAATAAAATAATATAATATATTTATTATGTTTTATTTTTATTATTTTATTACTTCCCTTCTACGTGACTCTCATAATTTTGTTGGTGGAGAAATGGACAGACTAATGTCCCACCAGGCTTTCACAATAGCTTAATATATGTGTATGTATATGTAATGTTTTCAAGAGAAGTTTTGAATTATATTTTTAACCCGGGCAATGCCGGGTATTTCCCGCTAGTATGATATAAACTTTACAATATTACTACAATGCTGACTCAACATCATAGCGTCCATGGTGAGCTATTTCCTATAACACTCGGCAACCTAGCAGCATTTATTTAACAAGCCAAGACTCATTAGGACTGGATTCGAGTAATAACAAATTGTTTATCATCATGGGACCTCCTTTGTCAGTGTAAAAATATAAGTATAGGTTTTCCCCTTTTTTCTGGCAACAAAACAGGTGTTAAGATGTTATAACACCAAACTGAAACATTTTGCAAGGTATCATGTCTGCATTAACCACAGATACTTTTGGTGAAAATACAAACAAAAAACATCAACTGATAGTATATGCATTGTCTTTGAAAGTGATTGGTCCACACCAGGGACAGCTTTCTTTAGAGCATATTGTCAAAAACAGTGTTAACAGCTGTTCGCCTTTTGGCGTCCTCTGGTCTAACACTGTTTTTTGACAGACTCTAAAGAAAGCTGTCTCTGGTGTGGACCAATCAGTTTCAAAGACAATGCATTTCCTTGTCAGAGAATGATTTTTTTTGTATTTTCACCACAAGTATCTGTGGTTAATGCCGACATAATTCCTTGCAAAAGGTTTCAGTTTGGTGTTTTAACATCTTAACACCTGTTTTGTTGCCATAAAAAAGGGGAAACCCTATTCATAAATTGTTTAGCACTTTTTCATATTTCCGTTTTTAGCTGGACATTCCTCAATAGCGGTTGTGCCAACTTAATGTGTTTGACCTCACTGTCATGAAAATAATAGGTGGTGACCAGTGGAGAATGGCGTGCGGCGATCGGTCAGGTGGAGCCCCGAATATTTGATTTGTCTCGCACGCTCTTCAAATGTTACTGCTTAAATTAAAAGGTGGAACGTAAATGAAAGCATTTCCATAAAAATGTATTGAAACCGCATTTTTTATGTGTTGTTCTTTTTACACTGTTGTTGAAAACATTTCTCACGGTGGTGGTCAACGGTGCCCCAACTCGTCGCTTTGGCCACCAGGGGAGGGGGCAAGGCACTCCCAGCCTGCCCCACGCTCGTTACACGATGCCCGTTGGTCATAAGGCCCACAGCCAATCAGAAGCTGCAAGGAGAAGTGCCGAGCGGAGTTGTGAAAACACGTGCATTTTGCCGGCACGCTTGCCCCTGCAATGAGACACTGAACCAACTAATCGTGAGGTTCCAGGAAATGTTTTAATTGTGGTGGAATGAGTGGCGATGCCCTGTCAACATTCCTGGCACAAACCACACCCCCCCCCGAGTGTAATCGACATGAATCCGCACTGCAGCAGGTATCGGGAACCAAAATAACAAGAAGAGCCATTTTATTCAAGTTCGGTCAAAAAATACTTCTTTCAAGAGCCGCAATGCAATGGGAATGAGACAGTGATCCTTAATAAATAACGGTCACGAAACAGTTATTGATTAGCAGCATGCGGCTCCGTGGTGAAGTGGACTTCCATGGTGAACTGGACTTCCATGGTAAACAGGACTTCCATGGTGAACAGGACTTCCATGGTGAACTGGACTTCCATGGTGAACAGGACTTCCATGGTAAACTGGACTTCCATGGTGAACTGGACTTCCATGGTCAAGGGTCGGCAACCAACTTAACAAGAAGTGACATTTTTTTGGTTAGAATTTCAAGAGCCGCGCTGCAGTCCTTAAAGAGCCACCGCATGCGGCTCTGGAGCCGCAGGTTGCCGACCCCTGGCACAGAACAATGTGGAAACTTTCTTCCATTGTTGGCTCCATCCTAACGCTGCCTCACTATTCGCAATTTTGGCTGCATTGAAGAAATTGTGGCGGAACAGATGCAATTCATCCCTGGTTCCAGAGACGACCCTGAATGAATTTGCAAAACGTGGAATGGGGTCAATTTTAGTAATGGGTCAAAAAGTAATCACTTTGCCAAAAAGTGGCAGAATAACAGCCAAAATAATGCCATTAATTGGTTTGCACTTGATTCTGGAAAAACCCACAGGTTGATTGAACAAGATGTTACGTTTGTTGGTATTAAAATAACTTTGTTCATTATTTTAGCTATGAAATTGATACTGATGCGGCACTTCCAGTTTAAAGTTAACAAATCGCCCACATACTAATCGTGCCACTATTCTGAATGCTACCAAAGGGTACACTGACTTCAGCTGAGCAAAGTGTACCCTTGAAAGAGAGTCGAAGCGAGTCGTCCTGCTGAGGGAACTTTATTGTTCCAGTAACGCGCACTTCGTAACACGAACTCGGTAACCCACACTCGTAGCAACCTCGTTATTCACCAACTTTTACAACTACAAAATTTAAAAAAAATTATTTTACAAGGTAAGGCCCACTGAGCTACATAGCTCTTTTTCAGAAGCGACCTAACCAAAAATGATAGCTCAACGAAGTGGCTTATTACGTGGAAATTTATGGCAGCAGTCAAATACGCTAAGCGCATGATGATTCTAAATGTGGAGAGGAAGACCAGAGGACCCGGAGATAAATCCATGCGACCATGGGAAGAGAGATGCCAACTTCAGATATACAGTTGTCAGGGTCGGGTTCGAACCCACGGCTTCCTGTATACCAGGCGAGGTAATTAACATCCCGCCACCGCAGTACCCTACCTGAGCCTCAAACGTTCAGAACACACCCCTTATCGATTCTACCCTCCCGCCCACCCCTGCTAAAACCTTCCACCAATCCCTATCAGCCTCTTCACTTCCTGCAATATATCTCTCCTTTGCGTTATCTCCAAACTCCCTATCTCCATTTTCGCGCGCCTTTGCTTTTCATTCGTTATTTGCCTTCGGGTGGGGTCCCGCGTCCCTGCGTGACCCCACCCCCCATCGTCTTGCCTGTGGTGCCGTGTTCCCCCACTTCACCTCGGCGTGCCCTTCACCCCTCACCCCTTCGGTATGACCTTTACACTCTGGACCCAAGGACGTGAGTTTTTTCAGGATGAAGGTGGATGTGTGACCAGCGCGTGAATGACGCAAAGTATGCGAATGAGGTAACCAGAGCCACAAACCACAGGCATTTCTTGGCGCCTGGGGCAAGGTGCCATGGCTAGCCCTCCCCAGCCCGCCCCAAATATCAATTTAAATTGATATGGCACTTAGTATGATAATACTTGAAACAGTCGCTTAGTATGTGGTATAATATATATTTTTATATTGAGCATTTCTAATGTTAATGACACCAGACATGGATACATTGTTTTAATAACGCCACAATCAATTGTCCCACACATAAACCAATTAATGGTCAATTGACGAATATCTTGATTATACTCTTTGATTATGTTCAAAATCTATACAATATTGTACTTCACATGAACGATTACGATATCGGACAATGTTCCACCATCAAAATACAAATACCATTTTCAAAAATGTTTATGGCACAAATGCCATACAAATATTTCCATACATTCTGTTTATATTTCAGACATACCACAAAACTAATGGCAACTATTCATTTTAATCTGTAATGTTTTATCCACGCACATGTGACGAGCTTAATCAATATTTGTCAGATGACAGAAGTCCTTCTCCATCGTGACAATGTCAGAGCCCGATAATGCCGGACTGCACGTGACCATGAGGACCATCTTGAGTGGACTATGCCATCCTACTATTTTTTTTATTTTATCAGGTAAGGCCCACTGAGTTATAAAGTTATTTTTAAGAAGCGACCTGGCCACAAATGACAGCCCAATGAAGTGTCTTATGTGCACATTTATAGCAGCCAAATACTCTTAAGCGCATGTTTCTAAACGTGAAGGGAAACCTGGAGAAAAATCCACACGACCACGGGGAGAACACCCAAACTCCAAATATACAGGCGTCAGGGTCAGGATAGAACCCACGACCTCATGGATACCAGGCGAGGTAGTTAACATCTCGCCGCCGTGGCACCCCCATCCAATCCATTGTACAGGATGGTCCCAGACATCTGGGTCGTCCAGATGCCATGTGACCCCATCTAATTGACCCCTAACATTTTTATTTCTATTTTAAACAAACTTGACTTTAAAAAATATTAAGTTTTAGAGAATCAAATGTGGGTCACAAGACATGTGGACCATCCTGAAGAGCCCAGATTAGGCATCCGTAGATTTGTATCTGTTCAGCCCTTTGAAGTACTTTAATTGCTTACATTGGCAATATTTTGAAACAAATATATCACTGCCTGTAGGAGGTGTTTCCCATTTACACCGATGTATCATTTAATCATGATGGCCGGCCTGCGCTCAATTTGTTGCTGGTGCAAGTGCGTAGAACAGGATTGGAGACTGTAACTTTTACTTAACCGATCAAGAAAACAGGGGGGAGCTTTAACTTCATTTTATGGCATCCCGTCATGGAAAACAACACCTGTTCCAGAGATAAAGAATGTCAATGTGCCCTCAGGTACTAGACTGATAATAATCCTGCCCAGTGATGTCGTAAATGTTTATGACACTGGGCATATCACGTAGCACTAGGAGACGCAATGCTTGGGTAATCCAGGGTGTGAGCGGCTGCCATCGTGGGGACTGTGCTAACGTCTGTTTGGCTGTTAGCATTAGGGCACATCTTTAGCACAGGTTGACTAGTTTATTTAGGACTAGCAGTCAGGCTTGTGTTGGGAGCTAGTTGGCTCGTGCGGCTAGAAGATGGAATAGTGTATCAAAGCCTGTTTGACTTGTTCATTTAGGAATAGGGATAATGTTAGGGCCTGGTTGGCTAGTGTGTTTATGGTTCGTGTTAAGTGCTGAATGGCTAGTGTGGTTAGAGTTGGGGATATAGTGTTTGGGGCTGAACGGCCAGTTTACTTAAGACCAGTGTTGTGGTTAGTGTTAAGAACTGGTTGGGTAGGGCTAGTGTTAAAGGCTGGTTCGTTAGTGTGTTTAGGGGTAGGGCTAAGTGTTAGTTACTGGGTTGCTCGTGTTATGACAACTGTTCTTTTAACGTGGCTACTGTTGTTAGAGATAGGGCTGCGGTGTTATTGGCAGTTGTGGTTAACGGTAGGGCCAGTTAGTGCTTAGGGCTGCTTGGTTCAATTTGGTTCACAAGGGCAGGGTTGTACAGCATCTACATTCATATGCTATGTAAATGCAACTCGTAATATACTCGAAACGCACACATGGAATGGTGAAATAATTATAGGTAATATGCCCAACATAATCAACATTTCCACACGAGCAAAAATCAACAGTTAAACTAAAACTAAACATTTGTTTTTCTTTTACCAGGTAAGGTCCATGCACTGAGCTCTTTTTCATAAGCGACCTGGCCACAAATGACAGGTCAATGAAATGGATTATCACGTGGAAATGTTTCGCAGCCAAATACTCTAAATGTAGATTTATAAATGTAGAGGGGGAAAAAAGTAATTCCTTCTAAACAATTTAGCATTTTAAAGTAGACGTGTATTTGAAGTATTGATTTTTCAAATCCCACAATGATCGTATAGTAAAAGGTTGGTCTTTTATTGGACACGTGGCATATGGCCAAGTCACGTTCTTGAATAAAAAAAAATCTCCCACATCATGCAAATCTCTCTCGGTGTTTGGTGTGTGCATTTTAAGTCGTTTGATATTTTAATAGAATTGTTTACAGATCTGCGATACAATAGAAAAAAATAGTCTTAAGCAGAGAAAGCAAGGCAAATTACATGCACACACGCGTCTGCAGTACATTTCACCGACATGCATTAAGCAGGTTTTCTTTATTCATACGAAACCTGCGCAAAGCGGACAAGACATTAAGCCACGTCACCTTGTACGCAACAACAAAACTGAGATTTTCAAATATCCATACCGTTGAAAAGAATGAGTTTTATTTAATTCATTGAACTTTGTTGATTTGATTGTCCATGGAATAAAACACAAACGTGGATAACACCGGCTGTGGGATGGACTCAATTGCATCATTAACTAAGGGACATCTATATTCGATGTCTAAGCTAAAGCAACAAAACGAAACTTTGTTTATTTTACTAGGTAAAGCCCAACTGAGCTAGAAAGCTATTTTTCAGAAGCGACCTGGATATCACAAATGATAGCTCAACGAAGTGGCTTATTATCATCACGTGGAAATTTACAGCAGCCAAATACTCGAAATACGTGATTCTAAATGTGGAGGGGAAAAACCGGAAAAAAATCCACGCGATCACGGAGGGAACATGCAAACTCCAAATATCCAACAGGCGTCACGGTCGGAATCGAAGTCACGACCTCCTGTACGCAGGCGAGGTAGTTAACATATAGCCACCGTGGCAAACGATAATGAGCTCTCAAGGGATGGTGATATTGAAAAGGCAATCGATATAAAGCACCTTGTAAAAGCCTTACAGCCAGGATCATGGTCATACATTTGAGGCAATGATGCAACTTCTGCAGCTGTTGCACAGGTGTCCCCCTTGCGTGGGCTCATCAGCACAGCGCAGTACATTTGACCCATTGCCACGGCGACATCCCCTGCTGTTGTAAACCGTTCACCTGGAGCCGAATCCGATCAATTTCGCAACTTTGTTTGCACAGTGACCACGTGACGGAAAGTCGCGGCGGGAGTCTTGATTAAAGCGGACAGATGTTCACCGCTGTTACCGATCGTTGCTCCCAATGCGCTCATTTCCTTTCCCTTCGATAATCATCGGTGTTTGCAGTTCTACATTGCACACGCTTTGTCAATAATTACATCCAAAATGTGCCGTGTAACTGTGAGAAAAATAAAAAAAAATAGCGCGCGTGTGTCTCTCGTGTATGAGGAGCGGTGGTGTAGTGATAAGCGCTACGATGCTGTACGAACCCGGCGACTCGAGTTCGATTCCCGTTCACGGCCACCAACACCGGTGGCGGTTATCTGAACCGGTCCTGGGCCTCCCCCTAGGTCGACTCAGCCTCAAATGAGTACCTGGTGTGGTGTAGTAAACATCGCCACTGGGGAGACAAAGGCGGTCGGGCGTGGTGCTGGCCCTCTCGAGTATCGAGCTGGCCTTCATAGGTGCTACTCGCTAACAGCACTTGCCCCAACAGCTTGTGTAAGGCTACACGGGGGATCTTTGTTTTTTATAGTATAGAACCCTATAGATTTGGGGGGAGGTGGAGGAGTGTTCTATACAAGACCAACACCAACTGAAGACTAAGAGCCCCAGCCCTGCTAAATTCGTATTATAGCCAAGCCCAAAGAAAGTGTTGGTACAAACATGAGTGCGATTAGGTGATGGGTGTTGCAGCCTTTCCTCGTACACACAGCAGGGTGGTGGTGTCCAGAGCCAAAGCGAATGGTTTCTAAATTATTACAATTATATAATACGTGTCAAAAATGTAAGTTAGGATTGTATCATAGGAATTGAGATCAACACACTCTTAACAATTTGAATTCAAATTTAACCTTAAGATTTATATTCCCAACGTCCATTGCACAACTTTACTATTTAAAATGAATTTTATTTGTCATTTCATTTGAATGACTTAATCACACCAAGCTGCTTTGAAGATTAATATTTAAAGCAGCCTTCGAACATGTGTGAATAAGTGGTTAGTTGGCATGGTTAGGAGAATGGGGCGAGTGGAGTTTGATGGTAGTGGTGGAGAGATGGCGGTGGTGAAGAGGTGGTGTGGTGGTGGAGATGGTGGCGGCGGTGGAGAAATGGTGGTGGACGTGGTGGTGGAGAGATGGTAGTGGTGGAGAGATGGTGGTGGAGAGGTGGTGTGGTGGTGATGGTGGCGGTGGTGGAGAGATGGTGGTGGACGTGGTGGTGGAGAGATGGTGGTGGTGTCCACGCCGAACGCGATGGTTGCGTGGTGGCACTCCGTCCGCACCCATGCGTAGCCAACCGTGCTCATCGGAGGCTGCGCTGGAGATGGACAAGCGACTCAGAGTCCACGCATGAACGCCTGGGGGACCAGGAGGGTGAGTAGTAGCAAGCCCAGCGCCGGGATGGGCGTCGACGCAGAGGAGGGGGTCGTTTTCGGCGCTGACGTTGACACCGTGATGGTCGACGTGGCGAGCGTGCTGGGCTTGGCACTGGTGCTCGCCGTGGCGTTGCCGCCGGCCGTGGTGTTGTTCTGCAGTGGACAATTGATAACCTCGCCTTCGTGATGTTGGCAAACTGCCACCGTGGACTGGACCACGGGGGTGATTTTTCCGCGACACAAGTAAATAGATAGTGAACGTTTAACACGTAGTGGTAATTGTAGCAGGGCTTTCACGACCAGTGTTATCCACAATAGAGGCCTTTGGGTCAGATCGCGTGAATATAAATATGTCGTTAAACCCGCCACCACCCGACACAACCAATTTACATGTTGTGTTTGCGTAACAAACCTTACTAATTGGCTGTGTCGGGTGGTGGCGGGTTTAACGACGCATTTATATTTACGCGATCTAATCGAAAAACCTCTATTATGGAGATAGTAAACGTCTAACTTTAGTTAATAAAAACTAAGAATAAACATTTGCCCGAGCAGATCGAACACCATGCAAATAATACGACTGCAATTACTTCACGAGGCAAACAACTATAAAATAAAGCTTCTGACATTTGGCTATGCATGCATGTTGAAAGAGAATGTAATGAATTACATTTGAAGGATCGGGTAAGCAACTTGGAAGTTCGGAATAGAGCGTAAAAAGAAAGTGTTATAGATGCATTCACGAACGATGGTTTGTGATGGGTGGGATACTTGTGCAGCCTAGAAGAGGGCAGGTGACCGAGATGGCCATTGCAATGGCACCCAGAGGTCATGGCCAAGGGAAAGACCTACATTCGCGTGCTGCTGATGATGATGATGACGAAGCTATCCGAGAGGATATTGGAGGTTTAGCAAAATCTCAGAGATCGAGCAGAATGAGGTGATGGTGAGGTGTGATGGCATCGTCAGAAATGGCCGCAATCTCGTCTCGATCTCGTCGCAAGTCGCCTCCATCTCTGCGTTATCCGCCAGGCCAGCTTCCAAATGGCTGAACGACAGGCATGCGCCACCACCCTCCCAACTCTAACGTGGGACAAATGTGCATTCGCTTAAAGAAGAAGAATAAACCTTTTTCAACTAAATCGTCTTTAAGAATTGTAATCTTAAAGACGAGTCCCTTGAAAAAGGTTACTTATTATTATTATTTTCTTCTTCTTCTACTTGAAGGAAAGGAATCGCACATCAGAGACAGGGGCGGCGATTCTAAGATACTCGCAGAAAACCGACAACACCACCGATGTGGAGTGGAGGGCGAGGGTTGTGGTGCGGGCACCCACGGCCACACCCTCAGTCTAAGATCCCATCAGTGCCGAAGTGAAATTTTACTCTAAGAGTAGACCTTGAAGGTCAACTGTTAACTGCAACTGCTTCGGGATCTGGCAACAAAGGAAAGGAAGAAAGAAGGAAGCAATGGCAACAAGGTCTGGTGATGGCATTAACAGCGCTGGTCACGATGAACTCTTCATTTTAAATCGAATACCTCCCCAGCCGCTCCAAGTAAGCTGCCACTGAATCGGCTACGAACCCCCCGCCCTTCCCCCATACAATCAACAAAGATCAGAGAGAGTCAAACATTTACAATATTTGCCTAAACATAACTGTTGATATTATATTTAAAGTACATCGTCACACAATCGTCAAGGGGACGGCTCACCAGAAATGCTTTGTCGGAGATTAAATGTGCTATTTTGTACGACTCTATGCTGAATGAAATCCCATTCTTTGGTTACCCCAATTTATACAATAATTTATTTTCGCCACTTGCAAATCTACATTCTCAATATAGATAGACGAAGAGAGAGTAGAGTCGATTCATTGCACAAATCTGCAGATCATTTAACCACATTTACTGCATGGCACGAAGAACCCACAACGTTACATGCATGCTGGTGATGATGGATTCAGGCAAATGTATATTCCTTTGTACAATAAACAACACATCATCGGCCCTCAAAAGTCAGTACAATCGTTTAACAACATTTCAGAGCAACACTTCTAAGAGCCCACGGAGGTGAAAATAACAAGACGTTTATGCTTACAGCAGCCGAAATCACTTGGAGGAACGCTGGCAAAACGATTAGCAGCAGTAGGATTGTGGAGGTCTTCATGTCTGCTTTGAAAATGAGCAGCAACAGTGACTTCAGAAAAAGCAGTTACGTTAAATCTTATGTTCACGTGCGTCTTCACTCCGACTGTGTCTGAGCTGGAGATGTAAGCTGTGATCTCAGGCGATCTCGCTTTTAAAAAAAGGATTGAGATCCTTGTAATCTGACTCCTGCTTAAATAGCTTTCGGTTTCTTATCTTTTCTGTCGTAAAACCTGGCTATTTATAAACACGCCTCCCAACCCGGCCATGCCATTTACTTCTGCAAATGTTTGCCAATGTGACATTGCAATAAAAAGTTTGACGACAAAGCGTTATATATTCCTGCTGATAAAAATTTCTCATCAATTACTTCTTCTCTTCTCTTTCTTTTCCTCCGCGTGTCCCTCCACTACTTCCTGTCCCTCCCCTGTACCCGTTTGTGATCCCTAAGTACCCCTCTATCGCTGCCACTCATTCCTCAACTCTTATACGCCCCGTGCCTTCTAAATCATTGCATTCTGTCACCGTTTTTGTAAGCTATGCCAAGCGCCTTGAGTAAAGGCGCTCTTAGAATATAAATGAGATTAGACAATGTCGTTTACCAAGCCACAACTGGATGAAGGCCGCCCCAAGCCACGTCAGTCATCGGGCTTGTTTGACCATACTTTACCACGCTGGTGAGTATAGATTGCTCGGGGAGGAGGTGGGAGGTCAGAATCAGTTCAGATACTGAACTCGTGTCGTGTGGACGTGTCATCCCTTCCAGGGATTCCCATGGACACTGACGTGTTTCCCCACATGTCAAACATGCTTCAATTAAAACGAGATTTAGAAACACAGCCTGGCTGTCTCGGGACCACAATCTCTACTGCATCATAATCATCGTTGTCGTCAATATCATCAGCGGCAGCAGAAGCGGCATTATTTAACGTCCATTGGCTTCAAAGCGGACGTTAAAGATGCCGTGATGTCATTCGTCAACCTGCCAAATTCAAAAATGAAATTGCATCACAAATTACTCAATTTTGGATTACACACTGCTATTATCACCCCCCCCCCCCTTAATGGCAAAATATTGCCAAGATCCTCCTGAGAGAAAGTCATGACACTCGTCGAGGCTTTGCTAGGTAGTTACAAATGTAATAAAAATCGAATGCTCGGTAAATTAAACTCCATCTCTGTAGCTATTTCGAACAATCGATGTGCTTTGTGTGCAGACCGACCGGGGCGGGGGGAGTTGATGGACAGCAACAGAAGACTCGAAAAGAAGATTGTCATTAAAACCAGAACCATCTCGTTGAGCAGCAGCATCCATGTATTCTCATGATCAGCACAATTATCAACAAAATAGTCATCATCATCTTTTATCACCATTACCACTATCATATTCATCATGCACAAGCATCAGTTTATCAACAACATAATAATTTACCATTATCGTCAATAAATCATCACCATCATATTAATTTATCATTTAAACGATGACACGATGTAAGAAGATTTTTGTTCCTGGGTAGTGTTGTTTTCTAATTGCTTATGCCTCAAAAGTATAGAAAATGGGTATTATTCCACACAAACTTTGCTTTTGTGACCAAAACTTCACGTGAAGGAATGACACAAATGCACACGTTTTCTCATTGAAAATAGGTAAATTTCTAAATATCACTGTTCTGGTCACAAAAGAAAAGTTTGTGGGGAATAACAGCCATTTTCTGTATTTTTGAGGCATAAGCAATTAGGAAATAACACTTACTACCCAGGATCGGGCCTGCCATATTGCCTGATGTTCGTCATGGCATTCTGAGTCTTTTCATGCATGTATCTTGGCCCACCTGTGAAGGATCAAGGCAAAATAACTAATCTCCCCACATTCTGAGCATTTGCAGCTTCATCAGCATTGATAGCGTCCTTGAGATGAGCATACTGTTCTACACGCAGGCGTTTTTGAATCAGTTGAATGTAAAGAAGGCGCTCACTCTCAATTTTGGCATACTCATCGACAACATACTGGTGAAAAAGGTTGGCGCACCTTAATATGTGGTTTCCTCCTTCTCTGTCCATGATCATGAAGGAATAGAAGTATTTAGAGGAGACAGTTTTGTGAGGATATCTTTGTCCTGTAGCTTTGATAATTTGAGGAATCTGGACGTGGTACCCATCTTGGCCTTGCCACAGTGTAATGGGGTATTGTAGGGCATCATATGCTCTGTTTGTCTCAGGAATTCGTTTGATGGTGTTGTCTTGGTATCGAAGCACAATGTCTCTCTTACCATGTTCCTCACCCACCATAAGAACAAACTCATAATGGTTCGTGACATAAAGTCCTGCTCACAAGAGGAAAGTTTGTGAGGCAACAGACACAATGGCTGTACTTTGTTGTCTTAAGTAAATGAAATAGAGCAGTTAGTATCCAGGGGAAAAAAGCGTGTTATGTAGTGTATATCTGCTGTAATCAAACATGTTGTTTAAAAAGATAGCGGCGAGCGAAAGTGAAAAATGTAACAGTTAGTGACAAAATCCTGCTTGCAAGAGGAAAGTTTGTGAGGCAAAAGACACAATGGCTGTATTGTGTTGCCCTAGCCAAAATGGAATAGAGCAATTAGTATGCAGGGGAAGAAAGTGTGTTACGTAGAGTATATCTGGTGTAATGAAACATCTTGTTTAAAAATTAGCGAAAGAAGCAGGAAAATAGGAAAATAGTACTTAACATTGCTGTGGTGAGGCCTAGTCCATTGCAGAGTCCCCGGCCTCGCCTAGATTCCCAGCCGGCCAAGGTGGCACCATGGCAGGCTGGGGCTGGGCTGCTATCCCTCACCCCTCCCACCCACAACCCCCCCCCCCCCCTTACCACTCAGCATCTACCGACTCTATAGTAGTAACTGCACACATTGGGGTGGGGGGGGAGAGGACATCACACTGTGAAGAATTTACCTCAGCGTTTTGTGTATTTTAATTGCATTTTTAACGCGAAATAAAATTTCCCCCTCACCCCCAGCGAACGCGTGTAAGTTGGTATGGTCGAGCGCGCGCTATGTAATAAATAAACGAAAACAGCACTAAATTGCTAATTAAACTACTTTAAAGGTGACGGACTCTAAATTGCAATAGCGCTGGCTCAGCACGGGGCTTGTGGCGTGGTACCTGGCTACTTTTTTTTTACATAAACCCCAGGGTTCGCGAGCCAAATCCTTCGCAAGTTTCGGGTCGCACACACACAGACAGACAAAGAATGACATGTATAGGTTAAAAAAATCAACAATATCCTGTTCGTCATTTTCAACATCGTTGTCTCGGCCTCGCTGTGCGCAGCGTTGCACCACTATCCAAGAAGTTAACCTCGCATTCAATAAACCTTCAGAGCCAGGGTAAACATCCGACTCCAACGTATTTAATAAATAAAACTAGGTAAAACTTACGGAAAAACACAACACAAAATACAGCATCTGTTAATACTTGCAATATCAATACAATGAATGAACACTGCAGCATCATAACATTGTCTTAGATAATATGAATCTCAACAATAGGTCTTGGATGGACCAGGCACCTACATTAGCACTGAATAGCTATACAACAAGAGAATAAGCGACTGTGTTAAATGAGGTCACTTTATGTAATCACCATACTGCAGTCTAAGTGTAGAGTGCTGCATACAACACTGAACTGTGGATGAGATACTTCTTCATCCTTGCTCTCAAGAATGCATTAAAGTTACATGGGCACAAGTCTGGCTCGACGTGTCCAACTACAAATAACTTTCACAATAATGCAAGTGGCAGCCTTCATTGTTAACTAGGCCCCATATTCATCATAACAATGTAACAGCATTATAAAGGTATTTACAGCATTATAACGGCAATCCTAACATTAAATTTCGATTTAAAGCTTTCGTGACTGCAGGGATTCATCTTCTTGGTTTTTTTTTCGGTAAAGTCACGTAGAAGGGAAGTAATAAAATAATAAAAATAATAAAAATAAAACATAATAAAATAATTATCCTACGCATTTCCCATGAATATGCTAAATTCCTCTTGATATGCACATTCTTTTGTTAAGGCGCTCTTCTTCCACCTCCAACCCAGCTTATATATAAGCTCCTAGCTTGGCAATGTCTCATTCTTCACCTGAAGACGGCTGCTTGCGTTGTAGCCGAAACGTCGTGAGAATTATTTTATTATGTTTTATTTTTATTATTTTATTACTTCCCTTCTACGTGACTTTACAAAAAAAAACAAGAAGATGAATCCTAACATTATAACAGCATTCCCAGTATTATAAAAACATGAACGAACTTACAGACAAAATCCCGCAATGAACAGATGCACCCGTCTTCACTGAGATGCTAATTGTGCCTCCATTTTGTCCTCTGTATAATGGCTGACACCCCCGCCTGGCCTCGTGACTTACAGACCCTTAACTCGTAACTTCCTGGTCACGTGACCAAACTCAACACCATCATATCATTAAGTTACTGTGTAAACACACCCCCATATCTGCCGTGGGGCAGAACAATCATCGTTGTCGTCACCATCATCGTTTCTAAGTGGTGCTAAGCCATATTTGGGGTGAGCTCTATAATAGCAGAACCTCTTGGTGCAAGGTGGAGCGATGGTCGGTCTCACACCGAGCAAGAAAGGCCGGCTCACTCTGTCGGCGGGGGCAAGCATGCGGACTAAAACAAACTATTTCAACTATTTTTATTTGTTTACCAGGTAAAGCCCTCTGAGCTATATAGATATATATTTTTAGAATCGACCTGGCTATGACAAATGATAGTTCAACGAAGTGGCTTGAAATCACGTGGACATTTACAGCAGCTAAATACTCAAAATGCATGATATTGATTCTAAATATGGAGGGGGAAACCTGGAGGACTCGGAGAAAAAATTCACGTGACCACGCGGAGAGAGAACATGCAAACTCCAAATATCCAGGCGTCAGGATCGACATTGAATCCACAACATCCTGTATAGCAAGCGAGGGACTTAACATCTCCTAGCCACCGTGGCGTCACCCCTCCTGGCTACTGATTGTCTGTTGGGGAAACATTTTCACAGGCACGGTGGGGGCCTCCTACTCATTCCGCACAACAAATCGGGCACATTAAAAACAAAACATGTACGTTGAACAAGTAGGATTTAGTGCCCTCAATGCGATTATGGATTTCATTATTGGACAGCGTTTGCGAGATGCAATTGCATCGAATGTTGAGATATATGACCGAAATTATTATCCATTATAAAGGTTTTTGGTTTAGATCGCATAAGTATGAATGTGTCATAACCCTCCATCACCCGACACAGCCAGTAAGGTTTGTCACATAAACAAAACGTGCTAATCAGTTACTAACGTCAGCCCACCGGTGTGTTGCAGAGTAAATCCACAAGATTAACAATGTATTAATATTATTATGCTTTTTTAGCGTAATTTCTGCCTAGCACTAGATTTACAAATGTGTGCACCCAATCAAACTCTTACGTCAGTTAGGGTCATGTGCGTTCAAGTCGTGCGAGGGGTTTACTTCAGCTGATAATCTCTCTCGGGGAGGGGGGTGGGGATTGGGGTTGATAAAATCAGTACGAAGTGTGTGGGAGGAGAGCTGAGGTCATACTGTGGACAGAACATGGAATTTCCACCACTGGCTCATCATCACCGAGGGGGGGGGGGGTCGTTGAGTTGAGCAAGACTTTGCCTCGCCATGAAAACGTCAACAGGTCAACAAATCACGTGTTGCCAATGAGAAATGTAACGAGGACACCGCGTGCAATACACGTGTTGTGACGCCAACACACGTCGCCTTTATTCAGTAATGATGCCCAGGGTTGGTTCTTGAACATCCCCTCTCTCCTCGTGCTGTCTCCTTTTATACCTCCCAAGCCCCCCTCTCTGGAAGCTTCCATCACACCACTCCCTTTGGCCAATCCCGACCCTTCCCCACCAACAGTTGTCTCGGCCTCGCTGTGCACTGCGTTGCACCACTATCTGAGTAGATAACCTCGCATTCACTAAACCTTCAGAGCCAGGTTGAACATCCTACTCCAAACGTATTTAATGAATTGAATGAGGTAAAACTGATGGAAAAACACAGCACAAATACAGTTAATACTTGGGAATAGCAATACAATGAATGAAAACTACAGCATCATAACATTATCTTAGATAACATGAAACTCAACAATAGATCCTGGATGGACCAGGCACTTACATTAGTACTGAGAATAAGCTACTGTGTTAATTAAGGGCGCATCGTGTAATCACCATACTGCAGCCTAAATGTACAGCACTACAAATAACACTGAACTGTGGATGAGATATTTCGTCATCCTTGCTCTCAAGATCGCAACAAGGTTACATGGGTACAAGTCTGACTCGACTTATTCAATTACAAGTAACATTTACAATAAGGCAAGTGGCAGGCTTCGTTGATAACTAGGCCTCATATTTATCATAACAATTTAACAGCATTATAAAGGCATTTACAGCATTATAACGGTCATTCTAACATCATACCAGCATTCCCAGTATTATAAGAACATAAACGAACTTACAGACAAAGTCCCACAATGAACAGTTGTACCTGTCTTCACTGGGACGCTATTTGTGCCACCATTTTGTACTCTGTGTAATGGCTGACACCCTGACGCGTGGCTGAGAGGATGTCCAATCGTAACTTCCGGGTCAGGTAACCAAATCCAACATCAAAACAGGAAATTTCTGTGTACACATACCCCCACGCCTGCCGTGAGGCAGAACAACGGTTCTGCCTACAGTCCACCACTCGCTTTCCCGCCTTTTTTACCTTTCAAATATTTCTTCCAATCCCTTTCGATCAGCGCCTCCCAACCAAGCACTGTGGAGGCTTCTCTGCACCAATGGCAGGCCTTGGCCTACTTTCTGATTGTTTGTCTGACCGTACACTTGTTTCAGGTAAGCAGTCTGTTATCTCGGCCATTTCACACACACAACCGTGGTAAGGTATCAAAGCCTTCTGGAGGAGCCAGCTGCTGCAACACGGCGCTTCTAACCCACAATGCACCCTGGTATGCAGCATCTTTGAAGTCGGGTATCCTGAGCGGGTAGTAATGTGTCTACAGCTCGATTATTCTGACAAAAGAGATACATTCTGGCCTCGTTCACAGAGATGAGAGGGCTTATTCTGTCATACATGACAACAGGAAATGATGGGAATATTAAGCTGAATGAACGACCCAAAAGCAAAATGAACTCAACACTCCAACAATGGTTCCAAAAACTGAAACACGTCTGCAAGAGAATACAAGTTATAGAAAAAAGTAAAATCAGAAAAATCAACCAGACCAAGCAGATTAAATAAGTCCAAGCAAGGACCTCCCTTCACATTACAGGCACTGCCGGAGTCTGGCGAATGCCACCACTTCATCCACTTTGGTGTCTATCCCCAGTCGTCTCCCCGGCCACCGCTTCATCCACTTTGGTGTCCATCACCCAGTCGTCTCCCCGGTCACTGCTTCATCCACTCTGGTGTCCATCGCCAGTCGTCTCCCCGGTCACTGCTTCATCCACTCTGGTGTCCATCCCCAGTCGTCTCCCCGACCACTGCTTCATCCACTCTGGTGTCCATCACCCAGTCGTCTCCCTGGCCACCGCTTCATCCACTCTGGTGTCCATTCCCAGTCGTTTCTCTGGCCACTGCTTCATCCACTCTGGTGTCCATCACCCAGTCGTCTCCCTGGCCACCTCTTCATCCACTCTGGTGTCCATCCCCAGTCGTCTCCCCGGCCACCACTTCATCCACTCTGGTGTCCATCACCCAGTCGTCTCTCTGGCCACTGCTTCATCCACTCTGGTGTCCTTCCCCAGTCGTCTCCCCGGTCACTGCTTCATCCACTCTGGTGTCCATCCCCAGTCGTCTCCCCGACCACTGCTTCATCCACTCTGGTGTCCATCACCCAGTCGTCTCCCTGGCCACCGCTTCATCCACTCTGGTGTCCATTCCCAGTCGTTTCTCCGGCCACTGCTTCATCCACTCTGGTGTCCATCACCCAGTCGTCTCCCTGGCCACCTCTTCATCCACTCTGGTGTCCATCCCCAGTCGTCTCCCCGGCCACCGCTTCATCCACTCTGGTGTCCATCACCCAGTCGTCTCTCCGGCCACTGCTTCATCCACTCTGGTGTCCTTCCCCAGTCGTCTCCCCGGTCACTGCTTCATCCACTCTGGTGTCCTTCCCCAATCGTCTCCCCAGTCACTGCTTCATCCACTCTGGTGTCCATCCCCAGTCGTCTCTCCGGCCACCGCTTCATTCACTCTGGTGTCCATCCCTACTCGTCTCTCACGGGCTTTCAGGGATCAGTACACAATTTTATTTTACCAGGTAAAAGGACCACTGAACTTTGTAGCTCTTTTTCAGAAGCGACCTGGCCACCACGAATGATCGCTGAGTGAAGTGGCTCATCATGTGGACATTTACAGTAGCCAAATACTCTAAACCACACGTTGATTCTAAATGTGGAGGGAAAAACCGGACGTACCGGAGGAAAATTCATGCGACCACGGGAAGAACACGCAAACTCCGAATATACAGCAGGTGTCAGGGTCTGGATCAAATCCACGACCTCCTGTATACCAGGCGAGGGAGTTAACATCTGGCCACCGAGGTACCCGAAAGTCACCGCTTTGAAGGACCTAGTTCCCAGCTAGTTGGCCGCAACGAATCAATGCAACCCATTGATGGTGTTTCAGAGTTGCATCAGGTGCACCTGATGCCACCACCATAAGTACATTCATGACCTGCTAGGCTAGTCCAGTCATTCCAAAACTCCATTGCTGCCATTAACACTACCGCGGTAACAAAACCCATCCGATATACACACGTTACAGCACTGCGTTGACAGCCGCTATAGTCTGCAGTGTTTTTAAGGGAGACAATGCAGTCTTAGAAGGCAGCACAATAACGTTAGACATCAAGGACCTAAAAAAACTAATCTTTCCACATTCGCCAATTTACATTGAAACAACACTCGCCTCAATCAATGTGCAGGTGAATGTTTTGACCGGCATGGAAAGACGCACCAACGAGACATGTTTTTTTGGTACCCATAATTCTCTGTCGTAAGCCAAAACTGACACCCTATCATGACAGCCCGGCTATTCAATTATTAAAATATGTAATAATTTACTGGACCCGTTATCGGTTCGATTAACTTAAATTAAATCGGATAACACACAACAAACTGTTTGGAAAAGTGTAACCTCTGTTCCTTGTGCCGCTGGGTGGGAGGAAATGGGCGGTGCTTGGTGAGGTTATGAGGATTAAGGATAAACCAAGCACAGAAACAGTAATGAACCTCATGGCGGGACCCCGGGGTCCCACAAGCCCTCGGCTCTCGCATGAACTTCGTTGCGATGTAATTTTATGTCTGTTGAAGGCGAATGATACGGCAATCTATTCCTCTCGACGAGCTCTACACGATGCACTAATCATAGTTTAAACGTTTTGTTTCTACTGCGCAGTCGTCTTCGCTGCGCTTGAAAGACATGACAACAGAATGATCCGCACCAGGTGGGTCACGGTTTTATGTGCGCGGTGGGACAGAGTCACCAAAAATTAATTAATTACTTCATTAATTGCGCTTTTGACTGCCGTTTATTCGGGATCCCGGGGACCCGTCATAAGGTGAAATTGTAGACCAGTGTTATTTGTGGCCAGGGCCTTACGTCTGTTAATTTTTTTTAGTTTGAATGAAAAAAAGTAAACATTGCCCAGCCACAGAATCCCAGAACCGTCAGAAAAACGAATGTATTCCGGACGTCCCTCGGTTAATGTTTTTAATCCGTTCTAAGAATACTGTCAACCGAAATAACTTAATTGAATCCACTTATAAGTTGAAAAATCTGTAAAAAATAATCACCGAGTCTGCAAGAAGAGAGCTGTCTTCCCACTGTCGATAACAGAAAATGTATCATATTAAACAAAGCTAGCCGTGGTCGAAACGGCTCACAAAGGGGCGTCGCTGATTGGCTAAGGGCATGCCTCAGCCCGACTTCCGAAATTAGCATTGGGTAACGCTCATTCCCTTTGTGGTTTAATCAACACTTGTGAATATTTTTTTTCACATGGAGATACAGATATAATGAAGGAGACGCTGATTATGTTGTTAATTATATTTTCCGCAACGTCAGAAATTATTATTTTAAGTTACGTATTATATAACTTTGCGTTAACCTAGGACCCATTTCTTAAAGAGAGGGTCCTTATCGTTGATATTTGGCAAATTTACCAGCATTAATGCGAGCAAGCCTGACTTTGCTGATGTGTCGAAACGGGTCCAGGGTTTTCACGTAGTGAATAAATGCTACTTTAATTATTCACTCCCATAAGGCCGTGCTTTGCTTTATTTTTCCTGTCAAGACTTACATGAAGGAGGCATTGTTGCCTATCTATTTTCTCATTGGTAGTGGTGAAGGAGTAGTGGAAATTCCACGTTCTTACACCAGGGCCCAGTCTTTCATGTACATTAACCACTGTTCAAATCCTACAAGGTGGTACCTATTTTATCGATCCGATAAGAATGATGGGGCTGAGTCAACCCCGAACTAGGATTTTTACTTTGCGAGCGAATCGAGCACTTGAATCATGTAGCCACGTGATGGTGTTTGTGTTCGTCCAACACATATCTCACAAAAACCAATTGTTTCATTTCAAAAGACTTGCTGTGATCCAAAGAGTCAGAAAATGTGTTTTAGTGTTTAATCTGCTTTCGGCCAATTAATAAGCGTGGGTACACGTGGGAGGAAACCGGAGTGAAATTTCGTCGCATTTCCGACCATCACACTACCTGACCAATTAACCGCCCGCGCCCAACACAGTGTTTTGTACGTGGTCTGTAACACAATGTCCTGCAGATGTTCACAACGCCGACCGTTTCACATATCCGCCCATACCGCAGTGTCCCCCATGAGTCAGTTGGATACGAGATGTAGCACTTGGGAGTTGATGAACACGTGCCAAGAGTTCAAAAGTCTTCAGTCGTCTCCATCTCAAATGAGCACGGCATGGCCATGCACCCCGTTTCGGTCCCATTCGGGTATGTGTTCACTCTCCAACACACCGATGTGCTGAACTAATAACTAATTTACATGTTTTGTTTTTGTGACAAACCTTACTAATTGGCTGTGTCGGGTGGTGGCAGGTTTAATGACACATTTATATTTACGCGATCTAACCCCGCGTGCAAAATGTAAACACATAACGCAAATAAAAATGTTAACGTTAGTCCAAACCATGGGGTCCTATGAGAGGCAAAACGTTTACCGAAAAAACGTTAACCGATGTCATTGTTAACCGAGGGACTAGTGTAAAGTGTTTAAAATTACACTTATCCTGTGGCCTGAAATTAAAAATATAGCTATAAATGACCGACGTATGAACTTATTATGTATTTTGATTATAGTGCGCTGTTACAGCTATTGTTAATCCGGCTGTTATGGATTGACTTATGCAGCTAGCAAAGGGTGCTAGGTTTAGTGATGTGTGTTGTGTGTGTCGCTATTGTAAACTTTTAATCACATCTGTTGAAAAAACTGTTACGTTGTTTACATAGCATTGTTTTAGTAAGTTTTAGAGGGGCTTGGTTTGGCCCGATTTTTTTTATTTAGTATAGATTTATACTTAAAATTTGTATCTGTATTGTATTCTGATTGTTATTGGGATCAAACATCGAAATTGATTGTTTTGCCCTTTCTGTACGCAGCATGGACGGGTTGTGCTTTTTGTGTACGATTTTATTGTTTACGTATGTGATGTTCAGATTTGTGTACAATTAATTTTAGGTGTATCTTGTAATTTTATTGTTTGTTGTGGTTAAACCCAAATCAAGAGCCGAATGGCTCACAGGGTAAATCCTAATAAATTAAACTGAAACTGGTACACAGAACTGGAGGCTTTACCAGGGTAGAGAGATGACAGCCTTAGTCTGTGTCTACTTGAAAACCCTAATGTGACATTGTTGGGCTGTAGTGTTCGTCGTAGGATGAATGTCCCGCAGGGCACGCTTTGGGGATTTTGTATGCACACATTTGAAGTGTGTTGTACGTACGTATATTAAGCTTCTTTCGCACCGTGTATACGCCAACCGCGCTGATGGAAGTACCAAAGGACACCCGTTGTCTGGGAGGCCCGTTTCCTTAGGCTCTGGCTCCCATAACGTTGTTTCTAGGATATCGTCTTTGTCCTGTTAATGTATGCATCTGTTGCACACTCGAAATGAAGGACGTGGGCAGGTGCCCAAATCAAGGGCAAACACATGTATTGTGGTTAATCTGTAAAATGCAACAGCACGTGTGTCACACACAGCAATTCTTCAACCGAGTCGCCATTAACTATTTGACTGGTGTACAAGTGCCGTTAATTAATAACAGTTTTCTTAAACCCAAATCTACTACTGATAAGCCATCTTTGTCTTTGACAATAACCTTTGAACTTCACTATTCACATATTACTTTAATCCTAAGCTGTATGTCTATCTATACCATCGACTTATATCGGTATCTTACACCCATTACCTGTGTAGTGGGTTCGAATTAGGTGCACACACACACAGCTTGGAGGCAACACTATTTATTAAACGGTAAATAATATAACACTGTACATGAGGTGGTGACCACCTTCCTCAACTCACTAACACTCTGGAACGCGACACAGGCTGGACCAGGCAGGCAACGGCCTGCCTGGCCCAGGACGACGACTCGGGACTTTACGACCGATGATGTCTTCACTTCGGAGTACAGTACAACAGCCTCGCTCTGCGTTCACACCACGCTTATATCTGCTCTGGCGTGGCCGGCTCCGCCCAGGCGTGGCTGGCTCAGTCCAGGCCACGCCTCCCTTCCCAGGCCATGCCTCCCTTCCCCCCACCTCTGGGAAGGTCCGGATCCCTCCACCACGTGACCCCCCAGGCACCCCGTTGGGGCCCCCAGCCCTCGTACGGGCCGACACAGTAGTGACCGTTCTATGTCACTACACCTGTACTGTATGTGTACAATATACGTACTGTACGTGTCGCCATTGTACCACATACGACTATGCATGTGTTCTATTCTCAATAGCATTGCAAGTAGTCATACTCTGGGTGCATGTGCATGGTTATAGACTAAACAGTATTAGGGTTAGAGAATTACAATTACAGTATGTAATTACAGTGCGTCATCCTTTCCAATGCAGAGTGATAAACCCCCTCCAATTGAATATATCACAAACTAACAATTCAAAGCCAAGGTTGAAGTCTAGAACAAGTCTAGAACAAGTCTAGAACAAGTCTAGAACATTTCTATAACAATCAAAAACAACCTTTGGGTCCTTTACCTGTAAGATGCAACAGCACGTGTCACACAGAGCAATTATTCAACCGAGTCGCCATTAACCATGTGGCTGGTGTACAAGTGGTTATTCAATAACCCTGCCAGCCCCCTACAGGCCCAACTCCGTTATCGCATGCTGGTGTACACACATGCATCGATGTACTACACAGCACATCAGGACTTTCATAAAACCACACTTTACTCCCTTGCTGCACAAATAAATAATTAAAAGAGTGGTCCATTCCTAATGTGCCACACATCTACATTTTAGACGGGAGAAATCAAAAGCCATATCGGTACATCATCAGCACTTTCTTTTCATAGAGCCTCAAAATTCGCATGGCCTTTGAATGACAAGTGCAACATCATCCCAAAAGCAATGTTCTGCAGAATCGAAGGCAAGTAGAATGAGAAACGGGGAAAATAGAATGTGAACAACGTAGAGTGAGTGGTAAGAGGTAGATTCAGGAGTTTGAGGAAGTTAGAGGTTGGGCAGTGCCATCTTAGTAAAAAAAATCCTTGTCTGCACCTCAATTACACAAGGGCATGACCGGATTCTCAAATCTGGACAGAGCCAGGCCGCGCTGGTAGGATAAAAGGAGCCGAGAGAGGGAGCTCGAGGCTGCCGGTTCTGGGAGTGGACTCGTCTCGTCGTCGCTGTCGTCTCGTTGCCGTCCTCGCCATCATCGCTGCCGTCTTCGCTAGATATTGTGCTGCAAGATAGTAGTTGGCTGTCTCAGTTAGTGCCGTCAGCGTTAGACGGCTAGTGTTGTTTACAGGCTAGGCTAAGCAACTGTGGAGAGTGTGTGGACAAGACCGTGAACGTTGATAATAAAGAATGTGCCTCCTACAAACCTTGTCTCCGAATCACTGACACTACACACGTGCCAATTAATGTGTTAATAAATTATGACCAATAAACGCTGCTCATCTGTGGATTAAGACTTTTCACAAAAACCGAATTCAACGTCAACATACAGTGAGGAAAAAAAGTATTTGATCCCCTGATGATTTTGTACGTTTGCCCAATGACAAAGATATGATCAGTCTATAATTTTAATGGTAGGTTTATTTGAACAGTGATAGACAGAATAACAACAACAAAATCCAGAAAAACGCATGTCAAAAATGTTATGAATTGATTTGCATTTTAATGAGGGAAATAAGTATTTGACCCCTCTGCAAAACATCACTTAGTACTTGGTGGCAAAACCCTTGTTGGCAATCACAGAGGTCAGACGTTTCTTGTAGTTGGCCACCAGGTTTGCACACATCTCAGGAGGAATTTTGTCCCACTCCTCTTTGCAGATCTTTTCCAAGTCAATAAGGTTTCGAGGCTGACGTTTGGCAACTCGAACCTTCAGCTCCCTCCACAGATTTTCTATGGGATTAAGGTCTGGAGACTGGCTAGGCCACTTCAGGACCATAATGTGCTTCTTCCTGAGCCACTCCTTTGTTGCATTGGCCGTGTGTTTTGGGTCATTGTCATGCTGGAATACCCATCCACGACCTATTTTCAATGCTCTGGCTGAGGGAAGGAGGTTCTCACCCAGGATTTGACGGTACATGGCCCCGTCCATCGTCCCTTTGATGCGGTGAAGTTGTCCTGTTCCCTTAGCAGAAAAACACCCCCAAAGCATAATGTTTCCACCTCCATGTTTGACGGTGGGGATGGTGTTCTTGGGGTCATAGGCAGCATTCCTCCTCCTCCAAACAAGGCAAGTTGAGTTGATGCCAAAGAGCTCCATTTTCGTCTCATCTGACAACAACACTTTCACCCAGTTGTCCTCTGAATCATTCAGATGTTCATTGGCAAACTTCAGACGGGCATGTATATGTGCAGGGGGACCTTGCGGGCACTGCAGGATTTCAGTCCTTCATGGCGTAGTGTGTTACCAGCTGTTTTCTTGATGACTATGGTCCCAGCTGCCTTGAGATCATTGACAAGATCCTCCCGTGTAGTTCTGGGCTGATTCCTCACCGTTCTCATGATCATTGCAACTCCACGAGGTGAGATCTTGCATGGAGCCCCAGGCCAAGGGAGATTGACAGTTATTTTGTGTTTCTTCCATTTGCGAATAATCGCACCAACTGTTGTCACCTTCTTACCAAGCTGCTTGGCGATAGTCTTGTAGCCCATTTCAGCCTTGTGTAGGTCTACAATCTTGTTCCTGACATCCTTGGAGAGCTCTTTGGTCTTGGCCATGGTGGAGAGTTTGGAATCTGATTGATTGATTGCTTCTGTGAAAAGGTGTCTTTTATACAGGCAACAAGCTGAGATTAGGAGCACTCCCTTTAAGAGTGTGCTCCTAATCTCAGCTCGTTACCTGTATAAAACACACCTGGGAGCCAGAAATCTTTCTGATTGAGAGGGGGTCAAATACTTATTTCCCTCATTAAAATGCAAATCAATTTATAACATTTTTGACATGCATTTTTCTGGATTCTGTTGTTCTGTCTCTCACTGTTCAAATAAACCTACCATTAAATTTATAGACGGATCATTTCTTTGTCAGTGGGCAAACGTACAAAATCAGCAGGGGATCAAATACTGTTTTCCCTCACTGTAAGACGACGTTTCGCCCCAAAGTTGCTTGAGCTTCAACAGGCAGTGGAGCTTAGAAATTTAGTTCATGTAGGCCAATCGGACTTCAAAGCCAATGCATATTTTATGAGACCATCTTTGCATGTTTTGCCACAAGTACGTGTGGTTAATGCAGACTTGATGCCTTGTAATGTTTCTATTTGGTGTTTGAATATCTTAACACCTGTTTTATTGCCAGAAAGGGTAAAACCTATTCTCATTTTTCCATCATCTATAAAAAATAAAGGCCTTAATCAGGTTGCGTGTTTTTCCTTTGATAGAGCGTTAAACAGCAAAACAAAATGTAAGCGAGAACCATTGTTCTATCTTTTATTGTTGTTGAGATATTTCGGATTTAATCGGTTTTGAACGAAAAAAACGCATTTTATAATGTTGAAATCTGAATAATAAAAAACGGTAAAAATACAGGAGTTTCCCCTCTTAGAATTAGGCTAATGATGTTTTTGTTCTAATAAAAAAAAATAACGGAAGCTTTAAATTGGGCACGTCTTTAAATATAAGAAGTTGAATCAAGTTGTCAACAATGTGTTTTTTGCAGAAAAATACACATTTTTTCCAGTAGTTTTTTAGTGTCTGACCGTAGATACAAATTTCAAAAACAATCATATCAGGTTGATTGTTATATTTATTGAAAACTTTTGCCTGGCGAAGACAGGCTTAATGAACTAGCTTTAGATCCTAGCAAAAAGGGCCCCATGAACAACAACAAAAACATTTGAACAGGAGAAAAGACGAGAAAAGTCCTTTCTCTGGCCAGACAACACGGGATCGACAGCTTCCCAATATCACTCCCAGTACCCCTGCGTGCGTGCGTGCGCATGTCCAACGTTTGCTTAACCCGTCTTTAAACCTCCTTGCACCGGCGCACACGTGAAGTCACATTCGCCACCACTCGTTGGGTCCTTGACACGGCGCTGTCTGGCACGCGGTGTTGTGCTCGGGGTTGTCTCGGGGGGACAACTTCCTCTGCGCGACTGTTGTGAGGTGTGGGGGGTGGGGTGGATGTTGGTAAGGCCAACGGCACTCTCAGACAAAGGGCACCTCGTCAGGTGCAACGGCACAGCGAGCCGTGTTTGCGTGCAATAAAAGTCGTATCCATGGTGTGTGCGTGTGTGTGCGCGGTTGTGTAGTGATTAGCACCCTACGATACGAGGTTAGATTTCCTGCTCACGGCCGACGCCAGTGACTTGTATCTGACCCGGTCCGGGGCCTCAAATGAGTACCAGGTGCGGTGTGTAAACATCGCCACTCGGGAGACAAAGGCGGCCGGGCGTGGGGCTGGCCACCCATCCCCTCTTGTGCCGTTCCCGCCTTCATTGGTGCTCGCTAACAGCACTTGCCCGAGCAGTCTGCTCAGGGCCATACGGGGGGTCTTTGTGTGTGCGCGTGACCGCTTGGCACGAGGAAATGAGGCATGGACAAAAAGTTGGGTCCCTTTTTTAAGCAATGGGTTGACGCTATTGCTCACGTGTGCCACGAGATTTATACAAAAAAAAACCACGCAAAACAATATTATTTTGAACAGAATAAAATATTGTAGCAGCGTGCCCTGGTCTGCACCGATTTCCAGTGAATGATTATCGACACCCATACGACCCCCCCGTCCCCGGCATCAATACATCATGTCGAGCCAAGTTTTTTTCAAATACGGTTACATTTACAAGAATGACCTGGGGCGATGAATTGTAACTTCCCGAGAAACGTATGGCTGTGACGCATGCAAGATAACACTCCTTGATAAGATAACGCAAGATAACCCTCTTTGTCCGTGGCCTTGTATTTTTACGTCCTAGTCAAACTTCCCATCCTTCTATAAATTTGCGTTTATAACCACGTGGCCTCGTCACAACAGACTGTGCAACTTTCATAGCAACACGAAAGGTACCGTGGTGTCGTCACATTTTGCAGGAATCACTTGATGTAGGCAAAATATTTTACCGCAGGGCAATTTCATAACACCCTCCCCATGCCCGCGGTATGTTGACTGGTACGGATGGATAATGAAGTTTGTATTGGGTTGACAAGTCTCCTAGCAGCCACTTTTGCACGGACTTACGAGCACCGTACTTCATTGTTCAACTTATTGAGGACACAATGCAATTTGCTTAAATCAGTTTAACACGTAGTAGGCTTTCGCGACTAATATTATCAACAAGAGGTTTTCTTGGGATTAGATCATGTAAATGTGTCGTGAAGCCGACCACCACCCAACAGAACCAATTAGTAAGGTTTGTCACGTAAACAAAACTTCCAATTAGTTACTAGTTCAGCACACCGGTGTGTTGGAGAGTGAACCCACAACATTGAAAATTGTAAGTTTACAATTGTAAATTGTACTTTAAAATAATTATGGAGGTAAGTCTTAATATCCGTTAGGTGCGTGCGTGTGAGATATAAAAAATTTGCATGACACTGACAGTGGGCACGAGTTTGGGGAAATCATTTTTAACTTTCCGGAGTCTCTTATATTCCAGTGAACTCGCTATTTCCACACCTGGCTGGGATGTAAACGGGGTGCGTGGCCATGCCGTGCTCCTTTGAGATGGAGACAACTGAAGACTTTTGAACTCTTGGCACGTATTCATCAACTCCCAAGTGCGACGTCTCGTATCCAACTGGCTCGATGGGGGAAACTGCGGTATGGGCGGATATGTGAAACGGTCGGCGTTGTGAACATCTGCAGGACATTGTGTTACAGACCGCGTACAAAAAGCTCTGTTGGGCGCTGGCGGTTAATTGGTCAGGTAGTGTGACAGTCGGATATGCGACGTAATTTCCCTCCGGTTTCCTCCCACTTGTACACACTCATTAATTGGCCGAAAGCAGATTAATATATGCAGCGAAGGGGTTGTGCAATTGTTCGTAGCGCCAACTCATCGCCTGACTGCTCCCCTCCTCCAGCTTACCCACGTTTCCTCAGTGATTGTGAAATGCAATTTGCATGAACAACGACACGACCTCAAACTAAGCGTTGAAACACTAAAATACATTTGTTGACGTCACGCGAATTATGGCCTATTTTTGACCCCCCCCTCCCCCCCTCGTCACACGGCGTCACAAAAAGTCAGACCCCCTCAAATATGACGTCACAAATCTCTGCCCCCCCCCCAAAACCATATTTCCATTTTAAAAATAAAATATGCTTCAAATCACTTTAAACTATTGCCATTGTAGTGCGTATTTAATGTGGCGCTGCAATCTGATGTTGTAGGAGAAAACATTTATTACATAGGAGGCGTTGGAAAGCTGAAATTTAGCATACAATTCACTTGAAAATATTCATCGTCTAACTAAAACTGCAGATGTTCAGAATATTCAATATTGAAATGATCTCATAATTATAAAATATTAAAAGTAATATTAACTTTTAAAATATACTTTAAACTTTGTAGGATAACGAAGCAAAATGGAGAGTACAATTAAAACAATCACATATTCATTCCACAGAATGAAAAGCCCTGGTAGAATAATTAAAATAAAAATGTCTATTAACAATCATTCAAAAAAATTACTAAATGAATGCTTCTCCATTCTACCATGGAGAAGCAAAATGCTCCTTCATGGAATAAATAAAAGGTGACCTTAGTAAATTTAAATCATCAAATAGTTAATAATGAAAATGTATCAAAATTAGTGTTAAATCTAAGTTTGAAGTTTTCGTGACTGCAGGGATCCTTACTCTTTGGTTCTTTCGGTAAAGTCACGTAGGTAGAAAATAAAATAAATAAATCACGTTTCGATTGCAACACAAGCAATCATCAGGTGGGAAAACCACAGCAATAAAAATGTCTGCTGAAGTGGGACGTCACATTTCTCAAACCTCCCCTCCCCCTTCGTCACACATCGTCACAAATGTCTGACCCCCCCCCCCCCCCTAAGTGCGTGACGTCATTTATGGACGGCCCCTTACAGCAAGTCTTGTGAAATTAACCAATTGTTTTTTGTGAGTTATGTGTTGGACAAACATAAACACTATCACGTGGCTACATGATTCAAGTGCTATACTCGCTCGCAAAGTAAAAATCCTAGTTCGAGGTTGACTCAGTCCCATCCTTCTTATAGGGTCGATAAAATATGTGGATATGAACAGTGGTTAATGTACGTTAAAGACTAGGCCATGGCGTAAGAACGCGGAATTGACACCAATCCTTCAACACTACCAATGAGAAAATAGATAAGCAGAAAATGTCCCCTTCATGTAAGTCTTGACAGGAAAAAACAAATCAAAGTATAGTTTACATAACCCATCGGCCACACGGCCTTACGGGAGTGAATAATTCAAGTAGCATGTATTCACTACGCGCAAACCCTGGACCCGTTTTCGACACATCAGCAAAGCTAATGTTGGTAAACTTGCAAAATGTTAACGATGAGTACCCTATTCTTTGGGTCTTTCGGTAAAGCCACGTAGATAGAAACATTATCAAAATAATAACAATATCACGACGTTTCGATCGCAACACCAGAAATCATCTTCAGGTGAAACAAGTATAACCCGTAAAAACAAAGTTTTTCACTATAAATCCTTTATATGCGTGGCGGCTAGAGTCCTCTCGTCCTCTGGCTTGAGATGGCTGCCACCTATGGGTCAGATGATTGCATTGCACCATTAAGCAATTGGTAATTAAATATTATATTTTTGTCCTAAAAAGTGTAAAATTTTGGGAAAAAAATTTCACGAACATTAATTGTCACGCACAACGAGTCTGTGTGGAAAATGTCAGCTCGATTGGATCACGGGAAGTGGGTTAAAAAACGACCTAAAGATTTGCACGGTCGTAAGCAAGCAAGCGAACTTAATATAAAGGATTTAATAAGTATAACCCGTAAAACAAAGTTTTTCACTATAAATCCTTTATATGCGTGGCAGCGAACTTAAGATAAAGGATTTAAAAATATACTCGCCTGTGGAGAACGCGGGGATCGATCCCGCGACCTTTGGCATGGGAAGCGAGGGCGCTACCAACTGCGCTACTCCGCCACGGCCTGTGGAGGGGTTACACTCTGGGCTCTTACACTGTGCGTTCTATTTGAATATATGTAAAATACATTTTTTTTGCCTAAAAAGTGTAAAATGTTGGGAATTTTTTTTCACGAACATTAATTGTCTCGCACAACGAGTCTGTGTGGAAAATGTCAGCTCGATTGGATCACGGGAAGTGGGTTAAAAAACGACCGAAAGATTTGCACGGTCGTAAGCAAGCAAGCAAGCACGCAAGCAAGCAAGCAAGCACGCGAACTTAATATAAAGGATTTAAAAAGAGGGGGAAATCTGACGAGGCAGGCTGTTTATAAAGGTTTAGAGATGGGCGGGGCAGCTAATGTTTTAATGTAGGAGAGGTCTCCGTAACCTGCAGTAGGTCTACACCAGGGACGTGCGGTCAGGGGAGGCAGGGGAGGCAGGGGAGGCAGAGCCTAATCTGTCATACTTCAATGAAAATAGCTGTTACGAAAAGTAAAAAAAAAGAATAATCAAATAAAATATATATTAAGATTTTTCCACTGATCTGTATTATAAATGTCATTTCTGTACGATTCCAATAATTTTTAAAGTAAAAATCGCCAAATTTGCAGAGCTCCGCTGCAAATACAGGAAGAGACGAGAGGTGAGGCAGCAACGAGCTCAGCCTCCCCTCTGATTGCGCAACCCCTCAGTAACTGGATGGAGCGCGGGCAATAAGTGCGTGCCTGTTACTATCTCAGTATGTCACCAATGTAATGTTTGTAGACCCCTTCATTTCATGTCCTCGCCTTCCATACTCCAGGTAACTTATTTCACGCATATGTATAAATATATTTAGGCTCGCTGGTTTTATCATGAAACTACAATGAAAAAGCACCAGGGGAGGCAGCTATCACATCTGCCTCACTGAGGGCGACGTGTCTAACACGCCCCCTTCAGTGTGTGAATTTGGCTCTAGCCAGTGCCTCCTCAGCCATTGACCTCACCGCACGTCACTAGTCTACACCAATCAAAGAGCTGTTTACAAATGGTTTAAAGATGGGCGCGGCAGCTAATGCCAATGGAGGAGAGGTACTACGGAGCTGTGGGGGGTGGCCATTGTATTGTGAGAGATTAGCATGTCAATGTAAGAAATTTGAAGCTCGGCGAGAGCTCGGACAGCGCAGTGGCCGCATGGAGGTGGAAAAGAATGGCAAGCCGCCATTTACTAACACAGCTAACGGTGGCTGTGTTAGTGAATGTAACTCAGAGAGTCGAAAATAACTGCTAACATGGGTAGGTAGGATAGGAATATCACAGCCAGTTATGACTGAAACTTGTTAATAACGTCCTTCCAATGATTGCTCAGTTTGTACTCATCTTCTCGGTTGAAATTGTGTCTGTGTTTCTATATCTGGATGGCTTAATGTACGAATCTTTGTTGATAGCCAGTGGGTTTGCAGAGTACCTTCGTCTTGACAAAATCAATTTCGTGTATGCCCACAGCGTTAAAATTATGATCAGCCACGGCTAAGGTATTCGTCCTACCGTGTTTCAGATCTGCCTTATGTTCATGGACCCGGTCCGAGACATGTCGCTGAGTTTACCCAATGTAACTGCTGCCGCAGCCACAGCTTAGTTTGTAGACACCGGGGTATTGCATATCGGGGATCGCATCCTTCACAGATGGGATCAAATCACGGATTTTATGTACTGCGTTAAATCGTACTTGGATCTTGTTTGCTCATGATTTTGGAAATCTTCTTGGTGACCCCTGCTATGTATGGCAAGGTGATGGTTTTTATTGGGTCCTCAAATGGTTCTCTCCCCACGGTTGGGTTGATGGCTTTACGGATTTTGTTGTCCGAATATCCATTCCTCTTGAGTACCCTCTCTTTAAGACATGGGTCCTAGGTTAATGCAACATTATATCATACCTAACTTAAAATAACAATTCCCGACGTCGCGACGAATACAATTGACATAATGAGCATCTCCTTCATTATATCTGTATCTCCACGTGAAGAAAATATACAAAAGAGTGAATAGAACCACAATGGGAATACGCGTTGCTCAATGCTAATTTGAGTAAAGGGTGCATTGACTTTTCTGGTGATTAGGCGAATGTTATCATCGTCTATGTGAAAGAAGCCTGTACAGATGAGTAATTATATTATTTAAATTACCAAAAAAATATTCCACTAGTTACGTCACCGAGCATTGTACATGTAACGTCTCGGGCCTCGCGCGGATTCTGCCATCAACGAAACTGAAGCATCGTCTCCTTCGGAACGCGTCATGCAGACTGCTTTGTTCACGGGGGGAAAAGAGAGAGAGATCTTCACTGGCACCGAAAACCACTTTTGCCCGCAAACCCTCTCCACAAATCTGGCTGTCCGCCTGATGATGCGAGTTGTAATTACCGACGAAAAGTCGCACTCAGATTGTAAATGTTGCGGATTTGCTCTCCAACACACCGGTTAGTGCTGTACTAGTGACGAATTTATTGGCATTGGTCTGTTTATGTGCACAACCTTACTAATTGGCTGTGTCGGTAGTGGCGACACATTTATATTTACCCGATCTAAACAAACAAAAAATACCTGTATTATGGATATTGGTGGCGCAAGCCTACGACGTGTTCAACAACCCCCCTCTTGTCGACACGGGGAGCCTCAGTGGGCGCCTCAATGTGTGTCAAACAGCGCCATCGTATGCACAGACGCGGGTCGTCGATAATTCATTTACTTCGATGTCAAACCACCCGGATCTTGACCGTTCTGCGTCCAGCTGCCTTACACTGCCCCCTTATGGACACGTTCCATCCGTGATACGTCTCCGGAGTAGCAACACTTGTTCGAAGCGTAATCATAAGAGTCCGTGAGCTTGGTTTTTAACTAAGAACGATACCATCCAGTGGCGTCGCAAGGACGTGAAATATCGTTAGGAAAAGCAGAGATCACTGGCAGATTTACCCCAAGAATAAGTGGCCCGAAGCACGCCATGGGATAGAATCTTCTGGAAGAAGTAGTAGAGAGCAGATGGAGAGAGAATTCCAGGTTCTTACGCCAGGGCCTAGTCTTCATTAACAAAAGATGTGATGTAGGGAAGTACGAACGAGAATCTCCTGTGATCGAGTGCGAAGTACACAAAGCCCCCGAAGGAGCTCGCAAACAACAAAGCCCCGGGAGGAGATGGCACACCTCGTGAGCCCATCAAGGGAGCAGATGGGGCTATTAAGATACATTTTGTGCCAACAGATTTGGTCTATAATACAGGTTTTTTGGGGTTAGATCGCGAAAATGTGTCGTTAAACCCGCCACCACCCGAAACAGCCAACTAGTAAGGGTTGTCACTTCCACCACACCGGTGTTGGAAAGCAAATCTACAACATTTACAGGAAGATTTATCTGCAAATCTGGCTGTCTGCCTGAAGATGCTAGCTATAATTACTGGCCAAACGTCGTACTCAGATTGTAAATGTTGTGGATTTGCTCTCCGGTTAGTGCTGTACTAGTACTGAATTGTCACGATCTGTTTACGTGCCAAACCTTACTAATTGGTTGTGTCGTGTGGTGGCGGGTTTAACGACGCATTTATATTTACGCGATCTAACTCAAAAAACCTCTGTGGACATTGGTCGCGAAAACCTACGTGTTAAACAGATTTTGTCTAGTGGCGAGTGGCCCAGAGACTGGCAGGGTTCATTACATATAGCGTTACATAAGAAAGGCGACCCCCAGAGAATGCTCCAACAACCGTACTGTAGAGCTCTCAAAGCCCGGACCAGCAAGGCTTCGCTTAAGATTATTCATCATAGAATGGAGAGCTGTGCAGAAAGAGAACGGCAGGATGTCGTCTATGCAAGCTTCAGAAAAAGAAGAGCAAGAGACCAAATTGCGAACATCGGACAGATAAATGGGAAGATCAAATGAATACCGGCAACGGCTGCACCTCTGCTCCATTGACTACAGCAACATATTTTGATTGATGTGGACCACGAACTGATGTGGATCACAATGAAGGAGATGGTGAACCCCAACTCACCTCGTGTGCCTGTTACGTAATCTATATTCCAACCAAAAAGCAACGGTGAGAACAGAGTATGGGGAGACAAGAATTTGACATTAGGAAAGGAGTTAAGACACAGGGCTGTGTACTGTCTCCTTACCTGTTCAATGTGTACAGTGAGCGTATTATGCAGGAGGCAGGCATGGATTTCCATCGAAGCAGGCGTGAAGATTGGAGGCAGAAGAATGCACAACTTAAGATGTGCTGATGACACTGACCTACTCGCAAATAGCCAAGCTGTTAGTAAATGTTAAAGAAGTGAGTGAGAAGGCTGGACTCTCCAAAAAGACGAAGGTGATGGCGAAATCTTCACTCAAAACTGCTCTAGAGGAGTTGTACACCCCTAGCTGCCACTGCTATTCAGTGGCCTAAAATCAAATGTTTCGCTCCAAATGACAGCTGCAAAGTATGATCTTGTGTTTTGATTTAGTGTGCTGATCTTTAAAGGTGCATTGAAAAATGTTGATACTCCTGCTGTTGTGGAGTGACTCATGTAGCCAGCTATGGCTATATAGCTGGTGGTAGATGTTGTTTGTCGTTTATTGTGAAATTTCGGTCAGTTCCTATGATCACTGTTACATTGCTTTTATGCCTTTATTTTGGTGATTTCAAAAAGTTGTCTTGTGGCTGTTGTTGTTGTTGGACTTGCATCCCACTGGGATTTTTTCACACAGCGTTAGTACACGGTGCTTTTTCTGGAAGTTTTTGCTGTTTTTTCCTGGATTTTTCTGTTTGCACGTAGTCATTTTAGATGTTTTCTTGTTCATGTTTTTGTTTTTCGTTTGTTGCGGTTGCACCCGATTCAAGAGCCGAATGGCTCACAGGGCTATACCAAATAAATGAAACTGATAGAACTAAACTCATTTAGTCTGTAGCCACGAGATTAGAAGGCGGCTGGTGCTC
Organism: Lampetra fluviatilis; assembly: GCF_964198595.1. Classification (NCBI taxonomy): domain Eukaryota; kingdom Metazoa; phylum Chordata; class Hyperoartia; order Petromyzontiformes; family Petromyzontidae; genus Lampetra; species Lampetra fluviatilis. The sequence goes on from NC_136324.1 coordinate 8,939,000, forward strand.
GGTAGAACAGCCACGTCACAGCTCAATAAGATGTGGAGAGACAAGAGCGTTATCATAAACACAAAGCAGAGGCTCGTCAAAGCTCTGATGTTCTCTGTTGCCCGACATGGACGCGAGTCGTGGACGCCGAGATTGAGCGAGCGAAAGAGGACCGGCGCTTTTCAGATGTGGCGCTGGAGAAGAATCATACAGGTACCATGGACAGCCAAAATATCAAACACGTCCGTCCTGAGAGAGATCAGTCCCAGTCTTCCACTCGAGGCCCTATTCGTGAAATAGAAATGGACAAACTTTGGGCACGTTAGGGGCCGTCCATAAATGACGTCACGCGATTTTGGACGATTTTTGACCCCCCCCCCCCCATCGTCAAACGGCGTCACAAAAAGTCAGACCCCCCCTCAAATATGACGTCAAAGCTCTGCCCCCCCCCCCCCCAAAAAGCATGCTTCAAATTGTTTTAAACTATTGTCATTGTAGTGCATATTTAATGTGGCGCTGCACTGTTGTAGGAGAACACATTTATTAAAAAGTATATTTAATTATGTAGAACGTGTCTATTTATTTAAAGTTGCGCATTTTGATGTGACGTCACATTTCTCAACTCCCCTCCCCCCCCACAGGTGCGTGACGTCATTTATGGACGGCCCCTATCACTCTCGTATCGCTAGTACCATTGCCACCGTTGCCATGAACTTCACTCGGCGAATCTTGAAGAGCCATGGTTGAGGACTCTTCTCTGCGAGACCGTTGCATCTAATTTACTGCCGCGTTCAATCATCACACTGCAGGTCACACTTCGCTTTCCGCGCAAATCCCCCCCCCATCCTCGCTTCCCCCCCCCCACCCCCGAAGTTCTTCAAATGTTGCTTAATTCCAGAAACGATTACAAACTCCGATTTATCTGCACTTGCAGCCGTTTGCTTCTGGCTGCTTGGCGTCGAGGGTTTTAAGCGCATCAATCGTGACGAGTACCGATGGCTTGACAATTAACAAATCATCCGGGATTCAATTCCTCACCTGTTCCCTCCGCACGGGAGGTAATGGGTGGGCCTTGGTGACGTCATCGCATCACCATGCACGTCATCCTTGGTCGTTGCGTCATACGGGGATTTTTTCCCCCCCGACCATTTGGAGGCTGGAGGTCAGCCTATCATTTCCGGGACCCAACTGACCGCAACAATTTGAAAAATTCCATCACAATGGAGCAGTTGATTAAATGTGTAGTAAATTAACCACAGTAAATCGACCGACCATCCTAACTTGAAATAATCACGTGCTTAAAACGACAAATATGCATCGGCATCCCATTGATTTGAGTATCCGTGTCATTACAAACTTGGGCAAGCTCGGGGGGCCTTGTGCTCAGCACCATTGCCACCAAGATACTTGGCATGCAGTTGATAAGCAGGTGAGAGCTCTCTCCATCGGGTGACCCGCCCCTCCCCATATGCAAGACGACTGCTGTCCTTGTTGCACGGACAGGTGCGGACAACGGGAATTGTCGATTTGCGGCATCGGTATTGGCGGCACACTTTCCTCCTTTGGTTGAACCCAACGGCGAGGGTTGTTTTGCTTTCGCCCAACAAAAGACTCGTGGGCTTCTGGGACACGCGTGCGAGCAATAATTACGCGTCCGTGACCACCACCCCACCCCCGCCGGTGTCTGCAAAAAAAATGAATGTCCCTTGTGCAGACACGGCAGGTCTCTATGTTCCTCCAAAACACCCGGAGTGCGTGGATTAAAAAGAGTGCATATTCCCTGTGTATGTTGAACTAACTTCTTGACTTGCGCTTGTTCAATACGCATTGGAATGTAAAATGCCCTTGAAATGCCATTTATGAGTGCCCTCCCCCCCCCAAAAAGACTCCAAATTGCCTGTACCACGTAACCAGGATTTTCCCTGCCCGTCACCATTTCCAATGTCTCAACTCAAAAATAAGAGCAAGGGGAAAATGTTTACTGCCTTCTACAAATCTCGTGCAATTTACTTGAAAATAAAAAGCCCATGTCATGAATGGGTCATTCCTCAAGACCCTGCGATGTCCCTGGTTCTTTACATTCAGAATGGGCCCTTAACTCAATATGATGGAAATGTCGAGTGCTGTGCGTCGGGCAGCACGTGACCGACTGGGTTTTCCCTGAGTTTCAGGTGACAAGCACATGTGGAATGGCGTTGATCTACGAAATGTTTTCGGGCCGTAAGTGAATGCTGCTTGGTATTTTGGAAGGTTTGCTCCATTTCATGGAAGGTGCACGTCAGGAGAGCAAGGAACAGCACAACTGGGAAGCCCCCAACGCGGAAGCGTTGAGCAACTGGAATGCTTTAGTGCTCTGTATGTACGTCGAACTTCTTCCACAACCGTACGTAGCCAACCGTGCTAATCGGTGTATGCAGGCTGTAGACTCCCAGGAAAGCTCTTCTGGTGAGAGCCCAACCCTTGGTGCCTCGTGGTGTTTTAGCGTTTTCAATATCCAGTCACCTGCATGTGCCACTTGAGATGAGAAAACCAAAAGCAGAGTAACTCGAACCAAAGTAGGATTATTTTACCATGGAAAACCTCAATGACAATGTGTGACTGTGTATTTAAACTTTCGATTGATTTTGTTTTGCTTATGGAAGGCAAATCAAAGAATCTCATGAAAGCCAAGGGAAAGCTCCCATTCCATTACACAGGCAGTCCACCTGAAAACGACTTGGCTCTCCTGCCTCTTACAGCCCTTCCCACTTGACCCCCTGCAGGTGGGAAGGGGGGGTGTCATGTATGCCAAGGTTTCAACATCTGCACGATCCACCAACCTCTTGCCTCCAAGTCGCTGGATTATAGGGTGTGCACCGCAACCACACCGTGGCTGACGGGCTTCATAATGAAGCCCAAAGCCTTTTTGTTACCCTGTGCCAACACGAGACACAAGGCAAGTGGGCCAATGTTACCAAGATTTCATGTACATTTATTTTCACCGTGAGACATACAGTAAAAAGATTTTTTCGCACCGAGGAATTGACACTCATAAGCCTGTAGGAAAACAAATGATTGATTTACATCGACTTTTTTCCCCTACGTAGCTCATACAAATAAGCCGGTCATATTAATCACTGAGCAACGTGGATCATCTTTTTGCAGCTTTATACTCCATTTAATAACAAACACCATGATCAACAGATTCAGTTAAATGTGCTCTATTAACAGAGCGCAACGCCTTAGAAATAAAATAAAATACTCAGGTTTACAAATCCCCTCTAAATACAGAAAGGTAAAACTTCCAAAAGAAAATAATAAAAATAAAATATTAATAATTGAGATGGATATACGGCTAATGCTAATAGCTGATTTACGACAGTCGATCTATTGTTCTACAGAAAACGTAATGAGTAAAGTTTTATATAGTATACAAGGGTTGGTTTTTGTTTCTATTTTTTTGTGGTTTTACTTTTCTAATTTTTTTTTTCGTTTTTATCTTAATATGTACACACGCGCGCACGCGCACACACACACGGAACGGTGCCCAACCCAAACTTTTCACAAGGCTGTAGAAAAAAAAGTACACAAAACGTAAATGAAACGAAGGCCAAACTCCCCCGCCCTTCCACCCCCCCCCCCCTCATCGACCAGCATAGCTTTGTGAACTTGCTCAAGCAGTTCAAATCTTTAGTCCGGGTACGACCTATAGGAGTATTCCTCTACAATGAAGCTCTCCGTGCTCACCCAGCATTGAGCTTTAACCCCGCCACCCCCCCATCACCCAAGCTGACAACACCACTCCCCCCCCCAGAGTCCCAACATACCCCCACCCCTTGCCCCCTCATTCACATTCATTCATTGGCTGGCAAACATTCCACACATTTTTTGGTTTATTTTACTTTTATTCCATTAATATTATTTCAACTTATTTTTTTAACTCGTGTTTTCAAACTCTACATTGCTAAGTGTGTATATAGTTTTGTTTTTAAAAAAATGTGTATTTTTTTTCCCGTTTTTCTCGGTTTTTTTTGCCTTTATTTTTTGTGTGTGTGCGCGTTTTTAATCGACTACTTTCCTTTATTACTTACACAAGGAGCTTAAGATCTCACGCGCGTGTGCCATCAACCCGCATTTCACCGAGATGCCACGGACACTCGACAACATCGGAGGGCTTTGCCTTTGACTAATTTAAAAGACACGGTTTTGTTAAAAGACTTAATATTTTTTTTTACTTTAAAGTAGGTCGACGCGTTTGACGACGCTCCGCACGACTCAAAAGTCTGCCCCCTCCGGATCGACGTGGCAGTGACCAAAATCACCGGCCTTCTCGGCTCCGCCGCCGGGCTCCTCAACTCTGAGCCCCCCCACCCACCCCACGATGGCAAAAGCCCCCCCCCAACCCCCCTTCTCTCCCCCTCTTTTCATTAAAAAAGTTCTTGTTTTAAAAAATAATAAATCTCCAAAAGTTCATCACGAGACAAGAGGAAGCCAGAGGTTGTGAGTCACGATAGAGCGAGCCCTTCGCTTCTCCGTATCCACGTGTTTATTTTAAATTCACCACCGTTACTTTCATCTACTTTTGCTGTTAATTTATGCGCTTTTTTTTAGTAGACACACGCCATCAAATTTTATATCAATAACCACAAAACAGAACATTTTGTCGTTACAATGCTCCGCTCTTCCGCGTGTTTTAATTTACGAGCGTAGAATATTACATCTTCTATCAGAGGCACAAATAAAAACCAAGGAATAGTCTTTTTTTCATCGTTTTTTTTAAAGAACATGAACAAAATAAACTACAGTGTAAAAAAAGCACACACAGAACACCCATATGATGACATCTAATGTTTCATCCTATGTCTGGTCACAAAGGGGAGTGAGGAAAGCTTGGCTAACAGTAGAGGAAAAGGGGCAGCAGAACACTGCTCGATGAGAAGGCAAAAAACACCTCCAACGTCGCAAGTGGAGGAATAAAAAAATAAAGCAACGCTCTGCTACTAAATTTACAGGACAGGAACAAAAAAAACATGAACCCTTAAAAAGGCGTTAAATCAAGCGGTCACCATCAAATGCAGGAGGCGGATGTTGAAATCAAGAAGAGCTGGAGCGGAGGCGGCAAAGCGGGGCCGGTAAAACGTGACGCGCGCACACGCGGTTTCGTTGGGCCGGACGAGCAACGCACGAAGATTTCTGCCTGTCCCCCCCCCACCCACCCATCCACCCCGCAAGCCGACACCGCGATAAAAAACGCGTGAAATGATTCGGCACTTATTACGCACTAAACTTGGTATGTCGAGGACTAGGCCTTAAATTTTGACATTCAACACACATGCTGAGTTAAAAAAGTTTTCCGAATGCAAAAAAAATAAAAGAATGTGTAACCTCCCAGGAACTGTGGCTCCAAAACAAAAGAGCGACGCACGATTTTCTTTTGGAAGTTGGCTGCCGAGTGAGGTCTTGAGAAAGCGGGGGGGGGGCTGTGGAGGCAGCCATGGGATTTTTTGCGGTTGCGTGTATCCCACTCACGCACGCGCGTAACCTCGGCACAAAATCGTAGCCCGCCATAGAAGGTGAGGGAGGTGGGGTGGGGTCTCTCTTTACCATCGCGGTTTGAACTCGTGCAGCCAAGAGCGGTAAACCGATACAGGCATTCCGGTGGGGGTGTCCCTGTGCGAAAAACTTCCGCCACCACACGCTCATGGGCCACGTTTGGAAACTAAACATGAACACAGCGTTCAAACCATTAGTCCCCTCCCCCACCCCAGGTGCTCCTTGCGGTTACAATTTTAAAAATAATAAATTCGGTTGCTACCGTAAGGATACGTACAAGGGAAAACTGTTCCAGTATGGGAGTGGTGTCGACTACGTGACAGTCCCGACAACCCCACACCCCCCCCTCTCTTGCAACTGCTCCGCGCTCCCAAAATTTTCCTCCACTTCTCGGCCGTGACCTCCCCCCCCCGCCCCCCGATCCAAGCTACACCAAGCGACGGATTATCCAGGAGATGGCAAATCCCCTTGAGGAAAAGTTCAATGGAAACGGCGCTGTTAAGTCCGGGGAGATAAGCGCCGTGCGAAAAGGAACCACGGATGTAGCTGCTCCATTCGTTCGCTGCGACTCACGGTTGGGCACAGCAAGTCAAGGCGCGCCCCCCGCAACCAACCGAGGGCAGGGCCGGGACGGCTCCCTGGTGCCGTTCAACGCTTCGTGCAGCGCACAGCGGCAGGCACAAGCCTCACGCATAGCAGCAAAGCAGCATTTTATTATAATTACCTAAATAAAATTACATTTCTCCTGCTTTTATTTTTCTTGACAAAGCGTGCCCCCCCCCGGGCACACGAGCGGAGCGGGGATCGAGTTGAGAGTGGCGTTGCACCCACCCAACCGCGTCTCCCGGCCCCCACCAGCACCCCGCACCGCTGGCGCCGCCGCCACCACCACCTCCCCCACACCCCCACCCCCACCCGCTTCGCCAAAGAAAGCCGCTCAGGCCTGTGCCACCCTGTAGAGGACATCGCCCAGGATGGCGGCGATGCTGGGGTGCAGCATGCTGGACATGGACACGTCCAGAAGCCGGCCCTGCTGCAGGAGGAAGTGCGGCCGGTTCTCGGGCGCACGCGCCATAGCGAGCAGCGCAGTGGCGGCGCGCCGCATCATGTCGTGGCTCGGATGTTGCACGGCGGGGGGCGGCGCGTGCTGCAGCATGGCGGCGGGGCTCTGCTGGTGGATCAGCGCTACCAGGCAGTCCTCGAGGAAGCCCAACACCGTGGGCACCGAACCACGCTGCAGCGCGATTGCGCGCGCCGCCAGCCCATCTGCTTGCGCCAGGTTGGCGAGCAGGGCCAGCGCCATCTCGCGGCAAACCTGCTCGCGCCGCTCGCTCACCAGCGTCACCAGCGTGCCGCAGAGCCGGCGCAGCCTGCCGAACGGCGGCGTCGCCAGCATGAGGTCCACGTTACCGTCCTGCGTGCTCAGCTTGGAGAGGCACTCGAGCACGAGGCGCTGCGGAGACAGCATCGAGGTGGGGCCCGCGCTGGGGAAGGGGTCACGTGCCTCCGCCGACGGGCACACGGCCCAGTGCAGGAGCCCGTCGAGCAGCGGGAACACGAGGCTCTCGTGGTACGCGGAGAGGTCCAGCTGGCCCGCGATGTTGGCCAGTGTCACAAAGGCGTTTTCCCGCAGGCTCTGCAGGCAGTCCCACCACCAGTGGCGCTCGCTTGACTCGTGATCGTCAGCATCGCCGCTGGCAACCGGGCCACCAAAACCGTGCATACTTGGCTTTGCTTCGCCGCCACCGCGCCCCGACTCCTGAGCCTCTCCCGTCTCGGCATCCGCTTCCTTTCCATCGCCATTCAACAGCGAGCTCTTCCTGCCCTCCTCCTTTTCCTCTTCTTCTTCGTCGTCGTCTTTTGCATCCTCGTCATCCTCGTTTCGATTCATCCTGTCCGCGTCCACCTCCTTCCGGGCGTCACGCTCTCTCTCGGTGGTACCGGCGGCGGCGTTGCAGCCGGTGAGCGGCCCGTCGTGCGGGTGCATGCGCCCACGCCGCCGCTCAGGGTGACGGTGGTGCAGGAGGATCAGGCGGCCGAGAATCGCGAGCAGCGCTGGGTTCCGCGACATCTCCGCGTCGTTGCCCGGCACGAACGAGAGGCTGCGCAGCGTGTTGGAGATGCAAACGCAGCGCCGCGACAGCGCCTCCTGCCAGTCCTCGAACGTACACAGCGGGGGGTCGTCCTTGCACTCCGGCTCATCCTCCAGCAGCCTGCCTGCGCCCTTCAGCTTCTCATCGAGCGAGGAATGCAGCCCGTTGGGCAAACCGAGGTCGCAAAATCCATCGGCGCCAGCCGCCGGCACCGCCTCCGCAGCCGCCCTCCGCGCGTCCGTGCCGTCGCCGTTTTCCACCGTGCCGGGGGGTCGCGGGGCCTTGGGTGGCTCCGCTCCCCGCTGCCTCCGCTTGAGGCTACGGTGCAGCAGGGCCGTCCTGCCCGTCCGACTCTCGAACAGCGTCTGGATGTGCTCTGTCGTGTCGCCGCCGCCCAGCTGCCAGTGCAGCCGCCCGCACTCGCCATCCGGGAGTCGGGTGCCGGCGCAGTCCGGCCGCTCCACCACAAACTCCTCCGCCTTCTCCACCACCTTGATGGGCAGGCGGTCGAACGTGCTCGCCGCGAGCGAGCGTGCCGACACCGCGTCCTCCCCATTTGCAGGCGCCGGGGTGGCACCCTTGACGCCCTCGCTCTTTTCCGACGACGACGACGCTGCCGCCAATGCGAGCGGCGGGAAAGACGACGAGGACGCTGCAGGCGTCGTTGTCGTCTCCATGGTCTCCTCCGAGTCGGGCTGCGCCGGCGCGTCCTCCAGATCCATGGCCGAGCTGTTGCGGTCCGTGCCGGAGTCGTCGTTTGTGTTCTCGTCACCGGCGCCACCGCCGCCACCATCCTCCTCGTCATCCGACTTGTCAGCATCACCGTTGAGGCCGAGCCGCACAGAGTCCTGCGCCTTGGCAAAGAGCTTCCCGTCGAGAAGGGACTTCTTCTCGGAGTTGCCGAGCTCGTACTCCTCCAGGATACCGAAGATGTCGATGAGGCAGCGACGGAAATGCTCGACCAGCAGCTCGAGCAGGCCGGGCAGCTGTGCGAGATCGGAGCGGGGGGGGGGGTCAGGGTCAGAAGAACAACAACACACACGGTACATTGCGAGGTACACAAGTGTCCCGAAACATGACGTGGACAGCACAATAAAAGTAAGTTCTATACAATACGCACACCACGACACAATATACAAGCATCGTGACATGCAAGGCAATAATTATCAAGACGACATGTATAACATGACACATATGTTCAATCATTATTTTACGTGCCAATATCGCTCTCGATAAAGTAGGCATCAGTGCACATTGCAACGGAACAGGAACGGTACAGGGTCTACAGCAACAGATCCAAGCAGTCAAACAACTTTCACAAGCAATAACACACACAAAACAAAAACCACCACCATTGACCAGAATGCAAACGTGTCACGTTAAAGTGTCGAAAGCGCACGAACAGGTCATGGTGACAGGCCCAGGTGTTATGGGTTAAGAGAATTAAATGGCTAGCAGATGCACCACCTGTGCTCCTCCCACTGTCACCTTTCACAGTGTGACTTTTCTCAAATTTGGCTTCTCTGCCTCCCATTGTTGCTGGCGGGCAACTGCATTCAACTAACCAGTTCAGTCTTTCACGTCCCCCATCCAAAGAGGCTAAAACGACACTGACAGTACCAGTCATCGGCAAGTCCACTCAGCTCCAAATCCTCCAGGGAACCAAATCTGCACATCTCTTCTGTAGCAAACGCCATTACAATTTAGTCCTCTCTATCTGGCCAAAAAAAATCTACTTAAGACATGCGGTGGTGAGACATAGCGGACTAAGATCTGGTCATGATGTAATAACTGGTATTGGACAAACATCCCAATCCTGAAGAAATTGCTCTCCTACAAAACTTGTCAGAACCTTCCTCCAAAAGATTGAGACTCAGTAAAGATTACTTGCGTAAACAACCGTAATACCAACAATGTTGAGATCGTTCAAGGATCTGCGAGCTCCTCGCATGCAATCCAATCCAGATAAATCCAGGCCAACAGGAATGTATCAAGCCAGTCCAGTCTCTTCCTTTAAAAAGAGGCCAAATTTCGCAAACAGAGAAGGTGTGAGATTGTGGCAGAGCAGACCAAGAGTGGCCGTATGGAGTGAAAAACCACGTATAATCCACACAGCTTTACATATCGTATTAAAAGATAATGCCACTTGACTGATTCGGAGACCTCTGCTCGCAAACCTGAGCTGGCCATGAGCACACCAACCAGGAATGTAAACTCCTCCACCACAGCATTATTCATGGACAGTGGAGAGGGTTGAGTGTTCAGAGTAAACAGGCAGGTGACTTAGTTTGGTGTAGAAAGCACTGCACTTTGAGCAGAATTCCTCCTCCGAACGGGCAGCAGTTACACCAAGTCATCGTGAGCAGACATAACACTGTTGGACGAGTAAGGTCCCATCCTGGGATATTTTATTCCCAGTACAAAAGTATGGCAATAGAACAGGTGTTAAGATGTTCAAATACCAAATAGATACCTGTTGCAATGAATCAAGTTTGCATTAACCACACGATATTACTCCTCAACCCGAGCTACAAATGCTCTGATAGGTGCATTGTCTGAGTACTGTCCGCCTTTTGGCGTTCTCTGGTCTGACAACGGTGAGACAAGGAAACAAAAAGGATATCCCTGGTGTAGGCTAATCAGTTTCAAAGACAATGCATATATTATCAGAGCATGTTTGTTTGCATGTTTTGCCACAAGTATGTGTGGTTAATGCAGACTTGAATCCTTGCAAAAGGGATCTATTTGGTGTTTGAACATCTTAACGCCTGTTTTATTGCCAAAAAGAGTAAAATCCTATACCATTCCTTGACTGCACCTGTTGATCAGCCTTTCCAATGTATTTTCCCCAAAAGAAAAAATACACTGGTATAGCCATGGAAGAATTAATTCTAGATTTGATGTTTTCGTGACTGCAAGGATCCATACTCTTTGGTTCTTTCGGTAAAGTCACGTAGGTGAAAATAAAGTAAAAATACAAATAAAATATTTTTATTTGATTTTCACCTACGTGACTTTACCGAAAGAACCAAAGAGCATGGAATGATTCTCAAAGTAAATGATTCTCAAAGAGAGATGATGAATAGTGTAAGGGGATTAAATGACTTTCCCTGATGCACCACAAGGTGAACAGGAAATGGCTCCCGACTCCCAGCCACATGGCTTTACCCAGGCCAGCCCTTCCCATCATGAAGGTCCTGAAGGATGACTAGATCAGGAATAAATAATAATCCAAAGCTTTGGCCCCTTGACAGCATTGAATGTCTCGACTAGTTGTAGGTCCTTGGTGAACTTCTATACAGCTCCACTGGAGCAGACATTTTACGCAGCACACAACACAAACATCACACGCCACAAAGTACAAACATTATGGCAAAGACATGCACGACTTCACACAATACACACTTCACACGCTCATTCATACAGACTGTTGGGGAAAATGCTGTTAGCCAGAGCGTATTAAGTAGAGGCCAACCGAAATTCGGTTTCGACTCGGAAAGTTGGCAAATGGCCTCTTTCGGCATACTTTAGGTGTCGGCCGAAAGTCAATTTTTAACTTTCGGTCTGGTTTCGTTTTCGGCCGAAACCAGAAATTCAGTTTTGGTCGACCTCTAATATTAAGGCTGGCACGGGTACACGGGGAGTGGTTTGACATGCACCACGCCCAGTATCCTTTGTCTCCCAAGTGCTAATACATTTCACAAACATCAACGCGACTCGCACATTTTCACAAGACACCACACACGCACAAACCTACTGCCACGCCATTCAAGAGCTGCGCGGCGTCGCACACTACCCCTGCGGAGGGGCGACGACGACTCTGCGTGGTCGTGGCGGTGCGCACCTGGCTGAGGTTGAAGCTGGAGACGCTGGTGTCGTCGTAGAGGAGCACGTTGACGGTGTCGACGGCCCAGGCGCTCTCGGCGAGCAGCCCTGACTTGAGAGACATGAGCACGCGCCACGCCTCCGGGGAGCCTGGGGAGGAAGATGCGGCCACATGATGATGCCCATCCTTCAGAAACCAGTGTTGCTTCAATGCCCCAGCACCGTCACCACCACTAACCCCCCCCCTCGTTCCTACCAACCTCTTATCCGCTACTAATCCTTTAATCTGCGACACCGTTTCTCCATCTTCATTGCACAGTTTTACTGTACTAAAAACACTGGGATGCAATCCAAGTGCAAAAGGGAGAGAAGTAATAAAGCTACCATCGATTCTTGAGTCAATTCGTGGCCACAGATCGTGGCAATTCATCAAATAGCATGGGAGGGAAGGGGTAAATCATTACATAGCCCAGAAGCACTGGCATTGTCAAGAAAACCCACTGCAGCACGTAGGATTTTTTTTTATGCTGTACTCATTTCACCCAAGTTATCCCTGACAGAGACCGTTGGTCTCAATGAGCTCTCACGTGGTTTAAATATAACAACAAACGAACAACGCGACCACCGCAAGGCTCACCGACTTCCTTGGACGTCAGTTTTCGGCGAGGCTTGTACGTGGGTTGCGTGGCCTCGACGGATCGCGCCGGGAAGCAGAGCTCGCGCCGCACAGTCGGCATGGCCAAGCAGCCCGACGGACCCAGCTGTGTGGCCGGCACCGGGTGCCCGGCGCGGTGAATCATGCGGGCACCAGGCGGCGTGGGGGCAACCATGCCGCTTACATACGGAGAGCGGCCTGGCGACAGCGAGCGGTGGTACGCGCCCGACGCGGGAGTTCCGTGGCCCGGGTACGGCGGCTGCTGGTGGTAGCTGTGATGCAGGGTTGGGCGCGGGTACGGCGATCCGGACATCGAGCTTTGCGGCAGGCGCTGCTGCTGTTGCTGCGGCGGCTGCTGCTGCTGCACCGGCGTCTGCGGCTGCTGCTGCCCCTGCCCCTGCTGCCAGGGGCCACGCGCTTGATCCATCATTTCCTCGGAACGCGGAGGAACGGCGTAAGGAGGTCCATGCGGGCCCGGCATCCCTTGCTGCCGTGCCTGATAGGGGTAGGGGGGTTCGCCCCGGCTGGCCCACACACTTGGCTGCATGGTGGGGTCACCAGAGGGGCGAGACACCCCCATGGCGGGCTGGCCCATGGCTCCGGCGACACCGCCAGGCGCCTGGCTCATCATGGGGCTGGGACACTGTCCGGCAGGCGCGGCATTGGCAGAGGGCGCCAGCCCGGATGCTTGGTTCGCCGGAACTGGCTGCCCCGGCGCTCCGTGCTCACGGCTCAACGCTCCCAGATCCTGACTGGACCCGGCTACGACAGGGCCCTGGGCGACCTCCTGAGAGACCGGGCCCCCTGGGCCCTGTGGGACAGCCACACCGCCTGGAGGGAGAGGCCCACCAGCCGTGCCCGCCGCCTGAGCTGTGGCCGTTGGGGCCACCGGGCGGCCGTACACCTGAGAGTACGGACCCGATGCCGCCCTGTGATCTGGACCAGGAAAGCCCGGCTCGTAAGAGCCGTACTGGCCCTGCTGCTGTTGTTGCTGCTGCTGCTGAGGAGGAGGGGGAGCCTGCTGCGACAGCTGCTGGTTGTTGCTGTAGTGGGAGTTGTAAACGGCATCGGTTTCCTGCCTCTTGGCCGGGGGGCCTTCGTAGCCTCCGTCCGCAGGGCGCTTGTAGGCCTGCGGTACAAGTTGCATACAGCAAAGTGTTGATGACCTTGTGTGTACATGGGGCTGCAGGTGTGCCTAGCGGCACACACATGGGTTGGGTGGGTGACAGATTTGAGACACAACAAGGCCTAGCTGGTCTTCAATGAACTCCAGGAGATGACAGTCCAGCAAAATTGATATTAAACGTTTTTTGGGTTATATCGCATAAGTATGAATGTGTATTTAACCCACCACCACCCAACAGCCAATTAAGTAAGGTTTTCCAGAATTGGCAAAAAAAAAAATCGCCCGATGATGCTGGATGTAATTACTCGTGAAACCTTACAAATTAGGTGGTGGGTTAACACCACATTTGTATTTACGAGATCTAACCCAAAAAAACGATATTATAAATATTGGTTGCGTAAGCCTACGTGTCAGTACAGGAAACAAATCTGTGGGGACCCATCGATCTGTTATCCCCCCAGCACGTTTTCTCAAATTATTTAGTTCTCCCACATGCAAAACAGTCCTTAAAAGAATCTGGCCCAACACGCCACCACAGGTTTCTGGATCATAAATGACATTACTTTATTAATATATATATCCACCAAACTTTGCAATGTTAGAGACCACAATTGACCTCACAATGGGCTCGCATCACACATCAGCCCAGTGTCACAATGCCAGTTCCGCGACATAAGTTCTTTGAGTTCCATGGTTTTTATGTGCGGTAGTGCCACCCCATTTGCTCTGGAGGCAGCAGTCGGTGGATCATGCCAGTCGTAACCTGCAGGGCTACTGGGCAGCCAGTAGATGGCAGTGCTAGGTGAGATAACAAAGCAAAGTATATTAATCATCTAGCCATGAATATTTTTTGTAAAGTAGTTCGTCGGTTAAAAGTGACATCGGTTAACGTTTCGCCTCCCATAGGACCCTACGGTTTCGACTAACGTTAACATTTTGATTAGCGGTATGCTTACGTCATGCATGCGGGCGCCAATTTCGGCCAATTCGAACACTCGTAAGTGGGCCGAGCCATGCCCTCAGCCAATCAGCGATGCCCATTTGTGAGCCTTTAGACCTTGACTAGCTTTATTTACATCATGATTTCTGTTTTGGTAGTGGAAACAGCTCTCTTGCAGACTCAGTGATTTTTACTTATTTTTCACTTTGCAAGTGAAATAATAGTGATAGCAATGGCCCCTAAAGTGAATTCGCAAAGGAAAAGTGTATAAGCATGAAAAACAGAGTAAAAACAGTGCACTTATGAGTTTGGGTTGACCCAATCCACCATTTTTTCAATTTTGCAACATAAGGACAAAATTCAAGCTACCAATGTCAAGGATTCCTCGACTAGGATATTCAAAGGTACGGAAATTATTGTAGAAATGTAAAGACTACTAATGATATCGAGTCAGGAGAAGGAAATGAGGGGAGTGTAGATAGTTTAACCTATATTCCGATTTACAGTTATTTCGGTTAACAGTTTTCGTGGAAAGGATTAAAGTCATTATTAACTGAGGGACTCCTGTTATGTTATTTTCCCATATGCTAGGGTTTACTCTGGTAGTCTGGTTCCTGTGGATGGCAGTGACGTCCACAGACGACCTGTGAACGGTGGCATCGACGTAATCCAGCTAATGTCCCAACAAAGGAAACAAGTGTACCTGACGAGGCATTGATAAACTCTTCAAAACACATACGAATACCGGCACCACTTTGTAATGCATCCGTGTGATATGCCATGTATTCAAATCTCTTCACCGCTTGAGAACAGTGTCATTACGTCAGCACAACTTCTGATGGGAGTCCTCTAGAGCAGCACGTGGGCCCTGCCGAAATGTGCGATTCTCCGAGCTGCGGTGATGGTTTATGGTAGTGCAATGCTGGTGGTGTGGGTTACTCGCCTGCTGCGGAAACACGCCGGGCTGATTGGGTGGGTACGGTGGCGGCCCCTGCGTCATGTATCCAGTGCCGCACTGGTCCGACCTGCCACAGAAAACAGCAACAATGGCACAGCGACAACGGTCACCGATGCAACAAGAACATGAGCAGATCCCATAATTCACAGTATGTACGTATGTAGAACCTTTTTTTTACCGCACATAGCCAACCATGCTAATCGGAGGTGCGGGGGAAGGAGAACAAACTAAACACAAAAAGCAGTTCTAAAGAAATACATTTTCTATTTAGAGTCCATGACTATGTGAAGGAAAGCACTTTTTAAAAAATCAATACAATTGTGTGCCAACAATGGTGGCATTTTAATAATTTTAATAGCAATGGGTGCCGATGACAATGATGATAGTGGCATGTGTAGATGCCGATCATGACAGCTAGTGGTTATGGTGTTATTTGGTAGTGCTTGCGGCAATAAGTGTTGATCATGACGAAGGTGATGATAGCGGCAGTGTGCATATCGGTTGTGGTGGTTTCTAATGGTGCTTCTGACACTGGTTAGCTCTACCATTGTTGGCTTCCAGGAGGAAACTTGGGGGAGTACAGGCCAGGGTCGGATGTCGAGTTCTGCGAGGCCATGCCACCTCCTCCTGCGCCACCCCCTCCACCTCCACCCTCTGAACCCATCATCTGCTCTGGCCTGCACCACGGTGAAAACCGAGACGACAAATGTTGAGCACAATTTGAATATGTCACGAAGACCACCACAAAAACCTATTGCTTAAAAGCGGGACTCCTGAGCAGCCTCAAGTTCAATCTCTTGCCTTTAGGTTTATAGATCGACGTTTATTCAAATCCGGTCGTAACAAGTGATAACACACTTTTGGGATATCTATATTTTAAATAAGAGCACCATGATTATACTGCACACTGCTCAATAGATGTGTTTTCGATACTTGAAGAATTTCTATCGATAAATGTTTTGCTTTTCTAATTCATATGTATAGATGGACTTGAATGATGTGAATTGCAGCTTCGTTTGAAATGTGTTTTATAAACAGGCAAGGGTTTCATCAGTCTAGTGTATGCCTGAGCTATGGTTAAGCTTCCGTAACCAACTGCATTAAGCTAGTTGGGTTGCATGTCGTTACAATGTTAATTCACTCGGGTTTCTTGAAATCCAATAACAATCACCAACTCAATATGAATGAAAACACAAACTCCTGTTACCGTCGTTCGTAACTTGGAGGATACTGAAGGTGTGGTCTTGGTCCCTGGCTGTAGGGGTCTCCCGGACCGCCTCCATAGCCCTCCGCACCTGCGCACACATGCACACCACACCCCCCACCCGTCCGTCATTGCAGGCTCTTGTACCCCATAGGGAAGTCTCATTTCCACAAATGCAAATGGTGAGTGGCCCTATGTTCAGAGGACACAAAGGACTGAAAGTCATTCGAGCAAGATGAATGGAGGCTCCAAATGGCTCCTGACAAGAGGCACAGACCATTACGCAAAAATAAAATGACATCGAATGCTACCAACTATGCCCTGCGGCCCTCACCTCTCCGGGGCGGATATCCGTCGTAGGGTCTCTGATACGCTGGATCGGCTCCCCCAGGGTATGGCTCACTGCTGGGCATGCCACCGTACCTGAAGATACAGAGGGCAGCACAAGATTGAACAGGAGTCAATAATATGGACACGTGCATTAAAAACTGCCACCTCTGCCGATGACACAAACACAGCCGATATTCTGGTTGTGGGGATCAGCTGCAAGATTACAAATAGGCTTAAAGAGAAACTATGTTAAAATAAGATGATGTAAATGATTGCTGATGGTGGCAGTAAAAACCCTCCGAACGTCGTTCATTGTTCCATGAAACCAGTCGTTAGGTGATTTGGTCATTAAGAGAGTATAGAAAATACATCATTCGTTCCGATAGCAACGAAAGTTAACCTTTTTAACCCAAAAAACGAACTTTACAATATTTAAATGGATATTAATACATGAAGATACTAACATTATAAACCACATAATATTAAAAGAAAAATGGTTAATCAATGCATGAATATTTACTATACCTACAACATCCAGTCATTAACAGGGGAATGGTCAATAAACGAACACACTGGGCTCTATGGAGGCTGGTTGTTAAGCGATTTGTCGTTAACCGGGGTGGTTGTTAAGAGGGGGTTCTCCTGTACTAGGCCTTAAGATTTGCATTGAACTGCCCATATAGGACCCACCACTATGATCTCTACAATGTGTCAAACTTAACATCTCTTAATGATCGACGGCTCGTGCATCAGATCTTATTTATTCACGATGTACTTACAAAAAAATCGGCAGACTACCTGCTGGATCTCCTCACTGTTTCGAAGAACAAATGTGACCTAATGTCTTCGCTCATTTACCAGCTTCACATTCCTTATTGCTGTACAAATAATGGAGGAAGGGCATTTGCTATTGATGCCCCCAGGGTCTGGAATGCTATCGCCAATCAACTTCAACTTGGATCACTACCTGTGAGATCTTCACTCAAAACTGCTCTAGAGTTGTACACCCCTAGCTGCCACTGCTATCCAGTGTCCTGAAATCAAATGTATTGCTCTGGATGACCGCTGCCAAGTATGATCTTGAGTTTTGACTATAGTGTGCTGATCTTTAAAGGTGCATGGAAAAATGTTGATCCTCCTACTGATACTCCTGCTGTTATGGAGTGACTCATGCTGACAGCTATGGCTGCAAAGTTTGGTCATACATGCTATGTATATCGTTTATTGTAAAATTTTAATCACAGTTCCTATGATTACTGTTACATTGTTTTCATAGCTTTATCTTGGTGATTTCGAAAACGTTTTGGTTTAGCCATATTTGTTTATTGTAGTACAGAGTTAGACTGATAACATTAATCTAAGATTGTCTTATGGTTGTTATTGTTTGACTTGCATCCCACTGAGATTTTTGCACACAGCATTGATGTACGGTGCTTTTTCTGGAAAGCTTTGCTGTTTTTTCCTGGATTTTTCTGTTGCGCAGAGTCACTTTAAGATGTTTCTTGTTCATGTCTTTGTTTGTTGCAGTTGCACCCGATTCAAGAGCCGAATGGCTCACAGGGCTACTCCAAATAAATGAACTGTAATGCTACTTCTGTTGGTCAAGGCGCTATTCAAATAAAAATAAGATGATTGATCGCATGTGTGCCAATATTGGTGTTGGTTGCTTGAGTGGTCCTAGTAGCAATATCACTGTTGTGCTTCGTGAGACCAAAGTAATAGCAATAGCTCATTGATAAGATGTAAAATAGGATAGATGGCCTAACAGTGTTCAAAGGAAGTGATGTTGGCAAACACCTGATGAGGCTAGTACAATGCAAGGTGGTGATAAGGCCATCAGAACTCACAAGGGAGAGATAAAGCATTAAAACAAACACAGAAGAGGCAAAAAGTGATCCTTGAATCGAATCACGACTTTATAATCATGACACTTTGTCGAATCCACCCGTGGCAGTCTCCCCACACGAAACTCTAAATCAGCAGGATGATTCCCCCGCGATGGCGAAAAACAAAATCCGCATGAGGTGGATTTAATTTGCTGTTGTTGTTGCAACGCCGGCTCACAAGAGAGCCTCACCGGTTCTGGTGGGCAGGGGGCACGTGGGGCCGCGGCGTCGACACCGGGGTGGGTGGCTTCATGTCACTCAGTCCCTCCAGCGGCTGCGGGGTCAGGGGGCCCTGCGTAGAGCTGGAGCCGGCTGCAGTGGGGCAAGAAAACAGATCCTTTTTTTTAATAAAACCGCAGTCCGTCCAAGTACCGCGCGTGATGGTAGTGCAAGGGTAATTGCATTCTGTTCGTTTTAACTCAAGTGTCTCGCTCGTTGTTAAATCTCCAGTACCTTGCCTATGCGTGCGTGCATCTTATATGTTATGCAGTTTGGCCAAGCGACATCACATGAAGCCTCCTTAAGTGTAATCTTTGAAGCAAATGAATTGCCTTGAAAATATCCGAAAATACTTTGATTATTAATTACGAGTCAAACTACTGCGCGCAAAGGCCATTTATTCTGTGGCGCGGCAACATTTTTTGAGAACTGTGCTTAAAATTAAAAACTGTACATGAGCTAAGTAGAGATTTGAAAAAAACAAAGTCATCTCGCAAGGAATAGCCGAGCACTTTTTAAATCAGGCAATCGCTTATTTCAATGAAACATTCCTTGCGATCGGACAGACCCAACTCAGCATGTGAAATAATACAGAAAGCACCGTTTATCGCACGACAAAAAAAGAAACAGCATTTCAGGAGCAGAGTCTCGAGCCAGATGTATATCTTGGACGGGGGGGGACAGTGTGCGCGCGTGTGTGGGTGTAGTGCGAATTGAACGAGGGAGGGGTGAGGCGAGGGTTGGGGGATGGGTAGGTGGTGGGATGTGATTGGGGGGGTGGGTAAGCGGGTTGCTTATTTTAGGTCAAGTGCGGAGAGATCTATTTTTAGAAGACGCCGTTGCCAACTTTAGACTTGGCGACGAAACGCCAACTCTGTGCGCCGCAGCTGCTGAAAATAAGGAAAGGCAAACCGTGATGTGCCTAATGACACACTGACACAATTTTAACCCCAGCCCGTGGGAAGCGGCAAATTCTTTCTCTCTCGAATAATAATATTAATAATAAAAATAAGAGCACCCGACCGGGCTGACAAAACAGCGTCGTGTTTCGCACGGGCGGTAGGGGGCAGACAAAGCGTTTTTGTGGCTGCAAGATTAATGGTGGAGCAGGCGCCGCTCTCTCATTGCTGTCACAGGATGGTGTGCAGCGTTACGTGGATATTTGCACGACTCTCTACACAGGAAGGGGTACCCCCGGAAAGAACAAGAACTGTTTGCGTGCACGCATCCAGCCTGCGTGGCCCACGCTGTCCAAGACACGTGTTTGAAGCTAGGCCTCGGCAAGGTAAGGTAAGGTAAAAGTTAAAAGGTAAAAACAACGAGCCTACCTTTACCCTACCTTTTACCTTACCACAATACAATCACTCTACCCTACCTTTTACCCTTCAGCAGGTAAGGTAAAAGGTAAAAAGCAATGAGCCTACCTTTTACCCTTACCCCATACAAATTACCCGATTACAGGGTAATTACTAGGGAACTACACATCAACAAGGTTTATAACGGTAAATGCTAGGTAGAGCGCTTTATTAATATAGAATACTCTCGATGATTCCAATTTTACACGCTTTCTATTAACTCACTGTCTGTTGTTGTCGTTGTCGTCGTCTCTACCCACTTCCTAATGTGGTATCGACTGCAAACTTCGTATACTTATATCATACTGATAACAATACTATATTATATCATTAAACAAATATATATTTCTTAACATTATTTTTTATATGTTATGTTTCGGCTTGGGTCTAATTGTCCACGGTCAACTGACGTTGGCTGTAATTGGCCACGGTCCCTTAAGTTATGGCAAGCTTCGGGGCCACTTCCTGGAGTCGTGGAGTTCCGCCATTACTCGTACATTTAATAAAAAAGTGTTTAAAAAAAAGTTTTTTTAAATATTACTTATTAAATGGAGGCCACGGACTGCGCCACGGAGCTTTTAGCGGTAAACAAGGCACCGTATTTACCGGGTAATAATTCGCGCTATCCTTTACCCTACCGGGTAATTCTTCCGAGCTACCTTCACCCTACCCTTTACCTTACCCCTTGGCATGTCGACACCTTTACCCTTTACCTTTACCCTTTTACCCGGTAAAAAGGGTAAATTACTTTACCTTGCCGAGGCCTATTTGAAGCCTCGTTACTGAAAAGGGACAGCCAGAGGTGGTCGTGAAAGAAATGCGCGTGCGAACCGCCCCCCCCGCCCCCAAGTGACATCACTAGATCGCTCCTCTCACTTCGATTTTCAATTATTTTTCACCCTCATTATAGAAGCTTCAAACTCATGTGAGACAGCCCGGGACACAGCAATAGTTCATGTAATTCAAGATGAGAGCAGTTTGTATTTTCTGTGGCATCTTCCCCTTCACTCTGAGTGAGCCCCAATATATTCCACGGGCCCCGAATAAGAAATGTCACTTGCTCACACTGCCAAAAGTGGTAAAAATGTAGCTTTTTTGTAAAGGTGAATGACTAAAATTGACATTTGGATGGAATAACCATGGAAAGTTAGTAAATGTCACTACACCATTGCATGACCATACAAATAAACTGATACCAATAACGTTTTGCCACCTGAGGCGGTGCTTACCTCTAATCTAGCCCATGGACCAAAGCTAATTAAATTATGTTCATTTCACAAGGTGAGAACCAATTTGGACAATTCGGTCACTTTTGCAAGGGAGACCTAGGTACACAAGTGATACCACTAGAGTTAGAACTGAATACACAAAGCTAAGTGATCTTAAAGATACATTCAGTTGCCGACAGGACAGAACTGCTAAACTGTTACTCGACGAGACCCAAGCAAACATGAAATGCCACGGGAGGAAGCAGTTAAAGCGATGAATGATTATCCTCACGTTAAAAAACAAGATGTGTTCTGTTTTCTTTGCCACTTTGTGTTACAATGGGGGCGGTAATCCCTCCCCCCCCCCCATCTGTCACCATAACTGTATACTCTACACCGGTCTAACTTACCCAAGTAAAACACTGCAAAAGCCATATTGGTTCACCTCACCTTGGCGCCACGAGGCACAACCATTTACCGTTATGAACCCACAATCTTCAGACATTCCCGGATAAGTGCTATATAATGCACCCGAATTGGGCGAGGCGGAGCAGGCTCATGATTCATGGCTTCGGAGGAAATGGTTGGTGGATCACGCCTGTCAAAAACCACAAACTCACTGGGACGAGGTCCCAGTAAACCCATCTGTGCGGACCGTTGTTACATCTGCTCTGTGTGCGTTGTTTCTCTGGGTACTCCAGTTTTCACATACACAAACCAAACTCATTAAAATGGACCTGGCTGGAACATCCCAATGCAGCGGCTATCCTAGGGAAAAAAAAAAGAGTCTAAAGGACTCAGTCGGGGTTTTCTGTAAAAATAAATTAACACAATCTTTTTGCACCCCCGCTATAATTGGGCTGAGGATGGCCAGAAAGGGTGTGCACTGGGTCACAGTCGAGAGGGTTGGGAGGGGGGGAGGACCCAGGGCCAATGTAAAATTATATTTTTGCCAGTAAATATTTATACTGCCCCCTCTCCCCACTGGGGAAACGAAAATTGGTTTCCTCCAGCAACGAGAAATCCTCCCTATTTAGGGTTAGGTCAAGTTACATAGGTTAGGACAAAACAGCGAGGTTTGCTTGGGGAAAAAGTCCAGACAAAACAAATGGTATGAAAAAGTTCAAACTAACGCTGTAAGCAACCATTTTTGGAAAGTAGTCTTAAAAGTTAGCCTCATTTGAAAAGACGGTGAGACTCGCAAAACAAATATTACTTTGTTATAAACGAATAATAGCATACAGATATTCCCAAGTGAAATGGCAACTTCCAAACACTGGTTCCCTTGGGAGAAATTAATATTCAGCCTCTGGGAGAAACAAATATTCAGCGGAACGTATGAATCCAACCACCGGTGACAGTGGTGGTGTGATATGGCTGTAAAGGTACCCGGAGAGGGCGGCTGGATCTTGGGTGTCTTCTTGTTGTCGGAGGGGTTGAGAATCTCAGGTGGCGGCTCCTCGCCGCGCTCCGTCTTGCACTCAAAGGCAAACAGGAACTGGATGTACTGCTTCTTGAGCGAGCTGGCCGAGCTGCTGGACGTGCCCACAGCCAGCTGCGTCGACAGCTCACGCCATTTCTTCTTCTTGTTTACCTGCGGTCGACGGGGGTAAAAGTGCGGTAGGGGTGCGGCAGTGGGAAGAGGGGGGGGGGTTAGTGTTACACAGCCAGAAGGGCCAGCTCCACGTAAAGGACAAACGGGAGAATCCCCTATTGTATGTACCATATCCTACTCACACTCTTTGGGTAATTTCGGTAAAGTCACGTAGATAGAAAAATAAAATTAAAATCATGACGTTTCGATCGCAACACAAGCAAACGTCTTCAGGTGAACTGCTGAGGCAGGAGAAATAATAATATATTTCTCCTGCCTCAGCAGTTCGCCTGCTGTGTTTTTTCACCTGAAGACGGTTGCTTGTGTTGCGTAGATGGTGCTCGTGTTAAAACGGTGCACATTCCGCTAACCCTTATAAACACGGTTTCTAAAGCGATCGACAATGAACTACTTTCGTGAGATGCGTGGCTGAACGGCAAGATGCCTGGAATGCCGTGCTCCACTTACTAGTTTGAACCCCCCTCCGCTGGTCCGACTTACCTGCACAAAGCCACCGTACGCCTTGGCCGAGGCGTATAGGCGGAAGAGATCAAGCGGGTTCTTGCCAACAGCGGGCAGGAGCGCGACGGGCGAGCCACGTTGCTCCATGAAGCCCAGGTAGCGGTCAACCCAGAGGCGTCGCTCGGGCTCAGGCCCCAGCTCGTAGAGGCGCATGATGCTCTCCCCCGTCGTGGTGGACGATCCCGACTGCGCGACAACAGGGGCAGACGCACGCACGCGTTGTGGGTCAATCGTCCCCGCCCACCACCCGCACGTGGCCTCTTAAACTTCCACACGCCCCCCCAACCCATGCCATCTTGCCCAGCAAAAACCTACAACTTCAACCCCCTGCTATGCGCCGGTACATCCATCCGATCAGTATGTCCAGGACTCATCTCACCGCATTCACTTCGTCGCAAACGTTTCACCGCGCGGCTGTTTGGCGGTTCTCCGCTTGGTGCCCACGTCGTTTCAAGACGAGACACACTGCCTTGGTGCTAGGCTTCAGCTTTTTGGGGGACAAGTTTAAATTACATCACGGGGGATTTTGGTTAGCACCAGGGTCTACGTGCGACGAAGTGAATGCACGATAGGGAAATGAATACGAGACTATAAAAACTGGGACAAAACAAACAGACAGGGAAATGACGTCCCAAAAGAGCTGCGCCACAAAACAGATGCGATGAAGTGAACGTGTTGAAATGAAGAGCGACGAACTGACCGTACCGATGACACCCAAATAATTTCCTCCCCTGAAGAAACCATGAGCAGATTCTCATTGTGCAAAAAATCTACTTGTGTTGGGTTTCTTTATCTCTGCATGTGAACATGTAAACACAAGTCAAGATAGAAGTCCATAGACTTACATGAGACCAGGTTAGATTTTAATTATATTGCTAAGTTAGAGTAAAAACATGTATAGGACCAAGTAAGATATAAAGATTTGGTCTGACCTATGACGTTTGTATGATTTAAAAACTTCCTTCTTTACGGTCAAATCAATGAGCGTGGAAGCGTTGACTCATTGTATTAAAAATGACAGGATTTTATCTGCGGTACAAACTTGATTCAGCTATCATGTGCATTCTGTCCCGTCAGCAACAAACATAATTACTCAAGCCTACGGGCAAAAATGCTATATAAAACAGCACACCCAGGACAACAATTTAACCAATTTTGGGACAAAATAGGAATGGCAAGATATGATTTGAAATTCTTGAGTGTGTCAACAGAGCATGCAGCGGCTTTTAAGATCAAGTTTCATCTCCACTGTTAAGCAGTCTCCACGTGGGAGTGTGTTTACAAGTCCCGAGCTTGAGCAGACGAGGAAGAGAAATTACCGTTCAGCTTCGAAGACATGAACCTGACGGAATGCGATTTCCTTCTTAGCACACGCACACACGTGACACGCCTGATCGCACTCACAACCATTCATGAAATGGGACGTAGGCTGGGAATCCATAAATACTTGAAAGGCTAAATCTAGCAAAAAAAAAGCAATTCACCTGAATTGCTTGTTGTTGCCATAACTAATAATTAAACAATTTTATTTGTTAAATGGAATATTTTTTGCGATTTAACGGCCATCACAGTTGCACTTTATTTGCTGGGATTAAAAGAATGAGCTGCTCCAGTTGCCCGATAAGCACACACCACCATCCATCCCCCTTCCCCTGGCCATGTCTTTCAAGAACGGGAAAAATGAATCTCGGTAAGCGACGGTAAAAGGTAAAAGAAATGAATACAAATAATTTAGCAACAGCAGCAGAAGCACCGTGAAGCCGAGGATGCTTGAAGCACAATAGTGAAGGAGACACCAGCGGCCATTTAAACACTGGGGGACACACAACCACTCCTCATTGGTAAAAGCAGGCGGCTTGAATTTCTTCCTCGTACAAATTTTATACTCAGATTTAATGAGAGCTGTACAACGCAATGTGGGTCACACTCCATTAACGGAATTGCCTTGTTTTGTTAATCAAATTGAAGTACTCTTCGCCATCGTCTTGACAAGATGCGAGGGCGGAGGGAGTGCGAGAGGAAGGGAGGGAGACGACCAGAGCACGGTGGCAGCAATCACGGTAATTTACCCCTTGCCCACAGCCTGCCAGCCTCCCCCCCACCAACCATACAAATAAATATCCCACTTCAAAGTGCGTGAATCCTGCAGACGATAGACCGCGGGCGCAAGTCTGGGGTCAATTACAGTTTACCGAGCAAGGAGGACCTTGTGTGGTTTCCTCAAAGCTTAGCTGGTTTTAAACACCATCAAAGAAGTTATCCCACCAAACAAAAAGTGCAACTATGAGTGTTCAACACCACAAGGGATATTTTTCCTGAGCTTTCACCCAGCCAATTAACCATTTAGCTGTATTTTAAAATCAAGTTACAGGACGACTGTATTTTAAGTAAACGAGAAGGTGAACGCTTTATCTGCTGAAGAGTGAAATTATTTTCCATTACGAAATGAGAACCACCTTATACCCAACCCCGCATCTCATTGTTACCCGTGACTTAGCAACAAAGCCAGCTGCAGAAGGTTGTGTGGACGCACACACACACATCGCTCGTTCTCATACGCACGCAAGCACAACGTCTAGGCGAGTATTAAAAAAAAGCGCATGCGTTGTCATGTGCTTGGGACGAACACAGTCGCAGCAAAGCAAAACCACGTAGAGAAAACAAGGAAAACCACGATGCCGCGGATCACCGGCCGCAAACGAGATGCACGCGCACACACACAGGAGTGCGGGTTATCGCTGTTGGTTGGGCGAGTGGGCACACTTACAGGGCTATCGTCGGCTGAGCGGCAGGAAAGGCTACAGGTGCCGGGGGACTTAAGGGAGGGGGCGGGCGGGTGTGCCAAGGGGTAGGGCTGGGAGCTGCCGCTAGCCTGCGGTCACGCAACACGACAACACAACGGTAAACCAAAGTGTGCGCGCAGGGCGGCAACGCGAGCCGAGACAGCGGCGCACGTCGGGGGCTGCAGTAGTGGCGGGTAAAACGGCACCCAAACGTAGAGTGGGGGTGGGAAAACAAAGCCCTAGAACCTCGCTGGGTTTCACGAGGAGGAGCGGTGCGCGTCTGCGCGCAGTCCCGCACCTAAGTGGCGCTTGGCCAAATGTAGAGCCGCAGAATTTGTTTTTGCTCAAGCGATAGTTTGAAAAGGTTGAGCGGTGTCTAATGCTAAGCAACATGCATTGGTATTGCGAATCGTAACAAGCTACACGACTTATGATGTTAAAACTTTGTATTTTATCACTTTACTTTGTGTCAATGGCAGGGGGTAATTTGACTTCTGAGTTATTTGCACATGTGTGGGTTGTTAAAAGCTTGCGTATGAGGAAGGCAGTAAAAGCGGCGCTTTAAATTAAAATGACAGCAAAGGTGGTGAAAAACAATGATCAAGAGGGAGACGATGCTCATGGAAAAGCCACACCTGAATGAGACTGAAATTAATTTTTAACAAAAACCTGAAATTTGTCTAAAAAAGGATTTGCAATTAATAATAAAAGTTGTTGGGTTAGATCGCACAAGTATGAATGTGTCATAACCCACCACCCGACAAGGCCAGTAAGATTTGTCGCGTAAACAACGCGTGTCAATTAGTGACTACTTCAGCCCAATGGTGTATTGGAGAGTAAATCCACAACATTTATAATTCTAGTACGACGTTTCGTTGGTAATTATATCTAGCATCATTGGGCAATTTTCCAGAATAATGAAGCAATCCACCTGCTTCCGATCTTAAATATAGCAAGATGACGTCATCAATCAGGTGCGGAGAGCAGAGGGGGGAGGGGAGGTTTATTGGATTTGCAATTTTCATAATTCCCCAAAAAATTGGAACAATTCAAAATTCTCAGTATTGTAAAAAAAAACTGCTCGAATCCACTTTTTTAATGAAAGCAAATCGATTCAAGCTATCCACCCAGCACAAAGTGAGCACCCCCAAAATGAAACGTTATATTCTTACGGAGGGTTTAATGTTGCATGTGGAAGACTGGAGGCCATGTGAAACCTAGTGCACAGCTTGAGCAATGCCCCCGAGAGGAGTTGTAAAAAAGAATTGACTACCGAACACAGAAATGCTTGGAGAACAGATGACTGTCGAACAACAAGTGGTGAGTCATGCAAGTCTCATGAGCCACGTGGATAACGCACAGCCCAACTGCTTCTCCCTCGCTCAAGAGCAGAGTGTGGCCTGTGGTCTACGCACAGCTGACTCGACAGCTCACTACTGTAGAGCTCTGGCAAGCACTCATTTCAGGTCATGCTGACCCAGGGGAGATCCGCACTGGAAGCTCATTTTAAGGTCAAGTCAACCTAGCGGATCTCATTAACGAATTGAACATTAATAATATACTACTCCTTGCAATAACTTAACGCGTTAATATATGCAGTTAATGGTTTAAAGGCATTTGTCAGAAATGAATGCCTTAAACTTCAACTCGATGACGCACACTGCAAAGGGCAAAAAGTATGAAATGAAAAGTCACCATCCCAGCGTAAATAAAAAAAATGGAATGATCAAACTAAAACATGACACAATTATTTTTCAAAGTTCAAAGATGTAATATTGAACATACACGAGCCAATAATCTATCTCGAGTTCTAATTCAACGTGAACGTAAATTACGTTTCAGTGGCTGAAAACAACACCCTAATTTTTATTTCACTTGATAAGTTATTTTTATGAGCGCCACGACCCACGGCCTTCCCAACGCGCACGACCATCTCGGCCTGCAGAACGCCGCGCTAAGAGCAAGATCACAAAAGTCGCACGTGGCATTAGCGAGCCAGTTCAAAAGACCCCCCACACAGCGACAAAGACTTGGGCGGAAGGGTCACCAAAGTGGCGAGCCACATTACAGGGGAGAAAGAGGGCACAAGAACAAGAGGAGGTTGGAGAGCAGAGAGTAAAGTCATTACTGGTGGCAGAATGAGGCACAGCCGAAAAAACGTTCAAACCACGCCTCCGGGAAAAAAGCGTTTCATCAGAATTCTCTGCTGTTCATTTGCAAAGTCAAAGGATCATTTTACAAGCCGACATGATGACATCACAAATTGTAAGACTCTTCCTCCACACACACCTGTTGTTTGTCACATAAACGCAGGCAAAGCAGCCCACGTTGCAGATCAATTTTCCAACACCGCCCAAGTGTCAAGTGCAGTTACGACGATGTGGTATCAACTGCTCAAAAAATATTTGGCCAAAAAGCTTCCAAAGTACATTTCAAATGTCCACTGAGTAAAATGGTCAAATCCTCAAAAATGCTGTGAACAAACAGTAAAGACCTCTCCCCCTCTCCACCCTGATTCAATACTAGCCCTAGTCACAGAATTTTGTATATCGGCATTCACACCAGCAATCCCGAAGGGAACCCGGTAAAGGTCTAGAAAAAAAAACCACGTAGGCTGTCACGACCAAAATCATCCCATAATATAGATTTTTGGGTTATATTGCGTAAATATAGATGTGTCGTTAAACCCGCCATCACCCGACATAGCAAATCATTAAGGTTCGTCACGTAAACAGAACATGCCAATTCGTTACGAGTACAACACACCGGTGTGTTAGAGAGATTGTAAATGTTGTGGATTTGCTCTCCTAACCAGTGTGCCGAACTATTATCTAATTGACACATTTTGTTCACGTGACAAACATTACTAATTGGCTGTGTCGGGTGGTGGCGGGTTCAACGACACATTTATATTTACACGATCTAACCCCAAAAAATTTATATTACGAAGAAAAAAAACAGACCATGTAATATGCTGGAGACAGCAACTTGTAAACACTGAAACTACAAATTTAACAGACATGCACTACACTTTATTACACAAATCACTTTTAAGTCTGAATATGCACCTGGTGTCTTAGGCTTTACTTGAATTTGTCAGTAACCCTGGAAATGCTGCAATGTTTAAATCGCAAGAACCCTTGGTTGAAGGTTAACAGCAAGTGTAACTTTTGAAAAACTTTGCCCATATTTGGCTTCTGATGCCGTGCGGTATACAAGCCAAAATCATATCGCTTGCTCAAGGCTTTTGTAACCAGCAGATGGCCAAGTTGAGAGCATGAGCCATTGTTCAACAAGTTATATTCTCATTTGTTCAACCTCCAAATTACCTAAATGTGTCAAAAAATTTGGTAAATAAACCAACACACCATTTAACAAATGGGATCGGATCTACCGGATAAAGAATCATCTTTTCCACAAGTATAAGAAGAGAATTTCGAAATCTGTCGAGCAACTTGGCCGCATGCTGCATATTTAATTATTATAAACCAGGTAAATTGAAGTGCCCTCCAGGGCTCCAAGTGCTAACTATACGTCTACGGCTTATAGGCCAACGTGCATTACCTGGAAGAAATTCATTTTGTTAATACTGTTATCGAAGGGCGTTGTGGTGGTGGTGGTGATGGGGGGGGGGGCTGCAGTTAGAGTCAAAGGGCGGTTCAGAACAAGCATATTTATAATGGGAAAATCCGATGAGCTAGAAAGCTCTTTTTCACAGATGTCCAGTCGGGGGCGGGTTGTGCACCGTACCTTGGACTTGACGTCGCTGGCAGGTTTGTCTCCCTTCCCTTTCGCTGGAAGCTTTGCCTCGGGTGCCAGCCCAGAGGGGGGCGCCGCGTAGCCTCCTGATTGGTCAGAGCAATCGTGGATTTATGTGGCAGTCAGCAGCAGATTGGGGGGGGGGGAAGCAACATCCAGACACAACTTGGTCACCTGGACCCTACATGTGCACTGCTGTTATTATTTTAACACAAGATCCCTTTGGCTACTGCTCTCTATGCCACTGTATGTTACTCATCTTTAGAAATGCATTAAACCTATGAACTGCAATTTGACAAAGCAATGCATTAGAAACAAATGTCATGAAAAGTGAAGGTTATTCGTGCTTGCTTTTACTAACAATGTCAGCTCAGTAATTAAACCGTTGAAAACAAAATAACGAAGTGCGCAATAAAACAATGTCAACAGTGGCAATATGAATCGTAACTCATTCATAAATGAACGCTAATAATCTTAACACAATAAAAAAAAACTATCTAATGAAATATATCACTGTCCATAAACATCTCTAAACCTGACAATAAACAAACACACATCGGTAAACCTCATAGCCTGTGCAAATGGCTAACTTGTGCAAAGCTTACAAAAGCTTCCACCGTCCAACAAATTTTCCCGTCAATTTGTGAATATACATTGAACTTCTTTTGCACCGTACGTAGCCAACCGTGCTAATTGGAGGTGCAGGGGAAAGACAACTAAACACATATAAAGCCGTTCGAAAGAAATGGGTTTTTAATCTAGATAGCTCCCGGTGGATTCCTAATATCGCAAGGAAGAAGTGTTCCAGACGGCCACAGAAATGCATCTGAAAGCGCGCACGATGCGGCACCCGTCTTTGTTCGATGAGTAGCCAAAAATCTGCTCCGGGGAGAGACCGGAGTTTGCGAAGTGGTTAATTGCTCCTTAACGAGATCAGCGAGGTCTTGTGTTTCATTTGCGGCCTCGTACCTGGCAGGCTGTTGGGCATGACAGGGCCGGATGGGCTCATCATGGCCTGCTGCTGGGGATAGCCACCGTGGCCGTAGGGCGGCACCCCGGGACCCATTGCACCGCCCTCGTACACGCCAGCCCTGCGATGCACAACGCATAAAATATACATATATATATAAAACGTACAGATTTTTGTCAATCCGGTGATGAATGAGCGACTCCCCCTCACCGTGACGATCGTGAGGGGGGCGCAGGGAGTGGGAGGGAATCATTTAACCGTAATTCACCACGCTGGTCAGGACAGGTTGAAGGCAGGGAGCACAGGTGTGTAGAGTATAATACAACGATGGAATTGATACACAGCCCACCAGACCACAGAACACAAGTCTTTTTTTTTATAAAATAAACATACCACTCAATGTACTATATAAGTGTTTACCAAACTGCAGTCCTTGCAACCGCCGTGATATGCTTTTCCCAATTACCAGCCAAGGACATGCATGCAATATGCAGTGGAGGCATATCAATTGGAAAGCATGCCCCTCCCCCCTTCCTGGAAGGCTGCACACCATGAATGGGGTGAATATACTGCAGTTTGACAAAACTTTAAACTATATAAAACTATATTCAGGTCCATAAGCCAAAAGACACGAATGCAACATTTTTTAAAAGTATTCCATTGAAGCAGGCAATAAAAACCTGCATGGTGTTGCCTGTAAAAACAAATGCCGCTGGGTTTCCTGGCACTCTTCGCACAAAATCATTTTACAAACACCGTAGAGGCACCCAGAAGCCGTATAGATATTTTATGCTACCACCCTTTGTTCTACCGCACACATGTACAGTAAAAGGATTACTTTTTAATGTCAATGCATTATGTAAAACAAAATTCAGCAGTCACCCCCCACACTATCATTCCCCCTTAATCCAGTTCCTCTACCCATTTCCCACACCTCCGATTAGCGTGGTTGGCTACATACGGTGCAAAAAAGGTTCAACATACGAGCAGCTAAATTCATGCCGAATCCTCAAAATGCCCAAACGAGCAAAGGAGGGGGATGCTCATCTCTATTTTCCACCCTGACTCGGTGGAAGAAATGTATTATTCCCACGGTAGGCATCAGTCTGCTACAGTTGCTTTCATTCATTGTAAGCTCATCTGCACAGGAATTATGCCCTCCGTTGGTGTGGACGATTGAGAACGTCGTGTAAAATACCAACATTTCACGCAATTACATCACGTGAAAAATTTTGGCAATGTTTTAAACACGTAACAAAATCCAGGAGTCACCCCACCCCCCCTCATCCGCTTCGTCAGAGGGGACTAGAGCTGATTCATTCTGACGGCCGATCTCAAGGACCAAGGAAGAGTGAACACGACGGATGTATGGCGGCCACCTGCTGTTGGGCGGCCCGGGTGGCATGCCGTTGAGGCCCATCTGCGCGTCGGGGGTGTTGCTTCCGCCGTAGGGACGGGACAGCGCGCGGCTCACGGGGCCACCGTAGCCTCCCGCTGGCGGAGCCTGACCCATGCCCTCGCCACCAGGGCTCAAACCATCACTGCTCGAGCTCCCGTCCGGGAAACCGCCGTAGCCCGGCGGCATGCAGTTACTCGCGTTGACTGCTGTGGAGCAGAAGCACGGCAGCGACGGGCATGAGCACAGGCGTGTACAGGATCCTCTTGCTATGTGTGATTATTCTGCCTGTGTGCGAAATCGCATCTGGGACTATACACGAATTGCATCGAGAGAGAAAGAAAGTGACGAGAGAATGTGACGAGAGAACGTGATGCAAAAAAGGGATGAGATGAAGTGATGATAAAGTAATGATGCATGGTATCATAATTTAAGGTAAGTTCATTTAAATTGAACACTTTCATATTTATTTACCGTTATCACCATTTTTTGTTATGATAATTTGCATATTTTGAATAGCTTATTCGTATATTTATGCAAGGTAAGGAGCATATCCCTCGCGAATAACGAGGGAACACTGTTCACAAAATACACACACGCAGTACAATGGCTCACAACGGTGTACCCCACACCTTAGTAATGTATTCTCACACGGTACCAAACACGCTTCCCCTCCAGTGCTCAGGCTCCACACAACAGAGCAGGTTTGCACCGTTATCAATTGTCAGGTGTAGCCAATGCGATTTAGTAATGGGGCAGTCTCACAATCCCAAGACAGCAATCGTGATGAGATCCCTGGAATTGAACACGATTCTGAACAGGGGTCGTGGAATTCATGGAATTGTGGAATGGTCGGTATTTTTACTTTAGCAGGCCAAAAGCAAGCCAGCTCGTGGAGATTCCTGGAATCACCGCTAGAATTCCAGTGATTTTAAGAGTACCTTAGACAATATATGAGGAGTCTAAAGGTTATTACTGTGCTGTCGGAGAAAGCCCACTTCTTTCAATGGAGACTCGTGCATCTCCATTCTAATTAATGGGATTATATGACAGCCTAAGTATTGTTAAATGGAATATCATTACTTGTAATGGAAGCATATGAATCGCCATCAAAAAGAATGGGGATTCTGACAAGTTGGAAATGGTTAACATAATCCATTATTCTAATTTCGATTCCTGGGTCTATTAAAATGAGCGAAATTCTATTTGCAATTCCAAGAATCACCACGAGATGGCACACTGACCCTGGTGGCATCCCATTTAAGTGTATGGAGAAATTAATCATATCAGAATTGTTTTCATTCTTTAGCTATCGTCAATGGTGGAATTGTAGAATTTTTTAACAATTCCTGCAGGAATCACCCAGCACTACTACTTAAAGCCTGAACACTCTCCCCTCCTACTGGGTACCATGGTCATGGCCAACCCAGCAATGTGGGCAAAGCAGATGAATTGTGCGCATCTAATCATGATCCAGATTCCAAACCTAAACCATAACCTAGAAATAATACCAGGTCAATTCAGGAGTGGGGTGCTCCGGTATAATAGTTTTTTCCCCAACAAAACCCCATAATTCCCAAGAGGACTACATTTTATTCATTGACAAATCGAAATGAGGGGGAATAGAGTTTGGCAAGTTAGACTTATTGGTCATTTAAATCAAGACAGAGCTAAAGTACTTTAAAGTGAAAAACGAAGAGACAGCTGCAAAACAGTTTCTTACCTTGAGGCCCAAACTGTCCTGCGTGGCCACTATACGGCCCCGCCTGTTGCCCGTACTGCACCGCATACTGCCCTCCCTGCTGCGACTGGTACGGCCCTCCTCCTCCGCCGCTGCCGCCGCCGCCAACTCCCTGTTGCCCCGCGTACTGCGGTGGGTACTGCGCTCCCTGGGGGGCAGGAGGGGGCTGCTGTCCGCCGGCGAACTGACTGGGTGCCGATGGCGGCCCGTACTGCCCCGTGGGCTGACCTCCCTGCGGCCCGTATTGCTGTCCGTAACCGGGGTACTGCGGCTGTGGCGGTTGCTGCTGCTGTTGCTGCGGAGGCTGCTGTTGCTGCTGCTGTGGTGGCTGCTGCTGTTGCTGTTGGGGATACTGCTGCCCCCCGTAGTACTGGCTCGGCGCCGTGCGGGGGTACGGCCCCCCCTGGTGCTGCGCATGCGGAAAGGGGGCGGCTGGGGCAGCCAGGTAGCCCGAGCCAGCTTGGGACGGTCGTGGGGAAAGCGGAGTCATCCCGGCAGCTCCCTGGGGCGTCCCCGAGCCCTTTGGGTATCCTGCGTGACCGACACAGACACGGAGCACCCCTCCTGCTGAGCCTTGCGATACCAGGTGCAAGAAGCTCGATACCGCATCTGTTTACCGCTTATGATGAACTGCCTGCAATATTTATGTTTCATTATTAATAATACTGCATTAACTTTTCATTCATTTCTAAATATATATTTTCAAATTCATCACTTGAATTTCCCATTCATAGTTTCTTCACTGTTATCCAGATTCCGTTGTGCGACTGTAAAGCAGCTAAAGATAACATTGCATTTGGAAGCTTTATGAACTCAAATTGGATTTACGTCACATTAGCAAGCACCAATCAAGGTAGTCGCCCATCTTTTAAAGTTGTTAAATTCAGCATCACGAATATCTGCCCAATTTTCGTCTGACCTTTGCAGATGCTGACCCCCCAAAAAATATGACTCATTTGAGACTTCGTTGCACTCTTGGAAGGCCAAGCTAGGTTCATTCACCAAATTATGTGTTGTGAAAGATGGTTGCTGGCATGGTCATGCAGTATACCAACAATGACAATATTATTCCCACCCCAATACACAATAGCACACTAATTTTGATATATAATGCATTAGCCTACTTCTTAACAAGTAACATGCACACAATCCTCTCCATTACGGTAATTGCGCAAAATTAAAATTAACAAGATGGATGCGCACTCCTGGTTGGGGGGGCACTGGCTCTTCCATATGATACTTGCAGTCAATACAAGATGGTGGCATATACGTATTATGAACTTAAGAACCTACATTTTTACATTAAGAGTACATGCCACATGCGCATTTTTATTGCAGGGCTGAGAGCAATGGTTAGGCATCGGACAAGACCGAAAAAGAGATTAAGAATCATGCATCATTTTCTGGTTTCTTGTGTGCAGTATTTGAGAATGGGTTATAAAATAAACTCCTCAATGTGCAGCAGAAATATTCAATTGCCATCGGAGTTCATCTCACTTTAACTTTCAAAGGGTTAGGCCTGAATGTGCACAACAATGCGTTCAGCTAAATGCACAGTGCAGCACATGGGGGACATGGGAACTGGCTTAATAATTAGTTAAATTGTGAATCAAAATCGGCCAAATCAGGGGCGGATAAAGGGCTGGGGGAGTACAGAAAAGGGCAGCAGTAGGGAGGAACTTGTCAATCCGACCCAAAGACAGTTCCGAGGAATACAAACCTCGCTCCTGGGGCCGTGGGGACTGGCTGACCGAGCCCGAATCTGACAGGTTACCGGTGGACTGAGGGGTCATCTGATTGCCTGCTTAGCAACGGGCAGTGGCACGGGAGAGGGGGGGGGCACAAGCACATGACGAAAGGAGGGAGGAGCAGCAAAGGTGCAGAAAGCAAGGAGACAGCGAGGTGTTAGTGCATTGGCGCCAAGTCAAGGACGGAACCACAAAGCAGCAAAACGCGTGCTACCATCAACGGTGTTTCGGTGAAGCCAAGACGGCCATTTTTGGGGCATGGCCGTTTCCGGCACCATTTTGTGTATTCGCATCGGAACGCTCTCGATGCGAATTCCACGCCGTACCCAAATTGATGGCTCGAGCAGTAGGTGGGCATTGCGTAATGATTTACGTGGACTGGTTGCTCTTAAGTGCTGCGGACACACATTTCGCAAAATGCCTCTCCCCCAATTTATTTTCGAGCAGATGGTGACGTCAAACTCGGGGATTTACTGCAACAATAACGAGGAAAGCTGTCGCAGTGTACATCACCCAAAATGGCAGCGCTGGCTTTTCGGGAAAAAAAAACAAATGTACTCGGGGGTTACAATTCGAATGCCGACAAGCTGATGGGACGGGGGTGGGGTTTTTAGGGAGAGCTCTCAAATTTGGCATCAGAATAAAAACGTGCAAAACGAATGCATTCAAATGATAGTTCAAAGGAAATTCAACACATCCAATTAACAGCCACGGAAACACCAGAGCGGAAGAGTTGGCTCCAGATTGTGGAGTTTCACGTTTCAAAACGAGCTCTGAAAATCGCACGGTTAGGCCCGAATGTGCACAACAATGCCTTCACACAGAAACCATTTAAATGGCAAATGTACCCACAAGCAAAGCTGTTCAATTAGCAGAAACAATTGTTATGTTTGTAAGTTCTAAATTCGGCACGCTAACTTAATAAAAAGTTAGTTAAT
This sequence comes from Lampetra fluviatilis, assembly GCF_964198595.1. Classification (NCBI taxonomy): domain Eukaryota; kingdom Metazoa; phylum Chordata; class Hyperoartia; order Petromyzontiformes; family Petromyzontidae; genus Lampetra; species Lampetra fluviatilis. The sequence goes on from NC_136324.1 coordinate 8,975,761, forward strand.
TGTTTTGTAGCTTCCGAGAGCTAACATACATTTCAATGTGGGATGTTTATTTATTGCTCCTAGTAGGCATCATGCAATGTTTCTAAAGGATGTAGATGCAATAATATAATCAGTGAAAAACCAGAATGGTTAGTGTTGGCTAATTAGGATCCATAAAATCACAGATGACGATGTCAACATGAGTTTTATCGATGTAAACACGTCGAATAATCCTGTGGATTGTCACTGTGCAGGAAATTAGCCTTTGTTATAAGGTGAGAAAGCTACGAAATGCTCGTTGTTGAAATGCTGCCTTAATTAAGCAGGAATGAGAAAAAGGCAATGTAAGCATAGAATTAGTAACAGCCTTTTTAGAGCGTTAACATGAAAACAATTAGGCTACTTGTGAAAAAATCTACACAGCCATGATTATGATTATTAACAGTGCTATTTAAAGTGACTGTGGATGATGACAGCCAGCACAGCATGTGGCAGTATAATCACTTTACATTAGTTCCTAATTTATTACTGAATAACTATTCTGCCTGGATATCATTATTTATAAATGGGGAATATTTTGTGTTTTCAAAGTAGGGGAAGAGGGTGGGGGGGGGCGGTGTGTAGATGAAGTTGAGTCAAATAATGTTTGAAACCTGGACAATGCTTACACTGGCAAGAAAACAATATTACATGTTAAAATATTTAACAAAGTGTATTGAGATTGGTGGGGGACATATATAAAATAATGTTGCTTTTGCTATAATTTTTCAATTTTTCAGTGGGGTATCCATAATCAGATCACCCTGTATTTTCAAATGTGTGAAAAACCAGGGTGCCTTGAGAAAAAACACCAATGCTGCTAACAATGCTAGGATAATCAAGATCCACTTGCTTGACCTCCACCTGCGTGCAAACACCATGTATTTTGCCCTGCCAGTGGGGGTAACGCCATACAGACCACCAAGCTCTCCAGCAGCCCCCACCCAGAACTCGGGCGAGTGCATCGCGTATCCATGGGACACAACATCCGTTACGTACCCACGTGCCCTGCGGGTGACAGCGGACCGCTTCGCGAGCCGGCGGGCGAGCACACAGGCGAGGGGCCGCCCACGGACGGGTGCGGCGAAGGAGAGGCCCCCACGGCGGGCGGCCGAGGCGACTGCGAGGGCACGTGGTGCGGAGACGGGGACATGGACGGCGACGCCGCGGGTCCCGCTGGGCCCATAGCGGCCGCCGCCACCGCCGCGGCCGCCGCGGCCGCCGCGTTCTGCTGCTGCTGGGCGTGCGGGGAGGGCGGCACGGCAACGTGCGGCGAGTGGGAACGCGACGATGCCGCCGTGACGTGCGGCGAGTGCGGCACAGCCGACAGCGGGCGTGGCGACTGGGAGGACGGGCGTGGGCCGGCGTGTGGGTGCGGCGACGATTGGGTGGTGTGCGTGTGTGGCGACTGTGCCGACGCCGCAGCCGCAGATGCCCCTGCGGACACGGGTCCGGCTCCGGTGCCCGCCGAGCCGGGCAAGCGCGGGGAGAATGGAGACGGAGCGGAGCGGCTCGAGCCAGAGTCGCCCTGTGATGCCGCCACGTCGTCTCCGCACATCGTCAGGTCGTCTATCTTCCCGGAGAGGTCCTGCAATTACAGGCACGGAAGAAAATCAGGCACGTGTGCGGCTTCTGCAATGCTTTCCCGCACCTACAATTAGCACGGTTGGCTATGTACGGTACGAAAAAAGTTCAACGTACATACGAACACAACAAGCATATTTTTCCTCTGAAGTATGCAAATCGTGATGTTAACTCCCAACCTATACAATGGGATGACACATATGACGTGTCATGTTGTTATAAGACTTCGAGCGTAATGATGTCATGGGAAGGGCGCACAGGGGAGCGACACACTAAGATATTATAGGTTAGAATTCAGAATTCAGTCACTCACGAATTAAATACTCCCAAAATATAGTTAATGTATGGTCTCAGTCCATTTCCTTGCTAAATACCATAATCAAGCATATTTTGTTGTTCGCAATATTCAGCTGAATCCAGTTCTTAGAAAAAAACATGGGTTTTTGCCATATAAGGTGTTCCCAAGTTTAAATAAAGAGGTCTGCTTAAGCGACTTGCATATTTCAACTCCTAAGGCCGTCTGTGATACACAAGTGGTATACACCTCGTTCCAAGAATTCCAAGTAAGAAATTAAGTCTCACGAGCCGGATAAAGCAATACTAAGGATGAGAAGAGCCAAGAGCATTTGCTTTCATCTTAAACTCTCAAGATATTTGACCGAGTTAGTTGGAGGGACGTAAGATATATTTTTTAAACCTTTAAAAGAACAATTTTAAAACGTCTCCCTTTATTTAAAACATGGCTGCACCCTCACGAGTGCAACATTTTTCCTGCCAACGCCACCTTGTGCCATTTAGTATCTGGCAAAGCATCAGAACCAGGAAGCTTTTGTTCCTTGAAGTCGACAGTCATAGATTATTTATACAGGAAGAATCGAGACCCTATTCTCCAACGCTGGGTTAAAATGAATGTTCTTTCCACTCGCTGATTCGTGTGTTTTTCCACAATTATTTTAATTTTACACGGTTATTTTGCGCATTTTTTTATAAGCCGACACCATTACGCGTAAAGCAGAAAAGCCATGGCCTTCGAAGGCACTGCATTTTATTCATACGTAGTTGACCGACTTTTAGAGTTCCAAAGTGAGGCAGTGAAAATAAACAACATTATTTTCTTCCTGTCGGCAGAGTACACAAAACATAAGTTGGAGTCGACTTCGGCAGTTTGTCCAATCAAACAGCTGTGAGCCAACAGCAAGAAAGACTGCAGCAATAGTTGCTTTTTCTACTTCAGTTTTTATACTTTACCGTTATGGCTCAGGCCACTTTTGGCTTCTTCCTCAAGGGAACCACAATAATATGCTTATTTGGGTACCGACTGGTCAAGTTTTTGACACTGCCACAAGCATTAGTATGATATTCGTTGAGTATGCAAGTGTTGTGGGTACAACAAATGCTTAGAGTAGACTTACTTACTTACATGTACTTGCACACATATTGCAATAATATCCTCGTGAGGATGAATTTGATGTAACTAATGATAATTTACAGTGGTCTCTACGTCAATCCACTGCCAGTTGTAAGCCTCCCCATATCGTGTCAGTTATGAGAGCTGTTTAACCATACCTAGTGTGGGTTTGATAAAGGGTTGGAAGTGCGAATTTTTAGCCATGGCCATGAATCAAACTCAGGTTTGCCAAATTCACAGCAGTGTGCAAATCACTTTGCCACCGATCCCCACCAACATATTCAACAGCCGCTTTCAAGTGTTAAAAAATGCACCAAGCTAGAATGTAATTTTTTTTTTTATCATATTCCCGTTTTTTGGATCAGCCTTTTCACGGGACAACTACCGACGCCGACTTCTCATCTTAATGACCCTGACGAGATAATGATGGGCTGAGTCGACCCCAAGCTGGGAAGAAAACTTATCGTCTCACGATTAGGAACACTGTAAACTGAAGAGCTTATCTTACCTAAACCGATTCCTCTTTAAAACGCAATCGTTGTGAAATAATAAAAAGACCTTGCCTCTGAATAATCAAAGGGCTCCGATATAAAAGCAGGCTGCAAGTGGGCTTTCAAACCGACGCCACACCTTTCTTCCATGGCACAAAGCTCACACGAGTGGAACTGGGATCCCAGCCAAAACGAGGCATTAGGCCAATCACTGTCACATGACGGCCGCATTAAAGGTAGGAGTTCTCTGCGACGTCTTCTGAACTTTGCGTCGGCGTTATTTTAACAACTTTGGGAGCTGAAAGCACCACGTCTAATAGCACTTTAGTCTTGTCCAAATGCATCATTTTAAGACTTAAAAAACGGTTCTTTTTTTTCTCAGCCATATTTTAAGTCCGATTCTTGTCACGAAGGCCAACACGTTACCAGCTGCTGCAGTCATGCGGTCAGGCCGATTTCGGCTGCCGCCCGGTTTGAAGAGCCATGATATTTAGCTTGAGCAAAGGCGGCAGGGAAACGAGCCCGCCGAGGACTGTTCACACACCAAGCCTAACTTTTGTTCACTCAATTTTTGCTCTTCTGGACAGTACGAGCTCCTGCAACTATGCGGGTGTCCACTCTTGTCTCAACAGGGCCCCCCCTCGCTCCCACCATTATTGCGCTCGCCGCCACTGGCGCAATCAAGCAGTAGGGGAATTCTCCTGCATGTCACGGGGCCGCCTGTCTGTCTGCCGCATGATAGACACACGGGGGGGCAGGGGGGGCCTCGCCACGGCCCAAACGGCAAAAAAAAACAGAAATGATTTTTTTTTTAAAAAGGACATCCATCACTTTTGCTTTTCTCACAAGGACCCAATGATTATCGCCACAGGACACGCACGGGTGAACATCGGCTGACAAGGGCTTTTCCCAGTGGCAACCGGAGAGATACCATTTTTTGGCAATTTCAGGACTTGCTTCAATTTCGTGCGTGTGGTTTTACAGGTCGTGAACGAGTGCGCGTGTCTGCAGGTATACATGAAAATAAAAGATTTACATTTGATTGCAGCTGAGGCCACCAACACTTTCTTGAACTGGCTACATTGTAATTGTCGAAATGCGAAGACCACAGTTCATCTTTAAAGATTTTCAAGGCAAGTGTCGTTGTTCCCAGTTAAATGTGGTGTGGCTCGAAACACACACTTAGCCACCTCTGTCTCACCAGTGGCCAATCGACTATTTCAACGAGGACAGACCCAAGGTTGGTTCCAACACCACAGGGAATTAAATCCTATTCAGTGCAATAATACAGCACGATCCATTTGTAGAATCCCCGCTCTTACGTTCTTACGTTCTTCTCAAACACGTAAGCAAAACACACCGGCTATATTCAACTAAGTATATGGAAAATTATTTTAAAAGATGTACTAAGCGCATCGAGATTGGTGGAAAACGGATCGAGGCTGTGAGGCTTAATAATTTTGTTTTCTCCATCGCGTATTCCCATTATTATTTTAGCGAGGAATCTATGCATGGATCACCCTGTAACATCTGGGTGGCTGGGGACTGTGACTGCAGCAGTCTCGTTAACTGTCATGCCCCCTGCTTCCCACCACACACCCGTACCGGCAGGCTGGGCGGCCGGCTGTGCTGGGCAGGGTCGTCAGGGCCCGGCTTTCCGGGGCCTGCGTTTCCAGCCGCCACGGCACGTGCGTAATTGTCTGGCACGCCGGTCTCCTGCGGCACAATCAGGCACGCACATACAGGCCGGTTACACACCACGGAATAACACCCACACAGAGCTCCGAATTTGTGGTGGCCGGGCAGCTAAGAAGGTCAAAGGACTCAAACTAGGTGTGGCAAAAATCCTGGGGTTTAAAATCCAGGCAGCCACCTTTGCTTAAAACCGGGTTCTGAAGTGAGCAAAGCTGTTGGCCTCAGCCTGGTTACCAACGGCTGCACAAAAAAACCCATCAGATTTAATTTGTTTCTTCTGCGCTAAATTCCAGTTCTATGAGAATTAGAAACAATGGTTTTAATCGTCTAGCGCCAAACACAGGGGAGGGCAACGCACTGCCCCCACCCCAACCCCCCACCCCAAAAAGAGAAATCTAAGCGGAACACGCCGCGCGCACGCCAAATTACGTTGCGCGCAGCAGGTGGAAACGGCGTGCACATGTGCGCGAGCAATTCTAAAACCACACGTGTACAGGGGTGTATTTGTTATATGGAATTCAGTGAACCCGTTGGGGGCTCTTGAACGTCACGCTCATCCACGCGAATTGCTTAAAGCTCTCACGCGCGCTCTAATTTTTGACATTTAACAAAAAAATTAACTCTGCAAGCCCATAAGAAGCAGCCTCTGCTTCATGGCCATGGTCAAAGGAGTCAAATTAAACTGTACAGTAGTCATTTGTTTTTATATTGGAAATATTTCATTGCAAATATTTAGATAGTCATTATCCCCCATGACCAGAAAGGCGCTCCCCCAAATAGTTTGATTGAGAGGGTTTTACTATAAAAATAACGAAAGCTTTAAATCGAAACAATTAAAGATTGAAAGCCACCCAAACTTGACTTTGAGCACGACAAATAAGAATTGGGTTTAAGGCTGAATGAATCACACCTTAAGTCAAACCGAGGTTTCCCAGCAATGCAGACCTTGGTGTCCGCTGAGCCACATAGGCCACCCCCCAACAGCTATAATTAAGTGTGAAATTAAACAAAATATGAGGCAATGCTGCGCTGACAGTAGTGCACAAGCACAAATAACAAAAAAACTATATTCGTCAATAACACTGCCTTAAAAGGAAATGTATACAACAGGCAACGTTTCAGGCAATGGCTCTCCTTCACAGCCCATAATAAAAGTGTTTTCAGGAGGAATTCCTCGAAAGAAAACCTAATGGGCGTTGCAGCTCGTCAGTTTTGGAGGACGTCCACATGTAAGCGTGTAGAGAAAACTAGTGGTGTAGTACAAAGATAATGTACCCTTGGGGATGGGTTTGTAATAATATCATCTGCAAATGTACAAGCAAACGATGCACGTGTGCGAGCCCGCTTGTGTCCCAGCCACATCCACAGCAGCAGTGCCAAACAATTTTTTGTGAATGGCATTTTTTCACGGTTAATAATGACCAGAACCAAGACAACGCAACGTGTAAACGCTTGCCAACAAGGTTCAGAGAGAAGTCTTAAAAGTATCATACACAAACACACGGCCGTCAATATAATCCCCGTCCCCTTCTTTACACGAAGGAAGTGAAGTGTGGTGTGTGCGTACACAAAATACATTAAGCACAACTGTTTCATTCAGAAGTACTCACTGGGTTATTATTTCGTAGTGGAGAATAAACTTGCTAATGCGAGTCAGAATGGTCCCGTTTGTTTATTTTCAGTAACTTACCATTTTAAAAGTTGGAATTATTCCTTTTGCATAGGTGATTGGTTCACTACAATTCATGTAATGTTACAGTATTTTTTTTTTGTTGCCGAGGAGTATCTTTAATAGGGATGTTGCCACTTGCTTATTATTACGGCTATTAAGATTTGTCAGAAGCAACATGGCCACAAATGATAGCTCAATGAAGTGGCTTATCACGTGGACTTGCATCATGGCCAAATACTCTAAATGCATGTTTCTAAAATGTGGAGGGAAAAAACCAGAGGACCTGGAGAAAAATCCACGCGACCACGGGGAGAACAAACTCCACATATACAGCAGGCATCAGGGTCCGGATCGAACCCACCATCTCCGACAAACCAGGTGAAGTAGTGAACATCTCGCCACCGCGGCACGGAAAGCAATGAATCACAAATTATAATGTTGTTTGAGAGGATGCTATTTTGGGAGGACGTATTTTTTCATCCACGCAATTTTTTACAAGATGTAAATTTGACAGCCAGTTACAAAATCTGTGTACAGAGGTTAATTTATCTGCCAGATGCTTTATTTTTCACAGTCACCCAGCCACACATCTCTAACTTGGGCTGCCAATAATCATAAATAAGTACTTCTTCACAACTTAAAATACACAAGTTGAGGTTTCAGGTGATGGCATTGCCTTCAGAGCAGACAAAGACAGGTTAAGAGGATCATGACTTAGAGTTGAACAGAAAATGACAATGTCATGATTCTGAAAGGACTGAGAAATATAGAAAAATGTAATCACAATCCAAAATATGAAGTTCCCTTTACACATTAACGGAATAATTTATAACAGAATCGAGCGAATACATTGAAAACATTACATTTAAGTTAACTTAAAAGCATATAGCATATATTACCCTATATTATTATGCAACCTCCCAAGGTAGAAAGTCTTTCTAAAAACGCCAAAGGACAGTGAAGCAGAACAAAAGTGCGCAGAGCCATTCAGACAAAAACGACCGCAACGGAGGAAAGGAGCCGATACGCGTACACCGAGCAAGAAGGGGCCAGCGCGGGCACACACTCACCGGCTGCAGCTGATATCTCTGTGGGAAGCCCACCGACGGCTGCTGGTTGTAGTGCCCCGGCGGCTGCTGGCTGTAGGCACCGGGGGCGTTGTAGCCTTGTGGGCCGTACTGCACCGAGCCCTGCTGCCCGTACGCCGCCGCCGCCGCCGGATGCTGCGCATTGTAGTGCCCCTGGGGTTGTTGGCCATAATGTCCTGGCGGCTGCTGCGCGTGCTGGTTGTACGGCGCCGGCGGCTGCTGGTTGTACTGCCCTTGGTGCTGCTGCTGCTGCTGCTGCTGCGTGTTGTAGTGCCCCGTCTGCTGCTGCTGTTGCTGCTGCTGCGTGGCGTACTGCCCAGGAGGCTGCTGACTGTAGTGGGCTGGAGGCATGTGGGGCTGCTGGTTGTATTGGGTGGGTGTCTGCTGGCTGTAGTGGCTCTGCGGGTATGGCTGGTGCTGCTGCTGATTGTAGTGGCTTGGTGGCTGGTTGTAGTAGCCCTGCTGCCGGTGCTGTGGGTTGCCTCCCATGCCCTGCTGGTTGTACTGGGACACCATCTCCTGCAGGGGAAGACACAAAGGGATGTCCACATGTAATTGACCAGCCACCGTTAGAACGACACAAGCCACACCAACTATAACATCATTGGCATCGTCTCAGTGATATTACGATGTATTAATTCAGACTAAAATCAATTCCTAATCAATCATTCAATTCATTAATTGAATGTATTTAGCTCATGTCCGCCCCCCCCCCCCCCGCAGCTTCTGGAATTGCCACAAAAAACAAAAAAATGTTGCTAAAATTCTAAAATTGAATCGCAATTCTAAATCGTGACGATTCAACTAATCGATGGGGATGTGAATGATTATCAACATTTCATCTCCATCGGTGTTCACTGCTTTAATATCATCATTTGTTCATTTATGAACACCGAATAGCCGCTGGAAGCGAGTAGTAGATTAAAGAAGCGGTGACTAAAAAAGACCACGAAGATGACAGTCTACAAAAAAATATTTTGTCATGCGTTCATTAGACTTTAAATAAATAATGATTGCAACAGCTGTGTTTGAGGTAAAATAACACTCAATGTAAACTAGGACAAGTCAGAATTCCTGTCAAAATCTAGACACCCCCTCATCCGCAGTGGTGAGCAGCGAATCGCATGGCAAGAGAGGCTCCCCCACCTCAAAATCACCTTTTAAATTTCAACCATTATCTCGTAAAATCGAATTAGCTGTGACATGGCATCATTTCCCAGACGATGGTCAAGGCAGCCCAAAAATACGAGCAGGGGCGAGATACTCCAGGAAGAGAAAACATAGCGCCACAGCAACAAAGCATGATAAATAAATGCTAATGTGGTCGAGATGTCGGGAATGTGTAAATGAAGCCAGCATTGCTCCGAGGAAAGGGATATCCAATTAGGCACAGGTCAATTGCAAAATAGGCAACTTTTTTCAGGACATTAACAACAATCTTCACATTTTGTCGGAGACACGCGGACACAATCATCACCTATTATTATGTAGACTCTGTAGTTAAGTTCTTCCTCCCCCCCCTCATTTTCACACATTAATAACATTACACCGGTGACCTGGCATTATATAATACAATGCTCCAAAGCAAAGAGCAATCTGAAAGTTTGCGATGGCGGATACACTGAATGTTTTCAGTGCACGTCTGCCGGATATTGTCTCAAGAGTGGCTTTATTCAGACGACTTGCTTCTGTCTCGGGGAGAAGCCCTTTGGACCTTACAAGTGTTCAGGAAGGAACGATTTTGACAATTTCTCTAATAGTGGGTAATTCTTCACACAATGGTCTACTTGAGTGTCAGGTCATGCAGGTCCACACAAAATTAGCGGAGGGGTTTATCTCTCTAACAACGGTGCTCCACGAGCAACGGGTTTAGCCAAATGTTCACGATGTACGTTAACTGGTGAATCTTGAACCCCAAGGTGAGCGAGCACAAGCCGATCACTTCGAACGCCTTCTTGCCACGAAAAAACGAACACAGTTAATTTAATGGTCCCCCCCCCCACTTCCCCCCGAAGAATTCTGGTAAAAAAATCAAGACATTTTTTTTATAAAGCAGTACTCCCTAATTGGTCACGCAAAACAGTTAAGCCCGAAATTACGTGCAGTCAATGCACACCAACATACGTGGACAAACATAAATATGCAAGAAACGGATTAAGTATGTAAAAGGATACCACTTAAGAGCTCTGCCATTCCTTTGCGCGTGCCTTTTTTTGCTTTAAAAAAAATGCGGCAATGCCACTGATAATCGGATGCGATTGGCCGACTATTTTCGCGGAAAAAAAAATCCCGGTGAGCCAGGACTCACGGGAAATACTCGAGCAGCCACACAATCGTTCACAAAAAGGTTACACCGCACGGTGGCCCATTTCAGCGTCTTCCCAAAAAGCATTTGCAAAAAAGAGCCAATTCCACAAAAATGTCAAAACATTTAAAGCCAAGCCACCCACCGAAAAGTACTCGATTTACGTGACCTCAAAGGGCCCCCTGAAATGAAAAAGCCTGCTCATACAAGAGACAAGACGTAAATAAATAAAAAACAAACGTGATACAATGCTTATTTTGACTTTTCCGTATGGAAGCGATCCTCAAGCCTGTGCAAGCAATTTCATCTGAATGCATGGGAGGCAATTGCCCCTCATTTTCCAACCATTTCTTTCATAGCCTTTGCCTGCCCGTGCGCCAGGCCTTGCACTCAGAAGTCTGCTGGAAATCAGCGGCATTCCGTAACAACACGCAGAGGTATTGGCTAGACCTCCACCAATGTGGCCAAATCGCTCTGAATGAGCCCAATATCGTCAAGATCTCGGAAGCTAAAGATGATTGATCCTGGTTAGTATTCGGATGGGAGACTGTCTCTGGAAATACTAAATGTTGTAGTCTTGGACATGTGAGGTGGTTAAGAGATGGCAGGACAGAACTGTACTCAGAAACTGTGGTTTTACTAACATTCATTCAAATAACTATCCAAGCCTCCAAACCAATGCAGGCCACTGCTCAAAAGAAAGACTCTGCAAGGATTTTCCTGGGTAAGTAAAGAGCATTATTGCATTCAAAACTCTACCATTCCCTACTGCTCCCTTACCTGCTGGTGAGGGTAGCTCATGGGGTTGCCAGGCCCAGGCGGCCGAGATGGCATGCCCTGGGTCGTCGAGCCGTAGCGGTGTGGACCCCCACCCGGAGGCCCGTACTGGCCCTGCCCCGTGTAGCCAGGGCTTGGGCCACCGTACGCCTGACCCTACACACGCGCGCGCGCGCCACACGCAGCTTTACCACCAGCCCCCACTCAATGTCCTGCCAATTTTATCCAACCTCGGGGTGGGCTCTGCAACTCGGGGGGTTTGGCAAGTGCTTGAAAAATGTTTGTTTTTCACAGTTGACGGAGCGAACCCCAAGGCTACCTGGAAAGATAAGAATTTTATACGCAAGAAATGTGTTTGAATTGCCCATGATGTGTAATCAAATCGTCAAAAGTCAAAAGTAGTTCTTGCTTTAATCAGCCAGTCAGTTCATTCCAAGCAAGGCCCAACAAATGGCAAGTAGTGTGCAACACCTGGTTACAGGCCTGAGCCAATGGGGAAACTACCACATTCCTGCTGTGGTGACAAGTCGAACCATAAAACAACTACTGTGGAATTACCAAAAATAAAAAATATGTTTTTCTATAATCAAGTAGCCAACCATCAAAAAGCGGTGGAGCAGTGGCGCTCAGGATAGCGCACTGCTCTATGAATTCAGCGAACCAGTTTGATTCCGACTTAAACCTTTCGTGACTGCACGAATTCATATTCTTGGTTCTTTCTGTAAATTCACGTAGATAGAAAAGAAAAATTTAATTAAAAATAAAACCAAAAAACCACGACGTTTCAATCGCAACAAAAGCGGCCTTCATCAGACGGAGAGATGACCGCTTGTGTTGCGATTGAAACGTCGTGGTTTTTTGCTTTAATTTCAAATAAAATTTTATTTTTATTTTCCATCTACGTGACTTTACCGAAAGAACCAAGAATACAGTTTGATTCCCTTGCCACGGCTAACCTTGGTAGCGAGTAATATCTGAAGCGCTCCTGGGCACCACCCCCCCTTCTTCAATCTACATTGACCAGCATGGTGAAGTATGGTCAAATTCCGATGACCACAAGGCATGGGGAGACCTTCATCCAGCAGTGGACTGATAAAAGGCTGTACATTGTGGTGTGAAAGTTTGAGTCAACACCAACCAGAATTTTCACTTCCTCTTTAACCACAGCACTACCCAAATTAATTAATTTACTTATAATAATGCTGCAAGCTAAATCCAGCATCTACTGAAGTCCACACACGATTTAAGTCAAAGTATAAATCTCATGAGAGCAACTTCCCTCTATCAAAAATCAAGCAGCGTTCCCAACACGCCATGATCATTATCAAGAGGAACACTGCGTTCATGTGAATAAACCTGTGTGCGTTAAGCAATTCCGGCGTACCTGAGCGTGGTCAGGGAAGGTGCCGGGCGGCTGCTGCCCATTTCCACCTGGGTATGGAGGAGCTCTTTTGGCAACCATGGAGTCCATCACTCCCATCTGCGCACACACATGGAGACAGCACAGAAAACACACGCTGTAACAATGGCCACTCCCGCCAGCTTGGGACGACATCTTCACATGTGCAGCCAACAGAACCTGCAACAGAGAAGCGTCATACAAAAATATTTAACTTGCGCGTGATTATTAAAGCGCACGATATCGGTACACCTGTGGTGAGATGTTTGTTGAACAGCCTTCAAGGGCACAACTGGGATGCATCTCATTTATGTTTTCGTTTCTGCATGCGTGCACACATTCTTTTTTGTCTCCCCAGCAGGGTCCAAAACGGTCTTGCGGAAGCACGAATGCTTACAACGTGAAATCACAATTTTAACCGTAGTGATGCGATGGGCTTCATTAAACAGCGCCTGACAGCACCACTATCCTGCAATGAGGCTGACATCTCTGGCAGCACTACTGGGGTGGGCAAAGTGAGGCGCGTTTAACAAGCGCTTGCAGACTACCCCTTTGTGCGGATGAGAAGATGCTGTGCCAAGTGCCCAACAACATCACTCCACAATAAGCCACCCAAGATTAATGAATGAGAATTTACTTAAAATCTTCTAGAAGGCACTCATCTTAAACAGTAACATGGTGTGGTGTTTATGTTCAGAGCCTCAAGGGGCATCTTGCCTGGGTCAATGGTGTTGAAGGCCAGTGGTTTGCACGACTGTCACTTAACATTCACGTTTAATAAAAACACATCATGGTAGGGGCACAGAGAGACCGTTGCACACACTAGTACTTTACATGACCACCTATTACGAGGACAGCAAAGATGTAGTGCTAACATCTTGCCTTTGTCTCCCCAAGCACTAAGGTTGACATACACCCATTCTAGTTTGAGGTGACCTACAATAGGACCATCATTTCTGCTCTACAGATTTAAAATGTTGTTTAGCCTCTTGTGCTACGTAGGGGCTCTGCAGATCAACATCGGTCAGCAGAATTGTTCAAAACAAACCAACTGTCGACCAGTTTCAACTTTGTGGTCCCATCCGAGGTCTGGCTGTGTAAAGATTGCCGGGTTAGGCAGATGTCATCAAGCGTAGTAACATTGTAAAAATGTATTATTTCGTTGTTGCACATTCTGGGTATAAACCTGCATTGTTTTCCAATAAAAAAAATTATCTTCGTCTGTCGGCATACTGGCCTTCAAGAAATGCTAACCAGCAGCTTTTATTTAGACAGGAAAACTATAAATTGGTTTCAATCCGTTGGGTTTCATCAGCAGCGAGCTTTGTTAAATATTGCTGGTTTGTAATGTCATTGTATGAGGCTCAGATCAAATTCTGATATTAATTGCCGATGGTTTTCTGCATCACCATTATGAACCAAACCCTAAGTAACAGGATAAGCAGTGCAGTAACTTCAAATACTGCTCCCAAGCACTCACAGTCCATGGTCAATCAACTGCTGGGTGAAGGCCTCACAACTTTAGTCAGCACACGGTTCCTCAATAACCAAAAGCCATCTCACTCCTGAAGCAGAGTTGATCTCATCACTGCATTTCCAAATGGTCATCTGCTCCTTTGGCAACCATTCCATATTCTCCTTCGACCGTCTCTTTCAACGGCAATCATCTCTTGATGGCCGATGGAAGAGACAGAGACGTCTTGCCTAAGCCCTGTTACTTTTATACAGCACCAATTATGTCTAATTTTCATTTGGTTAATGTGTTCCTCTGTATTTATCTCAATGTCATTTGCAAGCATGCTTTTCTCCATGTTTCTGTGCACTATTCAGATTTCCTTCCGTTTTCTTTTGCAGTAGAATTGCAAACTATTAAAGAAATTTAACGTTCAAAAAGGATTCCACGCACAATGTATGCTACATTTGTTGTGATGCCCAGTGTGTTGCCACTTGTGTTCAATAAGCAACAATCATTGCAAAAACACAACCACACATTAACCGGGCTCCAGAATCATCCCTTCGCTCACACCAAAATTATCCACTTCAAATTATGCACATTTTCCCCACACAATATTGGTCAATAGGTGGAGCAACTTTCTGTTTGCATCAGCGTCTTGTTATGCCCTTCTCTCTTGTAGCTCTTCGTCTGTTTGTCCACCTCTGTGTGGCCATTACTCTATATCTCCCAAGTCTCTTTATGCTTCTCTCCCCATCTCAGGTGGGCCCCAAAGCAACTCCCCCGCCTGGGTCATTGTGCATCCACGTGTGTCCATCACTCAACATTTGCACACTAATGCATTTGTGTCCGCATCTCGTGGTTCCTTTTCACGTCTCTTGCTCAATGGCCAATGCATGTGTGCGTCGAAAAATCTTAGGCCAGCGAAGCCAGAGTCAAGTGGAATCGCGTGATCAACAACAAAATTAACCCCCACCCCCCCGAATGCTCGATTAAGGAACCACACAATAAAAACGGCCGCGCGAGTTTGAGCGGTAGTTTTTGCCGAGAATTTACGAGTGCCTCAATGTGTATAGTAACCACGGCAATGGATATTGGATTTCAAAATGCTTGTCTGTAATTCATCTGACTTGCCCTCCCCTCCTTCCCGCTTGTGCTCTCTCTCCCCCCTCCTTCCTGCTCGATCACCATCTCTCAGAGGCCGATTGCTCCAGCCTCTCTCTCCCTCCTTCCCCCCTTTGGCTCCCCTCCCACCTCTCCATCCGTCTAACCCCGTGCCAAGAATGCAGCACCTCTGGAGCCATCCACTACTCCAGCAAAATAATAAGCCGGCGGCCGCCGCGTGGCTAATCTGCATAACTCCAAGGTCGAGTGTTCTGCCGCCCTTCCCCCAACCCCACTGCCTGAAACTTGACAGCCCCGGGGACTCTCAGACACCGCTGGACATTGCACCGAGCTTGAAACACAATAGCCCATCGGCGTGGCGGCTTAACCCTTTCATTTTCATTGTTCTGCCGCGTGCGCTTGAAAAGACTGTTTGGACACGGATGAGAAATTCCTCAAGTCTGGCCAATGAGGGGGTGGGGGAGGTAAGGATGCTGCGAGTATGGTGGAGGGAGGGGGCAGTGATTTGGTATAAGGAAGAAGACAGAAAACAAGTTTGGCTGCATATTTACGAAGGGTGAACGTCTGTGCAAAAAAACCGGGCGCTCAATTAAACAAGGCATGTCACAAGCCACTCGCGACACGCACCAACGCACACCAGCAACACTACCCAACGTTTCAAACCTATCCACGCGCGCACACACACTGCTTCCGACAAGACGTACAGCGCCGTGATTATCTCAATTACTACAGTCTAATTCCTGAATATAAATGAAATAATATTTCAAATATTGACCCACACGGAGGTCTGTCTGCCTCTAAGAGATGTTCAACCCCAATAGCCAAGCTTTGACGATATCAACAACCAGCAAGCAAGAATTAAATCACCTACAGTAATATCAATACAACCAATGTCGATGCTGTGACATTACCGAGCTGGACAACAAAAATAATTTACGGCAATTGTTAAGTACTTTAGAACAGCCAGCCGTAGGGGGGGTGGGGGAAGAACAAGTTCAGAGCTCGCGGTTGTGTGACGACGCTTGCCCCCCCTGGCCGGAACACAGAGCAAAGAATGTGAAAATGGCAGCGTGTGTGGTGTGTCAGCAGTCACACAAGCGCGCACACCACAAAACGAAGACAAAGATCCCCCGTATAACCTTAACAGATTGTTGGGGCAAGTGCTATTAGCGAGTAGCACCGATGAAGACCGGCACGGCACACGAGGGGGGTGGGATGGCCAGCACCACGCCCGTCCGCCTTTGTCTCCCCAATGGCGATGTTTACAGCACCGCACTCGGCACCAGGACCAGCTCGGATAATCACCACTGGTGTTGGCCGTGAGCGGGAATCAAACTCGGGTCGCCCAGGGTTTGTAGCGCAGCGCGCGCTAACCACCACACCACCGCTCCCCACAAATGCGCACAACAAAAACAGCAGCCAAGCCCACCATCACCAGTCCTTAAAACCCCGGCCGCTCCAGTACCCCCCCCCCCCGATGGTCGGGTGCTCTCGGCGTTTTAACGGGAGGCACACACACTGCCCCCCCCCCGCCTCTCTCACTCTCATTCATAGGGGGCAGCCCCATAGCCGGCTCTTCCCACCCAGCGGCAGCAGCAGCAAGTCACACCGTGAACACAACCGCCATTTTAGGAGCTCCCAGGCACTCGATTCAGAGCAACGCACGGGGTGTGTGGAAGGGAAGGAGCGAGCCGAGCCCGTAGATGGGAGCGGCGACATTGTGGCGACCCGTACGAGGGATGGCATGCCTCCTCCACGCACGAACAACCGCATCAGCATTGCAAATCCTATTCATCTAGCAGTATGTGATCATGGCTACCCCCCCCCCTGCAACCCCCCCCCTCAACCCCTTCCACCAACACTACCCGACTGACAACCGACGATGGTTGAGATTCTAGCAACGAAAACGCATCTTGTGGAAAAGCCAGCCTGCCGTGCTCAGAATCGAGGTTGTGGGATTATAACCGGAGGGGAAGTGGGGGGGGTCAAGAAAGGTTTCCCCCCCCCCTATTGTATTTCAATCATGTATTTTCTATAACCAAAAAAACCCCTGTGTTCATTCATTTTTTTGTGTAAACATTAATGTTCACGCCGTTGTCTGTCAAGTCTGCTCCCCTTGGCTAGAGCGAGGTGACACAGACGGCGAAACCAACAAAAAAAGAGAAACCACGCACGCTCATCTCTCTCTCGCCGCCTTCACCGACAAAATGATCACCAACCCCTCCCACCTCCGACAAAAGTTTATGTTTCCAAATGCACAGTAGGGTTGTTTACGCTGTCAAGATGCGTGTCAACATCAGCCGCCACGTGCGGACGGAGCCCACTTAAAAGTCAATAGCCCATATGCGGAGCAGCTGATACTAATTTTACACAGCTAACATCTACCGGTATTAAACACGCCGGGATTTTTCGCGACCAATATTATTCATGGGTTACATCGCATGAATATACAATGCGTCATTAAACCACTGCCACCCGACAGCCAATTAAGTAAGGTTTGCTCACATGTTCACCTTGCATATTTACGAGATCTAACCCCAAAAATAACATCTACCCAGGCACATTCTATTTATTCATCCTTGTAAACTATTATCAGACATCCATAATACAATTTTTTTGGGTTAGATCGCTTAAATATAGATGTCCTTCAACCTGCCACTACCCGAAACAGCCAATTAGTAAGGTTTTTCACGTACAGCACACCGGTGTTGGAGAGCAAATCAACAACATTTCCAACATTTGCAGTCACGAAAGCTTCAAATCAAGATTCCAGTAAGATTTCTCCAAAAATGTGGCTGGCCGCCTGAAGATGCTAGCTATAATTACTGGCCAAACGTCGTACTCAGATTGTAAATGTTGTGGATTTGCTCTCCAACACACCGGTGTGCTGTACTAATAACGAATTGGCATGTTCTGTTTACGTGCCAAACCTCACTAATTAATTGGCTGTCGGGTGGTGGTTTTAACGACACTATTATATATACACGATCTAACCCAAAAAACCTGTCGTGAAAGCCGACGTGTTAAACTATTATCAGACACATTCCACCCACAATGGATTGAGTATTCGATGTATTTCAATAATTGTAACATTTAGAACACCGCCAACCAGCAAGGATGACCATGTAAAAATAAGTAACCCAGAAACGTTCAATTGTGCTCTGAACGTGTGAACCAAAGACAGCAGTGTGATTAAGGATTAGAGTTAGTCCTATTAACTTGGATGGCGAAAGTAGAAGCAATATATTCAAAGTATGCAATTAAAAAGTTGATTTATTTTAAATTAACATTTGAGATTTATATATTGAAGTTAATTTAAGATTTTTTAATGCAGAGCCTTTAAATTATTTTTTTATGACAAAATGTAACTCCTTATTGCAAGTAGGGCACACACCGCAACGACAGGAAATGACAATTTCCAAAAGCACAAAGAAAAAAATTTACTTGACAAAATATAACATTCAAATATTTAGCATTTCAAACCTTTTGTAGAGGCGTGATATACTGAAAAAACTGTGGAGCTTAAACAAACAAGGCTACGTTATTTATATCAAAGAAGCGGATACAATTATAAATTCAGCACATCTAAAAGTATATTAATCTTTTTTTATGTTTAACTCCATAGGTTTCTTTATCACATCTTCACTTGGGATAAAAACCACAACTATATTGTTTCTTGCCTGAAGCAGGAGGATGTTTTAATCGCAATCGAGTTTTTTCTAACAAAGCTATTACAATTCCAGACGCAATAATGTTGCTCTGCTCTGTTACAATGCCATTTAGTTTGGAATACTGCTAGCAAAGTGTTACTACAACAGGTAACAACGCCTTTAAAAATGCACCGAATTAAACTGATGTTTTTGTTAACTAGAGATGTAATAATTCAACCATACAACAATTTGATTAATTTCCATGATTCGGGTTTATATGGATTCTATTTTTCATAATTTTTATTTTGTTTCTGCAAACTTATTATTCATCCAGTATATTGTAATTCGTTTCAGTATCCTAAAATTAACTTATCATTTGCCTACATCTTGTCATCGATTTCTACACGTACCAATTCAATGAAAAGCATACACTGAGCTCAAAAGTAAACTTTAATGTCCGAATCACTACATGCCTATGTCATGAACTGAAGTTGTTAATTTCCTTTGTATATCATAAAAAAAACGGTAATATTAGTATAAAACATTAATAATGACAAACTCCAAAATCTCAGTATATGGCAATCACAATAATCTATTAGTTTACAAGTATTGCAGTGATGCACAACCATCTTTTTAAGATTATTTAAGAACTGATAACGTGGCCACATGGGAAATGGTGGTACATTCATATTTTCCTTCAACAAATGTTTCCCAACAAAAGTGTCAGGGTACCGATGTGGCATATCGTGATAATGGGCTGAAGGCAGGGGCTGATTTAGTTACCAAAAGAAAGCCAGAAAATTTCACACAAAGCCAACAAAAACACCACACTGCTCTGCTCTACTAAACTCGGGCTCCAAAGAGCACATGAGCAGGTCGAGGTGAAGATGAACACTTATCAGGGCCCAGCAGGGGGCCCCATCCGCAGGAGGAAAGGCCCTAACACCCTAACAAGACCGTGCAAGAAGCACAGGCGCTGCCAAAGGAGGTGAAATTAGTTCCGGAAACCAAAAACACGGGGGCATTCGCAGTTTGTTACTTTCTCCTTCTTGGCACAAAGTGCCAACAAAGACTACACGACGCCAGGCAACACGTATTATTAATTCTAAAAAACATTGCTGCCGTGTATTGACCATCTCAACCAAATGATATTAAATTACTGACTTCAGGAATTAAGAGACGTTGACTCAAGAAGAAATAGCACCAATTTAAGGTTGACAATTATTCACCCAACGTATTTCACATCACTTAATTTTCAATTAATATTGGCGAGACAGTGTGAAATGTTTTTTTAGATATGGTGTACTTTTTAATCACTCGTTTTATTAGAGGAGAGACCCTTACGATAAACAACTTACTCGTTTTATGTCTAGCAACGGGGATTTTCATCCAAATTCATTATGCAGTGTACCACACACACAAATACTGAAGGGATACGAACATTATAATTCCTGACAAATTAATGTCTTGAGCTAATTAATTCACAATTAGGCAAATCTGTTTGTAGCACAAGGAGCACTTTCAGCAAATGAAATAATTCCACTTTAATTAGCCAAATGAGCCAGTCCAGGTTTTCATGCCTGCCAAAGGCCATCTTGGCCAATATATTTAATGGGATTTGCGTGGGAAAGCCACCAATCATTCAATTAAGTCTTTTGGCCACACCCGACGTTAGGGTGCATGGGGAAAAAACGAGCAGTGTTATTGCTGCTGCTTTGATAGCAATTTTTTTACAGGGTGCATTTTATGGTTTGTTTACATTTGGGTTGTTTTATTTTAGTAAATTAACTCAAAAAGGAGGTAAGACAGGCTGCTCAGGGGGCTAATAACAAGTCGGATAATGGAGCAGGCACATCCGCTTCACAGTGTACAAGTCCAAATTTTAGCTACCCCAGTGCTTAAACTGGTTATCGTACGTGTAACAAGTTCGTGGTCCAGATGACAACAAAAAATCTAGTTCAATTGGTCTGTCACTCAATTTTACATACTCCAGCTCTTAAGGATTATACATTTCAGTTTTGGCATGTGACTTTCTTTTAAAGGGCTAACAAACAAGATGTACCACACAGGACCGGATTAGGGTCTATTGAAGGGATTCAGAAATAGTTACGTGATGTAATCTTCCGAGGCTGTGCTCTTGACACAGGTGACGCACAGTGCTCAAAATAAAAGTTCCAAACAATCGTTTTCACCTCATGACATGATGTAAACAGCATACTGGGCGTACACGGTGTACTATAGTGGGAGAGAAGGTAAAAGCAAAACTGCCATTAATACTAAGAAGACAATATCGCAAATTTATGGAGTTATATAGTTGATGTAATTTATCGGAGATAGATTCGTGTCGAGCATGGCTGTGTGCTTAAGGGATGCGACACTCACGACACTCCCTTTGGGAGATGTCGCCAATGCCCACTACAAACGTCAGAAAATAATGAGGACGCTTTGAACGTACATGCCAACGCAGCTCGGCTATCATCGGAACCCAGATACCCACGGCATATACCCGAGAATATGCCATTGACCTCTGACCTCCACCGAGTCTGAAACGGGGAAGAAATCTCTAGTTTAGTTCATTGCTGCATGCAATGGAGCATATATATATCGAAGAATGTTTGACTACAACATTAATTTTGATAACCACTACTGGATAAAGGCATCCTCACGCCATCGTCCAAGGTTGTTACGACCATGATTCACCATGCCGGTCAAGGGGAAATGGGGGGTGCCCAGGACCAGTTCAGATATCAATTACCAACAATGTATGGGTGTCCCTGGGAATCGAACTCAGCTTCGTCGAGTTCATAATTCAGTCCCCTAACCAGAGGTGGGACAAAGTCATTGTTATGCAAGTCCAAGTCGAGTCGCAAGTCATCAAATTCATGACTCGAGTCTGACTCGAGTCCAAGTCACATGACTCGAGTCCACACCTCTGCCCCTAACCAATGCGAGCACTGCTCTACCCCCCATATACATTATGTTTAGCTTGTTTGAGTAAACCAAAAAGCTTTGCATTTCAAGTCGTCAAATTCATACATACAAACGTACATGCGTAAACCACGCACATTTGCACAATTGTATTCTGGGTAACGCAGGCATCGTGGGCTACATGCGGGACGTGGGCAAGAACAAATAAATAACTTTCGCAAGTTTCGCTAAAAAAATTATTTAAAACCAGGTGACAACCCATGCAGATCTGTCTTGCAAAGGGAGGCTAATTAAATGGAAACGTTTTGCAAATCCCCACCAATTCAACATTTATTTTAAGCCACTCGTACAGTGTTTGAAGACATGGTATATAATTAAACACCGTTCACTTCAATCACGCACGGGCCACTGGCACACACCATATGCTTGTATACATTAAACATTAAATGCCATATGCTCCCTATTTATTTCCCTATTAAACCCTCTATAATTGCTCAATCCGGATCCAAAAAGACAATTGACATTTTTGGCGGGGGAGTCCCACCGTATTTCAAAGACGTACAAAAAACAGTAAACAACATCTTGCGAAGAGTGCCGCCTAGTGGCTCTCAGATGCTACATTAAATTTAAACGAACAAACAAAATGATGTGGGGGGACCACAGAATATCCTCTCTGCAATGGGTGAACCGTGACGCGGCGGTGCGCAGTGGGTTAGCGCCCAGAACTACGAACCTTGCAACCCAACTTAGGTTCCCAGCCAAGGCTAACCTCAGTTTTGAGTGGTTTCTGAACGAGTCCTTATCTTCTTATATATGAGCTATCATTTGTGGCCAGGTTGCTTCTGAAAAAGGTAATACCTCAGTGGGCTTTGCCCGATAGTATGGGGATGGTTTAGTTTTACTTGTCTGTGTTTGGGTGATGTTTACTTTTGTTGTACTTTGCACACTATCATGTTTTTGTATTGTTTGTTGTTGTAACGTTCTTACCCGCCCCGACTGGACATCTGTAAATAAGAGCTTTATAGCTCATCGCATTCCTCCAGTATAAATATTCTGATTCTTATGGATTTCTATAGCACCTTAGTCCAAGGCCCCCCCTCTACCCCACACTGACCAGTGTGGTCAAGTATGGTAATGACCGCCACTGACCAACAGAATGATAAGGCTTTCTTCATCCAGCACTGGACTGACACGTCTGTCAATTACGTGTCTCAAGCTCAACGGGGGCTTGACTCGGGGAAATAAACATCCGATCCAGATTAGATTACAATTATAATGGGTTAACCGCGGCATGTATAAAAAAAAGAACACGTCGAGCAGCAATAGCCTCTGAAAAGTCACAAGGTTCCAACAAAATTAACACAAACTGCAGTAACAAATCTCAGCGGGGGTCATTACGTCTCCGGAGGAATAAACTCTGCCATGGCCAGACTGAACAAGTGCACGATTAGGGTAATACACTCATATTTTCATTATGCTCCTCGTTTTTTTTCTTCTCCAAAATGTATGAAGGCACCGAACATCAAACTCCCAACATTTTCTTCGTGACTGCAAGAAGACGTGGAAGGGAGGGGTGGAAAGTTTATGTCACGCTGGGAGCACAGCCAGTTGCGTGTACAGTGCGATGCCCAACTTGGCTCATTATTGAATTTCGGCAGCCTGGCCCGTTGTCTTCAGGGCCTAATGAATGGGCGGCCACTTTGAAAAATCAATAACGCATTCTTACTTCATTTACACAGCCAATCGTCTACGAGAGCAAGCAATCATCAATTATGGTGTTCCAAAGTTTCTACGGTCACAAAAAACAGTTTAGCCGGGGCCCAAATGGATTTTCTCTTTTTAAACACTATCCACAGGCACATACTATTCTTCCACTGGGCTGCACCGACGCTGGCAAGGGCGTGCATTATCGGGAAAAAATGTTTACGTGTTTTGTTTGGCAAGTGGCACTGGATAAGTTGTACCGGCACCTGTCGGGCAATAAGGCGTGGAGATACACATGCGCAGGGGTGAGAGATTAGGCTCGTGCACGTGCCCCCTTTAATCCGGAGAATCTTACCAGTTACAACAAGCAGAAGGAAGTATATGTCCAACTTTAGGAGCCCATTCATTTGCTTATCTCAAGATTTATATTTTAAGCTACCGAAATTGCTAGAATGCTGCGACCCGCCCCAGGTCCGGCCTCCTCCAGTCTCTCATTTACGATTGTAGTCGGTTCTCCTGTTGCAGTCACAAATATTTTGGAATTCCCAAGGAGCTGTTTACGGAGGGGAGGAATAGGGAGGGGATGGCTCGCTATGCGAAAAACCTGGCTTTTCCTGCTACCTCTGCCAGTACAAAAATAAAAACAAACAAAAAACTACGCCAGTTCTGTGCAGTCTACGCGAGTGGTATGGAAGGGAAAAAGGTTTTAAAATTAGCTGGTGTTGACCAGATATTAGCACATGTAACCCATGTGTATTTCTAACGCATACCACTCCGCATTAACGTACATCCATTCGTGAATGTGAAATCATGTTTTGAATTCTGGGTTTTCGGCTGATGGACCAGCTTCACTTTGTGGCCTATAAATAATGAAGAGATTATGGGGAGACAGATTGTTTTTTATAAGTCTCCATTTTCAGCACATGTCCCGTTCTTGTTTGGCATTTAAAACAATGACCAATAAAGCATCATGCTTTGAATACTGACCTGCCAACATCACTGTAAAAAAACCGAAATGGAAAATAAATGTTGTGAGAATTCAAGACGAACGTGGCTATGCCCCAAGATAGACCAACAGAAACCGAGCGTCCGTTTCCAGCTAAACCTGTCATTAGCAGGAAGAACCCTCCTGATCCGTACAGAAACACCAACAGCTCTTCTTGACAAGTACGAGTGCTTAGGCATTTTTTATACATTAGAGGTTTTGAAGGCACCCGCACATACATTTATTAGCAATCCACGATACATTGTTATAAATTTACAATTTCACGTTTATTTTCGTGTCGTTATGTTTAACGTCATTTTTTCCCCCATTCGTAAAAAAAAATGCACACGATCGTTAATTTGTTTAAAGACACTTCGATAGCATTGGGCAGTAACTTAAAAAAACAAACCCACGTGAAACGGTCATTTAAAAACTTCGAACGCCACTATCCTGCCCTAAAATGTGTGCGGTTGCCCTTGATTCGGTCATGCCCCATCTGTGAGCACAAAATGGGTGACAGTTGCAGAGTCAGGGAAATAAATATTGCGAGCCAGCAGGGGGAGCCCGCCAGAGTGCAGAGCCCGACCAAAAGATGGCAATGCAATAACCCACTCCAACTGCGCACAATGTGGGGATACGAAAATAATTTTCCGATCGAGTATTTGTAACATTCAAAAAGGAGTAAATTTAATGCAACTAAATGGCACACAAAGCCAGTCTCAACCTCAAAACTTAATGTCAACAACAATGCTTTCGATTTACCTAACACATACAGTGTAAAACTGCACTATTTTTTTTATATATTTTTAACCTGCTTCAAGTCCACATATTAAGCCATTTACGGCTGTGATGAGCAAGGATGGAGTGACGTCATAATAGCCTGGCACGAAACCCACTCTGCCACAGGCTACGAAGCAAAGACGCGCCAGACATGCATTTTGCATTTGAAATCAGTTTAAGGTCCAAGCTGGCTCGAGGCTCCTTGTAAGAGGGGGGAGGCCAAAGATTTCTGAATGTGCAAATCTGGTTGTTAGTCGTCATAAAAATGCGTGAACGTCTACGATAATGTGAACGGAAATATCGTCCGAGCGAAATGGTTCAAATCGAAATACTGAACTATATTCCCATTTTTCTTTTTGTTGTATTTGTTGTGCCGGTAAACCCCCACATGCCAAATCTATTTAAGGGCACGAGTCGTGAAATACATGGGGGGCACTAGGTTGTTTTCATATTATGTTACTGCCGAGGCTGACACCAGTCTAATATTTATAGAGGTCAGCTGGCCTGTTAACATTTCACATTCAAGCAGGGCCGTCATAAGCCCCATTGTAAATAAACACCAAATAATGCGGGGCCCGTTGCCTTATTGACTCTTAACAACGTCGGGGTCACTGCTCACCAGTAATTGTCAACAATCAAAAGACTACAAAGGAAGCCTCAAGCTGTCCATCATTCACAGGCAGTCACTTCCTACCGGTGCGTTGTGAAGCGCACGTTTTTGTAAATCAACATAATTAAAATGTATAACGCGCATTCCATCCTAGGATCCCTATGAGCAAATGCATGAAAAGCAAGAAGCAAAAACAGAGCCAGGGCAACCGACCAAACTGAAGAGGGAAGGCCACTTTAAAGACATGGGTTTTCAAAGCAGACTTTTAAAAAAATCTACCGACTCCGATTTCCTGATTTCAAGTGGCAAGGCGTTCCATAGCTTGGGTCCCACGCTAACAAAAGCGCGATCACCAAAAGAGAGCAAAAACATGCGTTCCACGTATTTTAGATAAACAACTTCGGCTAACTTTCCTTTCATGCAAGCAGATGAAACTACAAACTTCTACGTGGTGCCCAGAAAAACGAATAACTACTGCAGCTCAAAATATTAAATGGGTAGTCCTAACCAGGTGAGGTACGTAAACATTATTCCTTTTTTTGAAGCGAGCAATTTGCACCTACTAGAATACACCGCTCTATGGCTGGCATCCAAGACCAACTGTATGCACAAGTAACATCCAAAATATCCAGGCAAATTGTAAAAGGCTCGTCGAGTATTATTAAACAAGGAAAACGTGTGAAATGCTGAAAGCTGTATTGAACTCTCCCCAGCGGAGTGACTGCCTGACCTGCCCATGACCACGAGCTGTGTTCTCTCGCCTACATCAAAATGATGACGAGTTATTCCTGGATTTCAAAAAGGAGGGTTTTGCATTCCTGATATAATAGCTAATTAGGCCGTGAACTTAATGTGAATTAACAAAAAAAATGTGCTTGTGAATTAGCGGCAGTCAAGCATTCTTCGCCTTCAGGAGGCAAGTTCTTTGCTCCGGAACCACCCCGGTGAGAGTTAACGGCATGCGTGCCTAAATTGTCGGTTCGCACAAGCTTTCCTTCGCCACTAACAATTAACGCAACACCTTCCCCTTCCCCAGTCGGCACAAACCCCCAGGAGTACTCCCCTCAGGTGAGACATCGGCTTCCTTCACGTTGACAAATGGCGTGCGCTTGCAGAGCCCATCCAGGACTACACCTAAAATAGGCGCCATCCTAGTTTTTTTTTGTCGAGTATAATTAATGTACGCAAAATTAAGTGCATTTTAAATATGCAGTGTATCCAGCAAATGTGTCCATTATCAACACTAAATTGTTCATTTTTTCAAACATGCATGTGACATTTTGTGGATTTTTTATTCTTACTATATACCTTTAATTTTATTGTCCAGAATAGACAAACAATTAATTCCAAATTTTCGAAAGTGCTTAAGTGCAGCGAGTAATGATGATCCCATGACTGCACCTGCATCATCAATTCAGTTGGGCGATAACATTTTTCCCCCACCTCGCCATACTTCTGGTGACTTGAATGGCCACAGGGTAGAAATCGTAACAAGCAGGATTTGTTATTGCACATCGTTGGTGTAATACGTCCAGGTATGAAATACTGAATTATGCACAATCCTCCACCATCGGGTAATCAACCTATAGAAAATATTATTACATCAAACACATTGCCCTTGGTAAATGTAAATGACAGTTCGCCACATTCAGTAATGCAATTCAAATCAAAAACAGCGCAACAAATGTTCAATACCAACTGCTTTTGTAAATGCATTACGGGGCAGGGCACTGTTTATTAGTGTGCAAATTGAACCAACTCAACGTATTTAGTTGGTCTGAACCCGCATTAGAAGCCAAGTTCAATCCTTTAATTTTGTTAGGTCATTTGCACAAGCTTGCACCCACCCAAACATCCCGATTATAAACATCTCGGTGGAGTCACGCCGGTGTTTCCTTACACCATTTGATTGGCCAAGATTGTCAAGTCGTTTGAACATTCATTTTTTATAGTATACAAATGACATCATGAATAATATAATAAGCGCATCAAGAAGCGCAGTCTTTGCTAATTGTTTTAAAGCACAAGTTGCTGATAAATTCATGCTGTTAATCAAAACTGAGAATTTCTAAAACTAAACACTGAAAAATGAAAAACAAAATTAAGAGCTTCCAAAATGTTAACTTTAAAACCAATCCCAACTACAAACTATTTTCATTAAGGATGCATGTAAGGATGCATGCCTAATCAAACAAGAATGTGAACCTGGACTGAATAAAACTTGTAGTTTTATCTCTGAATCTGGATACACTGCTTTAAGGCTTAAGTGAGATTCAACACGCCAGCCTCGCCTCGAAAGTAAGCTGGACATATTAGAGGCACATATATACAGACACCAAATGTCATGTAAAAAAAACCCAGAATTTACGAATCTACTTGTCAACATTTGGATGCAAGATAGATACTTCCAGAGGCCTTACTAGCCACTGCATTAGAATCAGGAAGCGTGTAAGAGTTACTAAAAAAAAGTGAAATATCAACAAGGAAAAGCATGTAATGTTTTCACTTGCGACTATAAAGTTGTTTGATGTGTGGAAGAGCAGCCAATCATGGGTAGCTCTGTCAATCTAAGAACTTTTTGGACCAATGAAAATAGGCTTGGAGCTAAATATACACTTCAATAGTTTTCTGTAACAATGGATTTTGTTTATGGAAATCACTTACGGTACTGTACTTGCAAAATTAGCCTCGAATGTTGTTACATGGGATTTTAATGTGCATTCTTACCTGCAGTGCTACCCATGGGTGCTGGACATCTGAAAAGGCTTTCAACAAATCGCTTGCGCGTGATAAACACCGACAAGACATCAGCTTTCTGTCGGTCCAGACGTGAAAGTGCATTGTTGAGCACGTTTCAAATAATGTGCCAAAAACTTCCTTCCACAATGTGATGTACACTCAACACATAACAAGCATTAAATGAGCAAAAGGTGTTTTTTGTCTTGCTGATTAGGTGTAGGTGTGCAAAATTCTCAATTGTTCAGAACATATGAAATCAGAAAAGTTGGTGACCTGTTAACGATGACAACGCGAATGATGCTGGACACTCATCACCACGCACGTCTAAGATGAACCTGGCTCATTCAACCAGTCTCAGAAGAGGCGCCGATTTAGAGGGGGCAATGGTAATGCCATTGAGGTACGAACTACAGCACACTTTAAGTCGTTTTACAGGGCAACGTATACGTCATTTCCACTGGACAACCAAGCCGTGCCAGAGCCTCGCCAAGCCAGCCGAGTGTAGTTCAGGGGGTGATAGGATGCGTTTCAACTGCAGAAGGCTAGCCATACCGCCGACTTCACATAATGTGTTTGGATGCATGTACATGATGCAACGATGCTATTTAATTTGTGTTTACATTTCCCAGGTAATTAATGTGTCATCATGCCCGCCCCTGACCCTGCTCGACCAAGAGCCAGATTCAGATGCCTTGTGAGGCCAGCAAAGCAGTAGAGTTCCGGCACAGCAGGGCTAACAGCAAGTGGAATACCACCTTGGCTCGGATGTACCAGTGGAAAAGGGACATTACAAACTCGTCCTTTCCCCTCTCTGAAAGTTGTCCAGCCAAACAAGCAACCGGCGACTTACCAGGCACACGAGAAAATGGCAGCACCGCATGCTTGGTTCCTGGATGGTGGACCTCAGCATTGATGTTAAGATGCTATAAGACACGTGGTTGACGTTTCACATCTACTAGTGTATTACAATTACAGTAGTGTAAGCCAGTCCATTAGGCCAAAATAAAAATGTGTGCGAAATACACCATAGAAGACCTCGACAGGGCACATTTACCAAACTCTTGCACACACTGGGTTTGAAATAGGACTGCATGCTGCTTACGCTACGCCTTACATGAAGCGATATGCCCATACACTTCTTTTCTAGCTTAATCCACATTACAGCTGAGTAGGCAGGGGCAATGGTGCATAAGGCAGCTCGCCCAAAATGTAACAACTGTTCTGCCTGGGAATCAAACCGTGATCCTCTTTGGGCTGTGACTCCAGTGGGGAAATAGGGTAAAAGGCCAAAGGCAAAGAGAGCACTTATGTAATGCAAAGCGAGCCAGTGTTACTCTTTATTTAACTTATTTTCTTTCTACGTGACTTTACCGAAAGAACCAAAGAGTAATTCCTGCAATCACGAAAGCTTCAAATCGAGTTTGAGCCAGTGTTACTAGTGCACATTAATTTCCGGGGACCAGAACCCAAATTCTACCCGGAGTCCACGTCGTAGTACTGGATGTTCATTTCATGCTACATTGACCCAGGGAGACTTTTCACTTGCAAGAAGGGGCAAAAGATTTTAACAGGCCATTGGGATGAGAACAGCAACCAATCTAGATAAACCGTGCAAGAACCAATACTGCATTCATTTTATTTACATGACTGAATATCAAAACAAATTCGTACCCTTAAAATTTGAGAAAAAACATAGCATTAACAAATTGGTTCTGATTGTGTGGAAACAAATTTTTTGTCTTAATACCCGCCATAAAAAAACCTTCCTTTTTAATGGAAACATTGTGCACAGCCCCCATGTGCAGTCAAAATATTCCTAAAGCACCCTTGGTGGCAATCTCAAAATTGCAGCGGCAATTGAGGCATCTCATCCCATTAGGGGCGTTGCAGTCGTCAGCGCCACGTGTGCCCCATTGTGCATTAGTTCAATCAAGTTCAGATATTCGCCTGTGTTTACAAACAATCCCCTTTGCTCGCTCCCTCACTCACACACGAGGGATCTCCCCCACGGCTTGCACATCACGACGAGTCCAATGTATCACTAGGTTTCAAATTTTGGCTTAGTTTTTTTGTTGTTGGATTAAAAGACGTTTATTTCGATGGAAAAAAGTGCGGAAATCGGTCATACGAATACATTAATGTATACAGAACCTGAATTTTGAAAAAAACTAATTCCATTTAATAACAGGGCAAATGTTTTTTATACGTCATTGATGTCTGAAAATCACTTGGGATACATACTTACATTTTTTAGCTATTACGTTAATTTTCATTTCGTCTGCTTCTAAAGTCTATTGACTTATTTGGGTGCACTTCTTGATTCTATAATTCGGCACTCAATTAGTCAACATGCATTTTTTTTGTATTACCGTACTGTTTCTGATGGATAACGAAAAGAGTGCAACCTTGTGTACAGCAGTTTTATTAACGTGCACACACTTAAGGCCCGAATGGCATTCATTCATGTTTTTCATCGTAGCCACTGAACGTGTACACACAGATTCGAATATTATTTGTTTTCCTGTTGCGACTTTCACGACCACATTTATCGATGCAACATTTTTAAAAAAATGTCTCATATCTGGACGGATGAACTCGACAACGATCTCAGTCACCGTGTAAATAAAAACATGAAAAAAACTGACGCCAGTGACAACTCGGTGAAAAAAGCAGCCACGAAATGAACAAATTTAATCCCCCCTCCAAAAAAAAACACACCAGCCACGCACATGGAGGGCCCAATGAATACAGCAGTAGGCAAGCCACCATCACCATTAGCGCGGCGCGGCCAAAGGGAGCTAGTGGCGGTGGGACAAACTCTCACGCCGCTTTCAAACCTCCACGGGCTCATCCAGCGCACACAAAAACCACGACGCGAACTCCACCAACCGACACACACAAATCCCACCCAGGGCCACCGCAAATCGCCTAAAAGGGGGAGAAATGAGCCTATAAGGCCGCCCGAACGAGCAGACGACGAAAGCAAGAGACAGTAAAAAGTCAGAGGGGTCCCCCTTTGTTCTTGGAGCAAAGCACGTTGCTTGCTGCTGCTGCCTCCACCACCGCCACACCACGGTGGTGGCGCACGTCTGTGAGACGAACTCCCATCTGTGTGCTATGAAGGGCCACAGCCCGGAACGTCGCCTAATGACATCGGGGGGTTTTCTTTTTATTTCGGGTCGCGTTTTGAGTTTATTAGCGCGCGTGCTCCCAATGCCACCGCAGTTAGCAGATAACGTGTTCGAAGCCGGCGCTTTCGGAGGCAAGGGTTGGTGGATCACGCAGAGACGTGCGAGTTAGCCATACACACTTGGGTGGTCGGCTCGTAGACATAAAAGTGAGGGTTCGTGAACCCGTGTGTGCGGACCTCTGAGGGTGTAAAACCTACCATGTAGACAGCAGGTTGGTTGGGTTTCCTCCGAGTAAATTTGGGGTGTCCCCCCCCCACATGCAAATCAACGCATTTTAATGATAACACTAATAAACTCGACGAACATATCAACGAAAGACACTCTTAAAAATGGGTCACCAGGCTCTGCGAGCCGTTCCTGAACACGAGCATTACATCACAGTAATCACTACGACCACGAGGGGCTTCAGCCACACGAAATACAACTTGGGTCGTTGTTTTTCTGTTTACCTAAAACTCTCTCACTCTCACCTGTTTGTTGGGTGGCTGAGGACTCGCCGTGGCCGCTGGTCGCCCTCCTCCTCCTGCTGCTGCTGACGAAGCTCCCGCTGCTGCTGCTGTTGATGATGATGAAGAAGCCGGCCCCGGACCTTGCCCAGCGGCCATGGCGCTGTATACCCGGGCGGGGTTGGATGATGTGAGCAGCTGGTTCAGTGTTGGCGTCTCGGCCGACTGCGACGAAGACTGCGCCGAATGAGACGACTGTCCGCCCATCAGCCTGCCCTGTTGCTGCTGCTGCTGCTGCTGATGGTGGTGGTGGTGCTGATGGTGCTGCTGATGCTGCTGCTGGTGGTGATGGTGCTGATGGTGGTGGTGCGGATAGCCGGCCACGCTGCTGTTCGCCCTTCCTCCACCACCCGCCATCATCATCATTACGTCCTGCTGCTGGTTGAGCCCCACCGCTCCGGCTCCTCCCGCTCCTCGGGGCGAGTGAGCCCCCGAGAAGCCGGGCCCATAGCCCGAGCGGGCTCCGTCGTAGCCGTAACCCCCGCCACCACCGACCCCGTAAACCCCGTCACCGTGAGAGTTCAGGCCGCCGGGCCCCCTCGCCCCGGGCTCGGCGGAGCTTCCAGCCGAGCCCGGGGTCTCTCCGCCATGATGCGGCCCACTAGGCCCCGTTGCCTCCGTGGCAGAGACCCCAGCCTCCCTCTCGGACGACGAAGACGACGACGAGGACGATGACGAAGACGTGTCGGGAACTCCACCGGCATCACCACCACC
The DNA here is from genome assembly GCF_964198595.1 of Lampetra fluviatilis. Lineage (NCBI taxonomy): Eukaryota > Metazoa > Chordata > Hyperoartia > Petromyzontiformes > Petromyzontidae > Lampetra > Lampetra fluviatilis. The sequence goes on from NC_136324.1 coordinate 9,008,583, forward strand.
GCCGCCGCCACCACCACCGCCTCCTCCTCCTCTGCCGTTGCTGCCTCCGCCGTCCTTGGCCCGCACTCCATGTTGTTGGTCTCCATTGCTGTTGCTATTGTTGCTGCCGCTGTTGTCGCCGCTCTGCTCGGCGCCCGCCCGCACTTTCCTGCCCGTGGCCTCGTCCGAGAGCAGCAGCGACGTGGGCTGCTGCTGCTGCTGCTGCTGCTCCCCCGCGCCGCCCGGGTGCTCGGCGCTCGCCCTGCCGAGCAGCGGGCTGCGATCAGAGTCCCGCCCGAGGCCGCCCACCAGCTTCACTTGGGCGGCCATGCCTCCTCGTCCTCCACCGTCTCTCCTCCTGCTCCTCCTCCTCTCCTCTTGCTCGTCTCCCTCTCGTCCTCTTCCTTCTCCTCGTCGTTTCGATCTCCTCGCGTCTGACACTAAACAAGAGGTGCCTACGGACGGGGGTCGCACGGGACGGAGGGACGAGGCGCGTGAAAGAGAAAGGGGCGTCCGCCGCTTTTGTCCGCCTTCTCTGCGAGCCCGCCTTCTTGTTCCCCCTCTCTCTCTCCCCTCCTTTAAACTTTACATATCACCGCCTTCGTTGACGGACGGGGGACTAAGCCTGTGCTGCGTGGCGTCTCTCCCGTCCCCTGCTAGTCGTCGCGAAGTCCCTCCCGCGTGTGCGCGATTCAACGAGGCGACCCCAAGAGGAGTCCATGCAGCGAGTTGTTGGCCTGCCGCCTGGCATGAGGACTTAGAGCACAACTACTCCTATCCATTACTGTACTTCTATTATTAAAAACAGCGGCGCGCAAGAGCCGGAACGGATCGACGCTCCCTCGGGGCGGCCAGGATTCCGGTTCGCTTTAGCACCGCCCTTCTTCTCCCTCTTTCTCACCGCCGCCACTTACAAAATGATTCTACTCGCCGTCCTTTGATTCGCGACTAACAGCCCGCGACGACCACGATGATTTCGCCGCACGAATCTGTCTGTGTGAGAGTTGTTGTTGACGATTGTGCGCTCGCCAGATCCGAGTGCCCCATTTTGGGCGCCGATCCGCGCTCCGGGATTCGCGTCGCACCGGGGGCCGCTCCGTGTGTTATCGCAGGCGGTGATGCGGCTCTGGGCTCCGTTGGTGGGGGTGGGGGAAGGGAGGTTGGGTGGGTATCCTTCCGCGCGCGCGCGCGTAGCTAGGGGGGGGGGAAACCCGAATCCATGCGCGACAAAGTCCCCCGCTCACCCTAACCCCTTCCCCTCCAAACTCCGTCGCTGTCCCTGACCGCCGAATGTCGCTCGGGCGAGGGCATTCGCTCGTCGCGCGCAAGGGACACACACACAAACAACGTCTTTGCGGTTTAAAACAAAATGAAAAAAGCGCGGCGAGGGCGGGACGGCTTCACCCCCCCCCCCGCACAAAGGCAAACAGGGGCCGCACTATTTGCGGCGGGGTGGCTGCGCGGGGCGATTCACGCATTCCAGGGTAGCGCGGCGGTTGTTCGCTCATTAGCGTGGCCTCAATTCCGCACTAAACTCAAACGGGCTTACACCGCACTCCCCTCTCCTCATCCTCGCACCAACAAACTCGCTCGTGCATCCTACACGACGAGCATTCCCTCGGAATGAAGCGAATAAAGCCACGAGAAACATCGGCACGAGTGTTTGCCTGCTGCTGCTGCGTCCATCTTAGCCGTGCTTTATTTTAATAGGCTGCAATGGCGCCACTGCGACCAGAGGCCCGTGTGTGTGTGTTGTTGTGTGTGTGGGGTGCCTTTGTGTAGCCTTTGTGGGCCTTGTGTTTTTACGTTATTTGCGTGAATGCGGTCGAGTACTCGCATTGCCCTTCATTTTTCATTCCAGCGTGAGCTTAACTTAGGCACTGCTGTAGCATCTACATGGAGAGTCCAGGGATGTCAACATGCGTGCACTTTATATGTAGCTGCTGCTTAGGGTGTACTGTACTGTTAACCCTTGCGTGTAATTAAAATGTGGGTTTCTAAAATACATTCACACCATTGAGACGAATGCCACAAAATAAAATGCATGTGCCACGTAAATATGTGGATTAAAAAAATAAGTTTCCTTTATTGAGCCAGATGCAATTGAAAATGTTACAGTATTGAGGTTTAAAAAAAAATGTAAGGTGGTAAAAGGACGTAATAATATTTGAATGAAAAACATTTTGTACACGCGGTAATTTATCCACAATAGCAAGCCCCCACATGGAGTACATTCAATCAACACCAGCACAACATGCGTTCTTGCCATAAACCACCAGCACACGAACCAAGTCATAATTTGTCCCATAATTGAGCGCTAATTAAGATTCATCAACTCTTGCAAGATTGATAATATTTAAAGTATGAATTGATAATTGTTATTAATACAGCATATATGTTTTAATTAGTGGTTGCTAATTTACACCGTGACATCATACATACTCTTGCAAATTATGTCAGAGGGCCTTTTAGAGTCCACAGTTTATGGCAGATGGACACATTTTGGGGATTCCAAGCAGGCTCATCAGGTCAGTAGAGAGAAGTAAGTTTCCGTGAAATCTAATTCTTGACAACCTGGCTTGCCAACTTTTCATTCACGTAGGAGAACACACACACACATATATGACAGCATAAAAACACATCAGCATACAGCATAACCCAAATACTGTACTGAAGGAGTTTTACATTTTTCATTCAGTGCTCACTCAAATTTAGAGTGGTGCGTCATTCAATTTGCAGCACTGCCTTACAAGACAGCAGGGTCATTTATCTCCATGAGGGAACAGCCTTGGAAAGAAACAATTGCAGGCCTGCATCAATTTGTTTCAATTGGTCAATTTATCTGCCCATTAGATGGCGCTATCAAGATGTTGACATGAGTATTTGGCGACTCCTCACCGCTGAGTGCAATTACAGATTTAGTCTAATGGGTTTTCGTGCAGTTCATTGGTTGACTCGGCTGTGGACATAAAACAAAATATTGAGGTTTGGACACCAATTTTAAGAGCCATAGGTTTCATGCCCCAAAAGTCATCTGCCATATATAATTGTCATACTTTTGCCCTTCATCGATCCACTGTTGGACGAAGGCCTGCTGCGTATTGTTTGGCCATACTTCGCCAGGCTGGCCAGTGCTGGTTGGTGCAGATGGTGCCATCAATTCAGATAAAGCTTGCTTCTGTGATAGCCATGGCTGGGAATCGAGCTCAAGCAAACACTGGTTTCATGGTGTCGTGCACGAATCACTGTCACCCCCCCTCCCCATCTTGTCACCTGAAATGTGGAACATACTGTACTAACGTAACATATTCATATTATTGTGATAAACATTTTTTGGTAAACTCACCACGTTATCAAACAATAAGACCAAAACGACCCCTTTAACACAATCGTCACCATGTTTTAGTGAGCCTATTAGGGCCGATAACAACAGTTAAAATACACGTGCGTCGTGTGGCCTCAAACCCACACACAGCTAGCCCACTTTGTCTCCCTTACTCGGCCGTCGGCAACAACCTCAACCACCAGCTTCTCCTGTTTAGACCGGGAAGGCCTTATGGGGGGAGACTAATGCCAGCCGTAAGACCACATTTGCCACCCATCCCTAACAACCGAGAGTCAAAAACTCGAGCCGGCTGGAACTCTCAAGAGCTGCGGTGGTGGTGGTGGGGGGTGGTGGCATTAAACTCCATTCTGCCACCAACGTCCCCTTGCTTTCACGATACACATTCACACAAATCAACACCACGCACAACTGGTATCACCATACATCATACGCCTAAGCACACGGCACACTCAGTTAATATTTACTGCGGGCCTGTGGTGGAGGGGGACGTGATTAAATAGAGTGAGTACAGTGCTGGGCGGGGAGCTGAGCACAGCGCTGGCGTGATGATGTGGAGGGCGCTCGTATTTCGCTGTGAAAGCGCGTCCGCTAGAGCGGAAAGCCTGTTTGTTTACCAGCCTCTCTCTCTCTCCTCCCCCTTCCACACCAACCCAGCCTAACCCACAGCTCACCACGCCACTACATTGCCAGTCCACTCTCCTCTCTCCCCTTGCCACACCGGCCTAATCCCATCTCACTGGATTCTCCGCCACGCCAGATGCCCTCTTGTCTCTCTTCTCCTTCTTCGCCACAGCCAGCCTCAACCCAGATTCACTGGCTATCCATCCCCTTCTCTACTCCCCCGCCACCACACCAGCCTAACCTCAGTTCACTACGTACTGTACTGGCTTCCGAGCCCCCCTCTCTCTCTCCTCCCCCGCCACACGAGCTTAACCCCAGTTCACTGGCTTCCCTCGCCACACACCACCACCACTTCTCTGTCTCCCTCAAATCTGGCACGCCAGAGCCCATCTCACTGTCTTCCCATCCACTCCTCTCTGCCTCTCCTCCCCCTCTGCTACAACCAACCTAACCCATCTCACTGTCTTCCCATCCCATCTCTCTGCCTCTCCTCCCCCCCTGCTACAACCAACCTAACCCATCTCATCGTCTTCCCATCTCATCTCTCTCCTCCCCTGCTACAACCAACCTAACCCATCTCACCATCTTCCCACCCATCTCTCTGCCTCTCCCCCTCTGCTACAACCAACCTAACCCATCTCACCGTCTTCCCATCCCCTCTCTCTGCCTCTCCTCCCCTGCTACAACCAACCTAACCCATCTCACCGTCTTCCCATCCCCTCTCTCTCTGCCTCTCCTCCCCCCTGCTACAACCAACCTAACCCATCTCACCGTCTTGCCATCCCCCCTCTCTCTGCCTCTCCTCCCCCCTGCTACAACCAACCTAACCCATCTCACCGTCTTGCCATCCCATCTCTCTGCCTCTCCTCCCCCTCTGCTACAACCAACCTAACCCATCTCACCGTCTTCCCATCCCATCTCTCTCTGCCTATCCTCCCCCCCTGCTACAACCAACCTAACCCATCTCACCGTCTTCCCATCCTCTCTCTCTGCCTCTCCCCCCTGCTACAACCAACCTAACCCATCTCACTGTTTTCCCATCCCCTCCTCTCTGCCTCTCCCCCCTGCTACAACCAACCTAACCCAACTCACCGTCTTCCCATCCCATCTCTCATCCTCTCCCCCCCTGCTACAACCAACCTAACCCATCTCACCGTCTTCCCATCCCATCTCTCTGCCTCTCCCCCCTGCTACAACCAACCTAACACATCTCACTGTTTTCCCATCCCCTCCTCTCTACCTCTCCCCCCTGCTACAACCAACCTAACCCATCTCACCGTCTTCCCATCCCATCTCTCTGCCTCTCCCCCCTCCCTGCTACAACCAACCTAACCCATCTCACCGTCTTCCCACCCCCCCTCTCTGCCTATCCTCCCCTGCTACAACCAACCTAACCCATCTCATCATCTTCCCACCCATCTCTCTGCCTCTCCTCCCCCTCTGCTACAACCAACCTAACCCATCTCACCGTCTTCCCATCCCATGTCTCTGCCTCTCCTCCCCTGCTACAAAGCAGCCCTCCTCGCCCATCGTTCCACCACTACAGCCCGCCTGCCATGTCCGGCATTTCAGTCCCACCACGTGCACAATTCTCCATTGCTGTCGTACAGTACAGCCTCTACAGTTGTCCTGGATATACACATTCATTTCCCCCGTTGTGTGTTAGAATTTAGACTGCCACGTTTGTAATGCTTTTCTTTTTGAGAACAGCGTTTTAATCGATATTCTAACTAGAGTTCAATTATATGGTCAGGATTAAAGTTGGGTTACGGTGCTAGGGTTAAAGTTAAGGTTGGTGTTGGGGGGCTAGGGTTAAGTCATGGGAGGCATTTGGAAATGATACTTAAAAAATGAAACGAGACGTTCCCAATTGTGGCCAATTGTCTTTGTTGTTCCTGCCACCAATTGACTGTCCCAGTAGAGGGCAGTGCAGCCAGAGCCATTGTTACACTGCGCGTCAGTGCCCCCCCCCAGAGTGGTGAAGTATGGTCAAATAACCCGCACAGGCTCTCATCCAGCAGTGGATTGACAACAATGACTCCGATTGTGGAGAACGCGCTCATAGTCCTGGCAACAGTGGGTTTGTCAACGGCGCCTAAACTAAAATGCACAAGCGTGAGGTTAAAAAAAACGTATCCTGTTGTTTCTTCAGATATCCCTTGCAAAATTGACGTAGTTAAACCGATTACCCCCTGTCGGCTTAACATAAAAATGATTTCAAAGACAACGCGAGACGTTCACACACACAGAGACAACGATTTCCCGTGTAGCCTGGACAGACTGGGGGGGGGCAGGCGCCGTGAGCGAACACCTTCATGAAGAAGGCCAGAACGGCACACGAAGGGGTGGCCAGCAACCACACCCGGCCGCCTTTGTCTCCCCCAGTGGCGATGTTTACTACACACCGCACCGGGTACTTATTCGAGGCTGAGTCGACCTAGGGGGGGGGGGCAAGACCGGTTCAGATAATCGTCGCTGCTGTTGGTTAGCCGCAGCGCTCTAACCACAACACTACCGCTCCCCACACACCACACACACAGAGAGATTGGAGAACACCGCCCGAATTGACATCAGCACACCCACTGACAAACCCACCACCAAAGGCAGGGGCCACAATGTAGTAGTTCATCATCAGCGGTTAGTGCTGTCCTAGTAGCGAATGTGGCACGTGGCAAACCTTACGAATTGGCTGTGTCGGGTGGTGGCGGGTTTAACGGCACATTTATATATTTACACGATCTAACAACCCCTCTCCCCCGCCAAAAAACCTGTGTTATGGAGTACATAATCGTTCTGCTGCTGCTGCTGCTGCAAACGTGTAGAATAAATCCTAGCTTTCCCCCCAGGTCTCCCCCATGAAATGCAAGACGTTTAAAACCGGCTGTAATAATGCTCCTATAAAGGTTACGGCAATTTGGGTGTACACACAGCAGACACCCTCGCATATATATACAGCACTGCCCATTGCTGTTCGCATGAAGTGTACAGGTAAATATTATGTGTGTGTGTGTTACAGACATGTATATTGTTACCAAGAGTGGCGAGAAAAGCAGGGACACCCGTGTAGCAGCATGTGGTGTTCATACTTGGTCAATCAACGCATAAACAGAAGCTCACGGGCAATTTCCATGAATGCATAATCTCGCGGATTCCGATATACATACAAATAAATACACGCGTTTTTATGTACAGAGTGATTATTATGGGAGCGATTCATGTACATTCTAAGATTGCTTATACGAGTCTAGTGATGTCCCAGTAAGTGATGAAAAGCTAAAATCAGGGGACAAATGTGGTCGAGTCTGTGCTTTATTCATTACTAGAAAAATCGTAACAAATACTTACAATTGGGGCCCAATTTTTTTAGCATGGTTGATTGCTTTCCCTTATCGGCCAGGGTCAGCCCAGAGTTCGAGGTTTAAGTCATGTACTACAAGTTTAGATTACTCTATATGGCCGTTATCAGTGGACAAAGCAATTTACCTTCTGTGAATTATGATACTAACGCCAATAGACAGTAGCTAAAGCCTGCTGACTTGGTCACTTGTGTATATATATAGCCATGACAGCATTTTGGTTACAGAGTGAATCATACTTGATTCGTATTTGATGTATCCATACTGTGAGTGAATGTACGATCGCATTGAACATACGCAGAGATCTCCAACAGATTGTTGGGACAATTACGTTCTGTACTGAGTACCTATAAATTCTATTCCAGACACATGTATGACGGAGTGGTGTGGCCAGAACTTTGGTTGGTTGTCTTTGTATTTCGATTGCTGTTATTGACCGAACTATGTGTGGTCCTCATTTTAAATTCTTGTCGACCTGTATACTGTATGTTGCTACACACAGTTATACAACACTGTAATGCAAACTTAACCTCTTGTTTTTTTTTAAATGTCACTTCAGTGTCATCAATTGTTGTGGCCAGACATCTTGCTCTTAACGCCTCGCACTGCTGTTCTGTCTCATTAGCCTGAGTGTGGCACGCTGCCTCAGCCGGGCACTTTCATTGAATTTCAAGAATCTGACACACACAGCGACATGTGCGCACAGATCCACTGAGCAATACAACCCTATCGGAATAAGGACTCGTATTTCCTGGATTTTATTTATCAATAAAGTGGCACTGTGCAACTCAATTACACAACATTTTACATTCACACGCACATTTTTCACGGGCGTTGCATTTCCAAGTCATAAATTCTACCTTTGATGGGGTTTTACTCTGGTTGACTTTTAAGTTGGTGTTACATAAACATGCATGAGGCTGTTTTAATACAGTAGCGCATGAATATACAGTGTGATACGTTGTGAACACAGCACACTTATGCATTAATCTCTATAAAACTAAATATTTTCACGATAGCCTAATTCGAATTTGAATGCAGATATTTGCTGATATTCCCATATTTACTGCAGTATATGTCAACTTATTTCGCACATTCTGAACCACAATAACTATTGTGACTACACTCCTGCAGCAAAGTGGTTTGAGTTTGAGCGCGTAGTATGCAATACGTCACTGTGGATGGGGAAATTTAACTGAGCCAGCTTTCGCTTTTCAACAAAGTATATATTCCCAAATGCTATCCCAGTATTTGGGAAAGCTGGCAGCAATTGTTGGCATCAATGCAGGCACGCGGTAAGTGCCTGGCACCCATATATCAATGGACATCACTGCCAGGAATATCAACAGCCTCACACACAGCCTCATCCTTGAATATGCATTAAGCCTGGTTTCCACACGCTATCGTTTGACTGTGGTGAGTTTATAATGATTCGGTTTAGACCCATTTGTTACAGTACCTGTATTAAAGGTTAAACCTATGTCAACTCAAGATTGCTGTTTCAATGATCGCGTATTCGTACACAATCCATGGCGGTAGTGACACCTTCGGGGTTTCTGATTCAAGCCTTTTTTCAATCAATAACAATCCCCATGAACGAGGTGTGCCTGGGTGGCTCAGAGGTCAGAGCACTCGCTGAGAGCTCTGAGATGTAGCATTTGAATCCAGTCAGCCACCCGTGATTAAACCAGGTTCTCAAGCGTCGCGAGTTTGATGGTTTCAGCCAGTCACAAATTATTGGCCAAAAATTAAATAAACTTTCATAAAAACACTTTCTGTCATATCACTTTTTAGAGCTAAAGGTGTCCAAATACATACTTGGATTTATTGACGTGTTGATAGAAAGGCCTTTTTGCAATTACTCTAGAAGTTTTCCTGTGATCTTCTGGGGTTGTCCTCTATCCCAGGTTAATGAACTTGCAAGCCACGGTTCCACAGTGGACAGTTCTTAATTTCATGACACATGTGGAATAGAAATGGGGGGAGGGGATGGGGTGGACATTTCTTAACCCAAAATAAAAGTTTGCGGACCAAAACAAAATATAAACTAAAAATGTACACAAATGTGAAATATTTAGGTCACAAGATATCATGGGGAAAAAACAGCCAATCTACTGCATACCCTCACTTAGTTATGCATGTGCAAAGCAACATGTTCTGAGATGAAAATCCAACTTTATGCAAATTAGTATCAGAGGCACAGCTTGACCGAATTGCGTTTGACTCAGCACACAACCCAGGTTTTCGGGTATGGCCACACGATCATGTAAAGTAAGCTTTAAATAGTACATTCAGATCAACGTTTATTGGTTCCTGGATTTTCAATGTATATTGCAGTAATATGATGTGTGCAGTGTTCAGGCACGCATTGTGTTCACAAGTGTTAACAAACATTTTCAAACAAACACTCATTTCATTGTATCTGCAGAGACCGCCTTGTGGTGTCTCCCAATCTACTCTGTGTCAACACAGCTGCCATCATAAGCCACTTGTGTAATCTAGCAATATGTGCGCTGCATATGTGGGAGAGACACACGCGGTTCAAATATAAAAAATAATGCAGTCACAGTCAAAGTCAGGTCAAGTGTCTCCCTGCACAAATAATTGTTGGTGGCAGCAGCTCATCTCTATTGGTGGTCCCGAGCCAAGAACTACGATAGCCTCTAATATTGCGAGAATAAAACACAAATACAATGACCTGGAAATAATACAGCGACTGCAACATTGTAATTCTGCAATGTAGCAACAATAAGTATTTTAATACCGTATTGTATTATCAGCTCGTGTGTGGGAGCTTGTTGAGTGATTACATCGCAGGATGGTGAGAAATGGTGGAGGCTTGGGGGAAGGCCTTCATCCAGCAGTGGATTGACCATCACCAGGGATCTTCCACCAAAATAACAAGGAGATGCATTTTTTATCGAATTCGGTAAAAAAAAAACTCAATTTTTCAAGAGCCACAATGCACTGCGGTGGTGAATACGATACGGTGGTCCACAATGAATAACGTCACGAAGCAAGTCCTTATGAGAGCCACACGCGACTCCGGAACAACAGGTTGCCGACCCCTGACCATGACTGATGATGATTATTATTATACACAGTATAATTATTGTAACATAACCAGCATATATACTACAGTGCACAATAGAATGATGTACACATTGTTTGCAGTCCCATTGAATACTACTTTATAAAGTTTAAGAATATATGCACACAGATATATCATTACAAATGACGAAACAAATAATGTCACTGAAAAGTACAGAACTCCTCTGATCTGTTACCATTTTATCTGCGACTCCAATTATTCATGCATTTTTAACTGATAATTAATTGGGCTTAACATGTTGGATTTCTTTGCACCGTATGTATCCAACCGTCCTAATCGGAGGTGCAGGGGAAAGACAACAAACTAAACACAAAAATCAGTTCTAAAGAAATTATTTTTAAATCTAGGCTTTAGTGTCAAATTACAATTATCCGGTGGATAAGTGGCATACATTTCATGGATAACCCTGCAGACAAAATAGGATCTCGGATAGTGGCTCCCCCAAAATAAGAGTTCTCCTTTAAGGATGAACACAAACTCTGCCTCCCAATTTACAAGCATTGTTGTCAAAAAAACATGTGTGTACATACATACAGCAGTGCACAATGTCAAAAAAACACACACACACCCAAAACACGCACTTTCACCGCACACAGGCACACACACCCACACAGAACCAACAGCCACCACAATGTCATGCGCAGCTCAGTGGGGGGGTTCACGCTGTGCCTGCCTGTCACAAGCTCCTACTTCCTGACTAAATACCAGAAATGTTAAAAGGGACCTCGCACACTTCTCCCCCCCCCACAAGCCCTCATTGATTCGCTCCCATCGCAGCGGCTCATGCACGCCGGCTCCCCTATATTTAGGCCCGCTTTTGTTATGAAATGTGCGCGATATTTAAAGTCTTGGCCACTGTCTGAAGCAGTGACACCAGGCAGCAGCAGTAAATCGTCTAACCACGTTACGAAGCACGTGTTGCATTCACAAACACGTTTTCTCGGTGCGTGATTTTTTTTCGTCTCTCCCTTACCACGCCTGCGAAAATCCATTCTCCAAGCACACAGTGTTCTTAATTTTCAGTTTACGCCTGTGGAGCAATGTCACCACGCTGGGTTGCATGAATACATAAACCCCAGTACAACCTTTAAAACGCAGTAGTGTGCTGTACTGTAGATGACGAGAATAAGTGCTGTGTGGTAGGTATGATGTAGCGGGTTAGGGGCCGTCCATAAATGACGTCACGCGATTTTTGACGATTTTTGACCCCCCCTCGTTCGTCACACGGCGTCACAAAAAGTCAGACCCCCTCCCCTCAAATATGACGTCACAAAGCTGCCCCCCCCCAAATAAAACATGCTTCAAATCGCTTTAAACTATTGTCATTGTAGTGCGTATTTAATATGGCGCTGCACTCTGATGTTGTAGGAGAAAACATTTATTAAAAGTATATTTAATTAAGTAGAACGTGTTGTCTATATTTATTTAAAGTTGCGCATTTTGATGTGACGTCACATTTCTCACCCCCCCCCCCTCGTCACACATCGTCACAAATATCTGACTCCCCCTCCCCCCTAGGTGCGTGACGTCATTTATGGACGGCCCCTTAATGGGTGGGAGGCAAAAAATGGAGGGCATAGGTCTGGGGTGGCATTATGCTGAAGGCTATTCTGCCGTAGGAGGTGCCAACCTTCACACTGAGAATGTACTGTGCTGGAATGTTCCGTATGAAGCACGTAACGATTCGAATAGATTATTGTGTTCATGATGCGCGGTTTTATTCGTGCGTCTAAGCACCCAAAAGTTAGCGATTTAAGTGACACTAGATGGAGCAAACAAGGCAGAACGCGCCGCCAAAAAACAGGAGAGAACATGTGAGACGGGGACAAAAAAAAAGACAAAAATAATAATTTAATGAATCGACTCGTGACGATGAAATCGCAGGAGGCAGAGGTTCGGTAAGGGTAAGTGGCGCTGGTGGGGGCTGGTGTATCGTTACTTGCGTGATTAGAATGTTCCAGGTTTTGGGGCCTTCCATAAATGACGTCACGCAGCTAGGGGGGGGGGGTCAGACATTTGTGACGATGTGTGACGAGGGGGGGGGGTTGAGAAATGTGACGTCACATCAAAATGTGCAACTTTAAATAAATATAGATAACACGTTCTACTTAATTAAATATACTTTTTGATAAACATCAGAGTGCAGCGGCACATTAAATACGCACTACACTGACAATAGTTTAAAGAGATTTGAAGCATGTTTTTTTTTTTGGGGGGGGGGGGTCAGAGCTTGTGATTGGAAATTTTGGATCAACGTTGGACCAACTAGGATGCTGGGTAATCCGATTTTTGTTATTTCAGATTCATCTATAAGAAATACGTCACTGGAAATAGCGTAATATTGTTTATTAGGTCACTTCCCTGCTTTTCCCACAGAAAGTGGTGGCACGTGCCAAAGGGTGATATCACTTTTGTTATATGACGAAACGACATCACTTACTCTTTTTTCCATATCACAAATCATTTGAAATTCTGAAAATCCTAGAAAAAAATCCTAAATTGTCCTTGAAAATCTTATATGCAGTACAAGTATTCCTAGATTTTACGAAAGTGATGCGTTCTTCAATAAAACACTCTTAAGACGACATTTCGTAAATCGCAATGACTTTTCCCATTATTTGATATGAAATGTAGGGATATGTTTTGGACAGTCCTTCCAAGTCTACTCCTCACCTGAAATTATACACCTATATCACTTTTGATGAGCTACGTACGGTGCAAAAGAAGTTCAACATATATACACATACAAATATTAAAACGATTAAATAGTAATAAAAAAAAAGTGTTACCTTTACAGGGAACTCAGCAAATTATCTGCATGTTGGAATTACTGGAAAGATGATCTGGATGCGTTACCGTTGCACTGTCGGGGTACCATGACACTGTCACGGATGGATGATGCAGCCGCTTCTTGTTTGATCTCATGGCGCGTGCCGTCGTGAAATTTCGTTAACGCGGAAATTCGATTGTGTTGATTGAAGTGTCCATAATTTGTCAATTGCGTTAACGCGAAACTTCGTAAATTGAATGTTCATAAATATATATATTTTTTTCCCGCAAACTCATTCTTCATACAACGGTTCACTTACGCACACCGTGAACACGGTACAGTGTCTGTGGAAATAAGACTCTGACAAAGGACACGGACTTCGCTAATATTGTATTTTACATTGATACGCTATGCACTATAATCTCTGGCTTATCCAAATTGACTCTTTGCTGGTAAATTTTACAACAACAAAAATAATTGGAAACTTGCATCTTTGCAAGGACGCATACTCTGCTGGGAATGCTGCATCTGCTTGTTCAGAAAAGTCTCAAAACACTCATGTTTACAATGTGTACGCACGTGTATCATTAGCTAATGCTCACCACTGACAATGCATATGCCGAGCACCCGGGCATATGGACATTGAGGACATAGAGAGAGAAGGTGCTCCTCACGTGTATAGGGAAGTCAAGCCTAATGCGCTTCCCTCTAAATGGCCTTCAATGGCCCCTCGGCTACTGGACATGGATCCCCATTGATACTCAGCCCCATCCAACTTTACAATTATCCGCACGTGTCTGTTGATGCATTTTACAACCTACAAGAGAGGGCATCACGGCCAATGCCGTTGATGCCATGACACCTCGCCATCGCTTCCTACCTTCTGTCAGATCCAGCAATGACTCGACCTTTGAGGGTTGTCGTCACAGAACCTCACCATGTCCAGATTTTGTTGCAGCCTACATGTAAGCATAATCTGTTGATAAGTTATTATAATAATGTGCAGTATTGTACACATTATTAAATAATGCGTGAACATTATATGCGTATTCAGCACAAATCACACATTTTTCTAAAACAGTGTGGTGTTGCAGTGGCACAGTGGTTAATGCACTGTGCCATGAAAACAGTGACCTCAAATTCCCATTCATTGCCAACATCAGTAGCAAGAGATATTTGCAAAGGTCCTGGGTCTTCACCAAGCATGTAGGGTGAAATATGGTCAAACAAGGCTCATATGAGGTGGCTTTCATCCAGCAGTCGACTGACAAAGGCCTGTGAATTATTATAATACTTAACTAAATTACAACAAGAAAAAACCCGACTGTCATTTTGTAAGTATAGCTACTGTACTCGAATCTCCCTCTCAGCAATAAAACCAAGGTGGTTGATTTGAAGCACGCCACGTATTGCATGGGAAATAGACGGATTAGACTCACTCCAGCCAGGAAAATTTGGAATTTCCTCCACTCATGACGACGAGCAGAGCCTCGTTCCTGGTGTGAGAAGGCTAGACACTTTGACTTTAACTCAAATTGGTATATATAAAGGGAAAACACGGTTATGCAGATATTACGCATGCATTCATTAATGTGTACATTTTGGGAGTACGTTCGGCACTGGCAGAAGCAAGAGCATTTAAAGCAGCGCTGAGATGCTGACGGTGTGGGTACGTAGTAATGCACTGTCCTGTGATCCGAGGAAAAATTTCAAATTCAATTGTGGCCTCTTTAAAATTCCTGCATTTTACAGGGGAATAATCCCATTGGGGACAGGGCTGGATGAGGCAGTGGGGGGGGGGACCTTGAGGAACGGATATGGTAAATACAACATCGCACCTCCTAAATCTGTCTCCGCTGCTGTTAAATTGGTCTCAATAGAGAGGCTTCCTAAATGAGGGTTTAGTACACTTTGCCCTGCACCAATAGTGCGGCCCTATCTAATAAGGCAGCAACTTGAAAAGGAATAAACGACCCCGACCAACTAAAAATGTTGACAAGGAACGAGAGAAAAGGGCCAAATTGTAATTGAAGGCAAAATATGAATGTTAATACAGCAAAAAAAAAATCTGTCTCATGTGTATGTATACATTAATGGAGGGCATGCAAAGCACTCTGGGTTTTTTTACATAATGCTTTGTGACCTAAATATATTTTATATCAGCGTCACAACTTAAGATCTATATACAACCCGTATATTGTAAATATTTGCAGTATTTTACGTGAGGAGATCCGAAAGTAACGGAATAACAAGAACAATATAGGGTTTTTATATCGGCTCTTTTTTAAATATCTCGCCGACCTCCTGTGTAAGGAAGTGTTTTGTTCACAATCGTCAGGCCCCGTTATCTTGCGCTGTAATTCCGTTACCGAGGATATTAACTGTGCGTTACGATTTTGGGTTGTCGAGACATTGCGGAGGTAAAGACGTAAAAACGAAAGTCATCAATGCGTTAAAAAAATATATATATTTGACACACTTTTTTATTGCATCACTACTGAAGACGGCACGCTTAGTCATACGCATTGCACCTGCCAAAATAAATTGCGGCCCTGCACGGTATTATGATGATCTTTCACGAGTTTCCCACCTCGCCTGAACACGGAGGGGTTGATTGATTGTGCAAGGGGCCCCTTTGGTTCTGATCGAATCGCTACTGGGCGCCCTCTGGTGGGATACTTCAATGGCTGCAGAGAGGGCTCTGGGATTGTGTGCTCACCGAAGTCCATCAACAGACAAGACAATTAGTAGGCTAATAGTTTATTGAGTATTTCAATAGATTATTCCACTAAAAGATTAATAGGCAATTAGTATTTCTGCAGAGTTTTTTTTCTCACAAATGTCCCTTAATATATGGCCACTTTGCCAATACATTTTAGAATTGGAAAGTTAAACATGTGACCTAATTTAATCTTATTTTGCCTTAATACCAGTCCTAACAATGTAACTGACATTAAACGTGCTCCTTAACCCTAACCTAGCTCTAGTATTAACACCAATACTGACCCATGTAATAGATATGTTTTTTCTACCGGACTTTTTTTATTGTTGGCCTTTTCCCAACGTTCATTTAAATGTTGTGCCTTTGGCATCGTGTGATGAGATTGCTATTCCAAAATCTTGTAGAGCAGCATCCACCACGTGTCAAAGAACGGCTATTAGAATATGCTATTTTTCACAAGACTTCTAAAAAAAAATCGAACCAAGTGCCCTTTCTATCTTGTTAGCTATTACACAGAAGGTTGCACGCTCTCCCATACACTATTGAATGAGATAGTTTGCATGAGAATGAAACTCAGGGTCAAATGAGATGCAAACCCAAATGAACATGATTGTCTTTTTGTATCCAGACTGAGATAATCAACTACCTACACTCGAAAATCCAGTTTGATCACAGGCAGCTATGTATGTTGAACTTCTTTCGCACCGTACGTATCCAACTGTGCTAATCGGAGGTGCATGCAAGCCACAATGGGAATAGAGTTACTTAATACAGTCAACAAAGGTCTAGACTCAAACCCAGGCTGGAAATGATGTTAATAGGTCCAAACTCACAAATTAGAGCTGATTTTTACAATATATGGGCTTTGTTTTACTCTAAGAGGCTTATTCTGAACAGATGTCCACCTTGTTGAGACCACTATGTAGGAGCAGCTAATGCTCCAATAAAAACTCACGTTCATAACTCAAGTGGAGAGGAACAGAAAATCAACCGGGCAAAAATGGGCTTGGATGGGGTTTTTTGTTAGGTAATGTGAACTAACATCCAGTTCGGATCAGTACAGTTCACATTAGGTCTGATAAGAATGGATACACCGGCGTAGAGACGGTGGCTAATTACCACATCCAGATTGTTCCTATGGCATAATGCTATTGACTAGGGGGATTGTTTGCACGTTTAAGTCACCAGATCTTGCAAGTATCGTACCCAATGTACATCTGGTACATGTATAAGCCCATATGTATAGGTCACGTTCCGTTTTGTCAAGTTTCCATTCACAAATACAGATCCTCACACAAACCCAATGAGAGAGCAGAGTCCAATTAATGCCTCACACCTAAGCACACTGCGTCATGGATGCCCGCTGTGAT
Organism: Lampetra fluviatilis; assembly: GCF_964198595.1. NCBI lineage: Eukaryota > Metazoa > Chordata > Hyperoartia > Petromyzontiformes > Petromyzontidae > Lampetra > Lampetra fluviatilis. The sequence goes on from NC_136324.1 coordinate 9,025,859, forward strand.
GTGCACAACAGAGGTGTCGCCATTAACTCGAGGCTGCCACCCTTCGTTGGATTGCGTGGTTTCTTCAGCCGTAACAACATCACCCCCATATTTTTGGGGTATTTCGGTAAAGTCACGTAGATAGGTTGAAATTACTAAAAATAAAATAAACAAACACCACGACGTTTCGATCACAACACAAGCGACCGTCATCAGGAGGAAAAAGGAGGGGGAAAGCTGCTGAGGCAGACTGTTTTAAAGGTTTAAAATGGGTGTAGCCCAAGGGTCACAAAAGAAGTGGGCGGGGCTAGTGATGTTAATGTGAGAGATTAGCATGTTAATGTGAGATCGGAGAGCGGCCTCCACGGCGAGGGCGTGGAGGTGGCTATGTCAATGTGAGAGATTAGCATGTTAATGTGAGAGATTAGCATGTTGATGTGAGATCGGAGAACAGCCTCCACGGCGAGCGTGTTGAGGTGGCTATGTTAATGTGAGAGATTAACACGTTAATGTGAGATCGCAGAGCCGCCGCCACGTCGAGGTCGGCGCGCACCTTTTAATGTAAAATCGGAGAGCCGAAGCCACGGGGAAAATAAAAACAAACATCGGAAGGTGGTAGGAATGGGAACATCACAGCCAGTTATGACTTAAACTGGTTGATGACGTCCTTCCAATGATTGCTGAGTTTGTTCCCACACTAATACAGCCACCTCTGCGCGCTGACCTCGACGTAGCGGCGGCTCTGCGATCTCACATTAACATGCTAATCTCTCACATGAACATCACTAGCTCCGCCCACTTCGTTTTTGACCCTTGGTCTACATCCATTTTAAACCTTTAAAACAGTCTTCCTCAGCAGCTTTCCCCCTCTTTTTCCTCCTGATGACGATCGCTTGTGTTGCGATCGAAACCTCGTAGTGTTTGTTTATTTTATTGTTATTCACTTGAACCTATCTACGTGACTTTACCGAAAGACCCAAATAATATTAATTCCTGCAGTCACGAAAGCTTTAAGTCAAGACATCACCCCCACTCATCTCTCTTCCTTCCAAAGATGGTATTTCCCAATTAGTGCCCAGCACCTGCACACGTTGAGCCATACACATCTGTAACAGGTGAGGGGGTGTGCATTAGTCGAAGCATTTCAACTCAAAATATCACTTAACCTCTCTCCTCCGCTTGGCTGCTTATATTCATTGCGTCCGCTCAGCTTATTTTAAAATCGACACGCTTCGTTTATTAACCTTAGGACCGCGCAAATCCCAGATTGCTTGGACCGCGCAGTCTATCATTGCACAATAACTGGCTATTCTTATTGTATTTTAAAGAGACCAACATTCTACCATCTATAGCATTTATAGTCTACTGTGAATATGACTCCGGATGCCGTGGCAGATGCCTGTAATCTGATGAACGGGTGGCATTGTTGGTGGACAATGATGAAGTGGACCCTCCACATGCATTCAACTTAAACCAGCAGGGCAATACGGTAATGTGTATAGGATGTAATACAGAAAGTCATATGTCATCGTCCATTTCCTTATGCAGGAAAGCCTCACTGAGTCTCACGACCTTTTGTGTCAAGAGGCCAACTTTATATATGGGTGATTTGCATGGAGAAAGCTCATGCATATGAGAAGATAACACTGAAAGGTACGCCAAAGATGGGTTCACGAGCACATTTGCTGTACTACTCTCCTGGTAACCATGGAGCAACCTCCAAAGTGCACAATGTAGGCATGAATGTTGAACTTCTTTCGCACCGCCCATAGCCAACCATACTAATTGGAGGTACGGGAGAGTAGCAGCCTACTACTCTACACATAACAAAGGTAGGTTTCTGAAATCTGCATCCACATGGCTTGAAAGTCAGGGCGAATTACATCATAGTTCACTGGTGTTGTCGTGCAAAACCCCAACTCCCACCAACCACCCCTCCAAGTTATGGCAACACAACCCCAGTGCCACCAACCCCAGTGTCACCGACCTCAGTGACAACCCCAGTGTCACCAACCCCAGTGTCACCGACCCCAGTGTCACCAACCCCAGTGTCACCAACCCCAGTGTCACCGACCCCAGTGACACCGACCCCAGTGTCACCAACCCCAGTGTCACCGACCTCAGTGACAACCCCAGTGTCACCAACCCCAGTGTCACCGACCCCAGTGTCACCAACCCCAGTGTCACCAACCCCAGTGTCACCGACCCCAGTGACACCGACCCCAGTGTCACCAACCTCAGTGTCACCAACCCCAGTGACACCAACCCCAGTGACACCAACCCCAGTGACACCAACCCCAGTGACACCAACTCCAGTGACACCGACCCCAGTGACACCAACCCCAGTGTCACCAACCCCAGTGTCACCGACCCCAGTGTCACCAACCCCAGTGACACCGACCCCAGTGTCACCAACCCCAGTGTCACCAACCTCAGTGTCACCAACCCCAGTGACACCAACCCCAGTGACACCAACCCCAGTGACACCAACCCCAGTGACACCAACTCCAGTGACACCGACCCCAGTGACACCAACCCCAGTGACACCAACCCCAGTGACACCAACCCCAGTGACACCAACTCCAGTGACACCGACCCCAGTGACACCGACCCCAGTGACACCAACCCCAGTGACACCGACCCCAGTGTCACCAACCCCAGTGTCACCGACCCCAGTGTCACCAACCCCAGTGACACCGACCCCAGTGTCACCAACCCCAGTGTCACCAACCTCAGTGTCACCAACCCCAGTGACACCAACCCCAGTGACACCAACCCCAGTGTCACCAACCTCAGTGTCACCAACCCCAGTGTCACCAACCTCAGTGTCACCAACCCCAGTGTCACCAACCTCAGTGTCACCAACCCCAGTGTCACCAACCCCAGTGTCACCAACCCCAGTGACACCAACCCCAGTGACACCGACCCCAGTGACACCAACCCCAGTGTCACCAACCCCAGTGACACCAACCCCAGTGACACCGACCCCAGTGTCACCAACCCCAGTGACACCGACCCCAGTGACACCGACCCCAGTGACACCGACCCCAGTGACACCGACCCCAGTGACACCGACCCCAGTGACACCAACCCCAGTGTCACCAACCCCAGTGTCACCGACCCCAGTGACACCGACCCCAGTGTCACCAACCTCAGTGTCACCAACCCCAGTGACACCAACCCCAGTGACACCAACCCCAGTGACACCAACCCCAGTGACACCAACTCCAGTGACACCGACCCCAGTGACACCAACCCCAGTGTCACCAACCCCAGTGTCACCGACCCCAGTGTCACCAACCCCAGTGACACCGACCCCAGTGTCACCAACCCCAGTGTCACCAACCCCAGTGACACCAACCCCAGTGACACCAACCCCAGTGACACCAACCCCAGTGACACCAACTCCAGTGACACCGACCCCAGTGACACCAACCCCAGTGTCACCAACCCCAGTGTCACCGACCCCAGTGTCACCAACCCCAGTGACACCGACCCCAGTGTCACCAACCCCAGTGTCACCAACCTCAGTGTCACCAACCCCAGTGACACCAACCCCAGTGACACCAACCCCAGTGACACCAACCCCAGTGACACCAACTCCAGTGACACCGACCCCAGTGACACCAACCCCAGTGACACCAACCCCAGTGACACCAACCCCAGTGACACCAACTCCAGTGACACCGACCCCAGTGACACCGACCCCAGTGACACCAACCCCAGTGACACCGACCCCAGTGTCACCAACCCCAGTGTCACCGACCCCAGTGTCACCAACCCCAGTGACACCGACCCCAGTGTCACCAACCCCAGTGTCACCAACCTCAGTGTCACCAACCCCAGTGACACCAACCCCAGTGACACCAACCCCAGTGTCACCAACCTCAGTGTCACCAACCCCAGTGTCACCAACCTCAGTGTCACCAACCCCAGTGTCACCAACCTCAGTGTCACCAACCCCAGTGTCACCAACCCCAGTGTCACCAACCCCAGTGACACCAACCCCAGTGACACCGACCCCAGTGACACCAACCCCAGTGTCACCAACCCCAGTGACACCAACCCCAGTGACACCGACCCCAGTGTCACCAACCCCAGTGACACCGACCCCAGTGACACCGACCCCAGTGACACCAACCCCAGTGACACCGACCCCAGTGACACCGACCCCAGTGACACCAACCCCAGTGTCACCAACCCCAGTGTCACCGACCCCAGTGACACCGACCCCAGTGTCACCAACCTCAGTGTCACCAACCCCAGTGACACCAACCCCAGTGACACCAACCCCAGTGACACCAACCCCAGTGACACCAACTCCAGTGACACCGACCCCAGTGACACCAACCCCAGTGTCACCAACCCCAGTGTCACCGACCCCAGTGTCACCAACCCCAGTGACACCGACCCCAGTGTCACCAACCCCAGTGTCACCAACCTCAGTGTCACCAACCCCAGTGACACCAACCCCAGTGACACCAACCCCAGTGACACCAACCCCAGTGACACCAACTCCAGTGACACCGACCCCAGTGACACCAACCCCAGTGACACCAACCCCAGTGACACCAACCCCAGTGACACCAACTCCAGTGACACCGACCCCAGTGACACCGACCCCAGTGACACCAACCCCAGTGACACCGACCCCAGTGTCACCAACCCCAGTGTCACCGACCCCAGTGTCACCAACCCCAGTGACACCGACCCCAGTGTCACCAACCCCAGTGTCACCAACCTCAGTGTCACCAACCCCAGTGACACCAACCCCAGTGACACCAACCCCAGTGTCACCAACCTCAGTGTCACCAACCCCAGTGTCACCAACCTCAGTGTCACCAACCCCAGTGTCACCAACCTCAGTGTCACCAACCCCAGTGACACCGACCCCAGTGACACCAACCCCAGTGTCACCAACCCCAGTGACACCAACCCCAGTGACACCGACCCCAGTGTCACCAACCCCAGTGACACCGACCCCAGTGACACCGACCCCAGTGACACCAACCCCAGTGACACCGACCCCAGTGACACCGACCCCAGTGACACCAACCCCAGTGTCACCAACCCCAGTGACACCGACCCCAGTGACACCGACCCCAGTGACACCGACCCCAGTGACACCGACCCCAGTGTCACCAACCCCAGTGTCACCGACCCCAGTGACACCGACCCCAGTGTCACCAACCCCAGTGTCACCGACCTCAGTGACAACCCCAGTGTCACCAACCCCAGTGTCACCAACCCCAGTGTCACCGACCCCAGTGACACCGACCCCAGTGTCACCAACCCCAGTGTCACCAACCCCAGTGTCACCGACCCCAGTGACACCGACCCCAGTGACACCGACCCCAGTGTCACCAACCCCAGTGACACCAACCCTAGTGACACCGACCCCAGTGACACCGACCCCAGTGACACCAACCCCAGTGTCACCGACCCCAGTATCACCGACCCCAGTGACACCGACCCCAGTGTCACCAACCCCAGTGACACCGACCCCAGTGACACCGACCCCAGTGACACCGACCCCAGTGACACCGACCCCAGTGACACCAACCCCAGTGACACCGACCCCAGTGTCACCGACCCCAGTGACACCGACCCCAGTGTCACCAACCCCAGTGTCACCGACCTCAGTGACAACCCCAGTGTCACCAACCCCAGTGTCACCAACCCCAGTGTCACCGACCCCAGTGACACCGACCCCAGTGTCACCAACCCCAGTGACACCAACCCCAGTGACACCAACCCCAGTGACACCAACTCCAGTGACACCGACCCCAGTGACACCAACCCCAGTGTCACCGACCCCAGTGTCACCGACCCCAGTGTCACCAACCCCAGTGACACCGACCCCAGTGTCACCAACCCCAGTGTCACCAACCTCAGTGTCACCATCCCCAGTGACACCAACCCCAGTGACACCAACCCCAGTGACACCAACCCCAGTGACACCAACTCCAGTGACACCGACCCCAGTGTCACCAACCCCAGTGTCACCGACCTCAGTGTCACCAACCCCAGTGACACCAACTCCAGTGACACCGACCCCAGTGTCACCAACCCCAGTGTCACCAACCCCAGTGACACCAACCCCAGTGACACCAACTCCAGTGACACCGACCCCAGTGACACCAACCCCAGTGACACTAACCCCAGTGACACCGACCCCAGTGACACCGACCCCAGTGACACCGACCCCAGTGACACCAACCTCAGTGACACCGACCCCAGTGACACCGACCCCAGTGACACCGACCCCAGTGACACCGACCCCAGTGACACCAACCCCAGTGACACCAACCCCAGTGTCACCAACCCCAGTGACACCGACCCCAGTGACACCGACCCCAGTGACACCGACCCCAGTGACACCGACCCCAGTGACACCAACCCCAGTGACACCGACCCCAGTGTCACCAACCCCAGTGACACCGACCCCAGTGACACCGACCCCAGTGTCACCAACCCCAGTGACAACCCGAGTGTCACCAACCCTAGTGACAACCCCAGTGACAAACTCAGAAAGCAGTATCATTGATATAGGTAGTTTCATGGGCAGTGGTTAGTGCATTGCTCGATGAATCCAGCAGCCGGAGTTCAATTCCCAAACATGGCTCACATCAGGGGCCAGTGATATCTGAAGTGGTTCTGGAACTGCCTCATCTCCACCTTGGCCAAAAGACCTCTATGTCTGACACGCCATGGAGAGGGATTCAGCAGGTAGTGGATTGATAAAGGGATATACTTTTTTAATTCACATATATGATTTTGTTTTTAATGCGAGGAACTTTTTAGGGCGTTAACAAAACTTTTTCAGGTAAAAAAAACAATACACAAATATTCTTCAGTCCTTTGTTCATCCATTGCTAAATGAAGTAAAAATTTAAAGTGCCTCTCAACTTAAATGAGTGTGAGGCACTGCTCACCTCTCAATAATGCTCTGAGCCAGTGGTGAGAATTCCACAATCCTTTGGTCGGGGCCAGTATTTCCACTGTTAACTTGTTGTCTGATTTTTGTTTGACATATACAATACATAAAAAGTATAATGTAATTATGTATGTTTTCCCCCAAAGTATTCGAATTGTGCTGTCAGTGTCATGTCATGAGATGAAGAATTCATTTAAAAATATTGCAGAGCAGTCCGTTCCGTGTGTCAAAACATGGAGGCACGAAATATTCTTCACAGGACCTCTCCCAAACAATCATTCAAGTGACCTTTAGACAGAATCTCTCTTACATCAGAGAGGTCTCGCTTTCCCATACACTCGGCTCTGAGATTGTCACATAACAGTTAAATCCAATACGTTTAATTGACAGCGGTGGAATTTATCTGAATTCAATAAAAACTAAAAATGTTGTGATAATTCCGTGCATAGTAATTGTTGACTGAGTTGAGACCATCAACTTATTGGAGACGCAAACTCAATGTAATCACGGGTGGGCTGAAGCCTGGATTTCAACTCAGCATCTCATTGGTGCCGGCTCAGTGCTCTGAGATGTGAGTCACTGGGCCATTGCTGTTGTATCCATCCCAGAGGAATGACAGGGTTGGAATTTATCCCAGAGGAATGGATACAACAAGACCTGGTTGTGAGTCAAGTGGTCGAACGTGAGTTTCCACCCATCCATTTACAATTATTCAGTATCATATCAACATAATTACACGGACACACGTGATCATCCCTTTTGTAGTCAATTATGGCTTGTCGTTGTTTGTTTGTTTTCGTGGAAAAAGATAGTCGCTCTATTGTGAATGTGGTGAAGTTTCAAATCGACGAAACCGACCACTGCCCAGGAGGTACGTTATTCAGGAGGTATGAATGCTATAACATCAAGCAGCTCCTGGATTACCAAACCCAACACCATTATATTTTGTCAGTTGCTCTTCAAAAGCCGTCCGAACGAGGGGCAGAGAGAGATTTGTCTTGTAATTGCCTTTTTATGCTTACAAAAAGTTAATCTCTTTCAATAATACGGAGGATTTTCTCACATTTAGAGGTGTTATACAATTAGTCTAGAGGGCATATTTCCCGGATGTTGCAACACTCCGTGTAAGAAGCAGCGTGCGCTTGAGTAGGCTGCCCTAAGCTGGCTTGTGCCATCAAATGCCTTGCTTTAAAATCGTATTCTTATCTTTTACGCATGCTCACTTCTTACGCTTACAAAATAAACTACTGTGTGCTGTGTAACTCTGTAATTCCAGGGCTGAGCGCTGTAGTAATGTGCTCTTCGTGATAATCACGTGGATAGAGGCTATTATTCACAGTGCGGGCTTTCCCCGTGGTGTATAAAGGCTGACAGCTGATGATCACTTCATATTGCCTGCACCTACAGCGGGAAATGGCAATCCGTTTGACGAAGCACACCTTTATAATGTTGTACATTAAAGGTCGCGTAACTGACCGCAATTACAGTCGTGATGCGAGTTATTTTTTTTCAAAGGCTAAGATGACCTGCGTGCGAAATTCACTTTGCTGTTTGTAAAATCGCGGGTAAACCATTGCAGCTTGAATCATGCACATCCGTATATATATTTTTTAAAAATCCCTCTTATCACGGTGGGCATAATGAGTTTCAACTGCACTGTAGTAGCAAGGTTTGGTCGTTACTTTTAGACATAACCTCTGCTTGAAGTCCATCAACCAAGCGAGGACCTAATGACATTCACCATGTTCCAAGGGGAACCTGGGACACCAGTTATGCATAAACATAGAGCACACAAACAGGGTGGAATTAGGCGGACTTCACAATTCGCTTGAGGAGCAGTGGGGAAGTGGCCGATGCTCTTGCACTACGGACTCGGTGACTTGAGTTCGACTCCCTGTCAAGGACAACTTCAGTAACCACAGACCTGTACTGTAGGTAAGTATGATGACAAAAAAATACCCCCGTGACAACCATGGGATGGGGAGGCCTTCATCCAGCAATGTATTGATAAAGAATTGGTAATTATTGTCAGTTTGTATTATATACTTTCAGACTATAGAGTACTCTATCATGTACAGTACACACACACGGAAACGTTATTACCACCGGCTCTGCCCCTGACACTGTGCACGTTTCGCCGACTCGCATAGCATCATCTCACACTCGGTATGCGCGCGTGTGTGCGTGTTAGCGACTCGCCCCACACCTCTCCCATGTATCTCTCCGATTGCACCTCGTGTCGAACGACAATTTACCGTGACCGACGATACGCTCGGCGTTTGGAGTTCGCCTCATCGAGCGAAACGTCGGAAACACGCATCAGGAAGGGAGATAACGCAGAGATGTGAAGCCCAAACCGAAAACCGACACAGAAGCACATTTAGCCTCGGTCACGCCAAACTTCTGTGGCAGGTACAGGGCCTCATACTCGTAGGGGTTTTCAGTAAAGTCACGTAGGTAAAATAATAATAATAATAATAATAAAATAATAAATGAAAATAACTCAATTAAATCACGACGTTTCGGAGGCAACACAAGTCTCCGTCTTCAGGTGGGACCGTCACAGCTACATTTACTGTATCAAGTTTCAAATCTAGAAATAAGGTACAGGGCCCCCTCAGCCTCACGGCTCCCCCACCCAGATACAAAGACAAGCCCTACCACCTACTGCTTGCCCGTGGCAGTTCTACCAGTTTCATTATCATGAATTCTACTGCCAATAAAACGACCCACAGTAAACACTCCGCTGTGAGGAGAGGCAGGCACTGTGATAAGCTGTGTTACCTGATGAACTGGTTTTGGTACAGGATATTACCACGCCATTTGCCTTTGGCTCCGTTCCCCCTGGCTGCAAGGTGTGTGTGTGGGTTGTTTCGCCTCCACCCTGTCTCAGTGGCACAATGGTCCTTTGAAGGGGGAGGTGAGGGGGCATAAGTAGTAGAGATCAATCCCGTGTGGATGGCCGCCTTTGTACGTGTGAAGAGTTTCAATATGCCCCATGCCTGGGGAAAGAGTCCCATGCCAGTGGGGTAGAAGGTAAAGTCCACGCTTTGGTTTAGCCCATGACGGTTTCATTCAGTTACATGTAACCATGGTACATGTTCATCTCCGTTGTCGATTCACTACTAGTTAAGGGCCTCCCCGTGCAGGCAGAGAGAGGAGAGTTAGCTGACCATACCCCACCAAACTGGTCAGTTGCGGGTTGAAGTTGGGTGGAGTTCACAGCGCCAATCGATGTTTGCCGTACTGCCCTCTGCTGTCGACAACGCCTATGCCAGGACGATACCAGACGAAAACCAGCTTCGCTTCCGAGGTCTGACGGGATCGGGTGTATTCCGGATAATATAGGCACTTGCCATGACATACCTATTCTATGTACAGTATATATATCATCGTCAAAATACCATGTTCAACGACACTAAGACGAATTATGTGAATTAGTGAGGTTTTTTTTACATCAGAGCAAATAACAGCAACTCTCGCTTAAGATGACACTAAGTAAACAAAGACATAAACTAAATTGTTGAATTTTTTTACAGTGAAAATTATCAGCGAGTCTCAAGGTTTATTTTCAGGAGGGTCATGCATTTGGGACATTTAACCAATTCAATCTTTGGGTATGTTTGTGAGTGGGAGAAAACCGGATTGTCCAGATTTTGTAAACGCATAAGAAACATAACCACTCAAGCGACTCACAGATCAAAAGCCTACTTTTTGTACTGCCTGCTACAAGAACCTTGCTTCGCTGTGACAAACCAACATTTATTGTGTCACCACCACACTTGGAATTCAGAGGTAGAGAACTGGATATGTAGTTGTGCTCTTCAGAATAAAACCTGAAAATGCTGGATATCTGCATACAGTGCACATTCTGAAATGTTTCATGAGGTTAAGTCCCAAAATTATGAATGTACCAAAACAGCAGCGTTATATACCATGTTTCATAATTAATTGGAGTTAAGATGCACTATAATTCGTTTCTGTAAAAATCGAATGTATTCGAGGTGACTGCACGATGTGTTGTCCTTCCCCCGCACCTCCGATTAGCACGGTTGGCTATGTACGGTGTGAAAGAAGCTCTACATACATACACATACACACATAATTGCCACGAGCTGGTACTGCTGAGATACCAGGCCTGTGATTCAATCATATTATCAAGTCTAGTGCGTTACTAATGACAGCACACAACTCCATTATATTATATATACATTTCATTTGTTTTCACAAATGTGGTTTTACTGTCACGTGACAAACCTTGCTTGCTATTGTAGGTGCATGGAAATATGCTGCCCCCTTGTCTGGATACATCTCCTTCAGTGGGCTGTTCCTTAACATGGGGGTGATGCACTGCTCTGTGACAGTATACTTGGGAACATCTATTTGAAAAAAAGCTAATTCAAATAGTTAAAAAACATAATAAAACAAATCCAAATGAATAAATTGTAAATTCATTCTGTATCCATCCATGCATTCAGTTTCTGGAAATTCACATTAAACTAGAGATTTAAGATAGGACATCAAAATTCGACTTCCTGCGTACGTTTAAAAAACAAACCATTCCATTCATATTTTCCACTGAGTCAGTGAGATTGAATAGATTAGGAAAACTGGCAGAGAGATTATTGTGACCCGTGCCGAGAGGAGACTGTACCCCACACTGGCAACTCGAGAAAAGTTTTTTTCACTCACAAGGAAACACGTTTCTGCTGGTTCTGGCTGCTCCGGTGGTTGGTACCAACCAGAGTCTCGATTAGCCGAGACATTTCGGTGATAATGTTCACTCAATTACTGACAACAACATTTGCCCACAGAGTATTTATTTCATTATAATTTACGATAAATACGAGTGCATGAAAATCACCAAGCACGAGGGTTTAATACGACTGCTTTTGACCACAGACACGAGTGTGACTATTAACTAGTCTAAATGAGGATGCTAAATAACAACATTTAGTCATGCGCGAATAGACTGCAGGGCACTGAGGCAGATACAAATGCTAATTGGCTATCCTATATATACACACAATTTAAACAACTTTCACGAATTGGCTAACTTGAAAACAATTACACGTCCATAACACCAACATTTAATGACTAAGAGTTCTCTAAATGACCGATTCAGTCGACTACACCGTGGAAATGTAACCCGTAGATGAAGGTGTGACTAAAATTCCAAAGGTGGTCATGGACTAAACGAAACAAAAAGCACAATGCTCACTAAATAAACACTGGCGCCTTTCTCCTCTCCAGCTCTACATAAGCTGAATGAAACCAATTGACCCCCCCACCCACCATGCACCCTCCCGGCACCCTCACGCGATTCGACGTGTCCACAATCTGGGGCCATAACTTGTCTTTAGTTTCGTCTCGTTCGTTCTGTTTCATCCGCACTGTCACTCTTCTGTCGACGGAACAGCGAGCATGCACAAGGAGCCTATTCTTTTTGCCCCGGGTTCGAATATGTATTAACGCAAATAATATTCCCGAACAAATGTTCTCAGAGTCACTTATTGGTGTCACAGCACGCCCATAATCACTCTTCGTGATGACCGCAACTGTCACAGAACGATGCCGCTGTTTCGATTCGTCGGTTTCAATACCGTTTTGTTACCCATGTCGCCTGGTAGACTGCAGCAAGCACTTGACTAGGAGCCTCAGCAAATGCAAGAACTAATGACGTAGGAGGTATTCCGGGTATATTATCCGGGTCGGTGATCCGGACAAATCCAGCTGAACGAATAAAAACGTATTTTAACTAACACCTTTCACTCCATGTCATTGGCTGTGGCCCACTGCTGTAATCCAGCAGTGTGGAGGCAACGAGGGTCGGTGGATCACGAAAATGTTGTGAAACTCCCCTGAGGCGTTGAGGTGTCATAGCCTGGCTCGCCAGGAGACGGACGGAGATGTTGACAGTGCTGGATTAAGCGAGTGTGGGGCCTGTAAAATATGTTATAAAGGGGCCCTAAATAAAAAAAAGACGTAAATATTTAAACACAAATGTTTAACTTGCATAGTAAAGTAATTGTATGTTTTCATTTGTTATACAGCCAGATAATACGACAAATCGCTAACCTTAAACACCCAGTCGTTCATAATACTTGAAGGCAATATAGTACTATAATAATAGAGCAAGTGCAGAATCACTGAACCGGAATTGATAGCTTGAAAGCATTTAGCGCGGGGTCCTTGATTGGGCCCGTAGCTACATATGAAGCTACTTTTGCTACTAGGATAATCCGGCATTGGATACTGAGCAGCAAATGTGGAGCTCACCTGTTCCACCTGTACGTGACGGTGTTGCGTGAGTTTTCTCCGGATGTTCCGGTTTCCTTCCCACATGTATTAACGCTGATTGGAAAAATATAACACCGTGATATAGAAGAACGCAGACCTCGGGCAATTGTTGACACCAACTCACCGCGTGGCTGGTGCCTTCCCTCATCTCTGGATTATCGCGCCTCTGATATCGTTCTCTGCCTACGAAAGCGAGCGAATCCTGTACGCGATATTAGTTGAAATTATTACCGCCGTTCACCACGGAGTGTCTCAAAAATTAGGGTACCAGGTTACCTTTAAAAAGCTACACATTCACACAGAAGAGCGGGCGGGTCAATCAATCTGTTCATTTCCATTCCGCGTGAATTGCAAGACGGTCAAAACGCATGAACACACATAATATCAAGCAAAAACACGTTGCAAGTGGGTATGCCGGAGATTGCAAGATGCGTGAGTGTGGGAGTGAGTGTGGAAGAGCCAGCGGCTTTGCGTGCACACATATGGGAGTGCAAGTGTTGCACACTGGTGGGAGAGAGATGGAGAGGATGAGAGTCCGGGAATGCAATAACGTGAGCGTGTCAGCTGGAGAGTGCGTGGGCAAGTGTATGTGTGTGTATGTGTGTATGTGTGTGTGTGAATGTGTGTGTGTATGTGTGCGTGTGTATGTCTTTGTGTGTATGTGTGTCGACAGCCTCAAATGAGTACCTGGTGCGGTGTGTAAACATTGCCACTAGGGAGACAAAGGCGGTCGGGCGTGGTGCTGGCCACCCACCCCCTCGTGTACCGTTCCGACCTTCATAGGTGCTGGCTAACAGCACTTACCCCTACAGTCTGTTAAGACTATACGGGGGATCTTTGTTTTTGTTGTGTATGTATGTGGGGAGCGATAGTGTAGCGGTTAGCGCGCTGCGCTATGAACCCAACGACCCGGGTTCGATTCCCGCTCACGACCAACACCAGTGACGATTATCTGAAGCGGTCCTGGGCCTCCCCTAGGTCGACTCAGCCTCAAATGAGTACCTGGTGCGGTGTGCAAAGGGGCCGTCCATAAATGACGTCACGCGATTTTGGACGATTTTTTACCCCCCTCCACTCGTCACACAGCGTCACAAAAGGTCAGACCAAATATGACGTCACAGAGCTCTCCCCCCCCCCCCAAAACCATATTTCCATTTTGAAAATAAAACATGCTTCAAATCGCTTTAAACTATTGTCATTGTAGTGCGTATTTAATGTGGCGCTGCACTCTGATGTTGTAGGAGAAAACATTTATTAAAAAGGAGGCGTTGGAAAGCTTAAATTTTGCATAAAATGCACTTGAAAATATTCAACGTCTAATTAAAACTGCAGATGTTCAGAATATTATATTGAAATTATCTTATAATTATCAAATATTAAAAGTAATTATAACTATAAAAAAATACTTGAAACTTTGTAGTAGAACGAAGCAAAATGGAGAGTACAATTATAACAATCACATATTCATTCCACAGATGAAAAGCTCTGGTAGAATCATTAGAATCAAAATGTTTAATAACAATCATTTAAAAAAATGTTAAAAATGTATGCTTCTCCATTCTCCCATGGAGAGGCAAAATTCTCCTGCATGGAATAAATAAAAGGTGACCTTAGTAAATTTAAATAATCAAATAGTTAATAATTAAAATTCATAAAAATTTGTGTTGTTATAACAATTCTATATTTATTTAAAGCTGCGTATTTTGATGTGACGTCACGTTTCCCAAACTCCCCCCCCCCTCGTCACACATCGTCACAAATGTCTGACCCCCCCCCCCAGGTGCGTGACGTCATTTATGGACGGCCCCAAACATCGCCACTGGAGAGACAAAGGCGGTCGGGCGTGGTGCTGGCCACCCACCCCCTCGTGTACCCTTCCGGCCTTCATAGGTACTCGCTAACAGCACTTGCCCCTACAGTCTGTTAAGGCTATACACGGGGGATCGTTGATCTTTGTGTGCGTGCGTGCGACAGCAAGGAATGAACGCAGGCGTGAACGTGGCAAAATTAGTGAGCATGTTGACACATTCTATCTCCTGGACACCTGTGAAAAAGAGCTTTATAGCTCATCGGATTCCTCCAGTACAAATACATATTCTGATTCACCACGCGGGGATTACTTTACTAAGCAATCATCGCCCCCTACTGACAGCTCAGTAAACATGCAACGTAGGGCCAACATTGGTATGCGGTTGGAATCGTTGGACCAACGTTGCTCCAGAAACGTTCCATATTTAGTAGAAGACCAACGCGCACCCCGTAGGTCCGGTGCTGATGTGACCTTGCTGCCGCACAGGGACAGCTGCCACTGGTGAAGTTGGGAGAGGTTGACTTTCGACTTGTTTCAGATGAGATTTTAGGCGCTTCGAGTTTCTGGGGCATAGAAGCGCAAACATGTGTGACTGTACACACAACGATTATGATTGTTATTGTTGCAAGAGAATTGATCGAGCGTGCAGGTGAGCACGCGCGTAAGCGTCAATACGGGAACGCGTGTATCGATCGGCGTGGGTGAGTGGGTGAACGGGCGAGCGAAGGAATGGGGGGGAGGTGAGCCAGTGAGTGAGCGTGGATGGGGCTGAGCGTGGATACGGGTGAACGAGGGAGACGGTGAGCGAGAGGGTGAGCGTGGATGCTGGTGAGTGGGTGAGCGTGGATACGGGTGAGCGGATGAGCACTTTGGGGTACTCGTGCGGATGGGCGAGCACGTAGGCACATAAGCGGCAAAACGAACCGTGGTGCAGGAGAGAAAGCGAACATTTCTCCGGGCTGTTACTACGGGATGAATAAGCAAACGTGCATGCATGCGGGAGAGTCGAGTGAGGGTTCAAGGCTATCTACGAGGGATGTTTTTGTGTTTTGTGTCTCTGCACGGGGGGGGGGGGGGTGAGCGACTGAGGATGCGAGTATTACAGCTACAGGGCGCGTGGGATACTGAGAGCGTTTTCGGAAACTCACCTATCCAATAACTCACTTGCCATCTTTCATGGCCACCGCTCCCCACAATCGTTAACCAAGTGATCCTCAAGAGGCAGCTTCAGCCAGATCACATACTGCGTATGTTGAATGACAACTGCTGAAGTATCACACAAAAAATGTTAAATTGCAAGAACAAAAATGATTCACGGTTTTAAACTACATGCATACAAATCCAGTTTCACGTGCAAGGTAGATTGTTGTTGTTGCATCGTAAAATCGTGAGGAGGCAGCGGCACGGGCAGGCCTTTATCCAGCAGTGGATGGGCCATGTCTGATGCATGATTCATTCATACAATACCTTCCTGGCATATCCAGCTTAGTATAGGAGTAGGCAAACACCGTAACAAGAGCCATTTTTTATTCTGTAAAACATATATTTCAAGAGCCAGTTTGGTGTTTCGGAGACGGTGGGTCCTTAATAAATAACGTCATGAAGAAGTTCTTTAAAGAGCCGCATGCGGCTCCGAAGCCGCAGGTTTTGCAGACTTCCTGAGCTAGAATATCCCCCATTTCTGTTCAGTATTGCCACTTGGGATCCACAATCAAGACCCAGGACTAGCAGAGACATCCGCATTCAAGGGCAACCCTCTGGGGTCCAGCTAATGCCTGGCTTAGGCTGCCTGCCATTGTGTTTGAAGATGCCCTCTGGACGTAATGCCCTCTTAAGTGCTTGATATTCCCCTCTCATGCCCCATGGACCTCCTCAGAACGCAGTACAGTTCACCGGTGTGTGGTTGTAATTACTGGCGAAACGTCGTACTCAGATTGTAAATGTTTGTGGCTTTGCTCTCCAACACACCAGTGTGCTGTACTAGAAACGAATTGGTACGTTCTGTTTACGTGACAGACCTTACTAGTTGGCTGTGTCGGGTGGAGGCGGTTTAAAGACACATTTATATATGGATGCGTTCTAACCCAAAAAAAACCTTTATTATGAACGTAGCCCTTGTTTCGGACTGAGCTCAGAACGACCTTGGCTGAACTTCTAGCTTATTTTGAACACGTAGGCTTTTGCAACCAATATCATCCATACTACAGGTGTTTTGGGTTAGATCGCATAAATATAAATGTGACTTCAAACCTGCCTCCACCCGACACAGCCAATTAGTAAGGTTTGTCACGTAAACAGAACATGTAAATTCGTCACTAGTACAGCACTAACCGGTGTGTTGGTGAGCCAAGCCACAACATTAACAACCTGAGTACGACGTTTCACCAGTAATTACAACTACAGTAGCTTCATCAGGCGGCAGCCAGATTTGTAACAAATTTATATATTTATGCGATCTAACCCAAAAAAACCTGTATTATGGATTCTGGCTTCTTGTTAGTTTTATCGTCTGAATTTTTAACATATCGTATCTGCTGGCCATCAGTTCAATCAGACGAGTTAGTGAAACGCAGCAAATTGGACGTGAAATAAGCGGTCTTCCGCCAGACGAGGTTACTAATTGTGATTATTGTGGGGTTACTCTCCAACACACCGGTGTGCTGCAGTAGTAACGAATGTGGCACGTTTTGTTTAGGCGGCAAACTTTACTAATTGACTGTGTCGGGTGGTAGCGGGTTTTAACGACATATTCATATTCACGCGATCTAACTCCAAACCCCGCTGTTATGGATAATATTGGTCGCTAAACCCTCCTGCTACGTGTTAAAAGGACGAAGTTGTTTCGTAATTTGTTTCCACACCTTCAGTCCTGTAAAATAACCCCCAGGACCCACACCGCGTAGGGAGAATGAGGTCTTCATCCAGCAGTATTTTACATGTGCTGTAAAAAAAAAATCCCCGCATGTTATTGTCCGCGAAAAGAATCGATTTTAATCACGGAATGATTACGGGGCTTGAAACTGAAGCCCTGGGGCCACGGCTATTGACACAGATGCACTTCACCCCGTCTCCAGCAGAGAGCGAACGCACACAGGGTCAGAGGCTTACGCGGCGTTCTCTTGTTGTTTTAAATGGCTCATACCCAACCAGAACTAACAACAGTAACACGTTTTTCAAAAGCCATATCTGTGAAATGTTATACAATTGTCGTACTGCATGGCTGCCTGACGTTAAGTTCGGAGGCATATAAATAAAAATAAGCACGCGAAAAAAAAAAAAGTCAGCTCTCCCCGACGGGGAATTGAACCCCGGTCTCCCGCGTGACAGGCGGGGATACTAACCACTATACTATCGAGGACCAGCTACAACAACACCGCAGATGTAGCCTTTTAAACATAGATACCGCGAATTTACGACGAATGTTTTAATGTTTAGGCGATATTGGCAGTGGTGGTATATGCGCACAAATAACATGAAGTTAGCGATAATGTGTCCCTTGCCGAGTCCACAACAGGGGCCCACGTTGTACTGTACTCTGCTGCCCACGTCTATGCTCCCCGCCTTCACAAACTCGCACGGTTCACGAGGTGTGGATAAATACCCCCCCCACTCCCTACGATCCCACTGCGTGTTTGAGGCCCTCATCCAGCAGTGGATTGACATGTAAACTATTAAAAAGCTATTAAACTAAACTAAGTTTTATTGTACCAGGTAAGGCGTGTGTTCCCTAATACACAATCTCTCATTATTAGTGCTCTCTTTCAGATGACAGCTCAAGTGGTTTATCATCAAGTGGAAATGTAGACCAAGAAAATACTCTAAACGCGTGATGTTGATTCTAAATGTGTGATGTTGATTCTAAATGTGTGATGTTGATTCTAAATGTGGGGGGAATATCCGGAGGACCCGGTGAAACATTCACGCGACCACGGGGAGAGAAACACCGCAAACTCCAAATATACAGCAGCAGGCATCGTCAGGGTCGAGATCGAACCCACGACCTCCTGTAGACCAGGCGAGGTAGTTAACATACCCTAGCCACCGTGAGCATGATGATGAGAGACACCGCAAACTCCAAATATACAGCAGGCATCGTCAGGGTCGAGATCAAACCCACGACCTCCTGTAGACCAGGCGAAGTAGTTAACATACCCTAGCCACCGTGAGGATGATGATGAGAGACACCGCAAACTCCAAATATACAGCAGGCATCGTCAGGGTCGAGATCAAACCCACGACCTCCTGTAGACCAGGCGAAGTAGTTAACATCTCCTAGCCACCGTGATGACGATGATGATTAGAGACACCGCAGACTCCAAATATACAGCAGGCATCGTCAGGGTCGAGATCGAACCCACGAGGCATAATGCTCCTGGGCATAATGCTATGGGGGAGGGGGGAGTATTGGGGCACTATTAAAACACTGTACGTCACGTTTCTGAGTGATGGTAGTATATAAAGCTGGGAGTAAAAGAATGGAAATATGGATATGACTGTAAAACTCAAAAGCAGCTAAAGTTTAACTTGGTTAATTACATCCGTACAATGATTGCTCAATTTGAAACCATCCTCTCGGTTGAAGTTATGTCTATTTTGTTTATCTGGATGGCTTCATGGACAAATTTTGGTAGTATCCAGGAGGCTTGCAGAGTACCTTGGTATCGGAGAACACAATGTCATGAGAACTCGCAGTGTTATAACAGTGGTCAGCTACGGCCAAATAATTCGTCCTACCGTGTTTTAAATCTGACTTGTGCTCGCGAATGCCATCAGATATATGTTGTTTCGTTTCCCAGATATAACAGTCACCACAAATGCAACTCAGTTTGCAGACACCGGGGTACTATAACTCAGGAATGACATCCTTTACGGATGGGATCAGATCACGGATTTTGTGTACTGTACTGAAACGGACCTGGATCTTGTGTTTGTTTAAAATTTTGGAAATATTTTGGTAACGTCTGCTATGTATGGCAACGTGATGGTTTTGATCGGAGTCTCAAGGGGTTAAATTTCGATTTAAAGCTTGCGTGACTGCAGGGATTCATCTTCTTAGTTATTTCGGTAAAGTCACGTAGAATGGAAACAATAAAAATAATAAAATAAAACATAATAAAATAATTCTCACGACGTTTCGGCCACAACGCAAGCAGCCGTCATCAGGTGAAGACCAGGTCTGTCGCTGTCTCCCCGACAGACCTGGTCTTCACCTGATGACGGCTGCTTGCGTTGTGGCCGAAACGTCGTGAGAATTATTTTATTATGTTTTATTTTATTATTTTTATTGTTTCCATTCTACGTGACTTTACCGAAAGAACCAAGAAGATGAATCTCAAGGGGTTTTTTTCTCCATGGTGGTAGAAACAGCTTTGCGGATAGTACGGTCTGAATATCCATTCATCTTAAGGGCCAGGTGTACATGTTCCAATTCACTGGTCAGGTGGTGTTCGTCAGAGATGCAGTGGGCCCTATGGTATAGTGTTTTGATGAGGGAATTATTTTGTGCTGGATGGTGGTGGGAATCAGGCTTCATGTAGGAATCTATGTGGGTGGCCTTCCTGTAAACAGCATGTCACAAAGAGCCATCGGGCCTCTCAAACAGAACATCCAATAATGGTAGCTTGCCATCTTTATCCACTTCCATGGTAAATTTGATGGATGGGTGTCTGGAATTGATGTGGTCTAGGAATTGGTTCAATGCTCGGAGGCCATGTGGACAAATGACGAAAGTAGCATCCACATATCTCTTCGTGGATTAAATATCGGCCGTTCTATAGGATTCGGCGGGGGGGGGGGGGTGCGTCAAGCGTACTTACGCAGGTGGGGGGGGGTGTAAAAAGTCCGCGTGCTTGCAGGGAGGTCAAGTTTTGGACTTAGATTAAATATATATTTTCACCCCAACCTATGATGTGTTAGTATGCACTTCCCATGCTAGCCAGTAGAGGGGGAGGGGCAGCATGAAAACAGCACGCTCTGGAGGACCGCACAATGGATTGACGAATGAGTAATTTGTGCCAATGAGAAAGCACTGATGCAACATCGACGATTAAACAGTTTTAAAAATCCAAGGAAAATATTTATTTAGAGAGCTTATATCGCAAACATTGGTGGTTGTGATAGACTTTAAGTAAAATAAAGTCCAGCTCTCCCCGACGGGGAATTGAACCCCGGTCTCCCGCGTGACAGGCGGGGATACTAACCACTATACTATCGAGGACCAGCTGGCATCACCTCTGAAAACGAATCTAATGATATCTGCATTGTTCAGATCGGAAGTGCGTGGAGAAAGGACAATAAACTAAACACAAAAAGCAGTTGTAAAGAATTGAGATTTCAATCGAGATTACTTCAAATTGCCAATCTCCAGTGGCCTCCACAGTATAGGAATTGAGAGCGTTCCAGATTTCTGCAGAAGTGCCTTACAATTCGCCACAGCTCTCAGCCACTCCTCGATAGTATAGTGGTTAGTATCCCCGCCTGTCACGCGGGAGACCGGGGTTCAATTCCCCGTCGGGGAGAGCTTGACTTTTTTTTTCATTATTATTTCCACTGAATAATAATTTGAAGTTTTCGTGACTGCAGGGATCAATTCTATTTGGTTCTTTCGGAAAAGTCACATAGGTATAAAATAAAATAAATTGTGTTGCGCCCGAAACGTCGTGATTTAATGCATTTTATTTTATACCTACGTGACTTTACCGAAAGAACCAAATAGTATGTTTCCACTAAGTTTCAACAAGCGTAACATTTGCTGTGGGTCTCAAAACACCTGTCAGTATTATACCCAGCATATAATCACGTGTAATTTCACCTTTTAACATGTTATTATTTCCTGGGTGTACTATTGTTCATTTGTTAAGGTTATAAATGATTTACTTATTGCCGATTCTGGTGCATTGGCTATCTTGATACTTCTGGATCTGAGTGCTGCTTTTGATACTGTTGATACGTTTACGTTGTTAAATCGTCTTGAGCCTTCGGTGGACATGTCAGGGACTGCTGCTATTTGTTGGCTCATGCCATACAACAAAGAGCAGACTGTCTCAACGGGCGACTGCTCATCTGTTCACGGCTGAGTGTCCTTAGGGGTGGCTCGGGGCTCTAGTTTGGGCCCTATCTATTCGGCCTGTATTTGCTACCGCTGGGCCACAGTTTTTCGTCTTCATGGCTTAAATCTACACTTTTATGCTCACGACTCAGATTTATCTTAAGACTATGATTGACACCAAAGTTGTAGTTTCCGTTGTCTTGCTGAGGTCAAGTCGTGGATGCACCTAAACGTTCTTAAATTAAATTGTGATAAGAGAGAGATTATGTTTTTGAGCTCTCCACATCAATTGCGTTCATCTTTCTGGTTTTAGTGTGGCCATGTACGGGAGTGTGAGGTCAGAAACGTGGGTGTTCGCCTCAACCCCAGTTTGACATTTGAAGCTCACGTACGTAATATTACCCAAATCTAGTGCTGTCCCTTACTGGTGCCGAGAGGCTGGTGCATGCCTTTATATCATCTAGGTTGGATTACTACAATGCCTTGCTTGAATGGGGCCTGGTCCTCCACTAGGTCGACTCGGCCTCAAACTAGTACCTGGTGTGGTGTGTAAACAATGCCAGTGGGGAGACAAAGGCGGCCGGGCGTGGCGCTGGCCACTCACCCCCTCGTGTGCCGTGCCGGCCTTGATATGCGCTGGTAACTAACAGCACTTGCCCCAACAGTCCGTTAAGGCTATTCGGGGGATCTTTGCTTTTGTGCAATTGTGGTGACTCATTGCCCCTCTTCCGACGACGAACTAGCATCAGGATCGAAGGTAAGTGAAATAAAACATTTATTTGTTACTTTGTTTCATTTACTATACAGTGTTACATGCAAATGTACACTTTTTGACAATGCTTTCCTTTTTTGTTGAACGAAAACATTTTATAACAATGACCGTACGGGCATTTAAATATAGTGCATTACTGTGGTCCAACTTACGAAGGGGTCTAAGGAACGAATTGGTTTCGTAACCCGAGGGGTGCCGGTGATGTAACGGAATGTTTTATCTTGAAATTTCAACATTTATTCAGAGCCCCAGGTGACATTAGCATTATGAGGGTTCAATAATATCTTAAGGGAGAGCGTTCCAGATGTCTGCAGAAGTGCCTTACAATTTGCCAACCCTCGTAGCCACTCCTCGATAGTATAGTGGTTAGTATCCCCGCCTGTCACGCGGGAGACCGGGGTTCAATTCCCCGTCGGGGAGAGCTTGACTTTTTTTCATTATTGTTTCCACTGAATAATAATTTGAAGTTTTCGTGACTGCAGGGATCAATTCTATTTGGTTCTTTCGGTAAAGTCACGTAGGTATAAAATGAAATGCATTAAATCACGACGTTTCGGGCGCAACACAATTTATTTTATTTTATACCTACGTGACTTTACCGAAAGAACCAAATAGTATGTTTCCACTGAGTTTCAACAAGCGTAACATTTGCTGTGGGTCTCAAAACACCTGTCAGTATTATACCCAGCATATAATCACGTGTAATTTCACTTTTTTACATGTTATTATTTCCTGGGTGTACTATTGTTCATTTGTTAAGGTTATAAATGATTTACTTATTGCCGATTCTGGTGCATTGGCTATCTTGATACTTCTGGATCTGAGTGCTGCTTTTGATACTGTTGATACGTTTACGTTGTTAAATCGTCTTGAGCCTTCGGTGGACATGTCAGGGACTGCTGCTATTTGTTGGCTCATGCCATACAACAAAGAGTAGTCTGTCTCAACGGGCGACTGCTCACCTGGTCACGGCTTAGTGTCCTTAGGGGTGGCTCGAGGATCTAGTTTGGGTCCTCTGTTGTTACTTAATGTTAATAGCTCAGCTTATTTGAGAGTATATTGAGTAGTTTGAGTACATTGATTATATTGATGTAGTTTATACTTAGTTTTTTCACATCGGTTTATTGTATGGTAGTTGGGTAGTTGCAGTTCTTTAGCGTCAATATGCTCAATTCCTCTGTTGATATGTAAACTCCTTTGTCAAGGTTCTCTCCTCATCCCACCCAGCTTAAAAATACGCTGCCAAGCTCAGCAGTGTTCATTGGGACGCTGTCTTTCTGACAGCTTTGTTCTTCACCTGAGGACGGCTGCTTGTGTTGTGGCCAAAACGTCGTGAGGATTTTATTTTATTATGTTTTATTTTTCTTTTTTTTATTATTTCCCTTCTACGTGACTGTACCGAAAGAACCAAGAATAGGAATGTTTTTTCTTGAAGTTTCAATATTTATTCAGAGCCCCAGGTGACATTAGCAAGATTAGGGTTCAATAATATCTTCAGGGAGAGCGTTCCAGATGTATGCAGAAGTGCCTTACAATTTGTCGAAGCTCGCAGCCATTCCTCGATAGTATAGTGGTTAGTATCCCCGCCTGTCACGCGGGAGACCGGGGTTCAATTCCCCGTCGGGGAGAGCTGGCATTTTTTAACATCATTTTTTCCACTCACGTTCTGTCACGTGATTTCCACCAATAATTAAATAAGCAGTGCATCTCAAAACACCTGTCAATTTCATATCAAGCATATAATCACATGTAATAAATTGAGATTACATGTGATTATATATATGTACAACAAAGAGCAGACTGTCTCAACGGGCGACTGCTCATCTGATCACGGCTGAGTGTCCTTTGGGGTGGCTCGGGGCTCTAGTTTGGGCCCTATCTGTTCGGCCTGTATTTGCTACCGCTGGGCCACAGTTTTTCGTCTTAATGGCTTAAATCTACACTTTTATGCTCACGACTCAGATTTATCTTAAGACTATGATTGACACCAAAGTTGTAGTTTCCGTTGTCTTGCTGAGGTCAAGTCGTGGATGCACCTAAACTTTCTTAAATTAAATTGTGATGAGAGAGAGATTATGTTTTTGAGCTCTCCACATCAATTGCGTTCATCTTTCT
Organism: Lampetra fluviatilis; assembly: GCF_964198595.1. NCBI lineage: Eukaryota > Metazoa > Chordata > Hyperoartia > Petromyzontiformes > Petromyzontidae > Lampetra > Lampetra fluviatilis. The sequence continues at coordinate 9,050,820 of NC_136324.1, forward strand.
GGTTTTAGTGTGGCCATGTACGGGAGTGTGAGGTCAGAAACGTGGGTGTTCGCCTCAACCCCAGTTTGACATTTGAAGCTCACGTACGTAATATTACCCAAATCTAGTGCTGTCCCTTACTGGTGCCGAGAGGCTGGTGCATGCCTTTATATCATCTAGGTTGGATTACTACAATGCCTTGCTTGAATGGGGCCTGGTCCTCCACTAGGTCGACTCGGCCTCAAACTAGTACCTGGTGTGGTGTGTAAACAATGCCAGTGGGGAGACAAAGGCGGCCGGGCGTGGCGCTGGCCACTCACCCCCTCGTGTGCCGTGCCGGCCTTGATATGCGCTGGTAACTAACAGCACTTGCCCCAACAGTCCGTTAAGGCTATTCGGGGGATCTTTGCTTTTGTGCAATTGTGGTGACTCATTGCCCCTCTTCCGACGACGAACTAGCATCAGGATCGAAGGTAAGTGAAATAAAACATTTATTTGTTACTTTGTTTTATTTACTATACAGTGTTACATGCAAATGTACACTTTTTTGACAATGCTTTCCTTTTTTGTTGAACGAAACATTTTATAACAATGACCGTACGGGCATTTAAATATAGTGCATTACTGTGGTCCAACTTACGAAGGGGTCTAAGGAACGAATTGGTTTCGTAACCCGAGGGGTGCCGGTGATGTAACGGAATGTTTTATCTTGAAATTTCAACATTTATTCAGAGCCCCAGGTGACATTAGCATTATGAGGGTTCAATAATATCTTAAGGGAGAGCGTTCCAGATGTCTGCAGAAGTGCCTTACAATTTGCCAACCCTCGCAGCCACTCCTCGATAGTATAGTGGTTAGTATCCCCGCCTGTCACGCTGGAGACCGGGGTTCAATTCCCCGTCGGGGAGAGCTTGACTTTTTTTCATTATTGTTTCCACTGAATAATAATTTGAAGTTTTCGTGACTGCAGGGATCAATTCTATTTGGTTCTTTCGGTAAAGTCACGTAGGTATAAAATGAAATGCATTAAATCACGACGTTTCGGGCGCAACACAATTTATTTTATTTTATACCTACGTGACTTTACCGAAAGAACCAAATAGTATGTTTCCACTGAGTTTCAACAAGCGTAACATTTGCTGTGGGTCTCAAAACACCTGTCAGTATTATACCCAGCATATAATCACGTGTAATTTCACTTTTTTACATGTTATTATTTCCTGGGTGTACTATTGTTCATTTGTTAAGGTTATAAATGATTTACTTATTGCCGATTCTGGTGCATTGGCTATCTTGATACTTCTGGATCTGAGTGCTGCTTTTGATACTGTTGATACGTTTACGTTGTTAAATCGTCTTGAGCCTTCGGTGGACATGTCAGGGACTGCTGCTATTTGTTGGCTCATGCCATACAACAAAGAGTAGTCTGTCTCAACGGGCGACTGCTCACCTGGTCACGGCTTAGTGTCCTTAGGGGTGGCTCGAGGATCTAGTTTGGGTCCTCTGTTGTTACTTAATGTTAATAGCTCAGCTTATTTGAGAGTATATTGAGTAGTTTGAGTACATTGATTATATTGATGTAGTTTATACTTAGTTTTTTCACATCGGTTTATTGTATGGTAGTTGGGTAGTTGCAGTTCTTTAGCGTCAATTTGCTCAATTCCTCTGTTGATATGTAAACTCCTTTGTCAAGGTTCTCTCCTCATCCCACCCAGCTTAAAAATACGCTGCCAAGCTCAGCAGTGTTCATTGGGACGCTGTCTTTCTGACAGCTTTGTTCTTCACCTGAGGACGGCTGCTTGTGTTGTGGCCAAAACGTCGTGAGGATTTTATTTTATTATGTTTTATTTTTCTTTTTTTTATTATTTCCCTTCTACGTGACTGTACCGAAAGAACCAAGAATAGGAATGTTTTTTCTTGAAGTTTCAATATTTATTCAGAGCCCCAGGTGACATTAGCAAGATTAGGGTTCAATAATATCTTCAGGGAGAGCGTTCCAGATGTATGCAGAAGTGCCTTACAATTTGTCGAAGCTCGCAGCCATTCCTCGATAGTATAGTGGTTAGTATCCCCGCCTGTCACGCGGGAGACCGGGGTTCAATTCCCCGTCGGGGAGAGCTGGCATTTTTTAACATCATTTTTTCCACTCACGTTCTGTCACGTGATTTCCACCAATAATTAAATAAGCAGTGCATCTCAAAACACCTGTCAATTTCATATCAAGCATATAATCACATGTAATAAATTGAGATTACATGTGATTATATATATGTACAACAAAGAGCAGACTGTCTCAACGGGCGACTGCTCATCTGATCACGGCTGAGTGTCCTTAGGGGTGGCTCGGGGCTCTAGTTTGGGCCCTATCTGTTCGGCCTGTATTTGCTACCGCTGGGCCACAGTTTTTCGTCTTCATGGCTTAAATCTACACTTTTATGCTCACGACTCAGATTTATCTTAAGACTATGATTGACACCAAAGTTGTAGTTTCCGTTGTCTTGCTGAGGTCAAGTCGTGGATGCACCTAAACTTTCTTAAATTAAATTGTGATAAGAGAGAGATTATGTTTTTGAGCTCTCCACATCAATTGCGTTCATCTTTCTGGTTTTAGTGTGGCCATGTACGGGAGTGTGAGGTCAGAAACGTGGGTGTTAGCCTCAACCCCAGTTTGACATTTGAAGCTCAAGTACGTAATATTACCCAAATCTAGTGCTGTCCCTTACTGGTGCCGAGAGGCTGGTGCATGCCTTTATATCATCTAGGTTGGATTACTACAATGCCTTGCTTGAATGGGGCCTGGTCCTCCACTAGGTCGACTCGGCCTCAAACTAGTACCTGGTGTGGTGTGTAAACAATGCCAGTGGGGAGACAAAGGCGGCCGGGCGTGGCGCTGGCCACTCACCCCCTCGTGTGCCGTGCCGGCCTTGATATGCGCTGGTAACTAACAGCACTTGCCCCAACAGTCCGTTAAGGCTATTCGGGGGATCTTTGCTTTTGTGCAATTGTGGTGACTCATTGCCCCTCTTCCGACGACGAACTAGCATCAGGATCGAAGGTAAGTGAAATAAAACATTTATTTGTTACTTTGTTTTATTTACTATACAGTGTTACATGCAAATGTACACTTTTTGACAATGCTTTCCTTTTTTGTTGAACGAAAACATTTTATAACAATGACCATACGGGCATTTAAATATAGTGCATTACTGTGGTCCAACTTACGAAGGGGTCTAAGGAACGAATTGGTTTCGTAACCCGAGGGGTGCCGGTGATGTAACGGAATGTTTTATCTTGAAATTTCAACATTTATTCAGAGCCCCAGGTGACATTAGCATTATGAGGGTTCAATAATATCTTAAGGGAGAGCGTTCCAGATGTCTGCAGAAGTGCCTTACAATTTGCCAACCCTCGCAGCCACTCCTCGATAGTATAGTGGTTAGTATCCCCGCCTGTCACGCGGGAGACCGGGGTTCAATTCCCCGTCGGGGAGAGCTTGACTTTTTTTCATTATTGTTTCCACTGAATAATAATTTGAAGTTTTCGTGACTGCAGGGATCAATTCTATTTGGTTCTTTCGGTAAAGTCACGTAGGTATAAAATGAAATGCATTAAATCACGACGTTTCGGGCGCAACACAATTTATTTTATTTTATACCTACGTGACTTTACCGAAAGAACCAAATAGTATGTTTCCACTGAGTTTCAACAAGCGTAACATTTGCTGTGGGTCTCAAAACACCTGTCAGTATTATACCCAGCATATAATCACGTGTAATTTCACTTTTTTACATGTTATTATTTCCTGGGTGTACTATTGTTCATTTGTTAAGGTTATAAATGATTTACTTATTGCCGATTCTGGTGCATTGGCTATCTTGATACTTCCGGATCTGAGTGCTGCTTTTGATACTGTTGATACGTTTACGTTGTTAAATCGTCTTGAGCCTTCGGTGGACATGTCAGGGACTGCTGCTATTTGTTGGCTCATGCCATACAACAAAGAGTAGTCTGTCTCAACGGGCGACTGCTCACCTGGTCACGGCTTAGTGTCCTTAGGGGTGGCTCGAGGATCTAGTTTGGGTCCTCTGTTGTTACTTAATGTTAATAGCTCAGCTTATTTGAGAGTATATTGAGTAGTTTGAGTACATTGATTATATTGATGTAGTTTATACTTAGTTTTTTCACATCGGTTTATTGTATGGTAGTTGGGTAGTTGCAGTTCTTTAGCGTCAATATGCTCAATTCCTCTGTTGATATGTAAACTCCTTTGTCAAGGTTCTCTCCTCATCCCACCCAGCTTAAAAATACGCTGCCAAGCTCAGCAGTGTTCATTGGGACGCTGTCTTTCTGACAGCTTTGTTCTTCACCTGAGGACGGCTGCTTGTGTTGTGGCCAAAACGTCGTGAGGATTTTATTTTATTATGTTTTCTTTTTCTTTTTTTTATTATTTCCCTTCTACGTGACTGTACCGAAAGAACCAAGAATAGGAATGTTTTTTCTTGAAGTTTCAATATTTATTCAGAGCCCCAGGTGACATTAGCAAGATTAGGGTTCAATAATATCTTCAGGGAGAGCGTTCCAGATGTATGCAGAAGTGCCTTACAATTTGTCGAAGCTCGCAGCCATTCCTCGATAGTATAGTGGTTAGTATCCCCGCCTGTCACGCGGGAGACCGGGGTTCAATTCCCCGTCGGGGAGAGCTGGCATTTTTTAACATAATTTTTTCCACTCACGTTCTGTCACGTGATTTCCACCAATAATTAAATAAGCAGTGCATCTCAAAACACCTGTCAATTTCATATCAAGCATATAATCACATGTAATAAATTGAGATTACATGTGATTATATATATGTGTAATAAAAGACTTGACCACGATCTCTGGCTCAGTGTCCTTTATTCGGTCCGTACTGCGTTCCCACACGGCTGTCTCTCTTATTCTCTCAGTGCTGGTTCCGATGTCACTCCAGTCACCATCAGCAGCCCCGCTGCTGTTCTTGTCGCTCTTGCAGCCCCACAGCAGCTCCGCTGCTGTACTCTCACACAGCTCCCTTGGCTGTTCCTGCTGCAGCTCTGACAGCCTCGTGCTGTCTCGCCTTCTCGTCGCTCCTGCGACTTTTGGCAGCCACCCCGCTGCCCCTCACACACAGCCTTACTGCCTATCTCTATCTGCAGCTTTACACCTTCCAGTAGCTCCCTACTGTTCCCGGGGTTGGCCCCCGCTTCGACGGTGCCCCCTCGGCTCGTACGCCCGCGTGGCCCCACACCTTTCCATTCACACCCCGACTGCCTTCTCTTTCCGGTTTACCCGCTTAAGGACCCCAACCTTTCACCCACGTCACCTGGCTCCGCCTCCTCGTGACGTCACATCCGGAAGGTCGCTTTCGCCCGCATTACACCACCCTCCCCCATAGAAAAAACCCAGCCGACCTCGGCTGAACAATACCAAAGCGTAATGCGGTGAACCGACCTTCCCCCTTAAAGGACACTAAGCATGCAATATAACAACAAGAACAACAACACAAGTAACATCGACGAACGTACGAAAGCATGCGATAAATACGACGGCAAGAACAAGAACAATAACAACATACAATCAACGAAACGTAAGCGATTTGGAACGAGTGCGGGTCGCCGGCCCGTCCCGGACGGTCGGCGGCCCACTTGTAGAACGGGGACGCGATGGAACACGAGGAATGACAGGGGGTAATTCCCCTGCTGCGATTGGAAGTCCACCGACGTCTCGTGTCCCTGACGAATCAGTCTTGGTCGTATTCCGCGAATGCGCCTGCAGCGGGGTCGGAAGAGTCGCCGGGCTTGAAGGTCCCGCAGCCCTGGCAGGCGCCCTCGGAACAGGCCCACTCCTCCCCCGCGGTGTCACGGTCGGCCTGTCTGGAACAGGTACGACAGGCGCTCTAGCCAGATCAATGGACGCAGGCGGGGAAGAGTCAGAGTCAGCAGCAACAGACCCCGGCAAGGCAACATTGGGAGATGACGCATCACGTAGGGGAGCAACATATGGTTTTAACCGCGACGTATGAACAAACCAACGGCGAGACCCAATCTGAACGCGCGCCGACTGTGGATTGGGAACCTCAATGAGGCGCACAGGACCATGCCAAGGTTTGTGCAATTTAGGAGAGGTCCCCGGCCGCACCTGCGGGCAATGGAGCCAGGCCAGGTCTCCCACCTTCCAGGGGCACTCCCCCTCAGACCGCCGAGCATACCGCTCGTTCCGGGCCTGGGCTTTGGCCGTAGCCACGCGGGCGTTTTCCCGCGCCTCCGTAACCCGGCGAACCGTGTCCTGAATGTATTCAGGGAGTGGTTTACGAGGTCCCTTCACCCCAGTACCCAATTACACATCCACCGGAGGCACGTTTTCCCGACCATACATAAGATAAAACGGCGAATACCCTGTAGCCGCATGGGGCGTCATCCTGTACGCCGAAAGCACTCCGGGGATGTGCAGATCCCAATCTGATTGCTGTTCACTCACAGTATGGCAAAGCATGGCAGACAATGTCCTGTTCAGCCGCTCAACCATACCATCCGTCTGCGGATGGTATGGAGATGTCCGTATTTTCTTAGTCCCAAGGCCTGCGCACACTTCAGCCAATAATTTAGAAGAGAAATTTCGGCCCTGGTCCGTGAGGAGTCTCTCAGGCGCCCCCTTGTCCATAATGTACCCAAACAAAAAGGCGTCGGTGATGGCCGCGGCCGACTGATTGGGCAACGGCCAGGCCATCGGCCAACGGGAGAGATACTCAACCCCTACCAGCAAATATTTATTTCCCCTCGCCGATGGTGGGAAGGGTCCCAATATGTCCAGTGCCACCAATTCATTGACTCGAGACACCTGAATCGACTGGAGAGGCGGCACGTAAGGATGTTTAGGCGGCTTACGCCGGGCGCATTCAGGGCACGCGCGCACGTGCCCTACGACATCTGTCGCCATGCCGTGCCAAAAATAATGACGTTGTAACGTCAACAAAGTCTTCTGCACCCCTAAATGCAATAGTGTGTCACAATGGAGAGTTCTAATCAACTCAAATCGCAAGGACGTTGGTACCACCACACGCCAGCTTTCCTGGAACCTTTCTTGCCACATAAGCAGACCATCTCGGAGAGCGGTTCGCGGCCCCACAGCCGAACTCGGACTCCCATTGTCCCTCATAGACCGCTTCCGCATGGACAACAACGACTCGTCCATCATTTGTTCCCGAATCCAGACAGACCGCGGCAGATTCAAAACCCCATCAGTCGGTCCCGGTTCCATCGGAGTATCCGACTTCCCGACGGCCAACGTAAGCGGCTGAGGGGGGTTCAGAATCGGCGAACACCTATGCGTCCCCGACGCACATTTACAAGGGGCGCGCCCTGGTAATCTGGAAAGTGCGTCAGCGTTCGCATGGCGCACTCCCTTCCGATGTTGAATTTGGAAGGAAAATTCCTGCAGCGTGTCCAACCAACGTGCCCACTGTCCCGATGGCTGGTCCATTTTGAGTGCATATTGCAAGGCCGCATGATCCGTACGCACAATAAACGAACGACCGTAAAGGTACGGTCGAAATTGGCGTAGGAAAAAAACAACCGCCAAAAGTTCTCTACGAGTGACACAGTAGCGTGTTTCCGCAGGCGACAAGACTCGGCTACCATACGCCACGACGCGCTCTACGCCCCCTTTAGACTGTGATAATACCGCCCCAATACCTGTGTCACTCGCGTCCGTATCAAGAATGAAAGGGCGATCAAAATCGGGATAATCCAATGTCGGGGCCGTAGCCAATAGATCACGCAGACTCCGAAAGGCCGCCTCTTCCGGCTCTCCCCAAACAAATTTCCGTCCTTTACCCGTAAGGAGATGCAAGGGCCTCGCAATCGTCGCAAACCCCGGCACAAATCTTCGGTAATACGAGGCAAATCCCAAAAACCGCCGAACATCCCCCACGGAGGCCGGAGTCGGCCAATTCCGGACGCACGCCGTCTTTTCCGGATCCGTGGACACCCCCTCTGCACTCACAATGTGCCCCAAATAACGGACGGACCGTTGCAGTAGGTGGCATTTCTTTGGTTTGAATTTCAAATTGGCAGAGCGCATCCTCGTGAACACTGTCTCCAGCCGCGTTAAATGTTCCTCGAATGTGCGGCTGAACACAATAATATCGTCCAAATATATAAGACACGTCTCCCACTGCAACCCCGTCAAAACGAGCTCCATCAACCTTTGAAACGTAGCAGGGGCCGCATTCAATCCCATCGGGAGGCAGTTGAATTGAAATAACCCCTGCGGCGTACGGAATGCGGTTTTCTCCCGTGAGGACTCGTCAAGGGGAAGCTGCCAAAATCCCGAAGAGAGGTCCAGTGTGGAAAAGAACTTAGCCCCCGACAATGCGTCAAGGGAGTCGTCCATACGCGGCAGGGGGTACGCATCTGCCACCGATATCTTATTCAATTTCCGGAAATCAACACAAAATCGCAAGTTGCCATCCTTTTTCTTAACCAAGACCACAGGAGCGCCCCATGGGCTGTTAGATGGCGATATAATGTCCGCAGCCAACATGTCTTCCACCGCCCCCCGAACGTGTTCTCGCTCCGCTGGACTCATCCGATGCGAATTTAACCGAATAGGGGCAGCGTCGCCCGTCTCAATGTGATGGGAAAGCAACGATGTGCGTCCCAAATCCAAATCGTCGGAGCTGAACACATCCGAATACGTCAGCAACAATTTACGCAGCGCATCACGTTGCCCCACGGACAGGGAAGAATTTTCGTCACATAAGGTAGCGATCCAACGATTATCCGAACCCCTTGGCTCGGAAACACCAGCGACCACTCCCCGGCGATGCGGACAATCGTGCGTCGCAAACGCCGTAGTGGCATGTGCCACAACCGTACCGGCCGGAACACGGATGTTTTCCACCCCCGCATTAAGCACCTGTAAAACCGGTAATTGATCCGGCCGGACGATGGTCTGTGCCCCAACTAACGCCAATCCTGTTGTTATCGTGGCGGATGGCGACAACAAGACCCCTACTGCTCCTAGCCGATTGGGCAGGGGCTTCCGATACCGCAAGGGTATAAGCATCTGTGAACCAGGTGGGATGTCCACAGATGCGACGGACAGCGCCTGCACCTGTACGGCCGAAGCAGGTCGCCCCCAGGGCGACGGCAGAAACGAGATTCGACGGCCCCCCGGCAATTCAATACAATTCTCATTGATTTTAATCAAAATGGGCATCTTAGCCAAAAAATCCGTGCCTAGTAAGCAAGGAACCGCCAAAGATCTCGATATTAACACAACGCCCGAAGCCGACACATCCCCTATAGATATCTTAGCATCCACCTGGCCCACGATACCCATACTACCCCCGTTCGCAGCGACGCAAGACCCATAAACCGGACGCACAGCCCCCGGCGGAATGCCCAACAGATGGAAAATGACATCCGATATAATAGTCGCAGACGCTCCCGAGTCGACCAAAATGCGCACGTCCACACCTTGTATAGACCCCGGTACAGTGGACGAACCCGTAGCGGCCGCGACAACTCTCCGTGCCAATTTGCGCCACTGCGTAACTGAATGACAAGGCCCCGTCGATGGCCTTTCTTTAACAACAACAATAGGATCGCGCAACAAAGGTGGTGGGTGAGGTGTAAAGCCTTGCCGAGTGTCTGGTGCGTGCCGACATGCCTGTTTCGGAGGTTCCTTGGTCGGCTTGTCCGGTGTTGTGGGCTCCTGCTGCGGCGGACCCGGGAAGCGGGCCCAGCAATCCTTGGCGTAATGGCCCCTACGGCCGCAGCGGAAGCAATCGGCCTCGTTGCGCCGAAGCGCAGGTCTTGCATCCCGGCGGCCCCGTTCCGATGGCGTAGCGCGCGGCCCCGGCCTTCCGCGTCCCGACCATGGAGAGGAGGCGGCCGTCAGCTCCCGAGGACCCCGCTCATCCGGCACATAGATCGCCCTTGTGGGGTCCCACCCCATCGCGCCTCCTTCCTTGACGGGCCCACCCGTCCATGCCGCCACTTGCTTCCAGCGACGGAGATTAAACTGCGCATCCAGACACTTTGCTGCCGCCCGGGACGTGAGCTTCTCATGCCCACACACAGGCATGGGGATCCCCAGATCCCGAGACAGCTCCAGCATTTTTCCCAATATGAGAGGCTCGAGCAGATCCTGTGGCGTGTCAGGATATGCTGCCATGGCCAGCTCCAACACCGCACCCCTGAACGCCACGGGCGATTCTTCGGGTGCTCGTTGTCGTTGAGCGAATCGCCGATGCGCGTCGTCAGGTGGCTCATAGGCGTCGGCCATTTCCTCAAAAACTCCACATAAAGTCTTCTTCTTATCGGCCGTTATGGAACGGAAAAATCGAACAGATTCGTCGTCCAGTAGAGTCGGCAACACTTCCAAAGCCTCCGCATCGGTCCATCTTGCTGAACGAACCGCCGCCAAAAATCGGCAGGCGAAAGCGCTCCAATCGCCCCCGATAGAGAATTCCTTAACTGTAGTAAGGTGGCGACTCCGACTCCTCTTTACGCCGTCTTCCAATGATGGTTGTTCTGGAGGCAAATTCAAAATGGCGTCGGCCCGCGGCGTGGCCAAGATGGCGGTTTGGCGCCGCGGAGCGCGCAAGATGGCGTCTTCTTGCCGCGTGGCCAATGGCGGCGGCAGGGCAGGCAACGTGGCGGCCCGTGGAGCACCTTCTCGTTCCGTCGTCGTCCTTGGCGTAACGAGGTGACATAGATGCGCCAGGACGTCCTTGAGTGTCTCCAGTTGTTCTGCCACCTGTTGCCATCTTTGATCAGCGTCCGATGTTGTTGACGGATCCGCCATCGCGCCGACATCTTCCACGCCCGTCCCCGTGCTCGCCTCAGCAGGGCTCTCCTCCACCACCCCAGCAGAATCCGTGGTCGGAGGGAATTCGTCGTCGTCGGACGAAGAAGCCGATGCTGGCGCCGGGGGAATTTTCTTCCTTACTTGCTTAGACATGCCGTTTCACTTCTGACCCCAGTGTAATAAAAGACTTGACCACGATCTCTGGCTCAGTGTCCTTTATTCGGTCCGTACTGCGTTCCCACACGGCTGTCTCTCTTGTTCTCTCAGTGCTGGTTCCGATGTCACTCCAGTCACCATCAGCAGCCCCGCTGCTGTTCTTGTCGCTCTTGCAGCCCCACAGCAGCTCCGCTGCTGTACTCTCACACAGCTCCCTTGGCTGTTCCTGCTGCAGCTCTGACAGCCTCGTGCTGTCTCGCCTTCTCGTCGCTCCTGCGACTCTTGGCAGCCACCCCGCTGCCCCTCACACACAGCCTTACTGCCTATCTCTATCTGCAGCTTTACACCTTCCAGTAGCTCCCTACTGTTCCCGGGGTTGGCCCCCGCTTCGACGGTGCCCCCTCGGCTCGTACGCCCGCGTGGCCCCACACCTTTCCATTCACACCCCGACTGCCTTCTCTTTCCGGTTTACCCGCTTAAGGACCCCAACCTTTCACCCACGTCACCTGGCTCCGCCTCCTCGTGACGTCACATCCGGAAGGTCGCTTTCGCCCGCATTACATATGTACAACAAAGAGCAGACTGTCTCAACGGGCGACTGCTCACCTGATCACGGCTGAGTGTCCTTAGGGGTGGCTCGGGGCTCTAGTTTGGGCCCTATCTGTTCGGCCTGTATTTGCTACCGCTGGGCCACAGTTTTTCGTCTTCATGGCTTAAATCTACACTTTTATGCTCACGACTCAGATTTATCTTAAGACTATGATTGACACCAAAGTTGTAGTTTCCGTTGTCTTGCTGAGGTCAAGTCGTGGATGCACCTAAACTTTCTTAAATTAAATTGTGATAAGAGAGAGATTATTTTTTTGAGCTCTCCACATCAATTGCGTTCATCTTTCTGGTTTTAGTGTGGCCATGTACCGGAGTGTGAGGTCAGAAACGTGGGTGTTAGCCTCAACCCCAGTTTGACATTTGAAGCTCACGTACGTAATATTACCCAAATCTAGTGCTGTCCCTTACTGGTGCCGAGAGGCTGGTGCATGCCTTTATATCATCTAGGTTGGATTACTACAATGCCTTGCTTGAATGGGGCCTGGTCCTCCACTAGGTCGACTCGGCCTCAAACTAGTACCTGGTGTGGTGTGTAAACAATGCCAGTGGGGAGACAAAGGCGGCCGGGCGTGGCGCTGGCCACTCACCCCCTCGTGTGCCGTGCCGGCCTTGATATGAGCTGGTAACTAACAGCACTTGCCCCAACAGTCCGTTAAGGCTATTCGGGGGATCTTTGCTTTTGTGCAATTGTGGTGACTCATTGCCCCTCTTCCGACGACGAACTAGCATCAGGATCGAAGGTAAGTGAAATAAAACATTTATTTGTTACTTTGTTTTATTTACTATATAGTGTTACATGCAAATGTACACTTTTTTGACAATGCTTTCCTTTTTTGTTGAACGAAAACATTTTATAACAATGACCGTACGGGCATTTAAATATAGTGCATTACTGTGGTCCAACTTACGAAGGGGTCTAAGGAACGAATTGGTTTCGTAACCCGAGGGGTGCCGGTGATGTAACGGAATGTTTTATCTTGAAATTTCAACATTTATTCAGAGCCCCAGGTGACATTAGCATTATGAGGGTTCAATAATATCTTAAGGGAGAGCGTTCCAGATGTCTGCAGAAGTGCCTTACAATTTGCCAACCCTCGCAGCCACTCCTCGATAGTATAGTGGTTAGTATCCCCGCCTGTCACGCTGGAGACCGGGGTTCAATTCCCCGTCGGGGAGAGCTTGACTTTTTTTCATTATTGTTTCCACTGAATAATAATTTGAAGTTTTCGTGACTGCAGGGATCAATTCTATTTGGTTCTTTCGGTAAAGTCACGTAGGTATAAAATGAAATGCATTAAATCACGACGTTTCGGGCGCAACACAATTTATTTTATTTTATACCTACGTGACTTTACCGAAAGAACCAAATAGTATGTTTCCACTGAGTTTCAACAAGCGTAACATTTGCTGTGGGTCTCAAAACACCTGTCAGTATTATACCCAGCATATAATCACGTGTAATTTCACTTTTTTACATGTTATTATTTCCTGGGTGTACTATTGTTCATTTGTTAAGGTTATAAATGATTTACTTATTGCCGATTCTGGTGCATTGGCTATCTTGATACTTCTGGATCTGAGTGCTGCTTTTGATACTGTTGATACGTTTACGTTGTTAAATCGTCTTGAGCCTTCGGTGGACATGTCAGGGACTGCTGCTATTTGTTGGCTCATGCCATACAACAAAGAGTAGTCTGTCTCAACGGGCGACTGCTCACCTGGTCACGGCTTAGTGTCCTTAGGGGTGGCTCGAGGATCTAGTTTGGGTCCTCTGTTGTTACTTAATGTTAATAGCTCAGCTTATTTGAGAGTATATTGAGTAGTTTGAGTACATTGATTATATTGATGTAGTTTATACTTAGTTTTTTCACATCGGTTTATTGTATGGTAGTTGGGTAGTTGCAGTTCTTTAGCGTCAATATGCTCAATTCCTCTGTTGATATGTAAACTCCTTTGTCAAGGTTCTCTCCTCATCCCACCCAGCTTAAAAATACGCTGCCAAGCTCAGCAGTGTTCATTGGGACGCTGTCTTTCTGACAGCTTTGTTCTTCACCTGAGGACGGCTGCTTGTGTTGTGGCCAAAACGTCGTGAGGATTTTATTTTATTATGTTTTATTTTTCTTTTTTTTTATTATTTCCCTTCTACGTGACTGTACCGAAAGAACCAAGAATAGGAATGTTTTTTCTTGAAGTTTCAATATTTATTCAGAGCACCAGGTGACAGCAAGATTAGGGTTCAATAATATCTTCAGGGAGAGCGTTCCAGATGTATGCAGAAGTGCCTTACAATTTGTCGAAAGTCGCAGCCATTCCTCGATAGTATAGTGGTTAGTATCCCCGCCTGTCACGCGGGAGACCGGGGTTCAATTCCCCGTCGGGGAGAGCTGCCATTTTTTAACATAATTTTTTCCACTCACGTTCTGTCACGTGATTTCCACCAATAATTAAATAAGCAGTGCATCTCAAAACACCTGTCAATTTCATATCAAGCATATAATCATATGTAATAAATTGAGATTACATGTGATTATATATATGTACAACAAAGAGCAGACTGTCTCAACGGGCGACTGCTCATCTGATCACGGCTGAGTGTCCTTAGGGGTGGCTCGGGGCTCTAGTTTGGGCCCTATCTATTCGGTCTGTATTTGCTACCGCTGGGCCACAGTTTTTCGTCTTCATGGCTTAAATCTACACTTTTATGCTCACGACTCAGATTTATCTTAAGACTATGATTGACACCAAAGTTGTAGTTTCCGTTGTCTTGCTGAGGTCAAGTCGTGGATGCACCTAAACTTTCTTAAAATAAATTGTGATAAGAGAGAGATTATGTTTTTGAGCTCTCCACATCAATTGCGTTCATCTTTCTGGTTTTAGTGTGGCCATGTACGGGAGTGTGAGGTCAGAAACGTGGGTGTTAGCCTCAACCCCAGTTTGACATTTGAAGCTCAAGTACGTAATATTACCCAAATCTAGTGCTGTCCCTTACTGGTGCCGAGAGGCTGGTGCATGCCTTTATATCATCTAGGTTGGGTTACTACAATGCCTTGCTTGAATGGGGCCTGGTCCTCCACTAGGTCGACTCGGCCTCAAACTAGTACCTGGTGTGGTGTGTAAACAATGCCAGTGGGGAGACAAAGGCGGCCGGGCGTGGCGCTGGCCACTCACCCCCTCGTGTGCCGTGCCGGCCTTGATATGAGCTGGTAACTAACAGCACTTGCCCCAACAGTCCGTTAAGGCTATTCGGGGGATCTTTGCTTTTGTGCAATTGTGGTGACTCATTGCCCCTCTTCCGACGACGAACTAGCATCAGGATCGAAGGTAAGTGAAATAAAACATTTATTTGTTACTTTGTTTTATTTACTATATAGTGTTACATGCAAATGTACACTTTTTTGACAATGCTTTCCTTTTTTGTTGAACGAAAACATTTTATAACAATGACCGTACGGGCATTTAAATATAGTGCATTACTGTGGTCCAACTTACGAAGGGGTCTAAGGAACGAATTGGTTTCGTAACCCGAGGGGTGCCGGTGATGTAACGAAATGTTTTATCTTGAAATTTCAACATTTATTCAGAGCCCCAGGTGACATTAGCATTATGAGGGTTCAATAATATCTTAAGGGAGAGCGTTCCAGATGTCTGCAGAAGTGCCTTACAATTTGCCAACCCTAGCAGCCACTCCTCGATAGTATAGTGGTTAGTATCCCCGCCTGTCACGCGGGAGACCGGGGTTCAATTCCCCGTCGGGGAGAGCTTGACTTTTTTTCATTATTGTTTCCACTGAATAATAATTTGAAGTTTTCGTGACTGCAGGGATCAATTCTATTTGGTTCTTTCGGTAAAGTCACGTAGGTATTAAATAAAATAAATTGTGTTGCGCCCGAAACGTCGTGATTTAATGCATTTTATTTAATACCTACGTGACTTTACCGAAAGAACCAAATAGTATGTTTCCACTGAGTTTCAACAAGCGTAACATTTGCTGTGGGTCTCAAAACACCTGTCAGTATTATACCCAGCATATAATCACGTGTAATTTCACTTTTTTACATGTTATTATTTCCTGGGTGTACTATTGTTCATTTGTTAAGGTTATAAAATATTTACTTGTTGCCGATTCTGGTGCATTGGCTATCTTGATACTTCTGGATCTGAGTGCTGCTTTTGATACTGTTGATACGTTTACGTTGTTAAATCGTCTTGAGCCTTCGGTGGACATGTCAGGGACTGCTGCTATTTGTTGGCTCATGCCATACAACAAAGAGTAGTCTGTCTCAACGGGCGACTGCTCACCTGGTCACGGCTTAGTGTCCTTAGGGGTGGCTCGAGGATCTAGTTTGGGTCCTCTGTTGTTACTTAATGTTAATAGCTCAGCTTATTTGAGAGTATATTGAGTAGTTTGAGTACATTGATTATATTGATGTAGTTTATACTTAGTTTTTTCACATCGGTTTATTGTATGGTAGTTGGGTAGTTGCAGTTCTTTAGCGTCAATATGCTCAATTCCTCTGTTGATATGTAAACTCCTTTGTCAAGGTTCTCTCCTCATCCCACCCAGCTTAAAAATACGCTGCCAAGCTCAGCAGTGTTCATTGGGACGCTGTCTTTCTGACAGCTTTGTTCTTCACCTGAGGACGGCTGCTTGTGTTGTGGCCAAAACGTTGTGAGGATTTTATTTTATTATGTTTTATTTTTCTTTTTTTTATTATTTCCCTTCTACGTGACTGTACCGAAAGAACCAAGAATAGGAATGTTTTTTCTTGAAGTTTCAATATTTATTCAGAGCACCAGGTGACAGCAAGATTAGGGTTCAATAATATCTTCAGGGAGAGCGTTCCAGATGTATGCAGAAGTGCCTTACAATTTGTCGAAAGTCGCAGCCATTCCTCGATAGTATAGTGGTTAGTATCCCCGCCTGTCACGCGGGAGACCGGGGTTCAATTCCCCGTCGGGGAGAGCTGCCATTTTTTAACATAATTTTTTCCACTCACGTTCTGTCACGTGATTTCCACCAATAATTAAATAAGCAGTGCATCTCAAAACACCTGTCAATTTCATATCAAGCATATAATCATATGTAATAAATTGAGATTACATGTGATTATATATATGTACAACAAAGAGCAGACTGTCTCAACGGACGACTGCTCATCTGATCACGGCTGAGTGTCCTTAGGGGTGGCTCGGCGCTCTAGTTTGGGCCCTATCTATTCGGTCTGTATTTGCTACCGCTGGGCCACAGTTTTTCGTCTTCATGGCTTAAATCTACACTTTTATGCTCACGACTCAGATTTATCTTAAGACTATGATTGACACCAAAGTTGTAGTTTCCGTTGTCTTGCTGAGGTCAAGTCGTGGATGCACCTAAACTTTCTTAAAATAAATTGTGATAAGAGAGAGATTATGTTTTTGAGCTCTCCACATCAATTGCGTTCATCTTTCTGGTTTTAGTGTGGCCATGTACGGGAGTGTGAGGTCAGAAACGTGGGTGTTAGCCTCAACCCCAGTTTGACATTTGAAGCTCAAGTACGTAATATTACCCAAATCTAGTGCTGTCCCTTACTGGTGCCGAGAGGCTGGTGCATGCCTTTATATCATCTAGGTTGGGTTACTACAATGCCTTGCTTGAATGGGGCCTGGTCCTCCACTAGGTCGACTCGGCCTCAAACTAGTACCTGGTGTGGTGTGTAAACAATGCCAGTGGGGAGACAAAGGCGGCCGGGCGTGGCGCTGGCCACTCACCCCCTCGTGTGCCGTGCCGGCCTTGATATGAGCTGGTAACTAACAGCACTTGCCCCAACAGTCCGTTAAGGCTATTCGGGGGATCTTTGCTTTTGTGCAATTGTGGTGACTCATTGCCCCTCTTCCGACGACGAACTAGCATCAGGATCGAAGGTAAGTGAAATAAAACATTTATTTGTTACTTTGTTTTATTTACTATATAGTGTTACATGCAAATGTACACTTTTTTGACAATGCTTTCCTTTTTTGTTGAACGAAAACATTTTATAACAATGACCGTACGGGCATTTAAATATAGTGCATTACTGTGGTCCAACTTACGAAGGGGTCTAAGGAACGAATTGGTTTCGTAACCCGAGGGGTGCCGGTGATGTAACGAAATGTTTTATCTTGAAATTTCAACATTTATTCAGAGCCCCAGGTGACATTAGCATTATGAGGGTTCAATAATATCTTAAGGGAGAGCGTTCCAGATGTCTGCAGAAGTGCCTTACAATTTGCCAACCCTAGCAGCCACTCCTCGATAGTATAGTGGTTAGTATCCCCGCCTGTCACGCGGGAGACCGGGGTTCAATTCCCCGTCGGGGAGAGCTTGACTTTTTTTCATTATTGTTTCCACTGAATAATAATTTGAAGTTTTCGTGACTGCAGGGATCAATTCTATTTGGTTCTTTCGGTAAAGTCACGTAGGTATTAAATAAAATAAATTGTGTTGCGCCCGAAACGTCGTGATTTAATGCATTTTATTTAATACCTACGTGACTTTACCGAAAGAACCAAATAGTATGTTTCCACTGAGTTTCAACAAGCGTAACATTTGCTGTGGGTCTCAAAACACCTGTCAGTATTATACCCAGCATATAATCACGTGTAATTTCACTTTTTTACATGTTATTATTTCCTGGGTGTACTATTGTTCATTTGTTAAGGTTATAAAATATTTACTTGTTGCCGATTCTGGTGCATTGGCTATCTTGATACTTCTGGATCTGAGTGCTGCTTTTGATACTGTTGATACGTTTACGTTGTTAAATCGTCTTGAGCCTTCGGTGGACATGTCAGGGACTGCTGCTATTTGGTGGCTCATGCCATACAACAAAGAGTAGTCTGTCTCAACGGGCGACTGCTCACCTGGTCACGGCTTAGTGTCCTTAGGGGTGGCTCGAGGATCTAGTTTGGGTCCTCTGTTGTTACTTAATGTTAATAGCTCAGCTTATTTTAGAGTATATTGAGTAGTTTGAGTACATTGATTATATTGATGTAGTTTATACTTAGTTTTTTCACATCGGTTTATTGTATGGTAGTTGGGTAGTTGCAGTTCTTTAGCGTCAATATGCTCAATTCCTCTGTTGATATGTAAACTCCTTTGTCAAGGTTCTCTCCTCATCCCACCCAGCTTAAAAATACGCTGCCAAGCTCAGCAGTGTTCATTGGGACGCTGTCTTTCTGACAGCTTTGTTCTTCACCTGAGGACGGCTGCTTGTGTTGTGGCCAAAACGTCGTGAGGATTTTATTTTATTATGTTTTATTTTTCTTTTTTTTATTATTTCCCTTCTACGTGACTGTACCGAAAGAACCAAGAATAGGAATGTTTTTTCTTGAAGTTTCAATATTTATTCAGAGCACCAGGTGACAGCAAGATTAGGGTTCAATAATATCTTCAGGGAGAGCGTTCCAGATGTATGCAGAAGTGCCTTACAATTTGTCGAAGGTCGCAGCCATTCCTCGATAGTATAGTGGTTAGTATCCCCGCCTGTCACGCGGGAGACCGGGGTTAAATTCCCCGTCGGGGAGAGCTGGCATTTTTTAACATAATTTTTTCCACTCACGTTCTGTCACGTGATTTCCACCAATAATTAAATAAGCAGTGCATCTCAAAACACCTGTCAATTTCATATCAAGCATATAATCATATGTAATAAATTGAGATTACATGTGATTATATATATGTACAACAAAGAGCAGACTGTCTCAACGGGCGACTGCTCATCTGATCACGGCTGAGTGTCCTTAGGGGTGGCTCGGGGCTCTAGTTTGGGCCCTATCTATTCGGTCTGTATTTGCTACCGCTGGGCCACAGTTTTTCGTCTTCATGGCTTAAATCTACACTTTTATGCTCACGACTCAGATTTATCTTAAGACTATGATTGACACCAAAGTTGTAGTTTCCGTTGTCTTGCTGAGGTCAAGTCGTGGATGCACCTAAACTTTCTTAAAATAAATTGTGATAAGAGAGAGATTATGTTTTTGAGCTCTCCACATCAATTGCGTTCATCTTTCTGGTTTTAGTGTGGCCATGTACGGGAGTGTGAGGTCAGAAACGTGGGTGTTAGCCTCAACCCCAGTTTGACATTTGAAGCTCAAGTACGTAATATTACCCAAATCTAGTGCTGTCCCTTACTGGTGCCGAGAGGCTGGTGCATGCCTTTATATCATCTAGGTTGGGTTACTACAATGCCTTGCTTGAATGGGGCCTGGTCCTCCACTAGGTCGACTCGGCCTCAAACTAGTACCTGGTGTGGTGTGTAAACAATGCCAGTGGGGAGACAAAGGCGGCCGGGCGTGGCGCTGGCCACTCACCCCCTCGTGTGCCGTGCCGGCCTTGATATGAGCTGGTAACTAACAGCACTTGCCCCAACAGTCCGTTAAGGCTATTCGGGGGATCTTTGCTTTTGTGCAATTGTGGTGACTCATTGCCCCTCTTCCGACGACGAACTAGCATCAGGATCGAAGGTAAGTGAAATAAAACATTTATTTGTTACTTTGTTTTATTTACTATATAGTGTTACATGCAAATGTACACTTTTTTGACAATGCTTTCCTTTTTTGTTGAACGAAAACATTTTATAACAATGACCGTACGGGCATTTAAATATAGTGCATTACTGTGGTCCAACTTACGAAGGGGTCTAAGGAACGAATTGGTTTCGTAACCCGAGGGGTGCCGGTGATGTAACGAAATGTTTTATCTTGAAATTTCAACATTTATTCAGAGCCCCAGGTGACATTAGCATTATGAGGGTTCAATAATATCTTAAGGGAGAGCGTTCCAGATGTCTGCAGAAGTGCCTTACAATTTGCCAACCCTAGCAGCCACTCCTCGATAGTATAGTGGTTAGTATCCCCGCCTGTCACGCGGGAGACCGGGGTTCAATTCCCCGTCGGGGAGAGCTTGACTTTTTTTCATTATTGTTTCCACTGAATGATAATTTGAAGTTTTCGTGACTGCAGGGATCAATTCTATTTGGTTCTTTCGGTAAAGTCACGTAGGTATTAAATAAAATAAATTGTGTTGCGCCCGAAACGTCGTGATTTAATGCATTTTATTTAATACCTACGTGACTTTACCGAAAGAACCAAATAGTATGTTTCCACTGAGTTTCAACAAGCGTAACATTTGCTGTGGGTCTCAAAACACCTGTCAGTATTATACCCAGCATATAATCACGTGTAATTTCACTTTTTTACATGTTATTATTTCCTGGGTGTACTATTGTTCATTTGTTAAGGTTATAAAATATTTACTTGTTGCCGATTCTGGTGCATTGGCTATCTTGATACTTCTGGATCTGAGTGCTGCTTTTGATACTGTTGATACGTTTACGTTGTTAAATCGTCTTGAGCCTTCGGTGGACATGTCAGGGACTGCTGCTATTTGTTGGCTCATGCCATACAACAAAGGGTAGTCTGTCTCAACGGGCGACTGCTCACCTGGTCACGGCTTAGTGTCCTTAGGGGTGGCTCGAGGATCTAGTTTGGGTCCTCTGTTGTTACTTAATGTTAATAGCTCAGCTTATTTTAGAGTATATTGAGTAGTTTGAGTACATTGATTATATTGATGTAGTTTATACTTAGTTTTTTCACATCGGTTTATTGTATGGTAGTTGGGTAGTTGCAGTTCTTTAGCGTCAATATGCTCAATTCCTCTGTTGATATGTAAACTCCTTTGTCAAGGTTCTCTCCTCATCCCACCCAGCTTAAAAATACGCTGCCAAGCTCAGCAGTGTTCATTGGGACGCTGTCTTTCTGACAGCTTTGTTCTTCACCTGAGGACGGCTGCTTGTGTTGTGGCCAAAACGTCGTGAGGATTTTATTTTATTATGTTTTATTTTTCTTTTTTTTATTATTTCCCTTCTACGTGACTGTACCGAAAGAACCAAGAATAGGAATGTTTTTTCTTGAAGTTTCAATATTTATTCAGAGCACCAGGTGACAGCAAGATTAGGGTTCAATAATATCTTCAGGGAGAGCGTTCCAGATGTATGCAGAAGTGCCTTACAATTTGTCGAAGGTCGCAGCCATTCCTCGATAGTATAGTGGTTAGTATCCCCGCCTGTCACGCGGGAGACCGGGGTTCAATTCCCCGTCGGGGAGAGCTGGCATTTTTTAACATAATTTTTTCCACTCACGTTCTGTCACGTGATTTCCACCAATAATTAAATAAGCAGTGCATCTCAAAACACCTGTCAATTTCATATCAAGCATATAATCATATGTAATAAATTGAGATTACATGTGATTATATATATGTACAACAAAGAGCAGACTGTTTCAACGGGCGACTGCTCATCTGATCACGGCTGAGTGTCCTTAGGGGTGGCTCGGGGCTCTAGTTTGGGCCCTATCTATTCGGTCTGTATTTGCTACCGCTGGGCCACAGTTTTTCGTCTTCATGGCTTAAATCTACACTTTTATGCTCACGACTCAGATTTATCTTAAGACTATGATTGACACCAAAGTTGTAGTTTCCGTTGTCTTGCTGAGGTCAAGTCGTGGATGCACCTAAACTTTCTTAAAATAAATTGTGATAAGAGAGAGATTATGTTTTTGAGCTCTCCACATCAATTGCGTTCATCTTTCTGGTTTTAGTGTGGCCATGTACGGGAGTGTGAGGTCAGAAACGTGGGTGTTAGCCTCAACCCCAGTTTGACATTTGAAGCTCAAGTACGTAATATTACCCAAATCTAGTGCTGTCCCTTACTGGTGCCGAGAGGCTGGTGCATGCCTTTATATCATCTAGGTTGGGTTACTACAATGCCTTGCTTGAATGGGGCCTGGTCCTCCACTAGGTCGACTCGGCCTCAAACTAGTACCTGGTGTGGTGTGTAAACAATGCCAGTGGGGAGACAAAGGCGGCCGGGCGTGGCGCTGGCCACTCACCCCCTCGTGTGCCGTGCCGGCCTTGATATGAGCTGGTAACTAACAGCACTTGCCCCAACAGTCCGTTAAGGCTATTCGGGGGATCTTTGCTTTTGTGCAATTGTGGTGACTCATTGCCCCTCTTCCGACGACGAACTAGCATCAGGATCGAAGGTAAGTGAAATAAAACATTTATTTGTTACTTTGTTTTATTTACTATATAGTGTTACATGCAAATGTACACTTTTTTGACAATGCTTTCCTTTTTTGTTGAACGAAAACATTTTATAACAATGACCGTACGGGCATTTAAATATAGTGCATTACTGTGGTCCAACTTACGAAGGGGTCTAAGGAACGAATTGGTTTCGTAACCCGAGGGGTGCCGGTGATGTAACGAAATGTTTTATCTTGAAATTTCAACATTTATTCAGAGCCCCAGGTGACATTAGCATTATGAGGGTTCAATAATATCTTAAGGGAGAGCGTTCCAGATATCTGCAGAAGTGCCTTACAATTTGCCAACCCTCGCAGCCACTCCTCGATAGTATAGTGGTTAGTATCCCCGCCTGTCACGCGGGAGACCGGGGTTCAATTCCCCGTCGGGGAGAGCTTGACTTTTTTTCATTATTGTTTCCACTGAATAATAATTTGAAGTTTTCGTGACTGCAGGGATCAATTCTATTTGGTTCTTTCGGTAAAGTCACGTAGGTATTAAATAAAATAAATTGTGTTGCGCCCGAAACGTCGTGATTTAATGCATTTTATTTAATACCTACGTGACTTTACCGAAAGAACCAAATAGTATGTTTCCACTGAGTTTCAACAAGCGTAACATTTGCTGTGGGTCTCAAAACACCTGTCAGTATTATACCCAGCATATAATCACGTGTAATTTCACTTTTTTACATGTTATTATTTCCTGGGTGTACTATTGTTCATTTGTTAAGGTTATAAAATATTTACTTGTTGCCGATTCTGGTGCATTGGCTATCTTGATACTTCTGGATCTGAGTGCTGCTTTTGATACTGTTGATACGTTTACGTTGTTAAATCGTCTTGAGCCTTCGGTGGACATGTCAGGGACTGCTGCTATTTGTTGGCTCATGCCATACAACAAAGAGTAGTCTGTCTCAACGGGCGACTGCTCACCTGGTCACGGCTTAGTGTCCTTAGGGGTGGCTCGAGGATCTAGTTTGGGTCCTCTGTTGTTACTTAATGTTAATAGCTCAGCTTATTTTAGAGTATATTGAGTAGTTTGAGTACATTGATTATATTGATGTAGTTTATACTTAGTTTTTTCACATCGGTTTATTGTATGGTAGTTGGGTAGTTGCAGTTCTTTAGCGTCAATATGCTCAATTCCTCTGTTGATATGTAAACTCCTTTGTCAAGGTTCTCTCCTCATCCCACCCAGCTTAAAAATACGCTGCCAAGCTCAGCAGTGTTCATTGGGACGCTGTCTTTCTGACAGCTTTGTTCTTCACCTGAGGACGGCTGCTTGTGTTGTGGCCAAAACGTCGTGAGGATTTTATTTTATTATGTTTTATTTTTCTTTTTTTTATTATTTCCCTTCTACGTGACTGTACCGAAAGAACCAAGAATAGGAATGTTTTTTCTTGAAGTTTCAATATTTATTCAGAGCACCAGGTGACAGCAAGATTAGGGTTCAATAATATCTTCAGGGAGAGCGTTCCAGATGTATGCAGAAGTGCCTTACAATTTGTCGAAGGTCGCAGCCATTCCTCGATAGTATAGTGGTTAGTATCCCCGCCTGTCACGCGGGAGACCGGGGTTCAATTCCCCGTCGGGGAGAGCTGGCATTTTTTAACATAATTTTTTCCACTCACGTTCTGTCACGTGATTTCCACCAATAATTAAATAAGCAGTGCATCTCAAAACACCTGTCAATTTCATATCAAGCATATAATCATATGTAATAAATTGAGATTACATGTGATTATATATATGTACAACAAAGAGCAGACTGTCTCAACGGGCGACTGCTCATCTGATCACGGCTGAGTGTCCTTAGGGGTGGCTCGGGGCTCTAGTTTGGGCCCTATCTATTCGGTCTGTATTTGCTACCGCTGGGCCACAGTTTTTCGTCTTCATGGCTTAAATCTACACTTTTATGCTCACGACTCAGATTTATCTTAAGACTATGATTGACACCAAAGTTGTAGTTTCCGTTGTCTTGCTGAGGTCAAGTCGTGGATGCACCTAAACTTTCTTAAAATAAATTGTGATAAGAGAGAGATTATGTTTTTGAGCTCTCCACATCAATTGCGTTCATCTTTCTGGTTTTAGTGTGGCCATGTACGGGAGTGTGAGGTCAGAAACGTGGGTGTTAGCCTCAACCCCAGTTTGACATTTGAAGCTCAAGTACGTAATATTACCCAAATCTAGTGCTGTCCCTTACTGGTGCCGAGAGGCTGGTGCATGCCTTTATATCATCTAGGTTGGGTTACTACAATGCCTTGCTTGAATGGGGCCTGGTCCTCCACTAGGTCGACTCGGCCTCAAACTAGTACCTGGTGTGGTGTGTAAACAATGCCAGTGGGGAGACAAAGGCGGCCGGGCGTGGCGCTGGCCACTCACCCCCTCGTGTGCCGTGCCGGCCTTGATATGAGCTGGTAACTAACAGCACTTGCCCCAACAGTCCGTTAAGGCTATTCGGGGGATCTTTGCTTTTGTGCAATTGTGGTGACTCATTGCCCCTCTTCCGACGACGAACTAGCATCAGGATCGAAGGTAAGTGAAATAAAACATTTATTTGTTACTTTGTTTTATTTACTATATAGTGTTACATGCAAATGTACACTTTTTTGACAATGCTTTCCTTTTTTGTTGAACGAAAACATTTTATAACAATGACCGTACGGGCATTTAAATATAGTGCATTACTGTGGTCCAACTTACGAAGGGGTCTAAGGAACGAATTGGTTTCGTAACCCGAGGGGTGCCGGTGATGTAACGAAATGTTTTATCTTGAAATTTCAACATTTATTCAGAGCCCCAGGTGACATTAGCATTATGAGGGTTCAATAATATCTTAAGGGAGAGCGTTCCAGATGTCTGCAGAAGTGCCTTACAATTTGCCAACCCTAGCAGCCACTCCTCGATAGTATAGTGGTTAGTATCCCCGCCTGTCACGCGGGAGACCGGGGTTCAATTCCCCGTCGGGGAGAGCTTGACTTTTTTTCATTATTGTTTCCACTGAATGATAATTTGAAGTTTTCGTGACTGCAGGGATCAATTCTATTTGGTTCTTTCGGTAAAGTCACGTAGGTATTAAATAAAATAAATTGTGTTGCGCCCGAAACGTCGTGATTTAATGCATTTTATTTAATACCTACGTGACTTTACCGAAAGAACCAAATAGTATGTTTCCACTGAGTTTCAACAAGCGTAACATTTGCTGTGGGTCTCAAAACACCTGTCAGTATTATACCCAGCATATAATCACGTGTAATTTCACTTTTTTACATGTTATTATTTCCTGGGTGTACTATTGTTCATTTGTTAAGGTTATAAAATATTTACTTGTTGCCGATTCTGGTGCATTGGCTATCTTGATACTTCTGGATCTGAGTGCTGCTTTTGATACTGTTGATACGTTTACGTTGTTAAATCGTCTTGAGCCTTCGGTGGACATGTCAGGGACTGCTGCTATTTGTTGGCTCATGCCATACAACAAAGAGTAGTCTGTCTCAACGGGCGACTGCTCACCTGGTCACGGCTTAGTGTCCTTAGGGGTGGCTCGAGGATCTAGTTTGGGTCCTCTGTTGTTACTTAATGTTAATAGCTCAGCTTATTTGAGAGTATATTGAGTAGTTTGAGTACATTGATTATATTGATGTAGTTTATACTTAGTTTTTTCACATCGGTTTATTGTATGGTAGTTGGGTAGTTGCAGTTCTTTAGCGTCAATATGCTCAATTTCTCTGTTGATATGTAAACTCCTTTGTCAAGGTTCTCTCCTCATCCCACCCAGCTTAAAAATACGCTGCCAAGCTCAGCAGTGTTCATTGGGACGCTGTCTTTCTGACAGCTTTGTTCTTCACCTGAGGACGGCTGCTTGTGTTGTGGCCAAAACGTCGTGAGGATTTTATTTTATTATGTTTTATTTTTCTTTTTTTTATTATTTCCCTTCTACGTGACTGTACCGAAAGAACCAAGAATAGGAATGTTTTTTCTTGAAGTTTCAATATTTATTCAGAGCACCAGGTGACAGCAAGATTAGGGTTCAATAATATCTTCAGGGAGAGCGTTCCAGATGTATGCAGAAGTGCCTTACAATTTGTCGAAGGTCGCAGCCATTCCTCGATAGTATAGTGGTTAGTATCCCCGCCTGTCACGCGGGAGACCGGGGTTCAATTCCCCGTCGGGGAGAGCTGGCATTTTTTAACATAATTTTTTCCACACACGTTCTGTCACGTGATTTCCACCAATAATTAAATAAGCAGTGCATCTCAAAACACCTGTCAATTTCATATCAAGCATATAATCATATGTAATAAATTGAGATTACATGTGATTATATATATGTACAACAAAGAGCAGACTGTCTCAACGGGCGACTGCTCATCTGATCACGGCTGAGTGTCCTTAGGGGTGGCTCGGGGCTCTAGTTTGGGCCCTATCTATTCGGTCTGTATTTGCTACCGCTGGGCCACAGTTTTTCGTCTTCATGGCTTAAATCTACACTTTTATGCTCACGACTCAGATTTATCTTAAGACTATGATTGACACCAAAGTTGTAGTTTCCGTTGTCTTGCTGAGGTCAAGTCGTGGATGCACCTAAACTTTCTTAAAATAAATTGTGATAAGAGAGAGATTATGTTTTTGAGCTCTCCACATCAATTGCGTTCATCTTTCTGGTTTTAGTGTGGCCATGTACGGGAGTGTGAGGTCAGAAACGTGGGTGTTAGCCTCAACCCCAGTTTGACATTTGAAGCTCAAGTACGTAATATTACCCAAATCTAGTGCTGTCCCTTACTGGTGCCGAGAGGCTGGTGCATGCCTTTATATCATCTAGGTTGGGTTACTACAATGCCTTGCTTGAATGGGGCCTGGTCCTCCACTAGGTCGACTCGGCCTCAAACTAGTACCTGGTGTGGTGTGTAAACAATGCCAGTGGGGAGACAAAGGCGGCCGGGCGTGGCGCTGGCCACTCACCCCCTCGTGTGCCGTGCCGGCCTTGATATGAGCTGGTAACTAACAGCACTTGCCCCAACAGTCCGTTAAGGCTATTCGGGGGATCTTTGCTTTTGTGCAATTGTGGTGACTCATTGCCCCTCTTCCGACGACGAACTAGCATCAGGATCGAAGGTAAGTGAAATAAAACATTTATTTGTTACTTTGTTTTATTTACTATATAGTGTTACATGCAAATGTACACTTTTTTGACAATGCTTTCCTTTTTTGTTGAACGAAAACATTTTATAACAATGACCGTACGGGCATTTAAATATAGTGCATTACTGTGGTCCAACTTACGAAGGGGTCTAAGGAACGAATTGGTTTCGTAACCCGAGGGGTGCCGGTGATGTAACGAAATGTTTTATCTTGAAATTTCAACATTTATTCAGAGCCCCAGGTGACATTAGCATTATGAGGGTTCAATAATATCTTAAGGGAGAGCGTTCCAGATATCTGCAGAAGTGCCTTACAATTTACCAACCCTCGCAGCCACTCCTCGATAGTATAGTGGTTAGTATCCCCGCCTGTCACGCGGGAGACCGGGGTTCAATTCCCCGTCGGGGAGAGCTTGACTTTTTTTCATTATTGTTTCCACTGAATAATAATTTGAAGTTTTCGTGACTGCAGGGATCAATTCTATTTGGTTCTTTCGGTAAAGTCACGTAGGTATTAAATAAAATAAATTGTGTTGCGCCCGAAACGTCGTGATTTAATGCATTTTATTTAATACCTACGTGACTTTTCCGAAAGAACCAAATAGTATGTTTCCACTGAGTTTCAACAAGCGTAACATTTGCTGTGGGTCTCAAAACACCTGTCAGTATTATACCCAGCATATAATCACGTGTAATTTCACTTTTTTACATGTTATTATTTCCTGGGTGTCCTATTGTTCATTTGTTAAGGTTATAAATGATTTACTTATTGCCGATTCTGGTGCATTGGCTATCTTGATACTTCTGGATCTGAGTGCTGCTTTTGATACTGTTGATACGTTTACGTTGTTAAATCGTCTTGAGCCTTCGGTGGACATGTCAGGGACTGCTGCTATTTGTTGGCTCATGCCATACAACAAAGAGTAGTCTGTCTCAACGGGCGACTGCTCACCTGATCACGGCTGAGTGTCCTTAGGGGTGGCTCGGGGATCTAGTTTGGGCCCTATCTGTTCGGCCTGTATTTGCTACCGCTGGGCCACAGTTTTTCGTCTTCATGGCTTAAATCTACACTTTTATTCTCACGACTCAGATTTATCTTAAGACTATGATTGACACCAAAGTTGTAGTTTCCGTTGTCTTGCTGAGTTCAAGTCGTGGATGCACCTAAACTTTCTTAAATTAAATTGTGATAAGAGAGAGATTATGTTTTTGAGCTCTCCACATGAATTGCGTTCATCATTCTGGTTTTAGTGTGGCCATGTAAGGGAGTGTGAGGTCAGAAACGTGGGTGTTAGCCTCAACCCCAGTTTGACATTTGAAGCTCACGTACGTAATATTACCCAAATCTAGTGCTGTCCCTTACTGGTGCCGAGAGGCTGGTGCATGCCTTTATATCATCTAGGTTGGATTACTACAATGCCTTGCTTGAATGGGGCCTGGTCCTCCACTAGGTCGACTCGGCCTCAAACTAGTACCTGGTGTGGTGTGTAAACAATGCCAGTGGGGAGACAAAGGCGGCCGGGCGTGGCGCTGGCCACTCACCCCCTCGTGTGCCGTGCCGGCCTTGATATGAGCTGGTAACTAACAGCACTTGCCCCAACAGTCCGTTAAGGCTATTCGGGGGATCTTTGCTTTTGTGCAATTGTGGTGACTCATTGGCCCTCTTCCGACGACGAACTAGCATCAGGATCGAAGGTAAGTGAAATAAAAAAATTATTTGTTACTTTGTTTTATTTACTATACAGTGTTACATGCAAATGTACACTTTTTTGACAATGCTTTCCTTTTTTGTTGAACGAAAACATTTTATAACAATATAGTGCATTACTGTGGTCCAACTTACGAAGGGGTCTAATGAACGAATTGGTTTCGTAACCCGAGCAGTGCCGGTGATGTAACGGAATGTTTTATCTTGAATTTTCAACATTTTTTCAGAGCTCAAGGTGACATTAGCAAGATTAGGGTTCAATAATATCTGAAGTGAGAGCGTTCCAGATGTCTGCAGAAGTGCCTTGCAATTTGGCGATGCTCGCAGCCACTCCTCGATAGTATAGTGGTTAGTATCCCCGCCTGTCACGCGGGAGACCGGGGTTCAATTCCCCGTCGGGGAGAGCTGGTGTTTTTTAACATGATTTTTATTTTATTTTTTTCCACTCACGTTTATTATTACTTACCAATGCTTGCCGTTCACTTCTGTCACATGATTTCCACCAATCATTAAATAAGCAGTGGATCTCAAAACACTTGTCAGTTTTATATCAAGCATATAATCCAATGTAATAAATTGAGATTACATGTGATTATATATATACAACAAAGAGCAGTCTGTCTCAACGGGCGACTGCTCACCTGATCACAGCTTAGTGTCCTTAGGGGTTGCTCGGGGCTCTAGTTTGGGCCCTCTGTTGTTCAGCCTGTATTTGCGACCGCTTGGCCACAATTTTTAGTCTTCATGGCTTAAATATACACTTTTATACTTACGACTCACAGATTTAACTGAAGACTATGACTGACACCAAAGTTGTAGTTTCCGTACTACATCACGTTGTCTTGCTGAGGTCAAGTCGTGGATGCACCTAAACTTTGTAAATTTAATTGTGGTAAGAGAGAGATTATGTTTTTGAGCTCTCCCCATTAAGTGCGTTCAAGTTTCTGGTTTTAGTGTGGCCATGTACGGGAGTGTGAGGTCAGAAACGTGGGTAATATCCTAGACCCCGGTTTGACATTTGAAGCTCACGTATGTGTAGTGAGTTCAGGGAGACGACGACGGAGTTGAGGCACACTCTTTTTATTAACTCAGGGTCAGACACAATAGTTGAAGGGGTAACGGCCCCTTCACCCGTACTAGCTGGGAAACCACCCCTAGTACTAAGTCCCCTGTCCTGTTCCCAGTCCTCCTCTAATAGGCTACGGGAGGCTGTCTGATCTGGCCCTGGTAAGCACAGATCCCAGCACCCAGCTAAGCCGACCTTGCCCTTACAAGAGCAGAGGTCCGGAAGCTCTTGGGCCGCGCCGCTGGCTTACCCAGCTCGGCCCTGACAAGGGCAGCGAGACAGGGGAGTCCCAGGGCCTAATCTGCCGGTCTTCAGACTTCACTGGTCAGCTTCTTGTTCAACTGGCCCCGAGCTCTCTGGCTCCCCGCCTTTTATAGGGATCCCCTCGGAGGGGCGGGGTTATGGGGGATCACAAAGCCCCCATGGCCCCCAGTGGTTACGGATGCGGACGTCGGTGCAGACACCCGTGTGTGTGGGTGCAGACATCCCTGTGTTTCCTGTCCGCCTTTTCTCCCGTAATAACCCCTAAATATGTAATATTACCCACATCTAGTGCTGTTCCTTACTGGTGCCGAGAGGCTGGTGCATGCCTTCATACCATCTAGGTTGGATTACTACAATGCCTTGCTTGAATGGGACCTGGGCCTCCACTAGGTCGTCTCGGCCTCAAATGAGTACCTGGTGCAGTGTGTAAACAATGCCAGTGGGGAGACAAAGGCGGCCCGGCGTGGCGCTGGCCACTCATCCCCTCGTGTGCCGTGCCGGCCTTGATATGAGCTTGACACTAACAGCACTTGCCCCAACAGTCCGTTATGGCTATTCGGGGGATCTTTACTTTTGTGAAATTGTGGTGACTCATTGCCCATCTTCCGACGACGAACTAGCATCAGGACTCAATGTAAGTGAAAATGAAAGTGTTTTATTTGATTTACTATACAGTGTGTTACATGCAAATGTACATGTTCTTTTACAATGCTTCCCTTTATTGTTGAACGGAAACACATTTTATAACAATTACCGTACGGCCATTTAAATATAGTACATTACTGTGGTCCAACTTACGAACGGGTTTCAGGAACGAATTGGTTTCGTAACCCGAGGAGTGCCGGTGATGTAACGGAATGTTTTATCTTGAATTTTCAACATTTTTTCAGAGCCCCAGGTGACATTAGCAAGATTAGGGTTCAATAATATCTGAAGGGAGAGCGTTCTAGATGTCTGCAGAAGTGCCTTACAATTTAGCGATGCTCGCAGCCACTCCTCGATAGTATAGTGGTTAGTATCCCCGCCTGTCACGCGGGAGACCGGGGTTCAATTCCCCGTCGGGGAGAGCTGTTTTTTTAAACGTGATTTTTTTTCCACTCACGTTTATTATTACGTACCAATGCTTGCTGTTCACTACTGTCACATGATTTCCACCAATCATTAAATAAGCAGTGGATCTCAAAACACTTGTCAGTTTTATATCAAGCATATAATCAAATGTAATAAATTGAGATTACATGTGATTATATATATACAACAAAGAGCAGTCTGTCTCAACGGGCGACTGCTCACCTGATCACAGCTTCGTGTCCTTAGGGGTTGCTCGGGGCTCTAGTTTGGGCCCTCTGTTGTTCAGCCTGTATTTGCGACCGCTTGGCCACAATTTTTCGTCTTCATGGCTTAAATCTACACTTTTATACTCACGACTCACAGATGTGTCTTAAGACTATGGGGTCGTCCATAAATGACGTTACGCGATTTTGGCCGATTTTTTACCACCCCCCCTTCCCCCCTCGTCACGCGGCGTCACAAAAAGTCAGACCTTCTTCAAATATGACGTCACAAAGCTTTGCCCCCTCAAACCATATTTCCATTTTGAAAATAAAACATGCTTCAAATCATCTTCTTGGTTATTTCGGTAAAGTCACGTAGAAGGGAAGTAATAAAATAATAAAAATAAAACATAATAAAATCAAATAATTCTCACGACGTTTCGGCTACAACGCAAGCAGCCGTCTTCAGGTGAAGAATGAGACACTGCCAAGCTAGGAACTTATATATAAACTCAGCTTATATATAAGCTCCTAGCTCCTAGCTTGGCAGTGTCTCATTCTTCACCTGAAGACGGCTGCTTGCGTTGTAGCCTAAACGTCGTGAGAATTATTTGATTTTATTATGTTTTATTTTTATTTTATTATTTTATTACTTCCCTACTACGTGACTTTACCGAAAGAACCAAGAAGATGAATCCCTGCAGTCACGAAAGCTTTAAATCGAAATGCTTCAAATCACTTTAAAATATTGTCATTGTAGTGCGTATTTAATGTGGCGTTGCACTCTGATGTTGTAGGAGAAAACACGTATTCAAAAGGATGCATTGGAAAGCTGAAATTTAGCATAAAATTCACTTGAAAATATTCATCGTCTAACTAAAACTGCAGATGTACAGAATATTATATATTGAAATTATTTTATAATTATAAAATATTAAAAGTAATTATAACTATTAAAAAATACTTGAAACTTTGTAGTAGAACGAAGCAAAATGGAGAGTACAATTATAACAATCACATATTCATTCCACAGAACGAAAAGCCCTGGTAGAATCATGAAAATCTAAATGTTTAATAACAATGATTTAAAAAACAAAAAAAATATTAAGCTTCTCCATTCTCTCATGGAGAAGCAAAATGCTTCTTCATGGAATAAATAAAAGGTGACCTTAGTAAATTTAAATAATCAAATAGTTAATCATCAAAATTTGTGTTGTTATAACAATTCTATTTAATTAAGTAGAACGTGTTGTTGAAATTTATTTAAAGTTGCGCATTTAATGTGACGTCGCATTTCTCAAATCCCCCTCCCCCTCGTCACATTTCGTCATAAATGTCTGACCCCCCTCCCCCCCTAGGTGCGTGACGTCATTTATGGACCCCCCTATGACTGACACCAAAGTTGTAGTTTCCGTACTATAATATCACGTTGTCTTGCTGAGGTCAAGTCGTGGATGCACCTAAACGTTCTTAAATTAAATTGTCGTAAGAGAGATATTATGTTTTTGAGCTCTCCCCATCAAGTGCGTAAATTTTTCTGGTTTTCGTGTGGCCATGTACGGGAGTGTGAGGTCAGAAACGTGGGTGTTATCTTAAACCCCAGTTTGACATTTGAAGCTCACGTACGTAATATTACCCACATCTAGTGCTGTTCCTTACTGGTGCCGAGAGGCTGGTGCATGCCTTCAGATCATCTAGGTTGGATTACTACAATGCCTTGCTTGAATAGGGCCTGGTCCTCCTCTAGGTCGACTCGGCCTCAAATGAGTACCTGGTGCGGTGTGTAAACAATGCCAGTGGGGAGACATGCAGCCGGGCGTGGCGCTGGCCACTCACCCCCTCATGTGCCGTGCCAGCCTTTATATGAGCTGGTAACTAACAGCATTTGCCCCAACAGTCCGTTAAGGCTATGCGGGGTATCTTTCCCTTTGTGCAATTGTGGTGACGCATTGCCCCTCTTTCCGACGACGAACTAGCATCAGCTCTCAATGTAAGTGAAAATAAAAGTGAAAATTAAAATGTTTTATTTTATTTACTAGACAGTGTTACATGTAAATGTACTAATTTTTTACAATGCTTCTCTTTTTTGTTGAATGGAAACACGTTTCATAACAATGACCGTACAGGAATTTAAATATAGTGCATTACTGTGGTCCAACTTACGAACGGGTCTCAGGAACGAATTGGTTTCGTAACCCGAGGAGAGCTGGTAATGTAACGGAATGTTTTATCTTGAAATCTCAACATTTATTTAGAGCCTCAGGTGACATTAGCATGATTAGGGTTCAATAATATCTTAAGGGAGAGCGTTCTAGATGTCTGCAGAAGTGCCTTACTATTTGCCGAAGCTCGCAGCCATTCCTCGATAGTATAGTGGTTAGTATCCCCGCCTGTCACGCGGGAGACCGGGGTTTTTTTGGTTTTTTGCACTCACGTTTATTATATTCATCAAGGCTTCATACTTTTTGGTTCTTTCGGTAAAGTCACGTCGGTGAAAATAAAAAAGTAAAAATAAAAGATAAGAATAAAAATAAAGAATAAAATTAGAAAAAAACTAATTAAATCACGACGTTTCGGGCGCAAAACAAGCGTCCGTCATCAGGTGGGAAAGCATGGTCTGCTGCTGATGCAAGCTGTTTAAAAAGGTTTGAAATGTGTGTAGCCCAAGGGTCATAAATAAGTGGCTGGGTCTAGTGATGTTAATGTGAGAAAGTAGCATGTAACTGGGTACGGAAGTGGCTATGTTAATGTGAGAGATTAGCATGATGTTAAAATTAGAAATTAGCATGTAACTGGGCACCGAAGTAGCTATGATAATGCGACAGATTATAATGATGTTAATGTGAGGAATGAGCATGTAACTGGGCACGGAAGTGGCTATGTTCGTGCCCAGTTACATGCTAATTCCTCACATTAACATAGCCACTTCCGTGCCCAGTCACATGCTAATTCCTCACATTAACATAGCCACTTCCGTACCCAGTTACATGCTAATTTTCGCATATTAACGGGTACAGGCAACATTTCGTAATCAGCATCCAATCCCAAGGGGGGAATAATATCTGGGCCAGAGGTTCTGAAACCTTCGGGAGGGTTCTGCGAGGGGGTGTGGCTAGAGGCGGAGCCTAGCTCTGCCGGGAGGGATATAAGGAAGATCGGGGCAGGGCTCGAGGTCGGTGGGGGAAGCCTGGGTACCAGACCGCATCGCTGCTCATCCGCTCGCCACGGGCCACGTGGCGGATCCTCCAACGGAGCTCACCCCTCTTTCCGGTACGCCGTCAGCGGCGAGGCCGGGAGAGTGGAGTGAGCCGTGGGGCTTCTCGGAGAGGGACGCCTCGTCTATGGTGTTGAGAAGAGGGAATCACCCGGAGGGAGAGGGAGTGGAGCTGTGCCGTACTACCGTTAATTAAAGACGCACTGACCAGCATCGTCGTGGAAGTCTGGAATTATAATTGTATGGGCACAGACAGAAAAGGTTCCCTGGGCCAACTGCAGTGAGTTACTCACAACATTGGGGGAAGGACAGAGGACAGAATATTAAGCAAGCAAAAGCGCAAGAGCCCTTCCAGACAATGGGCAACGAGGGACAATGGGTGGCCGCCGCTGCGCTGCGCAGCACTCGAGGGAGGACACAGTAACAGGGGGGGCGGTAACCACAGATAAGCGCACGATTGGCCGCGCGGTACAATGGCACCCCGGGCCTTTGCAGTTAAGGGAATAAAAAGAAAAGCCTGGGACGATTTTGGTCTCTTGTCTTCAACCTCCGGGCCGTCAAGGCCCACTCCCTGCCGTCCTGCCTCGAGTCGCTCGCAGCATCCATGTGATGCCAGCGAGTGCTGCTAAGAGGCAGTGATAGCTGAAGTTTCTCTCGTCCTTCTCCCTCCGACTCTCACAGTGTCTGTGCGACGCCGTGAGTACAGCTTCGAGGTACGTGGTAGGACGTTTGACTGGGTTCGTAGGCAGAGTTAGGCTAAGTTCTTCTCGCAAAATATCCCCCCCCAGGCAGTGTATATTTGCGCTGTTAATAAACTTTAGTACAGAGTATCAGTGCAGTGTGATTTGTGTGTGTGTGGGTGAAACCTCGGCGTGGTGTTGGTAATTTGAGTGTGTGTGTGAGGCGCGCGTGTATTAAAAACATAAACGGCCGCCGATGCTCGCACGTCCGTACAGTCGTGCCGCGCGAATATTAGGCCGGGGGGCGGGGTGCGTTAAAACCGCTCGCCAACGCTCGCGCGTGTTTACGCGCGCGTGTGTGTTAAATTGATCGCCGGCAGGGGCGTGCGTGTGCTCGCCGCCGCCGTAGCATTAGCGTTAGTGTGTGTGCGTGTGTGCGTGTGTGGACACTTCACGTGGCCTCAAGGTGCACATGGCCTGGCACAAGCGTCGTGGTGACATCACGGCCACTTAGTGGCGAATGGCGGTTGTTGTTGTTGTGTGGAGTAACCCCATGCGGTGGTGAGCCAGCAATTCAGCTATGTCCCTCAGAGGGGGCACTAACGCGGGGGGGCCGATCACCCGGTCGGCGGGGGCCCGGCGGGGGCCAAACGGCGCGGTGGAAGGAGGAATGAAGGAGGGAATGGAGGGGGAAAACGCTGCACCCCACCTGCCCGGCGAGGGCGGTGGGGTCACCGCCACTCAGTGACGAATGGCGGTTGTTGTTGTAGACTGTTGTATTAATAATATTAACAACAATTATTTGTTCACATTTATTTTATTTAGCGTGTGTGCGGTTCCCAGCAAACATGCAACGTTGGGCCCAACATTGGTCTAACTGTTCCAACCGTATGCCAACGTTGACCCAACGTTGGTGCAACATTGGCCTAACGTTTGGTCCAACCGTTCAAACGTTGGCTCAACGATAGCCCGCGTAGGTTTGGAGCGCTCAGAATTCGCTTCGCTGGTCGGATCATTCGCTTTCCCTGGTGGGGAGTGCGGAGTGACCGTTGAATCCATTGCCACTCAAAACCATCAAACTACCGTGAGACATCATCTGCGCTTCGAGTTTCCTGGCTGGCGTCCTCTGCACACAACGATAATTGTCGCTGCGAGGAATTGCCACGGGATTTTTCCGTGTTAAATTAGTTTTTAGTTGAAACGACGGAACTCTTTTTATTTTATTAAAACTATTTTTTATTTGACCAGGTAAAGCCCACTGAGCTATGTAGCTTTTTTCAGAAGCAACCGGGTCACATGATAGCTCAATGGAGTGGCTTGTCACCATGTGGAATCGTATAACAGACAAATATGTGATGCCACCACAGCAAAGCCGCTCTGCTGATGCCTCACCTGCGATCCCACCACCCCCAAGCAGCCTGGCTGACACTGCTCTTCCCTCACCGCCCCCCACATGAACACATGCACACACCCCCACATAGAGCCTCACGGGGAAGTCACCTGGCCCACAGGTTTTCACCCAGGAGCCATCCTCGTGGGGGAACATTCTCCACGGTTTTTCCTGAGGCCAGGGAATTGACCGAGGCTTCCCCCAGGTTAAATTGCACTGCGGCGCCGTGAACTAACGTGGAATTACACGGTCACGACGAGGCTACTCCGCCCCCGCGGTCAAGACACGCACAACACACACGGGTTAGCAGGCAGGTAGGGGGCAGAGCCACGAACAGTGGGAAACCAGGGCAGGCACCCTGATTGGTCGGGAGCTTAGCGGCTAACCTGGATGCGGACGTCGCTGAGAGCAACGGTCCGAATAATGCGATAGGACAGACTCAGATTCCAAAGAACACAGGATGAGATGTTACTATCCTTTGTGCAAGCACTTCCAAGAGTTCATGAACAGTGAGCCTGGTGAAATTTGGGGAGCGCATCGTCAGTAGTGACCCTTTGGTTCCTAGGGTGTTTCGGCCTTTCATACTATACACCCTCCCCAAAGGCGGCCAGCGACAGGGTGATCAATCCTACGCTTGCGTCCCATTCCCAATTAGTCATAGGAGTTGCCTTGTTGTTGATAGCCAACATCCCATGGGACGATGCATGGCAGGGGCGTCCTCCTCCCTGAGTCAAGCATTGTTGACTGCATACCTCCTGGCCCTCTCACTTTGGGGCCCAGCTGGGGTCTTTCCTCTTCATCCAGAGCCACTGACTGCTGCCTTCTGCCGCCTCCGATACAGCTCTGATAGCCGAACGCTGGCTCTGGCCCTTAATTCCCAGGTCTCTAAGCAGTCTGGTTGTAGATGTTGCCACAAAACCTCTGCAGCCCACCTCCACTGGTCGGACTTCTGTGTTCCAGCCATGATGCCGTGCTTCGGCAGCTAGATTAGCATAGCGCAGATGTTTTCGCTCATAAGCCTCATCTACTGAGTCCTCCCAGGGTACTGTGAGCTCAATGATGAAGACCTTCTTGAGCGAACGGGACCAGAGCACCATGTCAGGTCTTAGGGTGGTGGTTGCGATCTCCGGAGGAAACACAAGTTGCCGGCCAATGTCAGCTAGCATTTTCCAGTCGCGGGCCAAGCGCAGCTGGTCTCGCTCTATTGGTGTAGAGCCGCTCTTCGGTGGTTTAGCCCCTTCGTGGACAAAGGTCGTCCGTAAGGGGTGTGATGCTGCTGGGGGTGGTAGGGAGTTGGTGGCAGCTCGCTTGTCCTCCAGGGCGGACGCAAGGTTTTTAAGGACTTGGTTGTGACGCCAAGTGTAGCGTCCTTGGGTGAGGCTTGTTTTACACCCTGTGAGAATGTGCCTGAGGTTGGCTGGCATGGAACAGAGGGCACAGTCCGGATCTTCACCATACCATTGGTGAAGATTAACTGGTGTTGGAAGGATGTCATATGTTGCTCTGATGGAAAAGCTCAACCGCCTCGCTTCCATGGCCCACAGATCATTCCAGCTGATCTTCCTCTTCTCCACACTGTCCCATCGAGTCCACTGTCCTTGTTTGGCAAGAGAGACTGCCTTGGCCCACCTTGCAGCCTCCTCCTGATGGCGTACTTCCTGCACTACCATCTTCCGCCGCTCTGGTGCAGTGGCCTTACTCCAAGCAGCACGGCTAGTTAGCCCAAGGCCTCCTCTCCCTTGCTGAACATGACCCACAATGTCAGCATGTCTGAGGGCTGCTGTTGCCTCCTGGACTGCTTTTCCTGGCCTCCATTTGCGCCCAGTTGCCAAGGTCGGCGCGTTGTTGCTCACCACTGGGTCTCGAGATTCATTCAGTGTCATCTGGAGCCTGGTTTTTGCACACTTGAATTCCTCGGTTAGACTGGTGAGGGGCAGCTTGAGGACACCATCTCCATAGAGGCCTATGGTGGTAAGGCATCGTGGAACTCCGAGCCACTTCTTTAAGTAGCTCGTGGCTCCTCTTTCCATCTTCTCCACTGTTGAGATTGGAACCTCATACACTGCTAGGGGCCACAACACCCGGGGTAGGAGACCAAACTGCAGACACCAGGCCTTTACCTTTCCAGGTAGCTGGGTGTTGTCGATGGACTGTAGGCTACTACTGATGTCTTTGCGCAGCTGTTGCACCTGGTCTTTGTCCTTCAGGCTTGCATCATACCACCTTCCAAGGCTTTTTACCGGCTGCTCAGACACTGTTGGGATTTGGTCATCTCCGATGAAGAATTTCAGGTCACAGAGTACTCCCTTCACAATCGAGATGCTGCGTGACTTGGATGGTTTAATCTTCATACGGGCCCAGCTGATGTTCTCCTCGAGTTTTCTGAGCAGTCTCCTGGTGCATGGGACAGTGGTGGTCAATGTTGTAATGTCGTCCATGTAGGCTCTGAGTGGAGGGAGGCGAAAACCAGAGTCGACTCGCTGTCCACCAGCAACCCATTTTGAGGATCTGATGATAACCTCCATTGCCATTATGAATGACAATGGAGAAATGGTCCATCCCGCCATTATACCTACATTCAGGCATTGCCATGAGGTGGTGAACTCTGAGGTGGTGAAGCAGAACTGCAGATCCTGAAAGTACGACTTCACCAGGGTTGTGATGGTGTCCGGTATGTGGAAAAATCTGAAGGCAGACCACAGGAGTTCATGGGGCACAGAGCCAAATGCATTGGCGAGGTCGAGGAAGACTACATGGAGGTCCCTTTTCTCCACCTTGGCCATTTGGATCTGGTGCCAGATCATGCTGGAATGTTCCAAGCAGCCAGAGAACCCTGATATTCCTGCCTTCTGTACAGATGTATCGACGTACGCATTCCTTTGCAGGTACTCGGCCATCCTCTGGGCAATGATCCTAAAGAAGATTTTACCCTCGACATTCAGTAAGGAGATTGGGCGGAATTGGCTGATGTTCACTGCATCCTTCTCCTTAGGGATCAGGACCCCGCCTGCCCTATGCCACACTTTGGGTATTATCTTCTTTTGCCAAGCTGTTCTCATAAGCCTCCAGAGGAACCTCAGGACGTCTGGTGCGTTCTTATACACTTTGTACGGGACTCCATTTGGCCCCGGGGCTGATGCTGAACAATCTGATTGGCCGGGAAGGCCATCGGATCAGCGCCAAATTCTCTTTGATGTAAAGAATAAAAGGCGAGGGAAGATATAGAGTTAGTTCGTGTCCAGCACAAGTCAGGAATCGGCCGACTCTCCAGCCACTCGAACGTCCGTGTGACGAGTCGCAGTGCAGCAAGGACTGGCCCACAGAAGCTCCGTACGAATAGAACTGTGAGTACGAGAGAGAGATAGTGAGTAGCATAGGAATCCCTCGAGCGAGTAATTCGAAGTAAGTCGGGCGAATTGGGTTCAGACTGTCGAGAGACAGCGATTTCCTCGCCGATTTCAGCTCTGAGTCATGTAGAGGGTAATCCAAGTCATCAATAAACACTTTTGTGTGGTTTCTGTGAGGGTGGGGAGAGCGTGTGGTGGCGCGTGTATGTCCGTCAGGACGGGGAGATTGGCGCGTGCCTAACTATATCAGGGCGACCATCTTGCAAGGGTCTGACGCGCGCATTTGCCCAATTTGCGCGCGAATCCTGTTGCCAGCATTTATCATGGCGTGGAAGAGCAGGGGGACGATTAACCCATTTATTAAATACCCCAGGGAACAGTAATACTCGTGCTAAAACCAACCTCGAAGACCCGCCCCACAGCCCTTTAAATCTCCATTACCCACCCTCGGTAGCAACGTGTGTCCGAGCGACGTCACTGCCCTTTGACCCCTGACCCCCCATCCCACGCGTGTGATTGGTGCGCGCGGTTGTGAGAGCGGAGACGTCGTGTTTGAGTGGCTGCGCGGATACGAGTGGAGGCCGTGGCGTGCCGAGAGTCTCCTACTAACGTTGGAAGGAGTGTGAGTGAGGAGCATGGAATTAATTCCTGGCAGCCGAGCGCCAGGTCCCGAATCATGCCCCACAAACAGGACTCACGGACTCGAGGGGCCGCGGCGCGAGGAGAGGAGCCGGAGAGCGGCAGCCCGCCCCCCGCTAACGAGGAGTTAAGCAGCAGCGGCTCACACGAGTGAGGAGTCCGGAGGCAGGGGAGGACCCGGGGGCCAGCAGCCTCAACAAATACTCTAAATGTGGAGTGGAAAACCGAAGGACCCGGATAAAAATCCACGAAACCACGGGGAGAGAGAGATAGAGACATGCAAACTCCAAATATACAGCAGCAGGTGTCAGGGTCGGAATCGTGATCGAACCCACGCCCATCTTTATATCAGGCGAGGTAGTTAATAGCGACACAGAAAAGGTAGGAGTAACGAATACAGAAGACTGACTCCGGCTCATTTAACATCGCTCTTATCTTTCATATTCTTTATTTGCTAGGCTATGTATTTGTTTTAAACCTCACGATACAGATTATGTTGGTATTATTTAATTATATACATTACAATCAGATGTACTCTTCGCGC
The DNA here is from genome assembly GCF_964198595.1 of Lampetra fluviatilis. Taxonomy (NCBI): domain Eukaryota; kingdom Metazoa; phylum Chordata; class Hyperoartia; order Petromyzontiformes; family Petromyzontidae; genus Lampetra; species Lampetra fluviatilis. Next base: position 9,092,770 of record NC_136324.1, read on the forward strand.
TCCGAGTAGAGGAAGGATCGTGATGACCATGACAGCTGTCTTTTGGGTTTTCCATTGCAGAGGAAAGAGGCAGGAGCCTCTCTCCCCGGTGCTGATGAAATTCGGCTCCGAATTCAGCCACAGGGAGGCGGATGAAGCCGTTGTCTCGCGTTACAACTCTCCCTTGCTGTGTGCGGTAGATACGTTCCTACAAAAGAACGCACAGAGCGAAACCTGCCCAGCACGCAGGGCACGGCCACCCCACCCACAATGCACACACGAGACAGCTGCCTGCCGAGCAGCGCACACAACACACACGATGCTGTGTATTCTCTATATATATGTGCGTGTTTATCTCAGTGTGTCTCTGGTGTACGTATCAAATGAGTACCTGGTGCGGTGTGTAGATATCGCCACTGGTAAGACAAAGGCGGTCAGCGTAGTGCTCGCCACCCACCCCCTCGTGTGCCGTACCGACCTTCATAGGTACTACTCGCTAACAGCACTTGCCAAAATAGTCACTTAAGGCTATACAGGGGGTCTTTGTATCCCCGTGTGTGTAGAGCGGTAGTGCAATGTTTAGCGCTACGCTGCGCTACGAACCCGGCGACCCGAGTTCGATTCTCGCTCACGGCCACCAACACCAGTGACGATTATATTGAACCGGTCCTCGACCTCCCCTAGATCGACTCAGCCTCAAATGAGTACCTGGTGCGATGTTTCTAAACGCGTGTATAGATATCGCAGGGCGCCGCGGTGGCGATATGTTAAGTACCTCACCTGGTCGTGGGTTCGATCCTCAACCCAGACTCCTGTATATTTGGATTTTGCATATTATCCCCGGGTCCTCCGGCTTTGCCTCCACATTTAGAAACATCCCTTCATAGTATTTGGCTCCTGCTATACACACACAGTACACTGTCCCACATCCGACCGCATAACCGCATGTCAAGAAAAGTCAAACCGCATAACAACGCGAATTTTGTGTACAAATCGGTTAGCCGCATATACAGGGTGCTTCAAAAAAATGTGAACACTTCCGAGAATTTGCTACAATGCCACAAGTAATGTGCTGCCTCTGGGTTCTGGAGACCACCTGCAGAAGATTCCAGGCATATGTTGACAATGATGGCGAACAAGTGGAGACTCTTTGACTTTTTGCAGCCATTAACATACATTTGTTATCATGTTACAGTGGATATCCGTTCTTTTGCCATTTAAAAACGATCGTCCCATATGTAGAGACACAAAGTGGTCTCTACGCTGTTGCGCCAGCCACGCTGAGCGCCGGGAGCGTCCATTGGAGGACTGACGGACACGTGACCGAGAGCGGGGAGCTCCGGTCGGGATACATTAGGGGGCGTGGCCGAGGGCGGCGCGAGGCGGCGGCTAGGGGATAAAAGGGGGAGCGCCGAGGGGACTCGGGGCTCGTTTTGCGGATCAACTAAAGAGGACTCTGCTCTTTGCTCTTCGCTGCCGCTCGTCGTCGTCGTGTAAATTTGGCTGGGAATCGTGGGTCTGTAGCAAGTGTGCTACCGACCCGTTTGATAGTTAACTCACACATACATAGTGAACAGTCGAGAACAGTATTGCTGCACTTAACTCACTGATTGCTTAGTTCTGTTGTTTTATTAAACGTATTGCCTCCACAAAGTGTGTGTGCGCTTCAGTACTTATATACACTACACATACGTGTTAACATTTGATTGAAGTACCCTGTATATAGGGCGACATGGCACACAACGGACCCGTGTAGAGCGAGGGACACCTGTGTAGTGACATATAATTGGTCACTATGGCACCATGTGTCGTAGCCCTCTTTGCCAGCAGAGTACACGATGTCATGGAAGAGGTCTCTAGGGGAGCATGGTTCTGGGGGCTGGCAGAGTCGGGGGCATTTGAGGACATAGTAGCCCGATTGGCTGGCAAGGGCACGTGATAGGACAGGATAAGGATGTGGGCCAAAGGTGACAGAAGGGACATGTGGTGTAGGGCCCAGAATCTTCTGGGATGTCCCAGAAGGGGGCGTGGCCTAGGGCGGAGCCAGGTCACTGGGGAGCATAAAAGGGAGGTCCCGGGGTCCCATCGGGGCTGTCTGCTGGAACGGAACCCGCCGTGCTGCGTCTTCTCCTCGGTCTCCGGTCTTTGTACTCGGCATCGTGGGTCTGGCAGTGTGCCGACCGACCTAACCCGTTTATATAGTTACCCCGTTGTGGTCGTAGAAACATATTCCTGCGGAGGGAGCTGGTAGGAACGTTGGGTTGCTCGGTCAATGGCCAGGGTCAACGGCGGCGTGGTGTATTCCACAAATATGCCCGACTGTGAGGGCGGGCACAAGCCGGCGTGAGTAGGTTAAACGTTGAGTTTTATAAGGGCACCACGGGGTGACAAGCCCCTACCCACCCAGCCCCACCCCTCCCACCCCCCACCCAGCCCCACCCTCCCGACCCAGCCCCTCCCCACCCTCCCCTCCCCACCCAGCCCCTTCCCACCCTCCCCACCCAGCCCCTCCCTCCCCACCCAGCCCCTCCTTGCACGACGGACGGACACAATAATCCCCTGTGGGCTGGTGGAACCAGTGGGTTCCTACCAGTATTAACGTGTTACCTACTGAATTTATGTCTCTCAAGTGAACCCATTACACCTGTACTCGTGGTGTCAGTCGAGGCGCATCGCCTACCGTCACACCTTCATACACAGGTCGAACTGTCACCTCTCTTAACATCATCGAAGCATGTTTTGTTTGGATGTTCACCGCAAGTATGTGTGGTTAAGGCAGCCATGCTTTGTGGAATACTTTTACTCTGTTGAAAACGTGGAGTGACAGGGGTGCGTCGTGACGGTCTGCTGAGTGATATTATTCACTTCGTGAATCAAGCCTCAAATTTTTCCACATCCATTGCGAAATTGTCTCAGAGGCTTGCGCGACCTTGGAGTCAGTCAGCTGTGGTGGTGACCGGGGGAGTGCCGAGGAGTGGTTGAGGCAGGGCATTCCTGAGTGGGGCGACCGTTGCGGGTGGAGCCTGCGGCGTGGGCGTCTGGGCTGCTCGCCTCTTTCAAAATTGTGTCACTGGGACAAATGTTTTTTTTAAGGTGATGCATATTTTGTGTGTGTGTCTGTGTGCCGTGTTCACCATCGTGTGCCGTGCTGGCCTTCATATGTGCTTGCTAACAGCACTTGCCCGCAACGACAGCCTGTTAAGGCGCCACAGTGGAGGGATGTTTAGTTTAAGGCTATACGGAGGACCTTTGTTTGCGTCCAATTGCAGGGAGTGGTCGTGCAACAATTAGGTGGTCGTGTGTGGTGCTGGCCACACCTGCTCGTGTACCGTGTCGTCCTTCATAGGTGCTATTCGCTAACAGCACTTGCCCCAACAGTCTGTTACGGCTATATGGGGAGGGGGATTTTTGTCTTTGTTTCCATAATAGCAGGAGACTCGAACTATTCCACGGGCGGTGACGCTGTCACGAGGCGAGCACGTGCCCAAACGTGACTCTCACCTCCACACCACCCCTAAACTAAGCTTTTTATTTTTATTTTACCAGGTAAACAAGCCCCACTGAGCTGTGTAGTTCCTTTTCAGAAGCAACCTCCCACAAATGATATCTCAACGAAATGGCTTGTCATCGTGTGGACATTTATAGCAGCCAAATACTCTAAACGCGTGATGTTGATTCTAAATGTGGAGGGGAAAACCCGGAGAAAGATCCACGCGACCATGGGGAGATAGACACGCAAACTCCATGGGTTCTCTATGGTAATGGGTCACTAGGTAAGTCTATTGGGTCTCTATAGTAATGGGTCACTATGTGAGTCTATGGAGTGTAATTGTCGGTGATACGTGACCGGGCTGAGACAGTCCACTCGCTCAACTTGAAAAACAGGTTAAGTTTCATCATCACCGTTAACTGTGTTCGATCCACTGCTGGACGATGACCTCACCACCTCGTCACAATCTCTCACGGTAGGTTTGCAATGCGACGGCTCCATCGAGCAGCATCCCATGGAGCTGATCATCGACTCGCCCCACGTCGCCTCCGTTAAAACTCTGACGGCCTTAAAGAAGTTCAACGTACGTTGAACGACTCCCTCCTCGGCCACAACCAGGAGGCGGCTCCGCACCATCCGCTGGCCGACTTTCCATCACTCGCTCGCACCTCCGACAAGCACGGTTGGCTACATACGGCGCTAAGGAAGTTCAACATATAAATCCAGTCGCTTGTACGGAACAAACTAAACAGCGTCACCTTCCACCACCAGGACATCTCTCTCGGCTGGCACGGGCAACCCCCGGATATTCATTCCCCCCTCCCCACCTCATCCAGGGCTGCCCCGAGGGTGCGCGACGAATCGGGGCGAACGCCCCGGGCCGGATCCCACACTCTTGGGGGGCAGCATGGGCCGCACCCCAAGAGAAGTCACGGTGTCAGACGTGATACTTTGACGTCACGATGTGACACTTTGATGTCACGGTGTCAGAGGTGACACTTCGCGTTGTGTTTAAAGGTGTTGGCTGTAATTTACCCCGCACCGCCCGCTCTCCTCCCTCCCACTCGTCCACACCCCAAGCGACCCTAACCCACTGCCCTGGACCTGTCACCGGCCAGCGCCCTCCAGCACTGCACTGACGAATTCGCAACAAGGCCTCCCTTGTGTTTCCAACGCTACATTCCAGTCCGGTCTGTCCAGCCCGCATTTAATTTTGGGCCAAGTGACCCCCTCGGCTTAAGGAACACGGCTCTGACCCCCGATGACCCTGCATGCTACAGGCCCATTGCCGACTTCTCAACCATCTCCACGCTCTTGGAGGACTTCGCCGGAATCAGAGATCAACATCAACTTTTGGCCCCACCGGTCTGTCCACCGCCCAGCCTACTCTACCGAGACGCCACTCCTTAAGGTCACTAAGTGCTCAACTCCAGTTGGTCCACTGCAGGCGTCCCTCAGAGATCCATGCTGGGTCCTTTACTTGTGGCGCCACGATAGTGAGATGTTGACTACCTCGTCTAGTATACAGGAGGTCGTGGGTTCGATCCCGAACCTGACGCCTGCTGTATATTTGGAGTTTGCGGTGTCTCTCTCCCTGTGGATGCGTGGATTTTTCTCCTGGTCCTCCGGGTTTTCCCTCTACATTTAGAATCAACATCACACGTTTAGAGTATTTGGCCATTTCGTTGAGATATCATTTGTGGCTTGGTCGCTTCTGAAAACGATCTATATAGCTCAGTGGGCCTTACCTGGAATAATTAAATTGTTTAGTTTCATTTTAGCTTACAGGAGAAATGGTCGCCTTAAGTCGTCGCTCTGGAGAGCGGCAGATAATTCATCGATGGGTTGATGATGTCGATGATGATGATGATGACGGCATCGTTCGTGATTTGTCACTGAACTGAGTGGGCCACCTGAATGTTGCTGCTGCTGCTGTCACCTTCCAACTTTTGAAACCATGCGCTAAACCCTCAACAGTGCGACCACAGCCCTGACGTTCACATAAATCAGAAAAAAAAACATGAATCAAAATTAACATGTATTTATACTAAAGTAATAGCAAAAATGACGACAAAAGATTTAGAAGTGAGTAGTTTTTCGATATTTACGATTATACTGGAAATCACTTTCACAAATCAGCCCCCAAATGTAGTCTCTCATCATGTTTTCGTTATACTGTCCTTGGTAGCGGCGTTCAAAGTCCAGTATATCCTGGTGGAAGCGCTCGCCTTGCTCCTCCGAGTACGCTCCCACGTTCTACTTGAATTTATCAGATGAGCATCAAGGATATGGACTTTGAGAGACATCATACAGCCCATTGTGCTGTAGTTCTTCACCAGAGTCTCAACCAGCTCCACATAGTTTTCGACCTTGTGATTGCCCAGGAAGCCACAAACCACTGCAACAAAGCTGTTCCAAGTCACTTTCTCCTTACTAGTGAGCTTCTTGGGGAATTCATTGCACTCCAGGATCTTCTTTATCTGTGGTCCGACGAAGACACCAGCCTTGACCTTTGCCTTAAATAGCTTAGTGAAGAAGTATTGAAAGTATTTGAAGGCTGCCGACTCCTTATCTACAGCCCTGACAAATTGTTTCATAAGGCCCAATTTGATCTGCAGTGGTGGCATCAGCACCTTCCGGGGGTCCACCAGTGGCTCCCATTTGACGTTGTTCCTCCCCACAGAGAACTCGATCCGCTGTGGCCAGTCCCGCCTGTGGTAGTGCGCCTTAGTGTCTCTGCTGTCCCAAAGGCAAAGATAGCAGGGACACGTGGTAAAACCGCCTTGGAGACCCATCAGGAATGCCACCATTTTAAAGTCTCCGATGACCTCCCAGCCGTACTCATCATACTTCAAGGCGTCCAGCAAAGTCTTGATACTGTTGTAATTCTCTTTGCGGTGCACCGAGTGAGCCAGGGGAAGAGACGGGTACTTGTTACCATTATGGAGCAGCATGGCTTTGAGGCTCCTGGATGAGCTGTCAATGAAGAGGCGCCACTCATTCTGGTTACATGCGATTCCGATTGCCTTGAACAGACTGGTCACATTGTGGCAGAAGCAGAGCCCATCTTGACGAGTGAAGAAGCTGCAAAAAGGTTGGTGATGCATCCTCTGATCTGCAACTTGCACACTTTTATCCAACAAGTTCCACTGCTTGAGCCTCGACGTCAAAAGCTCGGCATTGGACTAGGTGAGACCAAGATCTCTGATCAAGTCGTTGAGGTATTTTTGGTTGGGGTAGTATGGGTTTCTCTCCTCAACTCCACCTCTGAAATTGTCATCTGGATCTACAACGTCTTCCTCGCTCTCTGACTTGCTGCTCTCTTCTAAAGACGGCTGCTCTCTCTCCGGAGGAGTGGGTACGGGGAGCTCATGGCAGTGTGGCACCAGGCGATGGATGAAGGAAGGTCTGGATACATGATAGCAGGTGCATTCTTGCCAGTCCGATGTTTGGAAGAGTCCACCATGCAGAAGTAGCAGTTGTTTGAGTGATCAGTGGGTTCCCGCCAAATTCTTGGCATAGTGAACTTCATGGTTCTCTTTTCCCCTCTGTACCATCCTACAAAAATATATTTATTTCACCCATGACTAATGAGTAAGAGATTCTCGCAACATTTTTCATGTATGATATATTTTTTCAACAACATTTAAAATTGTAAAACATTTCAAAATTAAAAACTTACATTTTTAACAAATTTTATAACGTAAACTTCCGAGCAACAATTGTCCATCTTACCTTGCAGAGTTTTTTTTGCATTGCTCGCTGGTGAAATGAGGTGCCCAGGGTTTGACTTGATCCCCGACAGGCATGCCGAAATATGCCTTGTAGTGTGGCACATTAGGAATGGACCACTCTTTTAATTATTTATTTGTGCAGCAAGGGAGTAAAGTGTGGTTCTGTGAAAGTCCTGATGTGCTGTGCAGTACATCGATGCATGTGTGTACACCAGCATGCGATAACGGAGTTGGGCCTGTAGGTGGCTGGCAGGGTTGTTGAATAACCGCACTTGTACACCAGCCACATGGTTAATGGCGACTCGGTTCAAGAATTGCTGTGTGTGACGCACGTGCTGTTGCATCTTACAGGTAAAGGACCCAAAGGTTGTTTTTGATCGTTATAGAAATGTTCTAGACTTGTTCTAGACTTCAAGCTTGGCTTTGAATTGTTAGTTTATGATATATTCAATTGGAGGGGGTTTATCACTGTGCATTGTAAAGGATGACGCACTGTAATTACATACTGTAATTGTAATTATCTAACCCTAATACTGTTTAGTCTATAACCATGCACCCAGAGTATGACTACTTGCAATGCTATTGAGAATAGAGCACATGCATAGTCGTACGTGGTACAATGGTGACACGTACAGTACGTATATTGTACACATATAGTACAGGTAATGGGTGTAAGATACCGATATAAGTCGATGGTATAGATATACATACAGCTTAGGATTAAAGTAATATACGAATAGTAAAGTGCAAAGGTTATTGTCAAAGACAAATATGGCTTATCAGTAGTAAAATTGGGTTTAAGAAAACTGTTATTGAATAATCGCATTTGTACACCAGTCAAATGGTTAATGGCGACTTGGTTCAAGAATCGCTGTGTATGACACATGTGCTGTTGCATCTTACAGATTAACCACAATAAATGTGTTTGCCCTCGATTTGGAGCACCTGCCTACATCCTTCATTTCGAGTGTGCAACAGTAGGCCTCGCACATCTTAGCAGATGCTTCCACAGAGTACTTCTTCGCTCTTGTCGTGATAAATTGGCTGCAGACATAGCAAAATGCGTCTGCCGGATGCTTGCAGCCTCTTGATGCCATCTCATAAAAATGCAGATATGTATCCACTTAGGCAGCTGGAACTAAACTGAACTGGTGGGCTTAAGGTCCCTGTATTTATTCTATTTATATTACTGGAAAGTTCTAGAATGTTCTAGAAATTACTCCAATCTTGACTTAAAGCTTTCGTGACTGCAGGAATTCATATTCTTTGGGTCTTTCGGTAAAGTCACGTAGATAGGTTCAAATTAATAACAATCAAATACAAATTTAATATTAATTTGAACCTATCTACGTGACTTTACCGAAAGACCCAAAGAATAAGTTACTCCAAGTTTACTCCGCACTGAATCTATCTGGGATATTCTGGAAAATAGGTAAATTTCAAAATATCACTGTTCTGGTCACAAAAGCAAAGTTTGTGGGGAATAATAGCCATGTTCTGTACTATTGAGGCATAAGCAATTAGGAAATAACACTTACTACCAAGGAACAAAAAATAATTGTTACACAGTGTTGTTATTATTATTATTACTTGATTTACCACCACCATCATCACTATCATCATCATAATTGCACCATCATCACCACCATCATCTTAAGATGTCCCAAGACTCGCTGCTGCTCTCTCTGCTCAGAGCTCCCAGCTCCTCGAGCCGCTTCCTCCTCGCCACTGGAAACTCGCTCTGGGGGCTCGCTCTGCTCTCCCCCGCGAGGGAGCCTCTCGCTCGGAGCCACGTGGGGAGCACTGGGAGCCGGCTCGGGTAGAGAGAGAGAGTGTCTCTTTCTTTACAGGATTATTTGCATTTCTCTCAACACACACGCAGAAAAGATGCCTCCACACGCTGATTTAAAACATCTTTTAGTATAAAAACGCGGTTTTACTCCGAACATTAAAACCGAATTAATTATGATTCTTTCTCTCATCTATCTCTCCAAATAAAACCAACTCTGAGTGCAGTAGTATTTTTTTTACACATCCCATCAGTCATACGGACTTACTTCTGATAGTGCATCTGATCAGCAACATTGGTTAAATACTTAGCAAATTTAGTTTTGAAATTCAGTCAGCAGGGTCAGGCTGCTTGAACCAACGCTGGTGAACTTCCAGATGTTGATCGGCACGATTCCTCTCTGTTAGATACGAGTCCTTGCTCGACGCACATCTCGACTGTACAAAACACGAATTGACAGCGCCGAATAATAACTAAACATGAAGGGTGGCCCCAAAAGTCAGGACACATGCAGGGTTATTTCATATATTTTAATTGGCATTAAAACATTGACATTTTTTTTCTGTAATTCAATATTTTATCTATCACATTTATTAATATCTAATTTTCTTCTCTAAATCCATCGCATTACAAAACTCAACCAAGAACCCTGAATGAATGGAGACGACAAAGCATAATTTATGATGAATGTTTAAAGTTGCCACCGTGTCATCTTAACAACAACACCAACAAAACAAACTCCACCATTAATAATTAATGCGTCATGCATTCATGTAAATGTTAGTCAGTCTGTTTGATCATTTGTTAAAATAAACGAAATAACCCGATATACAGTATGTGTGAAAGTTCGCTATGCGTCCTGACTTTGGGGCCACGCCGTATAACGATCGTTACTTTGTAAACGACCGTCCCACCCCGTGGACCTTGGTCCCGTTCGCTGTCTGCCTGTGCCAACCAACGTTGGTGACCGAGCATCGTGTGGATAGACAACAGAGATAGACAGGTCGAGTGTCACGTGGGGATAGACAGGTCGAGTGTCACGTGGGATAGACAGGTCGAGTGTCACGTGGGATAGACAGGTCGAGTGTCACGTGGGATAGACAGGTCGAGTGTCACGTGGGGTAGACAGGTCGAGTGTCACGTGGGGATGGATAGGTCGAGTGTCACGTGGGATAGACAGGTCGAGTGTCACGTGGGGATGGACAGGTCGAGTGTCACGTGGGGATGGACAGGTCGATTGTCACGTGGGATAGACAGGTCGAGTGTCACGTGGGGTAGACAGGTCGAGTGTCACGTGGGGATGGACAGGTCGAGTGTCACGTGGGATAGACAGGTCGAGTGTCACGTGGGGATGGACAGGTCGAGTATCACGTGGGGATGGACAGGTCGAGTGTCACGTGGGTTAGACAGGTCGAGTGTCACGTGGGGATGGACAGGTCGAGTGTCACGTGGGGTAGACAGGTCGTGTGTCACGTGGGATAGACAAGTCGAGTGTCACGTGGGGTTAGAAAGGTCGAGTGTCACGTGGGGATGGACAGGTCGAGTGTCACGTGGTGATGGACAGGTCGAGTGTCACGTGGGATGGACAGGTCGAGTGTCACGTGGGATAGACAGGTCGAGTGTCACGTGGGGAGAGACAGGTCGAGTGTCACGTGGGATAGACAGGTCGAGTGTCACGTGGGGATCGACAGGTCGAGTGTCACGTGGGGATGGACAGGTCGAGTGTCACGTGGGATAGACAGGTCGAGTGTCACGTGGGGATGGACAGGTCGAGTATCACGTGGGGGATGGACAGGTCGAGTGTCACGTGGGTTAGACAGGTCGAGTGTCACGTGGGGATGGACAGTTCGAGTGTCACGTGGGGATGGACAGGTCGAGTATCACGTGGGGGATGGACAGGTCGAGTGTCACGTGGGTTAGACAGGTCGAGTGTCACGTGGGGATAGACAGGTCGAGTATCACGTGGGGATGGACAGGTCGAGTATCACGTGGGGGATGGACAGGTCGAGTGTCACGTGGGTTAGACAGGTCGAGTGTCACGTGGGGATGGACAGGTCGAGTGTCACGTGGGGTAGACAGGTCGTGTGTCACGTGGGATAGACAAGTCGAGTGTCACGTGGGGTTAGAAAGGTCGAGTGTCACGTGGGGATGGACAGGTCGAGTGTCACGTGGTGATGGACAGGTCGAGTGTCACGTGGGATGGACAGGTCGAGTGTCACGTGGGATAGACAGGTCGAGTGTCACGTGGGGAGAGACAGGTCGAGTGTCACGTGGGATAGACAGGTCGAGTGTCACGTGGGGATGGACAGGTCGAGTGTCACGTGGGATTGACAGGTCGAGTGTCACGTGGGATAGACAGGTCGAGTGTCACGTGGGATAGACAGGTCGAGTGTCACGTGGGGATGGACAGGTCGAGTGTCACGTGAGATAGACAGGTCGAGTGTCACGTGGGATAGACAGGTCGAGTGTCACGTGGGATAGACAGGTCGAGTGTCACGTGGGGATGGACAGGTCGAGTGTCACGTGGGATGGACAGGTCGAGTGTCACGTGGGATAGACAGGTCGAGTGTCACGTGGGACAGGTCGAATGTCACGTGGTGATGGACAGGTCGAGTGTCACGTGGGATAGACAGGTCGAGTGTCACGTAGGGATGGACAGGTCGAGTATCACGTGGGATGGACAGGTCGAGTGTCACGTGGGATGGACAGGTCGAGTATCACGTGGGATAGACAGGTCGAGTGTCACGTAGGGATGGACAGGTCGAGTATCACGTGGGATAGACAGGTCGAGTGTCACGTGGGATGGACAGGTCGAGTGTCACGTGGGATAGACAGGTCGAGTGTCACGTGGGATGGACAGGTCGAATGTCACGTGGTGATGGACAGGTCGAGTGTCACGTGGGATAGACAGGTCGAGTGTCACGTGGGATAGACAGGTCGAATGTCACGTGGTGATGGACAGGTCGAATGTCACGTAGGGATGGACAGGTCGAGTATCGCGGGGCCACGGAATGTGGCCCGGGTGGGTTTGTGGGTGCGGCAGGCAACACTTCTGCGCCAGCGGATTCGCGAGGCTGCTGTTGGTGGACCGTGCAGGGATTAAGTCGCCACGGTGGCAAAGGAGATTGTTAACTACCTCGTCTGGTACACAGGAGGTTGTGTGTTCGATCCTGAACCTGACGCCTGCTGCTGTATATTTGGAGTTTGCGTGTCTCTCTCTCTCCCCGCGTGCTCGCGTGGATTTTTCTCCGGTTTTCCCATTTACATTGAGAATCAACATCACACGTTCAGAGTGTTTGGCTGCGATACATTTCCACACGATGATGAGCCACTTTGTTGAGTTATCATTTGTGGTCAGTTTGCTTCTGATAAAGAGCTACATAGCTCAGTGGGCCTTACCTGGTAACATGAAAATCGTTACATCGTTAATCGTAAAAGTCAGCCGTGCGTTTGCACACAAAGCCAGGACGGCAAGTAGGTTGGTACTCGCCGCCAACCTGATGGGTCGGAGTGATCTCCTCCTCTCGTGCTGCAGGAGTTCTCCGGGCACTCTGGGTTTCTCACGCATGCGAAATAACGTCCCAGGTAGGCAGAGGGTTGGGCCAGAGGTGTGTGGACTGGAGGCAGATTGTCTCTCAATGGGAAGGTCGCGAGTTCAAATGGCAGTCGAGAGTTCACTCGGCCCATCATTCTTTCGGGGTCGATCAACTTAGAACCACTTTTTGGAGGGAATTCAACGCCGTTTTTCCTGTGCAGGAACCGACCGATTGCCGAGCCACCGGGAATGTGGAATTTTGAACACTAACGACGCTCGTTTGGCAGGGACACGCTTGGGAGTGGTGGCGCAGCAGTTTGCACGCTGCACTCTGAACCCACAACTCCCGAGTTCTATACCGGGGCACGGATAACGTCAGTGGTGAGCGACATCCGAACTGGAGCCGTCACCACCACCCTCGCACTGCACCACGCGCCTGCCGTTGTGAACACTGCCAAACTAAATGTGTTGGAGAACACATCCGGAGGGTAGAGGAGCGACGCTCACATGGAGAGATTGTGAATGTTGTAGATTTGCTCTCCAACACACCGGTGTTCTGTACTAGTGTAGGGGTGTCAGGGGAAGGATTCCCACTAATAGGATGGGGAGTGGGACGGTGACAGGAGAAGGGGGAGGAGCAAGCGAGGAGATATAAGGGAGAGAACGGGCGTGAAGGGGAATCTTGGCGGGAACGAGATTGAGGCGGCTGGGGACAGGTGTGGATGGGAGAAAAGGAATAAAGAACGAACCCCCTGCAACCTTGTGTCGGCTCTCCTTTACACTAGTAACGAATTGGAATGTTGTTTACTTGACAAACCTAACTAATTGGCTATGTCGGGTGGTGGCGGGTTTAACGACACCAAATTTATATTTACGCGATCTAACCCAAAACAACCTCTACTATGGATGACATTGGTCGCAAAAGCCTACTACGTGTTAAACTGTTAGTATTATTACGTCTTAAACTGTATCTCTCACGAGGACCCGGCAGCTGCAATGCTGAGAGCCTTTCTTTCGTGTGTTGGGGGCCCAGTTTGTAACCACTGAGCACATATTGACACGCGAGCCTGCCTTCATTGCAGATGACTCAGAGCTGTAATCCTACACCCTGGGGGGGCGGGGGGCACGGAGAGAGTGGAGGGGGGGACGCGGCTGGGCAGTTGGAGGCAGTCGCCCTCCAGCAACAACGGAGGGCAGAGGAGCAACGTTCACAACAACGAGCGGAGCGCCGGGTTGATAAAATGCAGCAATTTGGCACAGTAGGGGGTAACAGCTGGTGGTGCATCTACCGGTCATCTCAGTCAGCCATGGCACCTGCTGGGTCTGTCCCGAGACCTCCTGCACCTAGCCTGGCACAGTAGGGGACACAGCTGGTGGTGCATCTACCGGTCATCTCAGTCAGCCATGGCACCTGCTGGGTCTGTTCCGAGACCTCCTGCACCTAGCCTGGCACGGTAGGGGACACAGCTGGTGGTGCATCTACCGGTCATCTCAGTCAGCCATGGCACCTGCTGGGTCTGTCCCGAGACCTCCTGCACCGAGCCTGGCACAGTAGGGGGTCTAGCTGGTATATCTACCGGTCACCTCAGCCAACCCAAGGCACCTGCTGGGTCTGTCCCGTGACCTGTCAGCAGCGAGCCTTCGACACTTCACGTGGCCTCAGAGTGCACCTGGCCTGGCACAGGCGCCGCGGTGACGTCACCGTCACGGAGTGGCTTATGTCGGGGGTATTGGGGGTGGGGACAGGTGCGGGATTCTTCTCGAGGCATCCAAACCCCCCCACCCCCTCCCCCCAAGACAAATACACTGACAAGACGCCTCCCTCACTCTCATATCTGTCCCTCCGCGTGAACAAAAATGAAAACAAATTTTTATTTTCACATCCAATCAGCGAGTGCGTCCATTCAACAACGACATGAATTTTCGACGTACGCGGAAACTCCCGGGGTTGATTCGACATGCAGTGTCTCATCGGCAGTGCCAGGCTAGCTTGGAACTAATGCTTGAAGGTCGTGGAGCAACGGCTGTATTGACAGCACATTGAGACGGCTGAGCCAGATGATTGCGTCGTGAGTAAGCGAAGTGGTGAATCTTCGCTGTTGTGATGCGTCCTCCTCCGTGTTTGCGAATCGGCCTTTGAGTCGTCACACGCTCCGTGGTTCTGTTCTGGGTTGGCGACCACAGCCTCCGCACACTGACCGGAGATTTTTTAAAAATTCCCATCTGTGCATCATCATCATCAGGTGCATCAGCTGCTGCTACCATGGTTTGTGCGCGGCAGATGTGGTTTAGTGTTGTGGCCCAGAAGCTTCCCCTCTACGCACTCTCGCCCCTCCTCTCATCTCACTCCACTCGCCCTTGTGTACTCTGCTCCAGCAACCCAGGCTCTCTTTGGAAACCCTCGGCTAAGCTTTGCTCAGTGGAAGGCCGCTCCTTCTCCCTCCGCTGCCCCCAAAGTCTGGAATTCCCTCCCCCAGCCGTCCGTGCCGTTGGCTCAAGACCTTTCGTGGCCGACTGGAAAAATAAACGAGAGTAAATTGGTCACGGGAATGTTGAGTTTCTCAATGGAGGTGGGTGTAGTCCAACGGCTCGGTGCCGCCCCATCTCGAGGTGCCACACCTGGGCGCATCCACGTCACCCGTGACAATTACCGTGACGACACCCGTGACGACACCTGTTACAGCAAGAAGCGCCTGGGTACCGTTCACGACTCGGGAACTGTTTGTTCTGTGTTGTGGTTTGTATGCCCCCCCCCCTTGCCCGCCCCTGTTCTGTCTTTGTGTGTGTGTATATTTGTGTGTGTATATATATCTTTGCGTGTTTGTCCTTGTCTGTGTGTGTATCTTTGCATGTGTATATCTTTGCGTGTGTGTCTTTGTGTGTGTATCTTTGCGTGTATGTCTTTGTGTGTGTGTGTGTATCTTTGTGTGTGTGTATCTTTGTGTGTGTGTATCTTTGTGTGTCTTTGTGCGTGTCATTGTGTGTGTGTATCTTTGTGTGTGTGTATCTTTGTGTGTCTTTGTGTGTGTGTGTCTTTGTGTGTGTGTCTTTGTGTGTGTGTGTGTGTCTTTGTCTTTGTGCGGTTGTATAGCAGTTAGTGTTGTGCTAAGAAACCCGGCAACACGAGTCCCGCTCACGACCAACACCAGTGACAATAATTATCTGAACTGGTCCTGGGCCTCCCCTAGATCGACTCAGCCTCAAATGAGTACCTGGTGCGGTGTGTAAACATCGCCACGACGGAGACAAAGGCGGTCGGGCGTGGTGCTGGCCACCCAGCCGCTCGTGTGCCGTTCCGGCCTTAATAGGTGCTCGCTAACAGCACTTGCCCCAACAGTCTGTTAAGGCTACAAGGGGGTTTTTGTCTTTGTTTTTTGCGTGTGGGAACGTGGGATGTTCGAACGCTCACTGCGGAGGAGAGGCTGCCACTGGATCGATCTCTGCGGTATTCAGGAGGTCCGGTGGACTGGCTCTGGCTACAGTCACCATGAGGGGTGGGACAGTCCTCTACTCGGAGCACGAGACTGCCAAAGAACAGGGAGTGGCTCTTAATCTGAAAAAAGATAATGATGGGGGCGTAGGAGCGTGGAGCTGACGTCTGCAAATCTGTAAGCCTGAAGCTACTCTGGGCTTGCTAACCCATCAATGGGAGGCATTGTGGTGGTTGCTTACGCCCCCAGCAAAGATGAACATCAATGGAGGGATGCAGGCAAGCCTGATGAGTCAGATGCCTTCGATGACCTCCTGTCACAGGTGTTAGCTAAAGTGGCCCCTCTGGATAGAGTCATCCTGTTGGGTGACTTTAATGCCCGAACGGGCCATGACGCTCGCACCTGGGCTACAGTGAGCGGAAGGCATGGTCAACTCAATAACAACGGTAGGAGGCTGCTAAATTTCTGTGTAGCCCATGGGCTTGTAATTACCAACACTCTGTTCCGGCATCGGCACATCCACGCAACATCATGGATGTACGCCGGGTCCAAGCAAGAACATCTGCTGAACTATATAATGATGGAACAGTGGATGCAGGCCCATGTCCGAGAATTTAATAATCGCATTCAACTGGGCTTGGCATCGTCACCCACTCCTCCTGATGCCGAGGGGAAATAGGCGAGGTTTAGGACCGTGGCCCATGCAGCTGCAATGGCTGCTTTGGGTACACGGTCCAAACCTCCCCAGATACCCTGGCTGATGAATGAGGAGTTCCAGCTGGCTGAGGAAATCACTCTTTAATTCCATCAAAAAAGTAACCTGCAGCGCCACACCTATCACCATACTTCGGGGAAAGAAAGATGATCTGATCTCCGATCCCCAAGAACAGATTTGCAGGTTTGCTGAGTACATCTGTGAGGTCTTGGGAGAAGGGAAATCCCTCAGCCCAGAAAAGATCATGGGGCAAAGTGAGGCTAATCTTGCTGATGCTGCCGCGCCTCAAATATTGGAAGAAGTAGTCACCCCCTGTGAGTGGCTGGCTGAGGTGCCATCTGTTGAGGTAGCATGGAAGGCGATCCAGAGTCTAAGACGAGGAAAAGCACCAGGCAGAGATGATCTCCCAAGCAAACTGCTGAGGGAGGGCGGCGTTTGTGTGCAGAGTGCCCTATATTACATCATTATAACAGTCTGGACCACTTTACGGGTTCCGTAGGATTGGAAGGATGCCCTGGTGGTCCCCCTCTTTAAGAAGGGGGACCGCACTGATCGCAACAACTACAGGGGCATCTACCTCATCAGTGTACCAGGGAAGGTCCTGGAAAGGTTAATTATTTAACATTGCCTTGCCTTGCACGATGAGGAGAAGCTTATGGAGCCCCAACGTGGTTTCAGGCCAGGACAGTCTTGCACAGATGCCATATTCTCTGTCCATCTGCAACAGCAGAGGTTTAGGGAATTCCAAAAAGACCTACATCTCTGCTTTATTTACCTGGTCAAGGCATTTGATGCCACCAATAAACACATTCCTGCGGAGGGAGCTGGTAGGAACGTTGGGTTGCTCGGTCAATGGCCAGGGTCAACGGCGGCGTGGTGTATTCCGCAAATATGGCCGACTGTGAGGGCAGGCACAAGCCGGCGTGAGTAGGTTAAACGTTGAGTTTTATAAGAGCACCACGGGGTGACCAGCCCCTCCCCACCCAGCCACACCCCCCCACCCAGCCCCACCCCACCCTCCCCACCCAGCCCCTCCCCATCCTCCCCACCCAGCCCCTCCCCACCCAGCCCCACCCCTCCCATTTTTGGATGCACGACGGACGGACACAATAATCCCCTGTGGGCTGGTGTAACCAGGAGGTTCCTACCAGTATAAGCATGGGCTCTGGGTTGTTCTTCGTGCTTTCAGAGTCCCTGACTCTCTGCTCACAATCATTAAGGACCTTCATGATGGTGGGCAGGGCCGAGTAAAGCTACATGGCTGGGAGTCAAATCCATGTGGTATAGATACAATGGGAGGCTGATCGATGCCTGGGTGCAGTCCTGGGATGGCTCCCAATTGGTCAATCACGTTATGTTGACCTGGAGCGTGCCACCTAAGAGGTGGGGCCTTACTATCAGTCCCTCCAAAACTATGCACCTTCTCTGCCACAGTCATGCCCTCCCTTCCCTATGCTTGCTAAACATAAACCCCCCTAATGGAACATCTTCACCAGTTAGAAACATTCAGTCTGGCCTGTCTACGCTTCATCCTGAGTTTATCCAGGTTGAATTGTGAGCTCACAAATCCTTGAAAGATTTGGACACAGTCCCATTGGTGAGCTCCTTCGGCAGGCAAGGCTGCATTGGCTGGGTAATGTAGCCCACATGCCCAGCCACCGCATGCCCAAACAGCTTTTGTTCGGCTCGATAGATGGGGCTAAATGGGCGTTGCACGAGCTAGAGAAGAGATAACATTATGTGGTACGAGAGGATATGCAGCTGAGTGGACTTGCCAATGACTGGTACCAGCGGTGTCAAGATCAGCCTCTACTGGGCAGTTGAAGGCCCAGTAGAGGCCAATCGTTACTGGGCAGTTGGGAGGCAGTCGCCCTCCAACAACAACGGAGCACAGAGGAGTGACGTTCACAACAACGAGCGGAGCGCCGGGCGACTAAAACACAGCAAGTTGGCACAGTAGGGGGCACAGGTGGTCCATCTGCCAGTCACCTCATTCAGTCAACTCATGGCACCTGGGTCTGTCTCGTGACCTCCTGCCAGAAGTGAGCCTTCGACACTTCACTTGGCCTCAATGTGCACCTAGCCTGGCACAAGAGCTGTTGTGACCGTCACCGCCACTTTGTGGGGGGGGGGGTGTAGTTCGAGACTACTCTGGGGGCGGGGGGGGGTGGGGAACGGGCAGGTATAGTTCTAGACTACTCTAGGGGGGGGGACTGGGGGATGGGGCGGGTGTAGTTCGAGACTATTCTGAGTGACCCGCTCTCGTGTCGTGAACCCAGGTTACCCGACCTCGCGCAGCTTCAACAACACAAACCAGAGAAATCCAGTTCAGCCAGGTGAATGAATCAGGTGACACGCCTTGACGCCCACGCACACCTGAGTGTTTCCACCTGTCGGGCCGTCATTACCCCCACCCCACCCGCCTGACCATCCCCGGCCCCCTCCCTCCAACCCCACCACCTCCGCCCCTTCGCCACCGCACTCTATAAATCTCCCCGGAGCGCGACCTCTGGCAGACTCGGCGACCACGCGTTACCAGGTGAGTGCCGTGGGGTGCGGGGTCCACGCTGGGTTTGTAGTGCCTTTTGAACGCGCGCAGTCACTGCCGTCTGTCTCGTGCAATGCGTGCTAGAAATAACGTGGACGGATATAGCGGGTTTTACATATCACGAGGTAGGTTCTTTGTTACGGTGGGGGTGGGGGGAAGCATAACATTATTTTTTAAAAAGTTGGAATTGCGCTAGCGAAGCTCAAAGACTCCACAGCGCGCAGAGCAATGTCGCTGCTGCTATAGAAGCTGCGTTCCCACGCTGCTAATGCGAGAGCGACCCGTACCGTGCAGGCCCGGTTCGGCTCTCCACTGCACGGCGACCCGGGTAGCGGTAGATCGTGCGGTTCCACAACTGTTCCGTGATCTTCGGTAGTAGTCAGCGGTGTGTTTATTTCATTAAATATTTAATTTATGTTGATTCTGATATCTGTATTATATATAAAACCGAGAAGACAAAAATAAGCGGGTAACATTACACGTTGTAAACGAGATATTTTGCCTGGTGGAAATAGCGGAGTTTTGTTAGGACAACGGATAACACAATGGGTAGGCGTATATAATGCAATGGGTAGGCGTATATAATTAAATGTATGTTGAACTTTCATACAATGGGTACGCATTATATTTAACGCAATGGGTAGGCACTACAGTCAATGCAATGGATGGGCAAATATAATACAATGGGGAGATATAGATATTACAATGGGTATGAATTATAGACAATGCAATGCATGGGTAGGCACCATAGATAATACAATGGATAGCAACGATAGGTAATACAATGAGTATAAATTATAGATGATACTGCGGGCGGTATTAATACTCCAGGTTACTACTGTGGGTAAATAATGTGGGGGTGGCATTAACCGTACGCGCCGTCGGCTCGGTGGACGTTAAAGATCCTGTGACGTCATTCTAAATGTCTCGGCCATTTGTGGGGCCGGTCACTATTAAAAATTTGCCGTAAAAAATATATAAATGACACCGCAATGACCCGGTTGGGATCATAGCGACGCATTCCTTGCAAATTATTAGCATCATCATCATTATTATTGTTGTTAAGGCTGAGTCGACCTATGGGAGTGACTCAAAACCGGTTCATATCGCAATTGCCAGCGCGCCCACCACTGCACCACCGCTCTCCGTAAGATCAAAGAACAGCCGCCATCTGCTATTTGTAGTGGCGGTGGTGACGTTGTCACCAGAGCGATGTGTGCCATGCTCGGTGCACTTTGACGCCTATCGCGTGAGGCATGGCATGCTCGCTGCTGGTAGGAAGTCACGAGTCAGACCCGGGTGTTGTGGCAATATCAAAGACAAAGATCCCCCCCCTTAGAGCCTCCGCAGGCTGATGGGGCAAGTGCTGTTAGCGAGTAGCACCTATGAAGGCTGGCACGGCACACGAGGGGGTGGGTGGCCAGCACCACGCCCGGCCGCCTTTGTCTCCCCAGTGGCACTGTTTTTAAGCACCACACTAGGTACTCATTTTAGGCTGAGTCGATCTAAGGGAGGTCCATGGACCGGTTCAGATAATCGTCACATACACACAGACCACACAGGCTCTCAACATATACATCCAGACAAAGATCACCCGTATAGCCTTCAACAGACTGTCGGGGCAAGTGCTATTAGCGAGGAACACCTATGAAGGTCGGCAATGCACACGAGGGGGTGGATGGCCAGCTCCACACCCGGCCGCCTTTGTCTCCCCAGTGCTGATGTTTTATACAGGTGCTCACTTAGGGCTGAGTTGACCTTGGGGGGGGGGGGGGCGGGTAGACCCAGGACCGGTTCAAATGTTCGCCTCTGATATCGGTGGTGAGCGAGAATCGAAATGATCGAAATGGGGGGGGGGGGTAGCCGGGTTCGGAGCACTGCGCTAATCACTGCGCCACAGCTCACCACGTGCGCACGCAGCTCGTGTCGCAGCATAAAGTGCCAAGTCACGATTGGTACCCGAAGCCTGACCCGTGCAATGTATTATGTATGTACAGATACACTGTATGTGCCTATGTATGCATGCATGCAATGCAGTGTACATGCGTGTACGAGTGGGTGTGGCGGTACTGGGACTTCCCTAGGGCGACTCACCCTCAAATGAGGACTGTATCTGGTGCGGTGTAAACATCGCCGCTGGAGAGACAAAGACGGCCGGGCGTTGTGCTCGTTACCTACCCCCTCGTGTGCTGTGCCGGCCGTCATAGGTGCTACTCGCTAACAGCACTTGCCCAGCAGTTTCTTAATGCAATACGGGGGCGTCTTTGTATCTTTGATGCATCTGACAGCCACTTCAGTCGGTCTGCCCCGCGACCTCCTGGCAGCGAGCCTTCGACACTTCAACATGCACGTAGCCTGGCACAAGCGCCGAGGTGCACATCACCGCCACTTAGTGGCGGCTGTTGTTGTTGTATCTCTGCGTGCGTTCGCGTGTGTTGCCCTATGGGATCAGACTGAGCCCTTCCTGGGAATGTGGAATTTCCACGACTGGCTCTGAGCAGAGATGCACGTTGAACAACTTAATTCGTAGCGGTGGTATTCGTTTTTTACACGCTTTTATTTAACTCACTTCGTCTGTTTGTATCCTCAAACATAAATCTTGTAACTCAATTTTTACACACTTCCCAATATGCTATCGACTGCAAACTTGGTATAGGTATCTCATACTGATGACAACACGATATTATATCATTAAAAATCCAAAACATATTTTTTTTAACTTTTTACACGCTTTTATTTAACTTACTGTATGTGTCGTCGTATCAAAAAATATTGTAACTCAATTTCAACCGTATTCCCAATGTCGTATCGACTGCAAACTTCGTATAGCTATGTCATACTGATGACAATGTCATTGAAAAAAAATATTTTTTTAAACAATAATTTTAACGGCTTTAATTGTCCACGCTCAACCGACGTTGCCTGTAAATCATCACGGTCCCTTACGTCACGGCAAGCCTCGGGGAGCCACGCCCAGGGGCGGGGGATGTGGAAGGAGGGGAGGGGCGATGGGGGAAGGGGGCAGGGGGAGGGGCAGCTCGGACAGTACATTTCATTAAAGCGTGTTTAAAAAAAAAGCATTTTTAAATATTTTATTTATTACACGCTTTTATTTAACTCGCTCTGTCTGTTGTTGTATCCTCAAATCTTGTAACTCAATTTTAACCCACTTCCCAATGTGGTATTGACTGCAAACTTTGTATACTTACGTCTTACTGATGACAATACTATATTCTATCATAAAAAATAAAATAAAACATTTTAAACAATCTTTTTACACGCTTTCTATTAACTCACTCTGTCTGTTGTTGTTGTCGTATCCTCAAATCTGGTAACTCAATTTTAACCCACTTCCCAATGTGCTATCGACTGCAAACTTCGTATAATTGCGTCTTACTGATGACAATACTATATTCAAACATAAAAAAAATAAAATATATATTTCTTTACAATCTTTTTACACGCTTTCTATTAACTCACTCTGTCTGTTGTTGTTGTCGTATCCTCAAATCTGGTAACTCAATTTTAACCCACTTCCCAATGTGCTATCGACTGCAAACTCCGTATACTTGCGTCTTACTGATGAGAATACTATATTCTATCATAAAAAGTTAAATATATATTTTTAAACAATCTTCTTACACGCTCTCTATTAACTCACTCTGTCTGTTGTTGTCGTATCCTCAAATCTGGTAACTCAATTTTAACCCACTTCCCAATGTGATATCGACTGCAAACTTGGTATACTTATGTCATACTCATGACAATACGAAATTCTATCATTAAAAATAAAAACATTTAAACCATCTTTTTTATATGTTATGTTTCGGCTTGGGTCTAATTGTCCACACTCAACTGACGTTGGCTGTAAATCACCACGGTCCCTTACGTTATGGCAAGCCTCGGGGCCACTTCCTGGAGTAGTAGAGTTCTGCCATTACCAGTATGGTACATTTCATTAAAGCGTGTTTAAAAAAAAGTATTTTAAAATATTACTTTTCGAATCACTCGATTTCAGTTGGGCGACAGGGTGGCGGCAGGCCAGTTGGTGAAAACTCGTGCCTCCAAAGCAATGACGAGCCTGGGTTCGATTCCCAATAAGAAACTTTATTTAGACTGGAAGAATCCGATGAGCCTTGACGCTCTTCGTTCGGGGATTTCCAGTAGAGGAACGGGGTCAGAAAGTTACACAACAAACAATACAAAAACACGATACGAGTACAAAGCACAGGAAGGGTAAGCAAGTAACTAAAAACAAATAAAGTATACAAGTGTAGCGGCGTGAATGGGCTATGTACCGCAACATAAACGGACTGTGTACACTTACCTGTAGGGGCAGACACAGTCCAGCAGGGGCAGTCACTATCCCTAGCCCCGGAGCAGGAGGGGGCTGTGGGGTGTCCTAGGATCCCCCGCAGCCCCCTCTGGAACTCTCTAGAAGGTAGGTGGAGCCGGGGCTGACGCACCGGTGCTGGGTATAAAAGCCGGACCTCTGGAAGGGTCCGGGGCTAGTCCAAGACGGAAGCAAGAAGATCAGCTAGATAGGACCCTGGGACCCCTAGCCTCGCTGCCCTTGTAAGGGCCGGGACTCTGTGTGGCTCAGTGGTGAGACCCTGGGAACCCCCGGCCCGACGTCCTTGTGAGGGCCGGGTCCGAGTGGGCCAGTGGTCGAGACCCGCACCCTGGCTAGGTCGGGTTAGAGTAGCCTCCCCTAGGCACCCATAGCCGGAGGACCCAGAGTAGTGGTCCCGTGTTAGGGCACGTTAGCCAGAGGCAATACCTCCCCAGGCAGTGGGTATAGAAGCGCCGATGCCCTGAGTAAGCCATGGCTGTATTGCCGTGTATTGGGATTAAAAGTGTTGCCTCCAAGATCAGTCTCCGACGTCTCCAGAACTCACTACACTACACAAGTACAAATTGCAAAAGTGCATCATTGTGTTTAGTTTAGTGTCCTTCCTCCGCACTTCCGATTAGCATGGCTGGCTACGTACGGTGTGATAGAAGTTTTACAAACATGTCATGCCGATATTTCAACACGAAATGCAAGCTGGGGCAAGGGACCAAAAAATAAAACTGTCCCAGACCACACCAAGTCGTCCCTCAATAAAATAGCACATTGAAATGGAACTATCAATGACTTGGCAGGGGAGGCTCCTCAAGAGGAGTCTTGAAACTCTGAGGCTCTCCTGGGTAACCAAGCGGAGCACCGTGCTTCACAAAAATACGGGTGATAATAAAAACACCGCACCCATTTCCAAGTCACTTGAAATGCTTAAAATACCAGCGCCCAAGCAGGAATGTGAAGAATTCAGAAAAATCCCATTCTACGCCACAAACACCACCGCTACCACCAAAGACAAAGATACCCCCCTCCCACCGTATTGCCTTAACAGACTGTTGGGGCGAGTGATGTGAGGGAGTAGCAACTATGAAGGCCGGAAGGGCCCGCGAGGAGGTGGCTGGCTAGCATCGTGCCTGGTCGCCTTTGCTTCCCTCATAGCGATGTTTACACACCGCACCAGCTACTCATTCGCGGCTGAGTTGACTCGGGGGAGGCCCAGGACCGGTTCGTATGATCATCACCGTCGTTGACCCTCAGTGGCTCTACCAATAAATTGCACGAGCTCTGCAGTCCTCTACATATTAGCCTGGTTGCTTTTTTTGTTGTTGGTGGTTTGAGATGGCAACACTCGATCCCACACAGGCGGGAACTGATGACTGTGCCGCCGTCTCCTGGCCAAGCCAGGGAATGGCTCCTCGACCCCCTTGGGAGGGAGGTTCCCAACGTCCGTGTGTGTGTCTCTGAGAGCGTGTGACCCACCAACCATCGCTGCCGACTCCACAGTGCTGGAGCACAGGCGAAACACGTGGTGCACAGCAACCATGGTCCATTTCCAAGCCTCCAGAAAGCATTAGCGGACCACAACGCTCTAAGGCACGCATCGGCTGGCCTCATCCGTATTTGCTGCGTGGGTTGGGCCACGTGGTAGGCACGAGCCAAAAAATTGCTGTCATCAACTCCTCCGCCACCCGACAGCGATTGTCGCCTTTGCACAGAGGGGAACAATGCGTGGCCAATGTAGCGGTCACATTTTGACTAAAGCTCCCACTCCTATGGACCTTTGTTACCAACATTAAGAAGGCTTTTTATATCCTTTCTGGCAACATTGCAGGAGGTGTTAAGATGTTGAAACACCAAATAGACGCCTATTACAAGACATCAAGGATGCATTAATCACAACAACAACCGCCATTCGCCACTAAGTGGCGGTGCCGTCGCCACGGCGCTTGTGCCAGGATTGGTGCACTTTAAGGCCACGTGAAGTGTCGAACGCCCGCCGGCAGGAGGTCACGGGACAGACCCAGGTGCCATGGGTGGACTTACTGAGATGAGTGGCAGATGCACCACCTGTGACCCTAATGTGCCAACTAGAACGCATTAACTACCCACACTTGCGGTAAATCATTCCAGCAAATAGGCTTGCATAATGGATGCATAGTCCTTGAAACTGATTGGCCTGCACCAGAGCTATACAGCCTTCTTCATGGCGTCGTCTCACCTGTGCAATAGAGGAAAGAACGCAAATAGGCGAACAGTACAGGGACAATGCAAACAAAGCAGTTTTTGTGTGTGTTTAGTTTGTTGTCTTTCCAAAACAAACATTTTTGGTTGGATATGACACTGGTGAGACTATCCCATACAAAAGCGGTCTCTGGTGTAGGCCAATCGGTTTAAAAGACCATGAATATATATTGTCAGAACATGTTTTTTGCATGTACGTGTGGTTAATGCAGACTCGATTCCTTGCAGAAAGGTTTCTATTTGTTGTTTGAGCATCTTACCACTTCATTTTAACACGTAGGCTTTCGCGACCAATATTGTTCATAATCAACGATTTTTTGGGTTTAGATCGCGTTATTTATAAATGTGTCGTAACCCTCCACCACCCGACACGGCCAATCAGTAAAAAAGTGTCACGTTGACAAAAGACAAATAGTTCACTGCTTTAGCCCACCGGTGTGTTGAAGCGTGAAACCACAACATTTACAATTTGAGTACGACGTTTCGCTGGTAATTGCATCCAGCATCATCGGGCAATTCGCCAGAATGGTGAGGCTCTGCTGTGTCTCCCGTTCTTATATAGAGCAGCAGCAGGGTGACGTCATCATTAACTCATTAACTCATCAGGTGCAAAGATTTGAGGGGGGGTTATTGTAATTATATACTTGATTAGTAATACGGCTGTTGTTACGATGCGAGTTGTAGATTAGTAATCATTTGGAATGTGTTCTATTGTGATTATGCTACATTAATAATCAGTTAGTGCTTGTTTCCCTTATAAGGAATTGTAATGCATCTTATTTAATAATACGCTTCCAGGCCGCACTAAGCATGTAGCTGTCCGAGCGATTAAAGTTATTTCTGTTCCTCTCAATCTCAATGGATTCTCTAATTAGTCTTTGCCAGTAGTAACTAGTTTTACACAACACTTCAACGTTGTCAAAATCAATTGAGTGTCCCTGTTGGCAAGCATGTTCAGCCACTGCCGACAGTTGTGTTTGCGATAGTTTAATATTTATCTGGTGTTCTTTTAGTCTTACACTAACGTTACGCCCTGTCTGTCCAATATAGCATCTGCCACATACACAATTAATCCGATATACACCTTCTGTTGATAATTTAGGTAGTTCGTCTTTAGTGCACGTTACTAGTTGTTGAATTTTGTGTACTGTACCAAATCTTACTGTAATGTTTTGCTTTTGCAAAACACGGGCTAATTTGTCAGTTACTCCTGAGATAAATGGTATTTTTATTGTTTTAATAATCTGATCGCTTTCAGCAGTGTTGCTTTGCGATCGTGATTTGGCATTTAGTGCTCTGTTAATTTGAGCATTATTGTAGCCATTCTGTCTTAGTGCTTCTTTAACATGTTTAATCTCTCTCACTAGACTTTCATCATCTGACACTGTTTTAGCCCGATGTATGAGCGTCTTAATAAGAGAGGATTTCTGAGCTGGGTGATGATGTGAATCTGCATTCAGATAGGCATCAGTGTGCGTTTGCTTTCTGTAAACGCTGTGTGTTATTTTACCATTTAGGCCATGCCCAAGTAAAATATCCAGGAACGGGAGTGTGTTATTCACCTCCATTTCCATGGTGAACTGAATGGCCGGGTTTTGTGCACTGAGATGATTTAGAAAATCGTTAAGTGTATCTTTACCATGTGGCCAGACAACCAAAGTGTCATCCACATATCTAAACCAAAAGGATGGTTTTAATGTGCTCGAGGCAAGTGCTCTGGTTTCAAAGTTTTCCATGTACAAATTTGCTATAGCAGGAGATAAAGGAGAGCCCATTGCTGCTCCCTCCCTTTGTTTAAAGAATTCGCCTCTCCATAAGAAGTAAGTGTTATTTAAACAATGGTCAGCGAGTTTCGGAATATCTTTTGGTAAATCTGTATTCTTTACCAGTGTATCAAGTAATTTAAGCGACTCGCTCACTGGAACCTTAGTGAATAGCGAAATCACATCAAAACTCACCAAAATATCATTAGGGTTAAGTTTAATATCTTTGATCATATTCACAAGATGTTCTGAATTTCTTATGAATGATGATGTCCTACCGATGTAGGGCTGTATTTGTTTAGTTACATATTTTGCTAATTTATATGTGGCAGAGCCAATTGTAGTGACTATGGGTCGTAAAGGGATGCCGATTTTATGGATCTTTGGTAGCCCATACAGTCTAGGTGGTTTTGAAGCCCTTGGCTTAATTAGGAATTGCTCATTTTTTGGGATTAATGAATTTGCAATGATTGCAGTAGTCTTACGTTCCAGAGTATTAGTTGGATCTCGTTTAATTTTAATGTAGGTACTTTCCTCTAATAAATCTTTAATTTTATTATCATAATCGGCTCGTGACATCACTACAGTAGTGCGGCCCTTATCAGCTGCTAGGATTTGAATATCTTTATTTAGACGAAGCTCTCTTAAGGCTTTTGCCTCGTTCGAGCTAATATTTACTTTCGGTAAGAACGGGAGACACAGCAGAGCCTCACCATTCTGGCGAATTGCCCGATGATGCTGGATGCAATTACCAGCGAAACGTCGTACTCAAATTGTAAATGTTGTGGTTTCACGCTTCAACACACGGTGGGCTAAAGCAGTGAACTATTTGTCTTTTGTCAACGTGACACTTTTTTACTGATTGGCCGTGTCGGGTGGTGGAGGGTTACGACACATTTATAAATAACGCGATCTAAACCCAAAAAATCGTTGATTACCACCTCATGTTTTATTGTCAGAAAAGGATAAAACCTATTCTTATTTTTCATACGTTGCTCCTGGCAAAAAAGGTCCCAAGATGTTGTTGCTGCTGTGTTCGCGCAGCATCACGGATCTCCCGTGTTTAATAGCCCGGGGGGAACCGACTGAACGGGATGATCCGTGTAACAAATACAACAAACGCATGAAATCGAAACACTTCGCCAAGCATTGGCTTCAACTCGAGCGAGCCCGACTCTGCCGATGAGACACTGAATTGTCGAAACCGCTCCAGAGTTGAAGCAATGACGCACAAATGCTGCGCCTCCCAGAAGGAGGGCTGTGTGGCTGATGGGATGTGTAGAAAAGAAATACTGTCGTGTTCTATGTGTTGAACTTCTTTCGCACCGTACGTAGCCAACCGTGCTAATTGGAGGTGCGGGGGGACACACCAAACTAAACACAAAGCAGAGCTACAAAGTTACTTATTAATCATGAACGCCGTCGTTATGTTTGTGTTGCCGTTAACTTGGGGGGGGGGGTGTGTTGACGGTGGTGGCGGTGGTGGATGGAGGCTTACGTAGCGCTAAGGAGGCGATAAGGCCATGGGGCACATTCCCACGTTGCATCGCTCAACAAGCGTCCGTGGTGGCGAAGCCTCGGCAGAGATTGCAATGGGAGCAGAGTTCGGAATGTGCCTAATGCGTCATCAATGCCCTCAGCGGCCACACCACAATCACGGCCACACCAAAGCTTAAAGACAAAGATCCCCTCCCCCGTATAGCCTTAACAGACTGCTGGGCCAAGTGCTGTCAGCGAGTAACAGCACCGAATGAAGCTAGGCACGGCACACGAAGGGGTGGCCGACACCACGGCCGGCCACCTTTGTCTCCCCAGTGGTGATGATTACACTCTGCACCAGATACTCACAAACCCCTCCACCCTTCCCCCTCACCCGTGCAGTAATCGATGCTCACTAACGCGAGCGGCTCCGCTGTGATTTCTCCCGCAGATTGCCTGACAAAAAGAAACCCCGAGCAGACCTTCAGCCATGGACAAGCATTCGAGTACGTACCCCCACCCCCTCGGTGGCCTGGCCACGGTCCGTCATCGCGGGGCATAGCAGAAGGGCCTTGGCTGACTGGCAGGATGCGGTAGTGGTTCTCAACCGTGTTTGACCGCTGTACTCTCCCTCATTGAATTTTGTTTCAATCGAGTAGTAACCCCCCTCTTTCCCGACTCAACGTGAGAGAGAGAAATAAATGTATGAATAATGAACATCAATATTTTAACCAAATGTCCATTTTGTGAGGTCTCCCTAAACTAGCTGGTAACTGATTACTCTTGGAAACCACATTGTTTACGATCAACGAGTTTATAAAGGTCGTTTTACATCGGTCTAGATGACCATCTGGGTTCAAATGTTATCGCAGTTATTTATTATTGGCAGATTCACATAGACGATCATTCACCAATGACTCTCGTGTACATGACAGACTTTCAAACATTTATAAAATCACCTCACATTATCACGTTACTCCCCACTGCTAGTGTAGAGCGAAGTCCTCGTGGTTATTGTGACGTGGAATCGCGCAGACTCACGTGGAGGAGGCAACGCCTCCGATCCGGTGTTGCCCCTCCGCCACGACGGTCCGTGAGCGTTGCCACAATGCCCGAGTCCCCCAGTTGTGGCAAATGACCGATTGCAAATAAGCAGTGGCATAGTAATTTACATCATCAGTTCTGAGCGGGGGGCTGCGGCAGTCGGTCAGGTGGAGGCCCCAATACTGTGCTTGAAAACATATCTCGTGGTGTGTAAAAAAAGAATAGGTTTTATCCTCTTCTGGCAATAAAATAGGTATTACGATGTTCAAATTCCAAATAGATACTGTTTGCAAGGAATAAGGTCTGCATTGACCACACGTACTTGTGCGAGAAACACGGGGCAGGAAGTGCAGGAAGCACGGGGCGGGAAGGGCAGGAAGTGCGGTGGGCTGCAGCGTGCGGTGTGTGTTGTCTGTTGCAGAGTGCGGAGAGAAGGACAAGGACAAGCATTGCAAGGGCAAGAAGAAGGAAGGGGTGAGGCGCCACACAGCCACGAGCACGCACGAGGGAACCCCACAACAACAGCAGCGAGAGCCTTCTCGATAGTGACACGAGTGATAATTACATGAGCTGGGTGAGAGGGGGAGGATGTTCTTATTCAGGTTTTAAAGTTGATTTTGTTTCACCAGGCTGAGAATTCAAGAGACCAGGATAGTCCCACTAATGAGAGTGGGTGGGTTGGTGAGTGAGTGGGTGTGTGCGAGTTTGTGAGCGAGTAGGTGATTGGTTGAGTGAGATACCGAGGGAGGGGGTGAAGTCGAGTTGGCTTTGCGTCGCCACGTGAGGATTCGAGAGTCCAGGATAGAGTCTCACTCGCAACAGGCGGCCAGAATGCCAACAAAATTACAAAAAGTCAAAACAAAAAATTGAGCAAATAGAAATCGGTGCAAAATCAAACTTCCTCGCATGATGATGATGAGAAATGAAAAATAATATCGCACAAACGTAAATCAATGTTGAATAATACATTGCTTGCAGCACAAGTGGACGTTAAGTGGGGCGGTGTGATGTTCAGATGAGGCAGTGTGAGCGATGTTGGGGTGACACGGGCCCGTCTGTGTGTGTCTGTCCGTTTATTACAGAGCTCCAGCTCGTCGTCATCTGACAGCGACGATGGCAAGGTAACTACCGATCGGCATCTCCTCGTTCGTTGCTGCCACCCTAGCTTTCAGCACAAAGTGGTGCCGATTTTTCTCGACCCCCCCCTACAGATGATGATGTTACCCTTGTAGCTGTAGGCGACGGTTGATTGCGATCAATGCTGAGCTTATGATGACGGTTAGCACGGTTGACTACGTATGGTGCGGAATTAGTTCAACGTGCATACATACATACATCTCTCATGAATAATGCTGCTTGGTTATAATTCCGCTCATTTACCCAGGAAAGTCTCACCGAGTCTCAAGACTTTTTCAGGAGGGTCCTGCTAAGTTTTAGCCGTGGAGGGGGGTGGGGGGGATGCTGCCGCTGTGTGTGATCCCAATCGAGTAATTTGCAGGCTATTATATTTTTTCAGCATTGGGATGTTTCGCCAGCGCCAATTGTGTTTATTTATCCATGGGAAGTAAAACCAAGGAAGCCATGCAGAACAAGGGGAGAACAGACCAACTCCGCAGAGACTGGCACCCGAGTCGGGAATCGAACCCATGCTTTTCTCGGCTGTAAGGCACGGGTATTACCATTGCTCTGCCATTCCGCCGCCCAACGGTTCATGCTGCTGATGATGAGGATGATCTATCCATCCTGTGGGTAGTGTAATATAGAGGCGTCAGTGACTCAAACGAAAGATGGCAGTTCTCAACCAATAACCCATACACCTCCGATTAGCACGGTTGGCTACGTACAGTGCGAAAGAGGTTCAACTTACATATACACATACAATAGCGGACAGCGGCAGCAATGGGCGCTTGAATTTCTGTTCCCAGTGGAACGCACGAACTTCAGGCTCGCGACGCCGTCAAAGTTGAACCCCGATGTCACTAAAATATATCACGAACTATGCAGCAACTCTGCCCCAAAGTCACGTCGTCTCGTCATATCGAAGATGCGAAGCGGATATTGAGCCTGGCTATTGCTCGGATGGGTGAACGCGGGGTAACCCCGACTACGAACGTAACCGAGCGGCGTCTGTCTGCGTCGCGTGTGCTCGCAGAAGGGACACAAGGAGCACAAAGAACACAAAGACCACAAGGACCACAAGGACAAGGACCACAAGGACAAGGACCACAAGGACAAGAAGTGCAAGGATAAGTCCAAGCACTAGAACCCCCAGCGAGAGGGACCGGCCACGAGAGCCCTACCACGTGGCCGCTCTGCGTAGTGGGCACCCGGCCCACCACCCCCGCCCCCCCCCCTGCTCACTCCGCCCCCCCTTGTGTGACGTGGTGACCCTGGGTGATGTCAATGGAATAAATGTCAGTTATTGATACCTGGCTGTGTCTGCGTCACGTTTTTGTTGTTGTGATGGCGATTGTTTACCCCGGAGGAAAGCATTGCCGAGTCTCAAGGCTCGCTTTCAGAAGGGTCGGGGGAGATGACCGGAACCGTTCTTCCTTCTGATATTATAAAAGCCACTGGAGCTATGACACTTTTAAATCATCTAGATTGAAGACTAGTTTATTTAGAACTAGCGGGAAGTACCCAGCGTTGCCCGGGTCGAAAAGGCAGACGCACACAACTACTTACACACACACACACACAAACACAGCAACTTACACACACACACACACACATGGACTCACACACACAGACATCGACTTTAGCTACACACACATGGAGTTACACACACATATCGACGTACACGCATACAGCGACTCGCGCACACACATATACATAGACAACCACACACATCGACCTAAACACACATGGACTTACACACACATCGACTAAAACACACACACACACAACAACCGCCATTTGCCACTTAAGTGGTGGTGACATCACCACGACGCTTGTGCCAGGTTATGTGCACCTTGAGACCACAAATGTCGAACGCCTGCTGGCAGGAGGTCACGGGGCAGAGTCAGGTGCTACGGGTCGACTGACTGAGATGACTGGCTGATGCACCATCTGTGACCCCTACTGTGCCAACTCGCTGCGCTTTAGCCACCCGACGCTCCGCTCGTTGTTGTGAGCGTCGCTCCTCCGCCCTCCGTTGTTGTTGGAGGGCAACTGCCTCCAACTGCCCATTAGCGTCCTTCACGAGCCTCCAGAGGCCGATCTTGACACCTCTGGTACCAGTCATCGGCAAGTCCACTCAGCTCCACATCCTCCTGTACCACGTCACTCCATCTCTTCTGTAGCCCGTGTCGCGCCCGTTTATCCCCCTCTATCCGGCCGAACAAAAGCTGTTTGGGCATGCGAGCTACATGACCCAGCCAACGCAGCCTTGCCTGCCGGAGGAGCTTACTAATGGGAATGTGTCCAGATCTCACACACATGGACGTTCGCACACTTGGACTTGCACATACACATCGACACACACAAACATCGACGCACACAGAGACGCATCGACTCGCGCACAAACACAAAGCGACCGTCGCTGACACGCAGATGGACTCGCACGGACAGAAGGACATAGGCACACACATAAAAAAGCAAGTCAATTGTGGAAAATGAGTTGTTTGTACACAAACATAATTATTCGTATAAATGCAAGGTGATTATTAAAAAAATTGGTTTTAATGTACGTAAGTTTAGCGAAAGAAGAAAATGAAATAATATGTTTGTGCACACAAACAAGATTATGTTCATATTTACAAGGTTATGTAAATAAGCGGTCCCCAACCTTTTTGGCACCAGGGACCGGTTTTGTGGAAGACAATTATTTCATGGACCGGTGGGGGAGGGTGGTTCATCATTGGGCCTTTCCCCCTTTTCAAAGAGGGTCTCCAGCGACGTTTGTTTTTTACTCATTGTGGCCGGGGTTAGCTTGTGGGCTTACCAACACTGTGACTGAGAC
Organism: Lampetra fluviatilis; assembly: GCF_964198595.1. Taxonomy (NCBI): domain Eukaryota; kingdom Metazoa; phylum Chordata; class Hyperoartia; order Petromyzontiformes; family Petromyzontidae; genus Lampetra; species Lampetra fluviatilis. The sequence goes on from NC_136324.1 coordinate 9,126,821, forward strand.
AAGTGTGCAGTGCGGGAAAGAGGCGCGGACGGAAGTGGTAAATAAAATAATGGGGAGTGGGCCACGCGCGGACTCACCGCTCTCCTCCTGCTGTGCGGCCCGATTCCTAACAGGCCACGGACCGGTACCAGTCCATGATAGGTTTTATGTACGTGCGTTTAGCGAAAGAAGCAAGAAAACGAAATAATATTTGTCTGCACGCAAAAAAAAGTTATTTCTTATTTACAAGGTGATTAATTAAATAATAGGTTTCTATCTACGTGAGGTTAGTGAAAGAAGTGTAGATGCATTAATCGGCACTCCCCATCCTGTTAGCGGGTAGCTCCCCGTTCTCGTCAACAGGGGGCGGAAGCGCTATCACGCCAAGGCTAATGACTATGGCCCAAGGGGCCAATGACAATCCCTGGGAAGCGGATCTTGGGACACAATCTCCGGACCCCGGGAGGGGGGCCTGGGGGATGATGTCACCTTCCAGAAAGTTCTGGAAGGGAGGCGTGGCTAGGGCGGAGCAAGCCACGAACCAGTTTATAAGCCAGACCTCCCAAGGGTCCGGCTCAGTCACCTCCAAGCCGAAGACTGAAGACCTGGGTTGAAGTTAGGACCCTGGCCCCCAACTCCATCATCCTTCTAAAGGCCGGAGCTCAGTGAGGCCAGTGGTCAAGGGAAGATAGGTCCCTGGAGGATAGGACCCTGGACCCCAAGCTCAGTCGTCCTTCTAAGGCCCAGAGCTGAGTGAGGCCAATGGTCAGGACCCGAAGATCCTGGCACGGTCGGATCCGCATAGCCTCCCCTACGGCCCCCAGCCGGAAGACGGGGAATTAACGGGGTCCCAGTGTTAGGCCCGTGTAGTTCGGAGACCATACCTCCCCAGGTATCGGGTGAAGGGGCCGCTACCCCTTTGTGTTAGGGACCCTGTAAAATAGAGTGTTAATAAATATCGTGTTGCCTCACAAGACGTTCTCCTCCGATGATTTACCCACTACAGAAGCAATAAAAAAAAGTTGTCTGCACACAAACAAAATGATTATATTTCCAAACCAATTGTTTAATATAATTTTTCTATGTACGTGAGTTTAGCGAAAGAAGCAATAAAATTGCACTTAACGTTACCGTGATGAGGCCTAGTCCCGTGCAGAACCCGCGGCCTCGCCTTGATTGTGCACCAGGCCGAGGTGGCTCCCTGGCAGGCTTTGGGCTGGGCCACTCCCCCCGCCCACGCTACAATAATTACTATCGAAGCGCTATATCATATTAATGTAGGGACTCTATAGCAGTAACTCCACACAACTGACTTTACCGAAAAAAACATTTAGAAAAATTAACGTCAGCGTTTTGTGTGAAAATGCCCCCCTCACCCCTACCGACTTGGTAAAAGCTGTCCCCCCCACCGAACGCGTGTGACTTGGTATGGTCGATCGCGCGCCATTGAATAAATAAATAATCGCAAACTGCACAAAATCGCTAATTAAAGTAATTTAAAGTTGACAGATGGGGAAAATAAATCGCGCTTTCTCACCGTTGGAGAGCCAAGCGCACGACCACACACAAACTCACACACAAAACCCCGCCACAAACCCACACACAATTTTAGACTTTTATATAGATAGTGATTTTTGTGTGTGTAGTGTGTTGTCCTTCCCCCACGCCTCCGATTAGCATAGTTGGCTACGTACGGTGCAAAAGAAGTTCAACATACAGACATGTTGCGACTTGTCATCGCAATTGTGCACTTTGTAGGTGCTTTAGCAGCATTGACATGGGGATGTGTTTAGGTCAACACCGGTGGCATTGTGTGTGGGATTAGTAACTATGAGAGGAAACCGGAGAACCCGGAGCAAACCTCTACAGAACAAGAGAAGACAATAAACAGACTCCACCCTCTCTCCCTCTCACCCTCACTCTACAAAATAAGGGGAGAACGTACACACCTCCTCCCAGTTTCACTCACTCTGCAGAACAAGGGAAGAACATACAGACCCCACACAACAAGGCGCTCGAGTCGGGAGTCGAACCCATGTCCTTCTTGCTGTGACGCCCATATGCTGCCACCACCTTGCCGCCCTTACTAGGTGAGGCCACATTGGCAGTGGTGCACAGGCACACGCAACGGACGCTCAACACGCACGCGTTCCTTAACGGCACCGTGGTGGCCTTAAAAGGAACAAATACAGGGTGCTTCAAAAATGTTTTAACACTTATATGGAACTATCGTTTTTAATGGAAAAAGAACGGATAATATACTATAACGTGATAATAAATGTATGTTAATAGCTTTTCCACTTGTTTGCCACCATTGTCAACGCAACCCTGGCATCTCCTCCAGGTGGTCTCCAGAGCCCGGAGGCACATCTCTCGTGATATTGTTGCAAATTTTCTGAAGTGTTAAAACATATTGTTGAAGCACCCTGTATAGGTGAGGGTTTGTGCGATGAAAAAAGGGACACTGCCCGAAACGTCCGTCGCAATGTATGTTTACGCACTGCATCTCTCGCAGGGTGTTAACTTACAAACTAAACCATTTGATTTAATAGGTAATGACCCCCCCCCCTCCCTGAGCTATGAGCTATTTTATTTCCAGAGGCGACCCGGCCACACACGGTCACAGCTCATCGAAGTGGCTTATATCGTCGCACGTGGGAGTTTATAGTCGCAGCCAGATAACCGAAATGCGTGTTTCTAATTGTGGAGGGCGAAAACCGATGAGACCCTGAGAAAAATCAGCGTGACCACCAGAACGTGCAAAAACCCCGTGACCACTCCAAATGTATACCAGTATATATATTGGTAAATAAGATAACGTCTCCTCGTGGCACTGGCGCCCCAGAAACCTGTTATGTGATTTCTCAAGTGTATTCGTCCTCGCCCTTACTCAGGTGCAAAGACAAAGACCCCCCTATTGAGTTTAACAGACTTTGGGCAAGGGCCGTTAACGAGCACCTATGAAGGGCGGAACGGCACACGAGGAGGGGTGGGTGGCCAGCACCACGCCCAGCTGCCTTTGTCTTCCAGTGGCGTTGTTTTACAAACCGCACCAGGAACTCATTTGAGGCTGAGTCGGCCTAGGGGAGGGCCAGGACCGGTTCAGACATTGGTCACTGGTGTTAAACGTGAGCGGGAATCGAACCCGGGTGGCCGGGTTTGTAGCGCAGCGCGCTAACCGCTACACTACCGATCCCCATACAAAGACGAAGATCCCCTGTATAGCCTGTAACATACTGTTGGGACGAGAGCTGTTAGCGAGCACGGCACACACTCACACACACGTTACTCCACCTGGCCGATACGCACTTCAGTGCTCCTGTCCTCGCAATCATGTGCGTGGGACTGCAATAATGATGACGATAGCCAATGATTCAATGATAACAATAATTCATGATAGCCAATGATGCAATGATAACAATAATTAATGAAAGCCAATGAGTCAATGATAACAGTAATTAATGATAGCCAATGATTCAATGATAACAGTTATTAATGATAGCCAATGATGCAATGATTATACTTCATGAAAGCCAATGATTCAATAACAATAATTAACGATAGCCAATTATTCAATAACAACAATACTAAAAAGCTATGCTCCAGTCCGAGTTTCAGTGCTGTTGACCAGACTCTCAGTGCTCATCTCCCGTTTACAGCCCTGAGCGAGTGGTGGAAATTCCACATTTCTAGGCAGGGGGTAAAGTGTATAACAATCACACAGAATGGAACTCGTTTTATTGGACCCAGGAGGGATGATGGGCTGAGTCAACCCCCCAACATGATTTGAACTAAAAACAAAACAATGAACTATTTTTTTTATTTTACGAGGTAATGCCGATTGAGCGATGTAGCTCTTTTTTTGAGAATCGACCTGGCCATCACAAATGATAGCTCAACGAAGTGGCTTATCACGTGGGAAACTAATAGCAGCCAAATATTCTAAACGCGTGATGTTGATTCTAAATATGGTTGGAAAAATCTGGAGAAAAATCCACGCGACCACGGGGGAGGGGGGGGGATAGAACATATACAACAGGCGTCAGGGTCGGGATCGAACCGACGACCTCCTGCATGCCAGGCGAGGGAGATAACATCTCCTAGCCACCGCGGCGCCCCAACTCGCAACCTTGTAACCGCGAGCCGCGCTCGCTCGACCCGCTGAGCCAGCTGTCCCGGCTCGCGTGCAGCTCTCTTTCTCTCTCTGCTGTGACCCCAGGGACCCGCTCCCAGCTGGCATCAACCCTCTCGTTGTGAATCACCAGACGCGACAGGGCCTCCTCACCGCTATTGCCCCCACCCCCCATGCCCTCTGGCTTGGGTGGCACACACACACATCCTCAATGTGGAACTCCATACCCCGATGGCACCTCCCCTACCTCCTTGACAACACCCCAGTGAACACCGTTTCTTGTGAGAGGTCCCGCCTGCCAATTATCCACACCCGCCAAGTGAAACATGCGTCTCGATTATTTAGATCATTCTGCTGCTATAAATGTCCACGTGATAAGCCACTTTGTCGAGCTATCATTTGTGATGGCCGGGTCGCTTCTGATAAATAAGTTAATAGCTCAGTGGGCTCTACCTGGTAAGATAGATACAAATTGTTTATTTTTATATATTTTTTATTTATAAAAGCGATTTATTTACCCTCCCTATACTTTGCACTCCTGTCGTGTTTTTTTGTGTTGTTTGTTGTTGTCACGTTCTAACCCCCGGTGCCCCTTTACTAGACATCTATGAAATAAAACATAATAAAATATTTTATTATGTTTTCTTTTTATTATTTTATTACTTCCCTTCTACGTGACTTTACCGAAAGAACCAAGAAGATGCTATAAAGCTCTTCGTTTGTCATAGATGTCTAGTAAAGGGGCACCGGGGGTTAGAACGTGACAACAACAAGTCACGTAGAAGGGAAGTAATAAAATAATAAAAATGAAACATAATAAAATATTTTATTATGTTTTATTTCATAGATGTCTAGTAAAGGGGCACCGGGGGTTACAACGTGACAACAAACAACACAAAAAACACGACAGGAGTGCAAAGTATAGGAAGGGTAAACAAATCGCTTTTATCGAAAGAACCAAGAAGATGAATCCCTGCAGTCACGAAAGCTTTAAATCGAGCTTTATAGCACTTCGGATTCCTCGTGCAGTATCAACGCCGATTCTCATTGGTTGTGGATCCCCTCCTGACAAAGCCCCCAACCCCCCCCCCCCACAAGTAAACCCCCTCCCCTACGGAGGAGATCCCTCATTGGCTGCGCGTGCGCGTGACGTCACTCGCGCCCCCGCCCCACAACAGCCCCGCCCCCTCCCGCGCGCCCATTTCATTATTTATTTCCGTCTTTGGCGTAGCGCGCGTTATCGATGACTGTTGTTTATTAATCGCCCGCTGCGTTTCGTCGTCGTCGTCAATAATAATTTGTCAGCATCCGTTGGAGAGGTCGCGGCTACGAAGGAGCGTGCGGTGAGCCCTCTTACATCGCCTCGCACTCCTGTGCCCCCCCCAACCACCACCACCCGTTCTATTGTTGCTTCACTGTACTGGCCGCGTGTACAGTCCTATTGTGGTGTGTTATTATTGTTGTTGCTGTCATTGTTGTGGTTTAATATCAGCGCTCGGGACATTCTGAGGGGAAAGCGCGGACGGGATCGCCACTGGCGCTGTGGAGATGTCTACGTGTGTGTGTGGGGAGCGGTGGGGTAGTGGTTAGCGCTATGCCGCGCTACGAACCCGGCCACCTGAGTTCGATTCCCACTCACGGCCACCACCACCAGTGACGATTATCTGAACCGCCCCCCCCCCCAGGTCGACTCGGCCTCAAATGAGTAGCTGGTGCGGTGTGTAAACATCGCCACTGGGGAGACAAAGGCGGCCGGGCGTGGTGTTGGCCGCCCACCCCCTCGTGTGCCGTGCCGACCTTCATTTCTGCTGCTGCTCGCTAACAGCACTTGCCCCAGCAGTCTGTCACAGGCTACACGGGGGACCTTTGTCTCTGTAATGGAGCCGTGAAGAGACGGGAAGATGATTCATGTCACTCGCCGCGTGCCGGTTGTGATGATTCGATCGCTGGGCGATATTGCATGTATCGATACTGTATAATATATGTTTAATTGACATTCACAGTGCTACAATCCGCACTGACCAAACGTGGTGAAGTATGGTCGAATGCCACCCCCGATAACACCGTACGGCCTGCGTGGAGGGTTGCCGACATAGTACAGTGCAGTGACCGAGGAGCCTACATTGTAATCACGTACAAAGCATTGCTTTACATCGGGCGCGTTGTTAAACCGTTACCTGCAATTGATCGTGATTCGTGGTTAATACCTCCAACCTACCTGCCCGCCATGCGAACGTGGAATTTCTATCGCCGGCTGTGGTGATTTGGCGGCGTATAATTAATGTGGAGACTACAGTCTATATAAAGTGGGGGGAAATGTTAATAGAGTTAATCGATAACTGGTAAGTACTTGAAAATCGATCAATTGTCGCTTCCGAAAAGTCCGTGATAGTGTTCATGCTCATGAATGCACCCATCCAAGTAAGATCTGAACCTCGATGATTATCCACTGCCGCCCAAAGAGAGATGCAGTCGAACCGTCCGGTGCGTTAACCATTACACAAAGATAGAGTCAAAGATCCCCCGTGTAGCCTTAACAGACTGTTGGGGCAAGTGCTGTTAGCGAGTAGCACCTATGACGGCAGGCACGGCACACGAGGGGGTGGGTGGTCGACACCACGCCCGGACGCCTTTGTCTCCCTATTCGTGATGTTTACACACCGCACCAGGTGCTCATTTTGAGGCTGAGTCGACCTAGGGGAGGCCCAGGGCTGCTTCATATAATCGTCGCTCGTGTTGACCGTGAGCGGGAATCGAACTCGGGTCGCCGGGTACGTAGCACAGCGCGCAAACAGCTACCACGCCCCACTACACTACACCAAACCCTCCGGGGTGCACTAACCATGGCAAAGGGGCCCTTGGTTATTCAGTTGTGAATGTTACGTTTACTGCTCGACATTATATGTGTGGAAAACCCCGTAACCTAGAAACAATAATCCGGCTGGAGTTTCAACAGTGCCTTGTAGATGAATATTGTGTTTGTTCCAAGACGTACAATATGCTGCTATGCAATGTCCAGTATATGGCGAATGCTTTCAACATTTTTTTTAAAAGAACATTATGTACAGTACTGCATTTCATTGGGTTTTTTGCTTACTGGCCTTTCGTCCATAGCACGGGGCGTCTCGTAAACATCTCACAATCAATGCAGGGTTGGCCCGGGATTATTTATACATTAAACTGGCTTCATCGAGGACTCTAGGCATAGCAGGGAAAATACTACAGTGGGAATGTGGTCCTTGAGATGAAAAATGTAGTCAGGTCCCCCCCATCTCATCTGTTAGTGTGAATGGTCCTGTGGCATTGATAAGTAAGTCAGGGTGTTAACCTCCAATATCCGAGCTAAAAATGCTGCACTAATCAATACAATCTGCTCTCTTCCAATTATTGCTATGCCCAGTGCTGTGCTGGAACATCACTTTTGTTGAAATAAATGCCTTGGACACTTCAGTGAATGACATTTTTTTTAGTACAGATGAACATATACATTGTCACCTTTCAACCTTTTTTGTGGGGATCTCTCTATTTTAAACTTTGTCACACACACGCACACAGTGATGCACCCGAAACTTGTGGGAAAATAATTTCTAAGCTTTTTATTCTTTGCCCTTTGTGCTGCCATGGAAAAGCCATGCATTTTGTTAGATTGATATATGAGCATGTCATCGAGCACATTGTGTATTCTTTTGTTATGTGGGCTGAGAGCAGAGATTGCAGCTCCGCCTGTCATAGAAGAGTCGTTTTAAAATCCCCACGACTGTACGTGCTCCAGTGGCCGCTTTATTTTTACAGTCTGTATTGGCGCTGCAGTTGATTGTCGAATCAAATTAATTTCAAAGTGTTTCTACGCTCAGATTAGCAATGGGGGTGGCATTTATCTTCCATTGGCAGTGCTGAGCCAGTGGTACACAAAGCACGTTTCGGTGGTGGGGTCAAACGATACAAAGGACAACTGTTGGCTTATCACAAAGTGATACTCATTAAAAACTGAACGTGCTACAGGCTGAGTTGATCCATGACCGGCATCTCATTTGTGAGAATTGAAGTCGTTTGAGGTCAATGTAAGTGATCGCCATTATCAGCAGCAATTATTAATCCACTGCTGGATGAAGGACTTCCCATGCCATCACCATCCCTCGCAGTCCTTGTTCGCACATACATCACATTAATTAGGCGTGTTCGTGTTAACTGAAGTAGAATAACATCATGGGACCTCCTTTGCCAGTATCAAAATATAATAATAGGTTTTTCTTATTTTTTCTGGCAACAAAACAGGTGTTAAGATGTTGAAACACCAAACTGAAACCTTTTACAATGAATCATGTCTGCATTAACCACAATGCTTGTGGTCAGAATGCAAAAAAAACATCCTCTGATAATATATGCATTGTCCTTGAAACTGATTGGTCCACACCAGAGACAGCTTTCTTTTGAGCCTCGTCTCAAACAGTGTTAGACCAGAGGATGCCAAAAGGCATACGGCCCAAAGACAAAGGAGGTCCCATGATGTAGATGCTCACCCCGAGCTCTCATTACTCTGATAGTGCATTGTCTTTGGGTTAATTTCTCCAAGGCATTGTCTTTGCCTTGGAGAAATTAACGTGATGCCGTAGGGACATTGAAAAGTCAGCACCAACTTAGATTTCATTACGTTATTAAAAATAATAACTGTAGAAGTTCAAAGATATGGTGAAATTTGAAATTGAATATTTTAGTTCATTAGCCTATGGATTTTCCAAACCAGTGATATTTAGTAGCATTTATTTAAACAAGCAAACTCTGGACCAAACATTTGCCTTCATTGTTCATCAGCATATCAAGGCTTGTTAAATAATAATTTGTGGGTTGCCAGATGTTAGTGGCTCGAGCACTGTCTAAGTTTTAATTTAAATTTGTTTAACCAGGTAAAAAGAGTGACCTGGGGCATTCATCTGCAAGTAGGGGGGGGGAGGTGATGATTTTCTGTTGCGTGTAAAATCTCAATTGAGTAATGTGCAGGTCATTTTCAAATTGGGCAAACTTGGACCCAGACGCTGGTACAAAATGACCTCCCCTTGGCTGATGACGTCATGATCTTTAACGTCCACTGTGAACAGATGGCGTGCGTACTATGCTTATTACATCCGCGGGAGTAATCTGTTTAACACGTAGTAGGCTTTTGCGACCAATATTATCTCTAATAGAGGTTTTTTTGGGGGTTAGATTGCGTAAATATATACGTGTCGCTAAACTGTCCAACATCCGACACGGCTAATTAGTAAGGGTTGTCACGTAAGTAAAACATGTCAATTGGTGACTAGTTCAGCACACCGGTGTGTTGGAGAGTCAATCCTGGCTGTTGCCTGATGAAGCTGGTTGTAATTGTAGACGAAACTTCACAGTACTTGAATTGTATATGTTGTCAGTTACTCTCCAACACACCGATGTGCTGATGAACTAGTAACTAACTGGCATGTTTTTTTACGTGACAAACCTTACGAATTGGCTGCGTTGCGTGGTGCCGGTTTGAACGACACATTTATATTTACGCGACCGTACCCAAAAAAAATCTCTTATAGGAATAACCTGGTCGGCTACTGCATTCTAACCGTGAAGCTCTGCAACAAGCGGCAAACGCGCTGCCGCTGAGCCCTATCACCGCCCTAACTCACGGAGCCCTCATCAACACACAAGCAATTAACGCCATTTTTCTTGCGCAATAGATAATAATGGGTAATAAATTAAATAAGATATGTAAAAGAAGTCTGTTATAGTCACGTTCCGATGTAATATATCTGCCCAAAGTACACGTCTTGGCAAAAACATGAACTTTAGTTAAATGTTAAGCCTGTTTAACCCCAATCGTTTTAGGATCCACGATAATGTAATAAGAATATTTATTTATTTTGGAGGAATTTGATGAGCTAGAACGCTCATTTTCACTGGTTATTTAATTTCATCCAGGAAATCCTCACTGACTTAAACTATTTTTAGAAGGGTCCTTAACTTTGTTATATGGCCAAAGAGTGTTTTGCATGGGAGAGGAAATCGGATGATCTGGAGAAAACTCATGCATATTGCAGGATAACACTCAAACATATGTACAGATGTAATCTTAAACTGGTATTATGGGCCATTACCACAATGATACAGCCACAGGAGAAGTAGATCTGTTAGTTAATTACACCAGCAAATTCGACGTCACCCTCCCAAGAGCATAAATAGATATTTTCTATTCATGATGTAGATGAGAGCAGGTTTGAGAAGAAGCGAGCGTTTAATCAGTGCGTACTGCTACCTGTTCTAACACAGGGTCATTAACGACCGATATAGAAGACGCCTACGTGCTGAACATAAATAGATCAAAATTGGTTTTAAACACGATTACTGTTGAATGTTCATGCAGTTAAAATTACTTTTAACGGCAGGGTGGCACAGTGGTAACACTTGTGTCTCACAGAAAGAACAGCCTGGGTTTGATTCCTGACTTGGACTGTGTGGAGTTTGTATGTTCTCTCCCCCGTTGTACGTGATTTTCTTGTGGGTTTCCCCTGTTTCCTCCAGTAGCTAAAGCAAATGTGAAATGTGTAACTCGTATTAGTCAAACATTAGGAAGCCACCGGAGCTGTGCACTTTAAAATATGGATTGAAAACTAATTTATTTTGAACTGCTTTTTGTGTTTAGTTGTCCGTTTAACACGTCGGCTTTCACGACCGATATCCATAAGAGGTTGTTTTGGGTTAGATCGCGTAAATATATAAATGTGTTGTTAAAACCCGCCACCACCCGACACAGCCAACTAGTAAGGGTTGTCACGTAAACAGAACGTGCCAATTCGTCACTAGTGTAATAAAGGACTCGATCCTGGGTCTGTCTCCGTTGTCCTTTATTCGGGTTCTTACACTTATCCCACACGGCCCTCGCTCAGAGCTCTCCCCTTGGCAGCTCCATAGCTGCCCTCGCTCCCGTAGCCTCCACACCTCTGCAACTCCGCTGCAGATCCCCTGTGCAGTCCTCCGGCTGCCCTCACTGCAGCTCCACCGCTGCCCGTCGTTCCTCCGCGCTTGGTCACCGCTGGCCGACGGTGCCAAGTCTTACTCTGCGTGTGTGTGGCGATCTCGCCACTCCTCGACCTCCGCCCTGCGTGGCCTCACACTAACTCTATCTCCCACACTCTCCCGTCTCTTCCGGTATCTTTCCCTTAAGACCTCACCCCTCTCTCCCACGTGACCTAACTCCTCCCCCCATGACGTCATATCCGCGAGGCCGTTTACGCCCGCATTACACCACCCTCCCCCGTAGAGAAAATCCAGCCAACCTCGGCTGAACAATAACGAGACAAGTAATGCGAGCGAACACAACCATCACACATTCAAGGACAACGAAGCATACAATAAATATAACAACAACAACACAACAGTAAAATTCAACGAAATGTAAGGGACTTTGAGCGCGTTCGGGTCGCCGGTCCGTCCCGGACGGGCGGCGGCCCTCCTGCAGACCGGGAACGTGACGGGGTTTTAGGAGCGACAGGATGAAGTCCTCCTGTCGCTATTGGAGGCCCGTCAACGTCCCGGTCCCGTGTCCCTGAAGGCCCAGCGTCGGGGGTGCGTCGCGATCGTGTCTGCGACGGGGTCGGAAGGGCGGCGGGGCTCGGAGTCCCCGCAGCCGTGGTAGGCACACCCCGAGCAGAGTCTCCTGTCTCCAGCAATGTCACGGCCGGCTTGTCTGTAAAAGGCACGACAGGCGCTCTTGCAAGGTCAACAGGCACAGGCAAGGATGAGTCGGCAGCCACAGACCCCGGCAAGGCAACATCGGGAGATGACGCATCGTCTCGAGGGGCCACATATGGTTTCAAGCGCGACGTGTGAACGAACCAACGCCGAGATCCAATCCGAACACTGTGGGTTGGGAACCTCGATGAGGCGGACCGACCCTTGCCATGGTTTGTGTAATTTATGAGAGGTACCTGGCCGCACCTGCGGGCAATGGAGCCAGGCCATGTCCCCCACCTTCCAGGGGCACTCCCCCTTCGAGCGTCGAGCACACCGCTCGTTCCGGGCCTGGGCTTTGGCAGTAGCCATGCGGGCCCCCTCCCGTGCCTCAGTAACCCGGCGAACGGTATCCCGAATGTAATCAGGAAGAGGCTTAGCAGGTCCCCTCACTCCAGTTCCCAACTGCACATCCATTGGCGGCACGTTCTCGCGACCGTACATAAGGAAAAACGGCGAATATCCTGTAGCCGCATGCGGCGTCATTCGGTATGCCGAAAGTACCCCAGGGATATGCAAATCCCAATCCGATTGTTTTTCACTCACGGTGTGACACAACATGGCGGACAATGTCCGATTTAGCCGTTCGACCATACCATCCGTTTGCGGATGGTAGGGAGATGTCCGTATCTTTTTAGTTCCAAGAGCTGCGCACACCTCCCCCAACAATTTAGAAGAAAAATTACGGCCTTGGTCTGTGAGGAGCCTCTCCGGCGCCCCCTTGTCCATAACGTACCCGAATAGAAAGGCGTCTGTGATAGGCGCCGCTGACTGGTCAGGCAAAGGCCAGGCCATCGGCCAGCGGGAGAGGTACTCCAGCCCAACTAGCAAGTATTTATTTCCCTTAGCGGATGGCGGGAAGGGTCCCAAAATGTCCAACGCCACCAATTCGTTAACTCTAGACACCTGAATAGACTGTATGGGCGGCACATATGGTTGTTTAGGTGGTTTTCGCCGGGCACAATCGGGACACGCGCGAACGTGACCGACGACATCCGTTGTCATGCCGTGCCAAAAATAGTCTCGCTGCAGCGTCAATAGGGTCTTCTGCACCCCCAGATGTAAAAGCGTGTCCCCATGCAGAGTCCTAATCAACTCGTACCGCAAGGATGCCGGTACAACCAGACGCCAGCGTTCCTGTAACCCTTCCCTCCACATCAGCAGACCATCGCGGAGAGCGGTTTCCGGCATACCCCCCGTACCCAGTCCCCCACTCTTCTTCGCAGTCCGATTCCGTAACGAGACCAATGAACCATCCAACATTTGTTCCCGAATCCACACAGCCCTTGGAAGATTCAGAATCCCATCAGCCGGTCCCGGCTGCTTTGGAGCTTCAGGCACGTCGACCGCCAACGCAACAGGCTGAGGGGGTTGCTGAATCGGCGCACATCTATGCGTCCCCGACGCGCACGCGCAAGGGGATCGCTGCGGCAACCTAGAAAGCGCGTCCGCATTCGCGTGACGCACCCCCTTCCGATGGTGAATTTGGAAGGAAAATTATTGCAGCGTGTCCAACCACCGCGCCAACTGGCCGAATGGTTGGTCCATCTTAAGAGCATACTGCAAGGCCGCATGATCCGTGCGAACAATAAACGAACGACCGTCGAGATACGGTCGAAATTGGCGGAGAAAGAAAACAATAGCCAAAAGTTCCCTGCGTGTGACGCAGTAGCGGGTTTCAGCGGGAGACAAAACCCGGCTACCATACGCCACCACGCGTTCCACACCACCTTTTGATTGAGACAACACGGCCCCAATGCCCGTGTCACTCGCATCCGTATCCAGAATGAAGGGGTGATCGAAATCAGGATAATCTAACGTCGGTGCCGTAGCCAGTCGATCGCGCAGGCCCTGAAACGCCGCCTCTTCCGGCGGTCCCCAAGCAAATTTCCTTCCTTTACCCGTAAGGAGGTGCAAGGGCCTCGCGATCGTCGCGAAATCCGGAACAAACCTCCGATAGTATGAGGCAAACCCCAAAAAGCGACGTACATCCCCCACTGTGGCCGGGGTTGGCCAGTCACGGACGCATGCTGTCTTGTCCGGATCCGTGGCCACCCCGTCCGCCCTTACGATATGCCCCAAATAGCGCACGGACCGTTGCAGTAGGTGACATTTCTTAGGCTTAAATTTCAAATTTGCGGAACGCATCCTGGCGAACACCGCCTCCAACCGCAGTAAATGCTCATCAAATGTGCGGCTGAAGACGATAATATCATCTAAATATATCAGACATGTCTCCCACTGCAACCCCGTTAACACCAACTCCATCAACCTTTGAAATGTGGCAGGGGCAGCATTCAGCCCCATCGGAAGACAATTAAATTGGAATAACCCCTGCGGCGTACGGAAAGCAGTCTTCTCCCGCGAGGGCTCGTCAAGGGGAAGCTGCCAGAATCCCGAAGAGAGATCTTGCGTTGAAAAGAACTTCGCCCCCGACAAGGCATCGAGGGAGTCGTCCATACGCGGCAGGGGGTACGCATCTGCCACAGACACTTTATTCAATTTCCGAAAGTCGACACAAAATCGCAATTTGCCATCCTTCTTTTTAACCAAAACAACAGGCGCGCCCCATGGGCTGTTAGATGGAGATATTATGTCCGCAGCCAACATGTCATCCACTGCCCCTCGAACCTGATCTCGCTCCGCCGGACTCATCCGATGCGAGTTCAACCGAATAGGGGCAGCGTCCCCTGTGTCAATATGATGGTAAAGCAACGAGGTGCGTCCCAAGTCCAAATCGTCGGAGCTAAACACATCAGAATAACTCAACAATAATTTACGAAGCGCACAACGTTGTTCACCGGAAAGGGAAGAATTTTCCCCACACAATTCGGCGATCCAGCGATTATCAGCGGCACCAGGACCTGAAACACCACCAACCACGACCTGGCTGCCCAGATGATCTTGTGCCGTAAACGCCGTAGTGGCATGTGCCACAACCGTACCAGCCGGCACACACACATTTTCGGTACTTGCATTAAGCACCTGCAGAAACGGCTGCTGGTCAGGCCGGACAATAGTTTGCGCCCCAACGAGCGCCGCTCCGCCCGTTATAGTGGCGGACGGCGGCAGCAAAATCCCAATTGCACCCTGATGACCAGGTACAGGCTTCCGATATCGCAAGGGGATAAGCATCTGTGAGCCAGGTGGAATATCAACATATACCTCGGACAGCGCCTGCACCTGAGCGACCGGAGCAGGTCGCCCCCAGGGCGACGGTTGAAATCTAATTTTTCGCCCACCCGGTAATTCAATGCAGTTTTGATTAATTCAAATTAGAATGGGCATCTTGGCCAGGAAGTCAGTTCCCAACAAGCAAGGAACCGCGAGGGACCTCGAAATTAACACAATTCCCGAGGCCGACACTCCCCCGATAGATATTGTAGCGTCCACCTGGCCCACAATGCCCATGCTACCCCCGTTGGCAGCGACGCAGGAATCGTAAACCGGACGCACGGCCTCAGGTGGGATGTTCAACAGATGGAAAATGACATCCGATATAATGGTCGCGGATGCCCCTGAATCCACTAACACACGTACGTCCACCCCTTGTATAGAACCAGGTACAGTGGACGAACCAGTAACGGCCGCGACGACCCGCCGTGCCAATTTACGCCACTGCGTTACTGAGCGACGTGGCCCAGTCGATGGCCTCCCCCCGTTATTAACAACACCCGGATCGCACGACAACGGTGATGAGTGAGGTGTCAAGCCTTGCCGGGTGTCTGGTGTGCACCGACTTGCCTGTCCTGGAGGATCCTTCCGTGGCACGTCCGCTGACGAGGCCTCCTGCTGGGGCGGACCCGGGACGCGGGCCCAGCAGTCCCTGGCGTAATGGCCTTTACGGCCGCAGCGGAAGCAGTCGATGTTGTTGCGCCGCGCCGCAGGCACCCCGTCCCGACGCTCCCGTGGCGGTGGCGCAGATCGCGGCCCCGGCGTACTGCGGGCCGACCACTGAGCAGAGGCGGCTGTCAGCTCCTGCGGGCCCCCCCCCGTCAGGAACGTATACCGCCTTCTTGGGATCCCAACCCGCGGCACCTCCATCGACGATGGGCCCCCCCGTCCACGCCGTGACTTGCTTCCAACGGCGCAGGTTGAACTGGGCATCAAGACATTTAGCGGCCGCCCGGGACGTGAGCTTTTCGTGGCCACACACCGGCATAGGAATCCCCAAATCCCGGGACAGCTCGAGCATCTTACCCAAGATGAGAGGTTCGAGCAGGTCAGGCTCCGTCTCCGGGTATGCAGCCATGGCCAACTCCAATACCGCACCCCTGTATGCCACCGGCGACTCCTCGGGTGCTCGCTGACGTTGAACAAACCGGCGATGAGCATCATCCGGTGGCTCATATGCATCTGCCATCTCGTCGAAAACTCCTCTCTGTTTTCTTCTTCTCGGCCTTTATAGAGCGGAAGAATCTCACCGACTCGTCATCGAGAAGAGTCGGTAAAACCTCCAATGCCTCGGCGTCCGTCCACCTTGCTGAGCGTACCGCCGCCAGAAATCTGCAGGCGAAAGCACTCCAATCGCCCCCGATGGAGAATTCTTTAACGGTCGTGAGATGACGACTGCGACTCCTTGTTGCACCGTCCTCAGCCAATGACTCACCCGGCGGCATATTCAAAATGGCGTCGCATCGCAACGTGTTCAAGATGGCGGCCTCTCGCCGCGGAGAGCGCAAGATGGCGGCTTCCCGCCGTTCTTCTCCTGCCACGCCCAAGATGGCGTCTTCTTGCCGCGTGGCCAATGGCGCCGACAGCGGAGGCAAGGCAGCGACCTGCGGACCTCCATCGGCTCTCCCCAACGCCGTCCTCGGCGTGACAAGCTCGCACAATTGTGCGAGCACGATTTTCAGTGTCTCCAGCTGCGCCGCCATCTGCCTCCATCGCCAATCCGCGTCCTCTGGTGCAGACGGGTCCACCGACGCGGCGACATCTTGGACTCCCGGACCCGCACTTATTCCCGCACGGATCTCCTCCTCCATCGCAGGCAGGTCGACCGCCCGAGGAAGGTCGTCGTCGTCGGATGATGTAGCAGATGATGGCGCAGGAATATTCTTTCTTCTGAGCTGTTTTGACATGCCGTTTCACTTCTGACACCAGTGTAATAAAGGACTGGATCCTGGGTCTGTCTTCGTTGTCCTTTATTCGGGTTCTTACACTTATCCCACACGGCCCTCGCTCAGAGCTCTCCCCTTGGCAGCTCCATAGCTGCCCTCGCTCCGGTAGGCTCCACACCTCTGCAACTCTGCTGCAGATCCCCTGTGCAGTCCTCCGGCTGCCCTCACTGCAGCTCCACCGCTGCCCGTTGTTCCTCCGCGCTTGGTCACCACTGGCCGACGGTGCCAAGTCTTACTCTGCGTGTGTGTGGCGATCTCGCCACTCCTCGACCTCCGCCCTGCGTGGCCTCACTCTAACTCTATCTCCCACACTCTCCCGTCTCTTCCGGTATCTCTCCCTTAAGACCTCACCCCTCTCTCCCATGTGACCTAACTCCTCCCCCCCATGACGTCATATCCGCGAGGCCGTTTACGCCCGCATTACACTAGTACAGCACACCGGTGTGTTGGAGAGCCAAGCCACAACATTTACAATCTGACTATGACGTTTCGCCAGTAATTACAACTAGCTGCATCAGGCGACAACCAGATGTGTGGAGAAGTCTTAACTGTTTCGTTCCTTATATAGAGGCGTAGATGTGGTGGCCACACTTCTGCGCTCTTGCGCAAAGTGGGGGGGGATTAATGTGTCAACGTACATTATGCATGTGCATTATGCGAGCCCTTTGATCTTGTCTTTTCTGTCTATTGTGTGTATAAAAATAGCCGTACCAACGTTAATCTCTATTAAAGTATGATGCCCTTTATAGGCATGCATTTAAATAATGTATTATTTGATTATTCACTTCCACGTAGCACTAAGGCGGTAGCTATCCGAAAGTTTAAAATAATTTTTATTTCTTTCAATTTCGATAGATTCTCGAATTAGTCTTGGCCAGTAGTAGTTAGTTTTGCACAGAATTTCAACATCAAAATCAATTGAGTGTCCTTGTTGGCACGCGTGTTCTGCTGTCCTTCACCCGCACCTCCGATTTGCATGGTTGGTTATATACGGTGTAAAAGAAAGTCAAGATATATACAACATCCTGATGCTGAAAAATTACCTACAAATTACCATAGCAGGAGCCTCCTTGAAGAATCGTCTTGAGACTCTGTGAGGCTTTTCTTGGTGACCAAGTGTGTGGGCGCCACGGCGGCGAGATATGAACTATGGCCCCTGGTCTGCAGGAGGTTGTGGGTTCGATCTTGACCCTGACACCTGTATATTTGGAGTTTGCATGTTCTCCCCGTGGTCGCGTGGATTTTTCTCCGGTTTTCCATCCACATTTAGAATCAACTTGCGTTTAGAGTATTTGGCAGCTTTAAGTTTACACACGATGATAAGCCAATTTGTTGAGCTATCATATGTGGCCAGGTCGCTTCTAAAAAAATAAGAGCTGTATAGCTCAGTGGGCATTATGTGGTAAGTAAAAAAAATTGATCGTCACAATAATTCTCGTTGGGCACAGGTCGTGGGGTGTTGCTGCCGCCCTGGCCTCACGTGCCGCCCCACCTCAGCGCGAACGCTCCTGTCGATGCCGATCTGCTGGCCACGGCGTGATGGAGAGTTGACGTCGCTTGGCCCAGGGGATATCCAGCGTGGGGGAGACGCCCGCCCAACATGGCTCTGCACAAGAGGCAAGGTAGGTGGGGGATAACAAACCGGGAGGCTAATGATGTAGATTACTTTTTGTGAATTTTCATGATTTGTAGTTTCCGGTTCTATTCAAGTATTGATAGCATTTTTTGGTTTGTGATATATCATTAATACTACAGGCAGACCTCGTTTAGCACTCGGGATGTGTTCCTGGAGAAGTGGGCACTAATTGGATCGGCACTAAACGAGGTCATTATACCATTGTTTGTACGGGGATGCGTTCCAGACAGCCTAATTTCATACGTATGAGCAATAGGAGGGCTTAATTTGGGTATCGGTATCAGCGCAAATATTAATACAGATGGTAAAAATTAGCTTAGAAATTTTTTTTAAAGTAACATCAATAAGTATTATGTTCTATACTCACCAGTGCGTTCTACTGTACTCCTACATCTCAGCGGTGTCAAGGCTAGGTTGGAGGAGCTGCTTAGCTCCCAGTCCGGGTCATTCTCAGAAAAGAGCTCCCAAGAACCTCCGTGGTCTTAGCGATGCCCTCGGTCAACATTTCTGTGGTTAGGTTTCTTTTAGGTGGAGCCTGAAACTCCATCCTAGTCTCGTGACTTGTCACCCAGCTAAACGCACTGTAATTACATGGAGAAAATTAATTGGTGTAGAAAAAAAATAATTGTGCCCACGAATTGTGATAATCGAATTGCCGGATTACTTGGCTTGGAGCGAACGTCGCTGTCATTGGCTGAGTGAACGATGGCCGGCGCTGCTGCACGTTCTCACTCGTAAACTCTTTTTAGATTATTTTTATTTAACATTTTTTTCTTTTGCAAACCACTTCTCCAGGACAAAAAACGCTAAAGCAAATCGGCGTTCTTATGGGGTTGCACTAAGCGAAGTCTGCCTGTGTCTTCCATTAAACTTGATTTCACCATGTCCTGTTCGTCCGATGGCCATCTCATTTGCATAAATTCTTAACAGGTTTTATCCGTACTATTTGATGCATATACAGTGAGGTTAACAATCGGTTTCAAACAGTGAATCGATAAATACTTGTTGAAGAGCTATTAATCTACGATTGTTTTTAGATTGCATCGTAATCGGAAGATTGTGACTCGCGAGTTAAATTTCCGGTCAGGAGTTGACACCTCTCTCAAGTTCATGCGAATGGTTCCACTTTAATGGTTATCCTATATAGTCTTCTGCTAGCATTGGGAAAGTAGACTTTCCATGGCTGCCAGTGAAGCCGAGGGCCTCCCGTTGCTTGTTTAATGAGACACTTTGGCTTGACTATTCTGCCCTGGAATTCTTCCTTTCATTTGAAGGACTCAAAATGAAAGGGAAAAATTCCTGTCCTGCTTAATAATGTCTGCATCCACTCTAGATTTTTGCAAATCCTAGCTCACCACTTCTAGACCTGTCACTCTCGATCTCCGCCCTGGTGATTCCAGACGTCTTGAGTGACTTCTCAGCTTGCCCAAGATGGTACCACTAACCCCTTACCAACATGTCCAAGCTTTACGAGTCGACTTTCTGTCCATCTAAGATGGGGACAATTCTTTACCTCCTTCCTCCTGTTCATTTCTGACCAGATCTTGTCTTACGATCCCCGAAATCCATCTTTTCATACTTATTTCTGTGTTGCACATCTGCTCCTGCCCGAGCTTTAGAGACACTTTGCCTTGACTGTTGTTATTATTATCATTGTAGAGCACAGTAGTGTGGTTAGGACCGAGCCGTAAGTCACGAGGCGAGCAGAGTGGAGCGCGTGGGCAGACGCGCGTCACCACCCCCGGTTCACACGGGATCCTCACCAGCCCCCCCCGCCACCGATCGCTCATTGACAAATAAAGTGGCGTGCGCACACATACCGTGCCGTGAAAGCAAAACATTACAGTACAACGATGGATTATTTTGCACTGCCCACTGCTACTTACCACGTGACCCCACAGCCTATAACAACCTGTCATGCATGGATCAACCTTGCTTGACTTGCAAAATCTGACGAGATTTTTTTCCACGTTCCGAGTTATTTTTGATAAGGCCTATGACATCATAGAGCTGTCTGCTCTGAAGCAAGGATATTGCCTGACATGTTAACCTATCATCTTTTTCTTCTTGGTTCTTTCGGTAAAGTCACGTAGAAGGGAAATAATAAAATAATAAAAATAAAACATAATTAAATACAATTCTCACGACGTTTCGGCCACAACGCAAGCAGCCGTCCTCAGATGAGGAACAGGTCTGTTGGAAAGACAGCGTCTGAATGAACACCACCAAGCTTGGCAGCGTATATTTAAGCTGGGTTAGGGGAGGAAGGGCGCCTTGATAAAGGAATTTGCATATCAACAGGAATTTAGCATATTCATGGAAAATGCAGATATGGGATTAGTCACTACTTGTGGAATGCGTAGGAGGTGGGGGGGGTCTCAAAGTCATATTAAATCGAAATGTATCATTTTTTTCTTATGAGGCATTGTTAATTAGAAATGCCAGTCATGTTTTTTTAATATGTGCTGTTAGATTAAAGAAGTTAATGAAGAAAATGGAACAAGACACTGACAAGTGAGCAAAAAATCATGGAGAGGTGCATGCTTTGAATTGCACTGAGAGGCAGGAGGAGGAACTCATTGGTTAGAGAACAAACGCAGGTTAAAGGCATCGTATTGACTTTAGAAAGACGACTGGGCCTGCGCAAGACACTTTGACCAACATGATGTAAGCCTGTGTTCGAGACAAGCGATGGAGTGGCAATCCCCTCCAGTGCAGGTGTTGCGACAAGTTGGGAGAGGCCTTCGTGCAACAGTGTATTGGTAACGTGTGACACCGACAATGTGCGTCGTACGTAGATGCGGTGTAGCTTGCCAGCGTCATTGAGCCCCCCACCCCCTGGCGTTTGTCCCTTCCCAGTATTCCTGTCGCCGGAGGTGGCGCGCTCCGTACTGCGCCGCTACGGCCGCGACAACGCATACCTGGAGGAGATGAAGCAGGGCAACATCGAGCGCGAGTGCGTGGAGGAGCGCTGCAACTACGAGGAGGCGCGCGAGGCCTTCGAGAACGATGAGAAAACCGTACGCGTGCCACCGCTACCTAGCAGGGGTGTGGGGGGGGGTGTGCCCACTGTGTCGCCGGGGACACGGCGTGCAGGGAGCAAGCGTGGGTGTGCGGTCCATTCTCCTGGAACTCGTAGTTTTCGTAATGCGAATTGTATGTAATGGGATGAACGTATTAGGGAACACGTTTTTTTTATAACACGGATGGATGTGAAATGGATGTAACGCGATCGAAACTAGGTCGCGCATGTCGGAATAAGCGGTCATACGGCTGCCTCGGCATAGCATCGCACAGATGCTTCTGGATGCTTCTAGACGCTACCCACGAGCCTCAATCCGCCCACTCACTTTGAAAACCCTTATCAGCAGTTGCATTTGGAGGCTTGCCCCCACTTTTCTCTCCGCCTGATGAAGACTGCTTGTGTTGCGATCGAAACGTCGTGGTTTTATTTAATTTTATTATTTTAAATTAATTATTTTTTATTTAAATTATATATTTTAATTTTCTATCTACTTGACTTTACCGAAAGAACCAAGAATATGCTTGTGACTAGTTCCGGTTTGGCAGCAGAGGGCTCCGAATCAGTTTCACAGCATGTTTTCGTCAGCTGCGTAATGCTGTGTGCAAGCTGCCTGATCTATCATTCCATATGAAGCTTCGGATAATTTCAGCTACAGTTATACCCTCCCTTTACGCTTGCAAAATGTGGACCCCTTTAAAGTAACTTCCGCGCCAGCTCGAAACATTCAGACTGGCCTGCCTACGATCCATCCTCAGTTTAGCCAGGCTGGATTGTGTGAGGAGCTCGCTGATCCTTGAGAAATCTGGACACAGTCCCATCCGTGAGCTTCTATGGCAGGTGAGGCTTCATTGGCTGCGTTATGTAGCGCGCATGCCCAAGCAGCTTGTTTGGCTGGATAGAAGGGGCTGCACGGCACCGGAGGACGTCGAGCTGAGTGGACTTGCTGATGACTGGTAACAGCTGTGTCAAATCGGCCTCCGTGGAGGAGGCTCGTGAAGGACGCTACTTGGCAGTTGGAGACAGCTGCCCTCCAACAACAGCTGAGGGCAGAGAAGCGACACTCACAACAAATAGTGGAGTGATGGGCGGCTAAAACGCAGCAAGTTCGCACAGTGGGCAGCACAGGTAGTAACATCTGGCAGTCTTCAAAGGATGTTCACCCAAACACCTGGGTCTGTCGCATGACCTCCGGTCAGTGAGCCTTTTGACACTTAATGTGACCTCAAAGTGTACCTCGCTTGGCACAAGCGATGGGGTGACGTCACCGCCAATTAGTGGAGAATGGCAGCTGTTGTATGTACAAGTGTGGGGAGCGGTAGCGTAATGGCTCGGCGTACTGCGCTGTGAACTCGGGCTCCCCAATTTAGATTACTGCTCACGGCCAACATCAGTGACTGAACCCATCGTGTACCTCCCGTCGGTCGACATAACCTTAAACGAGTATGTGGTGCGGTGTGTCAACATCACTACTGGTGAGACAAAGGCGGCCAGGCATGGTGAAAGCCACAATTCCCCCTTGCATGCTGTGTTGCCCTTCATGTGTGCTTGTTAAGAGCGGGATCTGTTTGCGTTGCGAGCAGAGGGAGTTCTGGATCGAGTACACGGCGGAGCACAAGGCGCCGGACTCGGATGGCGCCGTGAGCCTCTTCGTGGTGGTTCCCGTCGCCACCTTTCTGCTACTGTTGCTCGTGGGGCTGCTGTCGCTGTGGCGCTACCGCTCGCGCCGCCTCGCGGAGCAGTCGGAGCACCCCTCCCCGCTCGAGCACCAGCAGCACCGCGCATACGAGCATGGCTCCGGCCTCGACTATCGCCTCCCGCAGGTGCCAGAACACGAGCCACAGGGGTTGTTGTGTACGCCATGGTGGCGATGTTAACCACCTTGCCTGGTATACAGGAGGTCGTCGTGGGTTCGATCCCGACCCCTGACGCCTGCTGTATTATATTATATTATTATATTATTTTATTTTATTATGTTTTATTTTTATTATTTTATTACTTCCCTTCTACGTGACTTTACCGAAAGAACCAAGAAGATGAATCCCTGCAGTCACGAAAGCTTTAAATCGAAATTTAGCCTGCTGTATATTTGGAGTTTGCTTGTCTCTCTCCTCGTGGTCGCGTGGATTTTTCTCCAGGTCTTCCGGATTTTCCTTCACATTAGAAACACGCGTTTAGAGTATTTGGCTAAATTTGCACATGATAAGCTACTTCTTTGAGCTATCATTTGTGGCCAGGTCGCTTCTGAAAAAGAGCTGTATAGCTCAGTGGGCCTTATTTGGTAAAAAAAATTGTTTAGTTTACTATTGGGGTGGGCAGATCCCCCCCCCCACTCCCCGTACATTTCCTTAAAGCTCAGAACCTGCACTTTGCAGAAATGTCCGGTGGACTTGTGAAAGACGAAGCTCGGTGATTACAATTTAGATGCCATAACGATGGATGCCTCCGGCGAGCCATGTCCTGACACTCATCAGCAGTCCTGAGCCAGTGGTGGAAATTGTATATTCCCATGGCAGAGGCTAGTGTCTTCATAGAACGACAGAGTACTCTTAATCACCTTTTCATCTGTGTCGGATAGTGTCCTCTCGTACCCGTGGGTTTTCTGTGTGTGCTCCAGTGTTCATCTATAAACACTTACCTATAAACACTCGTGAATTAGCTGGAAAATCTTAATGTGCGCCTCCGTGTGGAACATTGTAAGATGCAGTTTGCATGAATCGTGCTATAAAAGAACACTTATTATTCAAAGCTCGTACGAACCAACATGGTGAAATATGGTCAAACAACCCCTCTCATGCATCACTGAATTGATCAACAGGAAATGAGCATGGTCCCACCCTCATTCGTGCAGGAACTATTAAAAAAAAAACTAAAATTGTGTTTACCATGTAAGGCCTACTGAGATATATAGCTCCTTTTTAGAAGCGACCTGGGCACAAATGATCGCTCAACAAATTGGCTTATCACATAGAAATGTATAGCAGCCAAATACTCTAAACGCATGTTTCTAAATGTGGAGGGGAAAAACCAGAGGACGCGGAGAGAATTTCACACAACCACGAGGAGACCATGCAAAATTCCAAATATACGGGGTCGGGATAAAACCCATGACCTCCTGCATACAAGGCGAGGTAGTTAACATCTCGCAAGTTGTGTAGATATTTACTGGTGTGGGCACGTCACCGTGATGTTCAAAAGCGTTCCGGCACGGTATGCACTCACCTTAAGCTCTTTCCCATCATTTGACAACTCTCAGCGGCTCGCAGGCCACACATTGACAGATGGGCCCCTTTTGTTAAACGCTGCTTTAAAAAAAAAATCTTCCCTCAATACGTCTTTTGTCGCCATCTGAAGTTTCAAACAGCCAGCGTCGGCGGTAATCACACCGGGCACGGCGTCGGCGTTTCGAGGGTGCCACGGGATTCCGGCCACATGGTGTTTCGTGGCTGTTTGTAACCCGAACCCTTCGCCTCGTGAGATCCTTCCCACGAGCGGCCGCTAAACGGGAGCGGCAATGCAAACCCCCCCCCCCGTGGTCACCGTGGCGGCGGCGGCCCGCGCGTGCTATGCTAACACGTGAAAAGTGACACGCGGCGGAGGTGAGAGGCGTGGAAAGCGCCTACGTGCGTGCCGGCTCTTGACGCTCCCCCCTGGGGTGGGGTGTGGGGGGGTAGGGCGCCGAGTCGAACTTTAAAATACGGCGGCACGGATGGAGACACTCTCGGGTCTTCCCTGCCGCTTTGGCCACGTTGCCCCCGTGCTTTAAGGTAGAGGGAGAATCGAGTCGTCGGGACCGGTAAGTCGCAACCCGTGCATTGGAGGAGTACAGAGGTTAACTTAATAGGCATTGTACGCATTTGCCAAACATTGCACAGCACTCACTCATGCAGGCTCATGGTTCAGGGCATGCCTTTGCTTGGAAGAGGTTTGGGTTACCCACCCTTTATCTCACTTAAAATTATCCTCCAGGGATCATCCTATCTCCAGTCATCTCTCCACCGATGTCATCCCATCGCTCGCCGGCATCTTCCACTTTCCACCCAATCTGTCGCCATTATTCTCTCACCATTCCTGCTCATAATCTCTGTTCATTATTCCTTCTTTGCCATCATCTCCCATGCCTTCATTTCCCTATTGCCAATTTGTCTCCCTCGCGATCTCTCCATGAGTATCACGTCATCACTGACGTTGCCTCTACTCTCCCATCGTCCCTTCTTTCGACTCACCTTTTGTGTCGTTCGAGACTTCCTCTCATCATCCTTTGTCGTGTCCTTGTCTTCTCTCCACACTTATCGTCCCTTCTCTCATCGCCTCACCGGGTGCCATGTCGTCGCTCGTGTTTCCAGCTCCCTTCTCGTCAGTCCTTCTTTGCGGCCGTCCCCGTGGATACCTTTCTTTAGTCTCACTAGCGTCGCTCGCGGTGTCGTCCCGCCACTCATCGGCTCCAACCTGGCGCCCCCCACGGTGCCCACCCCCCTCCCCCCCCACGTTGCCCCGCAGGCGCGGGGCTGCCCGGCCGTGCTGCTCGAGGCTCCGTGCGAGGGCCTGCGCGGCCTCGCGGGGGACGGCGGGGGGGACCGCACGACGGCGTCGCTCGGCCACCGGCCCAGCTCGGCGTCCGTTGTGTCGCGCGTCTCCAACGTGGAGCCGCCGCCCTCGTACGAGGAGGTGACCGGCCTGGCGGCGGTGCCGGCGGGGCGCGCCGCCAGCCCCACGCCCAGTGGGCCGCCGCCCGCCTACGACGACATCATCGTGGGCGACGTCGAGGGCAGCCCCGTGTCGTCGCTACCGCACGACGACGACGACGGCGACGACAAGTGACACCATTGAGCCCCTCCGGTATGAGCGCCGTCGCGGTCACGGAAACTCGGACTAGAGTGCGCGCTCGAAGACGTAGAGATGTCACGCGGTATTACATTGTAAATATATTGCTTTCGATAAGAGCGTTTAATTTAATGTCTTTGGTTGTAATTACATACAAACATAATAAAAAACGTAGTTTTTATTTTCATTATTCCAGACGTCTCCCATATCTGGAAAGGTTCTCCCCACAATTATTCTGGCTTCTAGAGGTTTTAGTGTATTTTATTTTTTTACGCACATTTGTGTTTGTGCGAGTTTATTTGTTTTCTGTGCGCACATACACTTGTGTGTGTATCTGAGGAGGGGGCGGTGGCGCAGCGGTTAGCGCGCTGTGCTACAAACCTGGCGACCCGAGTTCAATTTCCACTCATGGCCAACACTGGTAACCATTATTTTAATCGGTCATGGGCCTCCCCGAGGTCGACTCAGCCTCAAATGAGTACCTGCTGTGGTGCATAAACATCGCCACTGGGGAGACAAAGGTGGCCGGGCGTGGTGCTGGCCACGCACACCCTCGTGTGCCGTTCCGCCATTTATAGGTGCTCGCGAACAGCACTTGCCCCAACAGTCTGTTAAGGCTACACGGGGGATCTTTGTTCTTTGTCTGAGTATATTGGTGTATCTTTTGAGAGTGTTTGTGTATGTGTGCATGCCTTGGTCATTGCGTACGACTCTCCTCTCAATGGATACCCATGGGGGGAACCGTTGGACTATTGTTACGCAAGAGTAATGTGGATCGTGGCATTTGGCAGCCGGTCCGTAGTCTCGGGTAGCATCGGTCAGCTCGCACAAATCAGTGGGGCATCGATCAAGTCCAGCGGTTAAAAATTCCACATTCCCATGCCAGAGGCCAGTCTCCACACAATAATTGATGTTTCAAGTAGTACTTATGTCATTGGTCCAAAGGTGATGATGTTGACAATGATGGGCTGAATCCAACACTCCACTTACAATGGTGAGTGGAGTGCTAGACCACAGTGCCATCCATCGGTGCGATACAGGATGACCAAATAATGCTTTAATGTAGCTTGTCTTGCACAGCATCGTGTAGTCCTCACTGGGGTGTTGTGAGCTAATTACACTGCATGTCTTTTTTTTTACTCAGACTGTGCTCTCGCATCTTGGACGGTTGGAATTCATCACAACTCTTGTTTGGAAAAGCACAGCGGGCCGTCGTTGATGTCCGGCCGTACTCTGTGGTCCCTCACCACGCAGTTTGACCGGGCTGTTGAGCGGGAGCACGGATTGTGAACGGAGGAGCCGGCTCTTCAGAAGCCACCGGCTCACATCGCTCACCAATCCGGTGTCGGCAACAAATACAAAGCACGTCTAGAATCCTGTGTGCGCGCTCGTGCGTGTGCGTGTGTACACGCGGGTGTGCGTGTGTACACGCGGGTGTGCGTGTGTACACGCGGGTGTGCGTGTGTACACGCGGGTGTGCGTGTGTACACGCGGGTGTGCGTGTGTACACGCGGGTGTGCGTGTGTACACGCGGGTGTGCGTGTGTACACGCGGTGTGCGTGTGTACACGCGGGTGTGCGTGTGTACACGCGGGTGTGCGTGTGTACACGCGGGTGTGCGTGTGTACACGCGGGTGTGCGTGTGTACACGCGGGTGTGCGTGTGTACACGCGGGTGTGCGTGTGTACACGCGGGTGTGCGTGTGTGCATGCGTGCGCGCCGAACGAGGCTCCCTCGTGGTCAACACCGCCGCTCAAGCGCGAGCAACACCAACGAGCGTCCGGTGAAGGAACCACGCGACACCACGAGAGTGCGTCGACAACCGAACCCGTGCTTTTAGACTTACAGAGTGAAGAAATGTGTAGTTTGTCTTTGAGTTTACAGGGACATTGCATGCACGTGGTCTGTGTCCTGACATAGAGAGTGTGTTTATTGAAACCCTTTCTCTCCACATCGTCCCCTTCACGTGCAGTGTACTTGGTTCCTCGGTGTCTCAAGGCTTTAAGCTCTACCTGGAATTGCTGCTCAACCGACGCGTTTGCGGCATGCAATTCTTTCACTATGCCATTGCTTTGTCTCATGTCAAGGTGGTCGTCGCCAGGTCCGGTCAGTTGCAAGTTCTCCATATTGTTACCGATTTTCTATGGTTGTTATTTCCATGGATTTTTTTTCCCATTTTTATGTTAACGCGCATACGATATTTTTCCATGTACCTGCAAAAACGAGATGAAAGTGATACTTGGCAATCCTTTTCGCTGAAGACTCTCACACTCTGTTGTAGCACCACTCCTGTGTCAGGCCACAGACGTTTGTGTTTTCCCTCGTAGCTGCCGTATGGACTGAGAGGGAGGCCAGATTATTGAGAACTTTGTAAGTGCTTGCGAGCAATCATGAGGCTTCTAAGTCACACACGTCCAGATGCATTCCCAAATAATGCCTTTCTTGTTTGGATTTTGATTGGCTTAGAGCTGGGACGATTTGTGCTCAATTACTCAGGTTTCTTTACACTAAACTATTTACAATTTTTTTACCATTAATGAGGGGCCCCCTGACATCCTTCATCCTTCCGAAGGTAGAAACCCCTTACAAGCGTGACGCGACCGACGATACATATATCACCAAACCCACCTCGTCAACGCCCGTTCAGCGGCACGTGGAACAGATTCGAGACTTCCCCCCCCCTCCCAACTATTTTCACGTCCAGTTAAGTAGAGTAATCTGTCTCGTAATTTCTTCGATTATAATCCGACATCCCGCCACCGAG
Source organism: Lampetra fluviatilis (assembly GCF_964198595.1). NCBI lineage: Eukaryota > Metazoa > Chordata > Hyperoartia > Petromyzontiformes > Petromyzontidae > Lampetra > Lampetra fluviatilis. The sequence continues at coordinate 9,156,049 of NC_136324.1, forward strand.
AGCAAAATCGGTCGCCCGCTCTCAGCCAGGGCTGTCGAACTTTTTTTTACCCCGTGACGTGCGACGGTGGCGAATCGCGTCTATAGAAGCCGCAAGGATAGCAAACTCGTCGTCACAGCTGAGCTTCCCATGGCCGGCTGTGGGCTAATTTCCCATTCGGGCCAGAAAGGGCCCATTGGAGGTGGTGGAGGACCTCAGGAGAGTGAGCCATTCCAGTCCATTGCAGTGTATAGAGCTACCCATAAATGAGGTGATGATGAAATACATTTAAGCAGTAGCTATGGTCACAATATTGTAAAACTAACTCGTCCTAATGCTGTATTTAAGACGAATCTGGTGTGAATATGAAAATTCCGTGTTGACCAGATGTATTTCAACATTTATATTTGACTTGGTATTTATGTTATAAATATTATATTAAGGTTGGTGACTTTTAAGTACGCAATTGCTTTGCCTGACAGGAGTGGTCCCCCTGCATCTGCTGGCTCCGTCGCCTCTTTGTTCAGGGTGTCCACTGTGGTCACGTTATTTTCTCGCACGTTTGCTGTCTGTCGTGTCGCCTCCTGAAGCCGGTGCCGCTCACTGGTGCTACGTTTTAACCACCGTGGGCAAAAGATGGAGAGCCGTAGATGACGTAATTCAGGAAACCCTCGTTTGATTCTCGACAATGTGAATTTGAGTGCTTTGTTAAATAACGAAGACGATTTTTTTTTCACGCGGGTCCTACCTTGGCATTCATCGCAATATACTTTATAACCGGTGGGTCGAATGAGATGGGAGGAGCAAACCCCATCACGGACGAGGGGATAACAAAGCACCGAGCGGACAGGTTGGCAAACCCACTTGCTGCTCTGCCATCTGGATACACTCCAGCACGGCTGGTTTAGTAGTTTGACAAAGCTGCGTGATCCACCAACCCTTGTTTCTGAAACGTGCACGCCTACAATCCATTAATTTCAGGGCAGAGTCGGTGGATCGCGCAGAGATGGTGACATGCAAGGAGTTTCAGCATCATCTCCCCGTGTGCTTTGATTGGGCTTTCTTCTCCAGGTGTACCGGTTTTGTTACGTGCGTTAAAATATAAATTGAACAATCAAATTGGCCACTCGTGCCAGTGTAGGATCCTCGTGAGAATCTCGACACAGGCTTTTTTTTCTTCTTAAAAATCGAACAGAATTTTGTTTTCAAACCCGGGGAGAGTCGATTCAGACTCCGCATCTCTTCAAAGGAGGCCTGAATTCAAAGGACGCGTGCGAAGTCACGCCCCAACAATTGCTTTCGTGTGTACGTGTACGTTTAAACAATATAAGCTACGTCTAAAACGTTCCACGCTCGTTCCTATCGTGCGTTTGACAGTGGCCAGGTCCCCCCATCTCCTGCCGAGGGAACAGGAAAGCCGTGGGTAGAATGTGACTTGATGGGGGCGTGGACGTGTGGTCTCTTTATTCGCTGTCTGTAGATTTAAGACCGAGCAGAGGGATGTGTTCTTGAATTCTGCTTTAGAAAACGTTAAGACTCTGATACATATAACACGTTAGTGAATGTGAATTAAGTTGCAACACGTGTAAATACGTTTTGTAAATACCTATCCTCGTGCTTGTATCGCACACATACACAGGTTTACATACTCACACTACGAGTTTTCTTTTTTACACTGGGATATTTGTATTTATTGCAGCGCGTCTTCAGGTTACATCATAACCGCCACGCAAAGGGAACAAATCGTGAAAGGTGGCCCGGCCAGGATCAAACGTTAGGTTGGTGTTGGGGGCGAGTGATTCAATTTGGTTCAGGGTAGAGCTAGGTTCTTATTGGTTAGCCGGGCGATGGGTAGTGCTTGTGTTCAGGTCTGGTTTTTTTGTTTGGTCATGGCTGGGGGGGGGGGGTAGAGTCTGGTTTGATTGCTAGTTTGATTCGTGCTAGGAGATATGGTTAGGGTTTGGTTGGCTAGTGTGGTTAGGACTAGGGGATGTGGTTATGGTTTGGTTGGCTAGTGTGGTTAGAGCTAGGGGCTAGGGTTGGGTTTAGTTGGCTCGTGTGCCTATGGCTAGGGCGTAGGGTTATGATTAGTGGGCTAGGGGGTAGGGTTAGTTGGCAAGTGTGGTTAGGGCTAGGGTTTTGTTGGATGTGGTTAGGGGTGAGTGCCCGTCTCGTGTGCGAAACACTCTTCTCCTCCCGATTACCAAATGCAGTTAATTTGTTGTCCGTGTTTCACACGTTTGATGTCCGTAGCGCTTGACCGTGAACTCTGGCGTGCGCGGTGTGTCGCCTGTCTTAACGGTCACTGCTGTGAGAAACCAAAGTGCGTGGTTATTTTGACGAGGGGATGGAAGTGGCTAGTCCAGGGCCTCCCGACTCGTGCTCGCTTTACGCGCACACCCCAGTCAGTTCCTTCACATTCGTTTTGCAAAATAAAGGTTGTCGGACGTTGAAATTTTGCCGAGTAACGCAACTTGTGATCTGATTACGAAAGGTAATCCCGTGTAATTGCTACATTGTAAGTTGCGGTATCGGATTACCCCCGGTTTATTTGTCTACCATTGGATTATTCTATGATTTAAAAAATGTTAAAGACATTTCCGAGAACAATATAGCTCGAGTGGGGAAGTGATGCCTCCGACGTCTTGGGTTGACTTGAGGACCAGCATTGACCGACGCTCGCAAGCCACGCCGCACAGCCTACGGTCGCAGCGTAATACTGCTTTGAAATCTGATGGCGCGACCGGACACACGAGTGTGATATGGGTGACGATAAAACTAATCAATCCGATAATACCGAATGCAGGATCACGTTACGGGCGAGCGTCAAGTTCGTCGGCGGACGCCGATTGCATTTGAAATTGCTGCCCTCCACAACCCCCGAGTGTTGCTGACAAACAGACACTTGGATTGGTCGAAGTGAAAACCTGGAGCGTGGGGTGGGAAGCAAAGTGTGGAATGGAGTTTTTGGAGGCCCTGGGCTGTGGCCGGTGCATGCTGAGGAAGGGACGGCCCGAGCCGCGTTGCTTGTGGCATTGCCGCTGTGTGGCCGATTGTGCATCGAGTTTGCGTTTCACGGATAACATGTTTTAACACTTTTCGTAATGTTAAACATTTTTGGTTACAGCTGAATTGAGTAAAAGGTTTTTACCAAAGTTTTTAAGCCATCACTGTGAAGGCTTGTCCGCCATGCAAGCTTACCACGTAATCACTTCAAGAACAGTCTAATTACGTGCAACAAAACACTGCTATTGCTGGTTTAATGAAGGTCCAACGGTCGTTTAGTGTCACCCTCTACGAGTGTTTATAAAATGTAGTTGGTTGCAAATTTGGTCAAGGGTAGGAATCTCCCCGGTTGCGTGGGCCACCTTTTACACAGAGCCGACCCGGACATATTTCTCAGTCGACACTACATCTATCAAATCTGTTCTGTGTACCGTCATAAAGTTCAACGCAATACCAAAACCAGATCTTGGTACAAATCAATTTCCTGCCACCCGAACATAGATGCGAATTCCCAGACTTGTGGGGTTAAACCCGGAACCCAGAAAGGTGGCAACTCTACTCCCTGGCACGGTATTTTCTTGCTCAGATCAGTGTCGAGTGGAGTGCTCTTTTGGTGGCCCTAAGCTAAAGGTGGTGGTTATTCTCCATTCCTCTTCACATGGGAAAACCTCTGATTTCTCATGAAGTGCCGCTGATCGAATTGACCCAGGAGGGACTGCTAATGATGTTGGGCTGGGTTGACCCCTGACCAGAATTTGACCTTGTGACTGCCAGTGGGTGGGTAACATCTGTCCAGTGCCACCTGGACAGGATGTAACATGGGCTTGGTAGCATCGCTGCATGCATGCTCGGTCACTGCCATAGCAAGCCTCGCACTCACAAGGTAACGCACAGTCAGCATTTCACAACGGTTGGTGCCTTTTGTCAATTTGCATAAATAGCAATGGAAGAAAGTATAACTGCACTAAATACAACAATGAGCTGGACTGCATTTTTATTGATGTTTAGATTCCCGCGTGGAAATGTGACGTTGATCGAGTGTAATTGTTGTATGGGTGGTGGGCACTGACTCACAATGGACATGTTTCTGAAACCTAGTGGCATTTCAAACGATGCATTTGTAAATGAAATAAAAACAAATCACTGGTTTGGCCAAAAAAATCCACATAATCGATGTTTCCAAGTTGTGTGCAGTGTTGAAAAGTGTAACGTGTGAGTTTTTCAACTCAGTCTATACCCTACATGCACGCGTGTGTATGTGTGGTATACGGTTCGTATAATACTGGTAGGAACGAAGTGGACCAGCCACCAATAGATTATATCGTCCGTCCGTTTGTCCGTCCGTCCGTGTAGCAACATCGCCCCCTACTGCAAACACTTGGCATGACCCTACAAAAACCGAGACCTAGGCCTGAAACTCTCCCTTCGTATCGTACCCCCGCGTGTGTGAAAGGGAATTAATGTTTAACAATGTTACATTCCCTGATGTTTTTAAATGGAAACATTTACATTTAAAGCTTTTACATATATAATTAAAACATTTATATTAACAATTAACTCACGGCGGCCTAAGGCCTACAGCTAGGCCTAAAGCCTAGACCTAGGCCTCAAGCTCTCCCTTCGTATAGTTCCCCCGTGTGTGTGAAAGGGAGTTAATGTTTAACAATGTTACATTCCCTGATGTTTTTTAATAGAAACATTTAAATTTAAAGCTTTTACATTAAAAACAACTCCCTACCCCCCCCTCGTCGGCGGCTCTCCAGCCAAGCCAGGCCTGGGAATCTCTCCCCTGCTCGGGGTGTATTGGGCGGGGCTACAGCGGCAGGGGGCGGGGCTACGCGGGGCTGGGCGGGGCAACGGCGGCAGGGGGCGTGGGCACGAGGTGGAGGGCGGGGCTATGTGGGGTTGGGGCGGGGTTACGGCGGTAATGGGCGGGGCAACGAGCTGGGAGCGGGGACACCGAGATGGGGCGGGGCCACGGGTGGCCGGGGCGGGGTTACGCGGGTGGAGGGCGGGGCCACGGGGCATCCACTTATTGGCGGCCATTTTTTGCCATTTTATTATAGCCATTCAATTGTTCGGTCCTACCAGCCCACCCCACAGGGTCCTGTTTTCGTATAAAATTACAATGCCGTGTGTTGCCTGCTTTACGCGCTTGGATAAGGTAGCGGTTGATAATAGCATTTGATGTTTCTCCCGCTATTGAGATCTTGCTGAGGAGGTGAAGGTGGCCAGACGTGTTGCTTGCCACCAACCCCCCTTTGTGCGCCGTGTTGGCCCTCATCGGTGCTGACTTGCACCGAAAGCTTCTGTGCGTGAGACGAGAGCTTATTTTGTCTTTTTGCTTCTTGTCACAATGGCTTGTTCTGAGGAAGGACATTTTCCTTAAGACATTCGGCCAATATTCTTGGTCATGGCTCAGGCTGTGGCTCAAGTGAGCCGGCTGAAAGCCACGCGCTTAACACGGGGACTTCCACAGAGCTGAGCCTGAGCCAAACCACGGCTGAGCTGCTCACGTGTGGTCTTGGCAACCAAGCAAGCGGCTCAAAGCCTGAGCCGAGTCTGAGTGGTTAGAAGCCGGGAACCGTGGCTTCACAATCCTGCCACAAAATAAATCGTACACATTTCTGTCACGTGGCATTTCTCGTCAAAATGACGGCCACCTGCATTAAACAAAACAGAAACATCCAGACTGCCACTTTACGCCCAACCTTATGGAAGAGGTACGTGGATGACACATTTGTCATCTGGCCACATGGCCGGCCTGCTCTAGACCAATTCCTCGACCACATCAATTCCATACACTCAGCCATCAGATTTACTATGGAAGTCGAAAAAGATGGTAAGCTACCTTTTTTGGATGTCCTAATACAAAAGAGACCTGCTTGTTCAATGAGCCACTCTGTCTACAGGAAAGCTACCCATACGGATGCGAACCTGAAACCAGATTCCCACCACCATCCATCCCAGAAGAATTCCCTAATCAAGACTTTGCACCATAGAGCCCAATGCATCTCTGACCAGGAACATATTGCCAGTGAACTCAAGCATGTACACCAAGTTCTTAAGGCTAATGGTTACTCCGACTACACAATCCGCAAAGCCATCACTCCAACCATGACGGACCCTCTTGAGGAGCCATTCAAAACTATCACCTTGCCCTACATGGCGGGGATCACAAAAAAGATCTCCAAAATCTTGAATAAACACAAGATCCAGGTCCGATTCAACACATTACATAAAATTCGTGATCTGGATCCGTCTGTAAAAGATGTGATTCCGGACATACAGTATCCTGGCGTTTACAAACTGAGTTGCCTCTGTGGTAGTAGTTACATTGTAGAAACCAAACGACATGTCTCTGACCGCATCCGTGAGCACAAAGCAGACCTGAAACACGGAAGGACCAACACCTCGGCCGTAGAAGATCACTGTTATAATTCAGTGTGCTCACATGACATTGATTTCTCCAAGACAGAGGTTCTTTGCAAGCCATCTGGCTACCATGAGAGGTTCGTTAATGAGGCTATTCACATATACAAACACAGAGACAATTTCAACCGAGAAGATGGATTCTGGATTAGCAATCATTGTAAGGATTTGATAAACCATTTCGGGTCTTAATTGATTGTGTTCACGCTTACGGTGACTTTCAGACCGCATTCCATTTTCTACTCCCCCCTCCTCTTTTCCGAACATAGATGTGTAATGCGGGCGTAAACGGCCTCGCGGATATGACGTCACGGGGGGAGGGGTTAGGTCACGTGAGAGAGAGGGGTAAGGTCTTAAGGGAGAGAACCGGAAGAGACGGGAGGAGAGTATGGGAATAGAGACAGGGTGAGGCCACGCAGGGCGGAGAGTGGAGAGTGGCGAGATCGCCACACGGTGAGACTCGGCACCGTCGGCCAGCGGTGACCGAGCAAGGGAGGAACGGGGAGCAGCGGTGGAGCTGCAGTGTGAGCAGCCGGAGGACTGCACAAGGGAACCTGCAGCGGAGCTGCATCGGAGTGGAGAAAGGCTACGGGAGCGACGGCAGCTGTCGAGCTGCCAAGCGGGGAGGCTCTGAGCGAGGGCCGTGTGGGACAAGTTGTAAGAACCCGAATAAAGGACAACGGAGACAGACACAGTGAAAGAGTCCTTTATTACAGATGGACTCGTCCATCTGGCCAACTGCCAAATCGCTGTCTGTGGTGCTGACGTTAGGAAAACCCGCCACTTTTTTCAAATTTTCTTGCTGTGGATTTCACACCTGATGATTGCTTGTGTTGCAGTCCAAACGTCGTGAGAATGCTTTTAATTGTTTTATATTTATATTATTTTATTATTTCCCTTCTCCGTGACTTTACCGAAAGAACCAAGAATATTACGTGAGTTATTGGGCGTAGTTTAGCTTTTCTTTATTCGCCGTTATATTAAACGCTCATTCCGTATGTTACGTCAAGCCCTATTAAGTGAAGGTGCTCTATATAATATAGATTAGGTTGGATTTTGTAGGTCAGGGGGACTGCACTTGCTCCCTCTCAACTATCCAGGGCCAGGAGCCAGAACTCCACGCAGAGAATCTCGCCATCGTGAGAGGGCTTAGGGAGAAAAGGTTGCGTCCTGACAGACAGCGATGGGTGGCCTCAATTAAACTTGTTTCGCTTCAAGGTTTCCTTGAAGTGCAATGCAATTGGTCCATCGTTGACGTTCCGAGGCTGCAAACTATACCCTGACGATGTTATCCGTGCGCTGGCGAGCGTCTCGTTCCATCCTAGTTTTGGTGAAAAATTACCAACGGTTTCACCGATGCGACAAATCGGCACTGCCGTGTGCGTTGTAGCCGTTTTGTCAAGATGTGAACGTGGCCCTTAGTCTTGTCAAAGTACTCTGTGACAGCACGCATTCACTTCACTGCCTTTGTACGACTGCGTTCCCTACAAGCGAGCTTTCAACTTTGCACGTTTCTTCAGATTTGCGGATTTTGTCTTTGACCTTTCTCCATTGTTCACTCACTCCATCGATTTTACCAAGTCTTAAATATCCGCCAAAACCAAGTGTTAGTTTAACACGCTGTAGGAGGCTTTCGCGACCAAAATTCATAATATAGTTTTTTTTTTAGATCACGTAAATATAAATGCGTCTTTAAACCCGCCATTATTCGACACAGCCAATCAGTAAGGTTTATCACGTAAACAGAGCATGCCAATTCGTGACGAGTATAGCACACCTGTGTGTTGGAGAAAATCGAATTGTAAATGTTGTGGATTTACTCTCCAACACACCGGTGTGCTGTACTAGTAACGAATTGGCATGTTCTGTTGACGTGACAAACATTCCTAATTGGCTGTGTCGGGTGGTGGCGGGTTTAACGACGCATTTTTTTACGCGATCTCGCCCAAAAAAAACCTTCATGATGGAAAACCAATTGTTCATAACACTCATCGCTTCCCTGTAGCTCTAAATATTCCTTCTCTGCAAAGTGATTCTCAAAGCGTGGAGATGCACCGGGAGTCATATCAAACACGTAGAGAACACGACTGTTCATCTCCCCAATAAATAACACATTCATTAGTGTTGGCACCTGTCTGGGTTTAACCCAGAGAGTGCTGGAATTGGCATCTGTGTCCAGGTGGCAGGGGTTAATTTGTACTTAGATCTGGTACCAGTAGTGCCGTGAACTTTACTTGCAGTAACCTGCAGTTTTGATGTCGACCTACGCCAGACATAGGCAACCAAAATGACAAGATAATTTGTTTTCGAATTCGGTCAAACGAAATATTTCAAGAGCCGCAATGCAATGCGAAAAACGAACGGCGATCCTTAATAAACAACTGTCACGAAGCAGTCATTAAAGAGCCGCATGCTGCTCCAGGTTGCCGATTTTTGACGGAGGCTGACTGAGAAGTCTCTCTGGGCTTGGTCCTCAGTGGGAAGGTGACCAGCCCCGACCACTCACTCGTTGTTGTGGCTACACTCCTACTGCAGGCTACAGACGTTCTAATCACCCCTCTTGCATCACAACGGAGAGGAACGCTCTTTCCAGACACAAGCTCGCTGTGTCATGCCGAGGCAGTTACCTACAGCCTCGCCACCCCAATTGAATCAATCGTAACGCAGCATTGTTAACATTCATATGAACACACACTTAATACGTGTACAAATATAAGAACACGCCTGTGCTTAACTGGTGATTCGTGGTAATAATTTGGCGTCGGAGCACTCACAGCTTGAGTTTTACAATTGGCAGCGTGGACCACGGGGAACTGCGCCAGTCGACTTGGGCCACCCGCCGTGTCGCAACCCATGCCTGCGTGCACGTGGCGCCACTGCGCGTGTGCCGATTATGTTTCGCCAAATATGCGTGCCGGTGTGCGTGCCTGCGGCACAGTCTCGGCGATTGAGTGTCGAAGCGTGCTCCACCGCTCTGCGCAAGTTGGTCCAGTGAGAGAGATTGCGATTCTCCCGCGGCATTGCCACCGGGGCTGCTCCCAATGTACCCAGCGGTTTTCATGCTGCCGTCCGGTGGCGGACACTCCAGTAGCAGAGTAATTCAAGTCATCCGTCAGCGTATGTTGATTCATGGGTGAGGGTGTCAGAGTGGAAACTGTTGAACTTTTGTTCTACTTACCAGGCAAGGCCCGATGAGCTATATAGCTCTTTTTCAGAAGCGACCTCGCCACAAATGATAGCTCGACAAAGTGGCTTATGCGGAAATGTTTAGTAGCCAAATACTCTCGATGAATATCATGGGATCTCCTTTGCAAGTACCAAAATATGAGAATAGGGTTTCCCCTTTTTTTCTGGCAACAAAGAATGTTTCTAAATGTGGAAGGGAAAAACAGGAGGACCGGGAGAAAAATCCACGTGACCACGGGGAGAACATGCAAACTCCAAATATACAGGCGTCGGGGTCAGGTCGGGATCGACCTCTTGTATACCGGGCGAGGTAGTTAACATCTCGCCACCGTGGCACGGACACTCGAGCCTCGCCACCAGAAGATCCTGGGTTCAATTCCCGACACCGGTTCCTTTCCGTGTGGAGTTGCGTGTTCTCCCCCTGTTCTGCATGTATTTCCTCAGGGTTCTCTGGTTTTCCTTCCGTAGCTAAAAATAAAAAACCCATACAATGTAAGTGGTGTTGGTTAAACATCCAAAAATGCTGAAAATTGACCAGAAAATTACTCAAGTGGGATCACACAGCAGCAATATGGCCCCCTCTTGTGACAACCTGGGGCTAGACCCTCCTGAGAGAAGTATTCTCAATCAGTTGAGGCTTGCCTCTGTAAACAAGTGGAATAATAAGATAACGAATGGGGCTCCAGATGAGATATATCACTTATCCGTGCCGCCTCTGGTGTATTTTATTTGCTGAAAAAAAACATTCTACACACATATCTCTAGATGTAACAAGCAACTACTATAAAAGTCCCAACATTCATTAACTTGTATTGACTGCATAAACGAAACGGGCAATTCTCTAACAACGCCGTACCGTTGGTATCTGCTCTGACCCCCGTGGACTGTGACGTGGGATCTGGAAAACCCGGGGCGGCGGTGGGGTGGTGAGTGGGGTGGTGGGTGGTGGGGTGGTGGGTGGGGTGGTGGGTGGGGTCCCCCCACCGGACTTGAGCCCCCGGGCGGTGCCGGCGTGGCAGTGGGAACCGCGGCCGAACGTGGCCGACGCTGCCGACGCTGCCGGGCGGTTTCAGTTGGCACCACCGCGCCTCCATTAAACTCCAATTTTTTTACATTTTATTTTACCAGGTAAGGCCATAACCGAGTTGTGTAGCTCTTGTTCAGAAGCGACCTGGCTATCACAAATGATATAGCTCAACCAAGTAGCTTATCGCATGGAAATGGAAAAGCAGCCTAAAAACTACTCTGTTGATTCTAAATGTGGAAGGAAAACCGGAGAACCGGGAGAAAAACCCACGCGACGACGGGGAGAGAGACACCGCAAACTCCAAATATATGTAATAAAAGACTCGGACGCTTCTCTCTGTCCTGTGTCCTTTATTTGGGTTCGATCTCTTTTCCCTCACGGTACTCCCCTATATACTCTCCACTCTGCAGCCCCAGGCTGCTGTCGCTCACGTAGCCCAAACTTCCTCCTAGCAGCCCCGCCGCCGTCACGTCGTGCAGACCCCTGCTGCCGACTCCTCCCTTGCAGACCCGCTGCTCTCTGCAGCCTCCTCGCTGCTCCTCCTGCCCCGGGGTCGGTCACCGTTGGCCGACGGTGCCGATCCTCGTGGCTCGGGTGTGTGGCGACCTCGCCACTCTCTCTCACCCTTCGCCTTGCGTGGCCTCTCACTTTTCCCAGTCCCCGATCACTCCCGACTGCTTCCGGTTACCCCCCTTATAGACCCTTACCCTCTCCCCCACGTGACGTAACTCCTCCCCCCATGACGTCACTTCCGGGAGGTCGTTTACGCCCGCATTACACCACCCTTCCCCGTAGAGAAAATCCACAACCCGGCGAATATCTGCGAACTTAAATCTCTCGGAGCCAAGTCAAGTTAGCGGGGGCGCAACTCCCTCTTTCAACCCGGGGGGGGGGGGAGGCGATGCAAGATGCAACTGTGGCCCCCCTCCTCTCTCCCGACTCACTTTTACCGAAATAACTACTCCGGATTTTTTTAACCCTGTATACAACAATATCCAGGCTGTAACTAGAAATATAATTTTTAGTTGCGCCGTGTGTTGGGTTTAGAGGAAGACAGTCCCACAGTGACAAGTGTTGATAACAATATTTAAAGGTACAACACTCACAATCGAGTTCTCGTGCGTCTTGCTTTCATGCCCAAGTCAGTGAGCCAGCCGGCAGTGGGGCAACGCTGTGTATCTTTCGAGAATATTGTTTTTTTTATCATTTGTAACCATGTTTATTTTTTTGGCATTCATGGTTAATCGGTGAAGTATTTTCTTGTTGACTTATCTCTGTTGTTGATTCGGTGCCTCCCCTTGTGGCCGACTGGACCCCGATGCGGAAACAATCAAAGCGCTGCTGCATACCCCCCTCCCCCCCATAGTTGCGTCCCTGCATGCCACGGACGTTATCAACTTTTATGTCAACAAATCGCTTTCGCCAATCCATACCGAGCTTTTATTTTCACGTCGTAAATTGCTTCACGACTACGAGGTCCGTGAATCACTGAAAGGAAGTTGTCAACAAACGCCATCAGTTTCTTTGAATGGACCAAGGGAATGCCCCAAAACGTCTCCCACGCGGGTTTTTGCTCATTCATTTGATTTGTGATTTGCTCCTAAACTGGACTTGCAAAGGGCATCAGAGGCACGGCAGAACAGCGTGAAGGAAGACGAAAAGAAGTCTTCAGACCCTGACCGAAGGTCAGCAGCGACGCCAGTGAGCGAGCGCATTGCAGACAAGACGCCTGCAGCCTGTGACCGAGGCCACGTGCGGCAGATCGGAGGTTGCGAGGTGGACCGAACAAATGAGATCGCGGAAGCTGAATACTCCAATTGACTCCAGTTGACCCCAGCGACGAGACGGGGGGTGCGGTTAGTGTAGCGGTTAGCGCTACGAACCCGCCCAACACCGATATGAACCGGTCCGGGGCCTCCCCTGGGTCGACTCAGCCTTAAATAAGTACCTGGTGCGGTGTTTTAAACATCGCCACTGGGGAGACAAAGGCGGCCGGGCGTGGTGCTGGCCACCCACCCCCTCGTGCGCCGTGCCGGCCTTCATCGGTGCTCGCGAACAGCACTTGCCCCCAACAGTCTGTGAAGGCTACACGGGGGATATTTGTTCTTTGTCTTTTGCAACGAGACATGGAACTCTTGGGACGGGATGCGTCGTCGAACTTGAAGTCGATAGAGCTCTGACAGGGGGGGGGGGGGTCGCGGCATCACGTGCCGAGCGCCGTGCGGTGGGCGAGGGAGGCAGTTGTTGACTGCCCTGGGGACGCTCCAGACGGTTTGTTGACACGCCGGAAAAGAAATCAGAATCGGAATCTTTCACTCTTTTTCACTGATGTCCAGTAGGGGCGCGGGATCAGAAAGTGACAACTACAAAACAACGATTGGAGTGGTCCTGTCCTGAGCCGGTCCTGTCCCCCCGTCTCCCCCTTCCCCTACCCCCCACCACCAAAGAAAGACAAAAACGCCCCCCACCACCAAAGACAAAACGCCCCCCCCCCCCGTATAGCCTTAACATACTGTTGGGGCAAGTGCTGTTAGCGACCACCTATGAAGCCTGGAAGGGCACACGAGGTGGGTGAGTCCAGTTGAGATGCGATGATGGCGCAGACAGAAATGGTGCTCTTCACGTTCATAGGATAAATATGTTCAACGCCTGGCGAGTTTGTGATTGAGTGTCCGACAAGGGACGGCATGTCCAAGTTGAAACTCGGGTTCTGATCTCTGATGCCGAGGCTCCGAGCTATTGCCGACGATCACAGCGCACCGACGATTAGCACGTTTGGCTACGTATGGTGCGAAAGAAGTTCAACAAACATACATGACCTCAGATTTGGACTGAATCGACAACTGGCCATCTTCACAGAACCTATGTTGGAGAGAGGAGCACAGTCAGTAAGACCACGACTAACGTACGGCGAGCTTCAGGATGAGAGTAGTTGAACGTCGAACGTCATCAGTGTAGATGTGGTAGCCAACGCCGTAACTCTTGACGAGGTGACCAATTGGAGAGATGAAATACTAAAGAATACCTTAACTATTTTTTATTTTACCAGGTAAGGCCCACTGAGCTGTCTAGCTCTTTTTTTCAGAAGCGACCTGGCTATCACAAATGATAGCTCAACGAAGTGATTTATCGTGTGGACATGTATACCAGGCAAACACTCTAAATGCATGTTTCTAAAGGTGAGGGAAAAACCGCAGGACCCGGAGAAAAATCCACACGACCACGGGGAGAAAGAAAGAGACGCGCAAATACACAGCAGGCATCAGAGTCGGGATCGGAATCGAACCCACGACCTCCTGTATACCAGGCGAGGGAGTTAACATCTCCTAGCCACCACGGCGAGATTAAAATGAACATGAGGGGTCCAAGGACAGAACCTTGGGGAAGCCCCGTGAAGACAATTTACTGGTGGCGAAGAGGTCCCCTGGACTTAATGAGAAAAAAAAATTCCAATCAGTTCAATAGAGGCGCACAGGTAGTCAAAGGGCCATTCCCGAAGAAAAATAAAAGAACAGCGGCTGGCGTGGGCCTGCCGCGAGGCGTACGACGATCAACGGCCGTGTCTCGCTGGCACTCATCTTCGGACAGGTGAGAAACGCTGGGAGGGTTGGGGGAATTGTCTCGCGATGGACCACAATGACTCTCGGGGGGGGGGGGGGGGGGGTGTGCTGACAAGTCTGGAGACGTTCGGTCAGGTGCAGCACAAGCAGCAACGGGCCGCATGCTCGCTCCGCACCGAAGCACAGCAGCACGTGCCGTCCGTGCGCAACCCCCTTGGCTGGAGACGGAGCTGGCGCAGCGCAGGTACCAGTCAGTCGGAGTGGCAGTGCGTCCTGCGCAGCACCTACACTTGGCCCAAGGTGCTGCGGCGGGTGCAGCGCAGGCAACGTCGGATTTGAGGGGTGCAGCAGGTATTTATGCGACAGTCAGGATGGCCGAGCGGTTTAAGGCGCTGCATTCAGGTCGCAATCTCCCATGGAAGCGGAGGTTCGAATGACACTTGACAGCGCGATACTCTAGGGTGGACGCCACGGTGGCGGGATGTTAACTACCTCGTCAGGTGTACAGGTCGTGGGTTCGAGCCTCGCTATTCATTTAGAGTATTTGGCTGCTATACATTTCCACAAGATAAGCCACTTCTTGTGGAGTTACCATTTGTAGCCAGGTCACTTCTGAAAACAAGCTAAATAGCTCAGTGGACCTTACCTGATAAAATCAAAAAGTTTAGTATGTTGAACTTCTTTCACACTGTACGTAGCCAATTGTGCTAATCGGAGGTGCGAGGAAAGAACAAATGAAACACAAAAAGCAGTTCTAAAGAAATTAGTCTTCACTCTGGATGATTTGAAAGTGCGTAGCTCCAGTGGCTTCCTAATATCGGAAGAGTATTCCAGACGGCCACAAAAGCGCCACGCGATGCGGTGACCGCCTTTGTTAAATGGCCAGCCAAAAGCCGCTGCGAGGATGACCAGAGCTTGCGTGACGATGGTTTATGCTCCTTGACGAGATCAGCAAGGTGTTGTGGTTCGCTTTTGGGCACGCACTTTTTGCGTGTAATGAGTGCGACCTCACAATGTATTCATTGGGCAGTCCACCCGGACAATGCAGCGGCCTCCGATGTTCTCTGGCTCGTGCGTGGTCTTCCATTACTGTGGTCAACGTTGTCGCGTTGGGAGCAGGGCCTTCCGGCAGCTGAAGGTCACGCGCGTTTTCTAAGCAGAAACTTAAAACAAATTTCAGCATCTCAAAAGAATCGTGAGATTTCTCTATGAGCAAAAGCAGTAACGTTATTTGAGCAGGAATATAGAAGGCATTACTTTTGGGGCATCCCCCTCCTCTCAGTTGCAGCGGTGAGTGCACAACTTGACTGCACGCTTCGCAAGTTCTCGCTGGCGTGATGACATTTAAAAAAAAAACTGTTTTGCGGAAAAGTGTTTATTTAATGGTGGTTCACTCCGTGACTGGGTCAATCACTTTGAAAAACGTTCTGACCGGAAACGCGGGTGGATCGTGTACAAATAGGCATCCCTGCGACTAACCCACAGCATTCGACTCGCATATATATAAACACGCTTATAATACACCTACAGTGCACGCTATAGGAGGGTTCCTACGTAGCATTCTACATCGGTGTCATGGTATTTACAGAGGAAATATACAGCCAGCGCCTCGACCAGAGCGGCTTTGCCCCCAAAGGGACGTGTGCACTTGCAACCGAAGCCCCCCTTTTTGTTTTAAACACAAACTCGTGCCACCCCCCCTGACTCCACTTACACTTTTTTTTTTATTGCCGGTCGAGGCCGTGCCGCCGTTGTGTGGGGGCCGATGTGACAGCTGCCGCCACAGTTGGAGGCGCAAGCGACGATTGAAACATCCGTGGCCAGACGAGGGGCGTGAAGGCGTTAACTGCGAACCTCTTGTGTTAGGAACGGCGACGTTTTAGATGACCCCACCACCACGTATTAAAATAAACTCTCAGAGGTCATCCGATGAACGATTGTTAAAAGGGAAAATTCACAAAGGTCAAAATGTCTCGGTGTGTCCCAAATGAGCGGCGCCGGCAGCTTGAATTATAATATAGTTTGGCTTTTGGTGAAAATCAAATCTTTGCTTAATCAGCATAGCCACCGACTCGTGGACCTTGCGTACGTCGTTCTGCAGGCGGATGGCCGGTGTTTGTCTCCACGACAGCATGGTTGCACTACGTGCGGTGCAGAAGTTCAAACGGACACGCACAACCACGGGAGCCAATGTTTCAATTCCCACTTTCTTCTGAGCAAACTCGCGCGTCTCCAACGAGCAATGGGGGCCGGCGCTCCGTTTGTGGCCCTGAGCCAATGGGTGAAGATTCCACATTCCCACGGCATGAGCCCATCTCTCTAGGTCAACCACTGCCGATTTCCCACAAAATGGTGTCATTTCATTGACCTCTAGAATGATGATTTGCCCATCCAAGCCCGCACCAGGATGTGAACTCACGGCTTTCCGATTCTGAATTGAGCTCCGAGCACACCAATCGTTACCAAGGTTCATGGTTTTGGATAAAGTGGAGTTCAAAGACTCGTTGCTTCTGTGGGCACGGGAGACCGCCGTTTGACTTTGAGCCCTTCGCAGCAATCGAGCCTGTACCTCCTTGTAAAGGAGCTAGCTGGAAAAAGCACTTGGTACTGATTGCAGCACATAAGTGCAGCACACGGCCCATGCGTGCAGCACACAGCCCATTTGTGCAGCAGTGCCCATTAAATGTGGCTGTGGCACTGCAGTCAGTCGGAGAGGTTTATGGAAAGACGCAACCCAGGAAACAAGCGGCTGGCGTATTTGTACTTGCGGAGCTGAGCTGTGTGTCCCAGGCTGTCCAACACCGGTTTTACCAACGAGACCTAAATCGTTTATGTCTTGTTAAAATGCAACTTTCAAGAGAGCCACCACGAAGCCACCCGGTGACACCAATTGGGCGTGGCCGCCCTACCCACGTGTTGTGTCACGACCGTCGAATGTCTACGTAAGCTGGGTAGAGAGACACCACGCGCACCCCCAAATCGTGTTAAGATGCTATTACTGCACCGTAGCAACGGACGATCGTACGAGCAGCCTCAAACACTGACCCACAGCCTCAAACACTGACCCACAGCCTCAAACACTGACCCACGGCCTCAAACACTGACCCACGGCCTCAACGCCGACATTCTCGCTGGAGTCCCCTCGCATCCGTCCGGCAAGTAGAAAAAAACGCCCCCCGACCCCGTAGGCTACTCGGCGACGCGCGGCGCATGCCAGGAGCCACTCGATGTCGACCCTGCGGATCTCGGCGCTCGCCCGGGGATTTAAAACCCCCTCTCGTGGTGGCATTCCCCCCGGGTGGCTGTGCGACGCAGTATCAGAGGTGAATCGGCTTCTTTATTCGCAGATTTCAAACTTGTTCCGATGCCGCTCGTATTACTCTCGTTGGGATTACGCACGGCAGGGATCATCGCCCCAAACGCCCTCCTCCCCCCACCCCTTGAATATATGAGATGAGACGCTATGTATTGCTGGGGCAAGCGCTATATGAATGCAAAGAATATCATTGCAATTACGTATCGGTATTTTTGCGAATGAAATGAGAGCCCCCCCCACCCGCTTGTTTTTTGGGTTGCGCCTTCCCCCCCGCCCCCCGAGCACGGCTCGGCTTGCCAACAACAGCAGCAGCAGTGGCGCGCCACGGCCTGACCCGGCTTCATACCGACAAGCAACGCGTATCGTCGTCGAACCTTAACACGGTGCAAATTATCTCAAATTAAATTAAAAAGGAGAGGAAACAACGCGCCAAAAAATAACCACGTACAATATAACTGCGACGACGACGACAGCAGCAACAACGACGAAAACAATAATAGTAGTAGTATTAACAAGCACGACGAGATTACTTTAAAAGGAAACAAAATAAGACGGTGAGGGGAGAGACCTCGGAGGGTTTAAGTCAAGAGACCCTTCTCTGTGCTCTGCGCCCTGCGGAGGCCACATGGAGATGGGAATCCGAGGGCGGACCTGTCGATCGCTACGACGGGGAGGTGGGCTGAAACGGAGAACACGGGTTAGGGGCATGGAGAGGGAGGGGGGGGGAGGTAGGGGGAGGGATGGGGTGGGGGGAGGGCAACACCAACACATTGCTTTTCGTGTGTTCCTTCTCTCGCTTCAGTGTTACGCTCAACCGCGTCGTCTTTACGTTTCTGTTCGCCCGCAGGCAAACCTCGTGCGTATTCGCGCGCTAGAGCCGCTCGCGGGCGGGACGACGCACGCGCTGCGGACGGGAGGGTCCGGCCGCGGATGCGCGTGGGCGAATATTTGGCCTGCGGCGACGATGCGAGCGGCCATGGCACGCGCCCGCTGCGCCCGCTACGCTCGCCCGCACGCACGCACGCACAGTGCGCCAAGGCCTGGGCAGCGGTTGTACGTTCAACCAAACGTAGTATCGTTGCGTAATTTGCAAATACAAAGGGACACATGACTCGCTGGATATATTTTATATATATATTTAACATATATTAGCATTTACTACTGTACAGCAAAAAAATACAAAGGTCGGATTTATCAATGCTTGGTACGCGAATAGAAGAGGTTTGCCTGCGTCTGTGGGTTCTTGGCAACGTTTAAAGACCGCAAATTGTCAAAACGTCCGGGTTTTAGTAATGCGACCAAAGCAACAAGAATTGCGACCACCAACGCAACTCAACAACTCATTCCAACCTTGCACCGACGCTCTTCTGGCACTGGAATCTACAGGAGAGGGTGGGGGAAACGCTGTCGCTGTCGCGAGGGCCAGAGGATGCACGATGGTTATTTTAGGGCAACTGTCGCCAGGAATTCTCACCAGCAACGGTTTCCTATGCTTCTGGACAAATCTGATAACTGCTTGCTCCCTAGTGTGCACATGGGTGGCAACATCCAATCAGATATCACCAGGTTGTGATATCTGATTGGATGTTGGCAAGTCGTTGCTCATCGTCGACTCTGCAAGCAACTGTTTTAGTTTGCTAGATCGGCCAGGTGGTGAAGCGGTAGGGCGAGCGGCCCGCAATCATGAGGTCACGAGTTCAAACCCTGGTTGGGGGATTGACTCGGCCCATCGTCGCTCTGGGCTCCGTAAAACAAGTACCACTTCGTATGGAAGTCAACAGTGGTTGTCCTATGGAGACGCTCGCACCTGCCATAGGAATGAGGTATTTCCACCACTGGTTCAGGGCTGTCGTTTGAGCAGGAGGTCACCGATTGGCTACACCAGGGGTCGGCAACCTGAGGTTCCGGAACCGCATGCTGCTATTTATAAGGACTGCTTCGTGACGTTATTTATTGAGGACCACCGTCTCCCGTCTTGTATGCATGTTGCATTGCGGCCCTTGAAATATTTAGTTTTTTTTTTACTAAATTCAAAAAGGAAAAAGGCTCTTTCCTTGTTATTGTGGTTGCCGACCCCCTGGGCTAGACAAAGCTCTGTGACTGCAATCGAGTCACGAGCGCTGTTCTTGGCAACTGGCTTTGCCGGTGGCGATTGCTGGCGACGATCACCAAAATAACTAGCCCACGTGCATCATGGCCTTGCCCACAACCGTCACGGCGGTGCGACTTCCCCCTATGGGTGTTGGCGATTTAATCCCACGTGGTCTGGGTGTAAATCTGACATTCTGCAGAGGAGGCGCCCCATCACACATCCTTCCCCACCGTGGGAGTGTCTCTCTTTGCCTGGGACTGTTGCACTGGGTGGCTGCGAGGTGCCGTGGGTAAAGCAACGGGCCGTGGCGAGTGTCCCAGCCTCCGTGGATTAACGACCGTTTGTTGCATAGCAAGCGCAATATTACAAATTCTCGTACGATTACCACCACACCGGAATCACTCGCATTTTATTTTAAACGGGGAAAAAAACTACAACGCTTCCGAGTCATCGTTAAGACGCTAATATTAAATTATTCGCAAAATGTTTTTTTTTGTCAACTCATGCAGCTATTGTGAAAACCCTAACGGTATTTTCACTCGCAAGTGCGTAACGCAAAATGTACATATAAGTTTCTGTACTTTGCATTTAAATCCTTTAGCAAAATGGGAATGGCGTTTCTCAAACGTCAATCCGTGAGCGTCAACAAACGTGTTGTCTCGTCTACCAGGCTGTCATCCCTCGTCGGTCTGCAGTAACGA
Source organism: Lampetra fluviatilis (assembly GCF_964198595.1). NCBI lineage: Eukaryota > Metazoa > Chordata > Hyperoartia > Petromyzontiformes > Petromyzontidae > Lampetra > Lampetra fluviatilis. The sequence continues at coordinate 9,176,348 of NC_136324.1, forward strand.
AGCGTGGGAATATTTCTGAAGCTTGCTAAACGTCGTTATATTGGTAAATGTAAAAAGACCGGACTGTCAGGTAAGTACGGGGTCCGTTTTGAAATAAATATAATTATTTACGACCGAGCCATGAACCAACGAGAGATGATAACGCTGCCAATGTTTTGTTTTACAATACGGGCCGACCAAGACAAACGTATTGCCTCATTTATCCAGATTTCCTTCTTGCGAGTAAACATTTCATATTAGCAAAACAAGGCCCTAACGAGGAATCTGTGGGCAGCCTCAGCGTGCGCACAGAACCTTCTCTCCATGAACTCTCTGGCCTGGCCCTGGCGGTCACGTGCAAATTAATGGCACGCAAACAAAAGCAAAGGTAGGTGGGAGGAGGTGGGGGGGGGGGCGGGGCCGCCGCTGAGACCGGACCGGAGACTGTCGCTGCGGTGAGAAGAACCGTCACTCTGTGAGCGGCAAGCAAACGGCCGTTCAGCTCAAACGGCGTCAGGTGGCTTACTGCATTCATCCGTCAAGAGCAGCTACGTAATTTCCAACTCTGCTCCTCTCACTCCCCCCCCTGCCACCCTCTTCACTTGTCACCGTTCACAGTTGGGTTTCCACCAGAGGGGCTTTATTCTAAGCGTGAAAATATCTCTAAACTCCCCCTCGTCTGGATCTATTATACTCTGGGCTTTACCAAAGCTTCTGGCCTTTTTGATGTGAGCGCATGCTGAAAACGATGGGAAGTTAGTGGCGGGGGACAGGGTAAGCAAAGTGGTGGTTGGGAACAGCGGACGGCAGGAAAGCGATGTGGATGTAAAGAAGGAAGAAGAGACGAGTTTGTTTGCGATTGGTGGGGGAACGCGTGTGCAGGGTGGAGGAGGGAAGGTGACCGAGGTGGGCAGTGGAGTGGCACGGTGACCACGGGGTAGAGCTCAAGCCAGACATGGTGGTGGTGGTGGAGGTGACGAGGCTGTGAGAGCGGTCATTGCAGGTCGAGTTTCAACTGTGCAACAGCCGAGGGATCTGGCAGAAGGAAAGAAGCGATGGCATCTTTTTTGTTGAGGCACAGTTGCTGGGCTGAGCACAGGCCCAAAAGGCCCAAACCAACAGCACTGCCCAAGTTATAATGGCTTACGAGTGTAAAGCGTTTCTTGAATTGAGCAAGATCATTACAAGAGCTTGGGAAAAAGTGACGATGGGAGGGAATTTCGTAGTGGAACAGTGTGAGGGATGAAGCCAAAAGGGAAGAGCGGTGAACTGCGGTGTGACGAGCGAGCGAGCAGATGGTACGTGCGTTGTTGTGATCGGTAGTGTGGAGGTTGAACACGGTGTGGGGTGAGATCAAAGGCGACGTCTGGAAGACCTCAACAATGATGCAGGAATCCGTTCATGAAGTCCACGGGAACAGTGTCCACGGGAGTGGCGATAGAAGAGAGTGACAAGGAGGTGACTGACCACTGGTGAGCAAGCGACGGGAGTGAGTCAGCGAGTCAAGTTTGCTGGAAGAGTGACCGCGGCAGCAGCAGCAGCAGCGATAGAAGAGTGACACCGCGAGAGCTGCACGCGTGACGGTCGTTCCCACCACAGCGCCAGCTGTTTCTCCCGCACCCAACGCTCCCTCCACCCACCCCCCACGCTGCCCCCCGCCCCGTCCGCGCGACCCCGTGATCAGGTAGTGCGGCACTGCACCTGGCTCTCGGAGCCCGAGTCGTCGTCCGAGCCGAGCTCGGAGCCCGTGAGGCCCGTGATGCGGTAGCCCATGTTGAGCAGCATCACCTCCAGGGGGTCGGCGTTCATGCGCCGCTGGTTCGCCAGGCACACGGCGTCCGTGTCGTCCACCACGCGCTCATTCTCAAAGCCGTTCTGCCACGACACGAGGGAAATGGGGGGACACGGGGGACACGTGCGGGGGGGACACAGGGGGGGGCACGGGGGGAGGGACACGGAGACGCTCGGGGGGGACACAGGGAGACACACAGGGGCGGAGACGCATGGGGGGTGACACGGAGGTGACGGGGGGACTCAGCGGGACACGGGGGGAAATGGATGGGACAACGGGGGGGGGACGGGACATGGGGGGGGGCAACACGGGGGAGGGGGAGACACGCAGGGCCAAAGACGCACGGGGGTGGCGTGGAATGACCCAAGGGACACGGGGATGGGGCGGGAGGACACGGTGGCGGGGGGGGGGTACGGGGGGACACATGGGAAAAAAAAGAGACATGTTGGGACACAAAGACATGGCTATACGGGAACACGGGGATGCAAGGGCATAGAGATATAGGAGTATGGGAATACAGGGAAAAGGTAAATAAACATTGGAACATGGAGAAATGGAGACAGAGACAAATGGAAATGGGGAAATTAAACGAAGGAAGACAAGCCACGGAGACACAGGGAGACGGTACAGAGGGATACACAGGGGCACAAGGACCCGGGGACACAGACAGAAACATGTGGACAAAGAGACATGAGACAAGGGCATGGGGAGATAGGGTAAAGAGAATCAAATATGAGGGCTTGGCGACACGTGGCACCGAGGGTTAAAATATCTGGTGCAGTCAAACAAGCAATAGGGCTGTGCTCATCTCAATGAGCAGCCCTAAGCCAGCGGTGAGAAATCCAGATTACCATGACACAGGCTGGTCGGTCTACAAGACGACCGTGTTCACGTTCCAAAGAGGTAACGATGAAGGGCCGAGTTGACCCAAGATCAGGATTTGAACTTGTGACCTTCCGACTGCGAGCCGAGCGCTCTTTGACCGTAGCGCCACCCGGGGCCGATGAGGTGCTGCAATAACAGGCGCTCGATTATCCGGGAAAGCCTCAATCAGTTGAGACTTTTTTAAACATTTCCTGCTTCGAGATGTATGACCTTTTTCCTTCTCCACTCAGTGTTTTACAGTGTGGAAGAGACCCATGCGTACGAGAGGATAACACTCAAATGCTTTCTCCCACAGTTTCCCTCCGGTATCTCTCCAGTTACCCCCTGATGTCCCTCTGGGTTCCCCATGGTTTCCCCCAAGCATCCTTCCAGTTACCCCCACACTTTCCCCCTGGGTTCCCCCCTGGTACCCTTCCATTGTCCCCCACACTTCCCCCCCGGTATCCCCCCAGGGTTTCCCCGCACTTCCCCCCCGGGTTCCCCCGCACCTGCGGCCTCGGGGCCCAGAGTCTGACGACGGGGTCGATGCCGCTCGAGGCCAGCAGGCAGGCCGAGGGGTGCGGCTGCAGGCAGTTGACGATGGACTCGTCTCCGCGCAGCACGCGCAGCAGGTTGCACGTCGCCTTGTCCCACAGGAAGAAGGAGCCGTCGTCCGAGCCGGCCACCACGTACTGGCCCGCGCTGACAAGGCGCCACGCAGCAACGCACGGGCACACACGCACAAAACTACAACAGCAGCAGCAACCGTCATTCGTTACCACGTCACCACGGCGCTTGTGCCAAGCTAGGTACGCTTTGAGGTCGTCACATGAAGTGTGGAAGGATCGCTGCTGGCAGGAGGTCGTGGGACAAAGCCCGACGTTGTTGGGTCGACTCACCTGAGATGATTGACAATAACAAGACACGGCCTCTATTGCTGACCTTGGCACACGCTCCAGTACTCCTGCTGCTACCCCCTTATGACAACATTGTTACCTTTGCTTACATGCCCACGTTTAACTTCAAAAGTCTGTTAAGTTAGTATGGAGGAGTAGGGTCATGCTGTATAAACTAAAAGTAAAAACATTTGATATTGTGCACTCTTATATGAGTCCAGTCCATCACGAACGCGCATTGATCACACGTTGAAGTAGGCTCTTTGAAACAACAACACCCTTTGGTTCTGTCGGTTTCGGGCGCAACACAAGCGTCCGTCATCACCTGATGACGGACCCTTGTGTTGCGCCCGAAACGTCGTGATTTATTTTATTTTATACCTATGTGAGTATGGATTCCTGCAGTCACGAAAGCTTCAAATCAAGTTTAAACAACAACACCGTTTTAAGTTTGTTGCGGAACTGGCTCCGACTCAGGGACGGATCCCGAACATGATCTGGTAACGTGTTCCAGCTCTTTGGCCGGAGACACCGAAACTGTGCTGGCCGTATCGCGCATGAGGTCTACACGCGGAGCGGACAGCAGCAGGTCGCCGCATGCCGCGGATCGTAGTCGGAGTCGATTTGGGTCTGTTGAAGCTAGTAGAGATTTATACCGAGAGCAAGGTTGGCAGTTACAAAAAATTAATGGTAGAATGATACATTACAGCGAAGTTTTGCACGCCCCAATGAATTGAACAATAAATTAACTCTGTAATGGTGGAGCAAGCAAAGAGAACATTATTTGACATTAACTAAGGCCGACTAAACCGACGCTTAATGTTTGACCGCTTTAGCTGACCTGTGGGAGAAGAACGAAGGAAGGAAATCGACTGTCCAAAACCCCCACGGCTTCTCACCGGTTCAGACTAAGAAGATAAACGTGCCGTCCCACGCCACCACCTGCTGTGACACGGCCTACACTAGAGCGGCGGTGCGTGCGAGACGCGACGGGGCCTCACCTGCCGAAGTAGTTGGCCTCCTTGATGTCGGTGGTGGTGTTGCAGTGGCCGCAGTAGCGCAGCTTGTAGTCGTAGCTGTGCTCACGCAGACGAAGCTCCTCCTCGGAAAACCCTCGCACGCGCCCGCCGCCACTCCCTGCTCCGCCGCCGCCCCCGCCGCCACCACCAGCCGGGTCAGTTGCCTTCCTCTCGTCGTCTGTGGGGAATCGGGGAAATGGGCGAGGGCGACAGCAGCATGTCGGTCGACTCCGTGACGCGATCGGGGGGGGGCGCTGGTAATCTCGGCGTAGGATGCCCACCGGTCCGGGTTTGATCCGGACATTCCGTGAATTGGTATCTCTTGTATGGGTGGCAGGAAATGATTTGTACTGAAATTTGACACCGGTGTTGCTGCGTTGAACTTGATCACAGCGGACTACACAGCGCTGATAATAGACCCAGGCTGACTGAGAAACATGTCCAGGCTTGCTCTGTGGGAAAGGTTGCGATCTAAGCTGCGGGCAGAATGCGACACGGTAACACGTCTCCTTGGGGGGGGGTCAGCAAGTGATCTGCGTGTACTACACACGGTACTACACGCGTGTGGCACTACACGCATTAGTTGTGTGGGGCACGTGTATTGCCCGCGTGGGGTCCACCCCCCCCGTCCACTCACCACTATCCGTGCGGGAAAAGAGCGCCGCCTTGATGTCTCGGTCGAGCGCGTCGCACGCACTACTGCGCGCCTGCTCGGGGAAGCGTCCGCGGAAGTCGTCGAGGCAGGCGAGCGCCTCGCCCACGTGCCGCAGCTCGTACAGGCAGCGCGCCAGCCGGAAGTGCGCCTTCAGGTGCCAAGGGTTGAGCGCCACGGCCGCGCGGCAGTCGCGCAGCGCCGCGTACTGGTCGCCATCCCTGCGCCGACATCGCCGTCGTGAGCCGGCGAGAACACGCGACGACCGGCAGTCGTGGTGGGTCGGTACGTGCCGAGGTACACTCGTACGCCGCTATACGCTGGTACACCGGTGGTACGCCAGTACACAGCGATCCGGTCATACACTGGTACACGGCGGTACGCTGTGGTACGCCGTACCACGGTGTACCACGTCGGCACACAGCAGTACGCCGGTAGACAGCGGTACGCCACACTGGCACTTCTCAAAACACCAAACACGTATAGTACCGCCGCCTTTGAGAACGGTTCTTCCGATTGCTCACCAATCGGGTTTCGTAGCAGGAATTCTAACGCTCCATTTCGATCACCGCCTGCGGCCGAGATGACAGTACGTGTGTGTATTTAACTTTGATTGTGTTGTTATAAGAACTACCAAGAACAAAAAAATGGAACCGGCAAAAAGACCAAGAGAGAGATCAGTCAGGGGGACGGTGCAGGGGGGTGAGAGGCAGGGGGTGTGGAGCAGGGGGGTGCGGGGCGAAGGGGTGCGGTGTAGGGGGGTACGGTGCAGGGGGGTGAGAGGCAGGGGGTGTGGAGCAGGGGGTGCGGGGCGAAGGGGTGCGGTGTAGGGGGGTGCAGTGCAGAGGGATGCAGGCAGCAGAGGGGTGCTGAGAAGGGGGGTGCGGTGCAGCAGGGGGGTGCGGAGTGCTCACCACTTGCGCTTCATGTAGGCGGCGGCGCGGTTGCCGTAGAGCACGGAGTTGGTGGGGCAAAGCGCGACGGCGCGGTTGTAGAGGCTCACGGCCACGGGCCACTGCTGGCGCCCAAACGCCGCGTTCGCCAGCTGCTTGAGCTTCTCCACGGCCGGCGGCAGCTCGGGGCTAGCGGCGCACGGCACAGCAACGGTAACAATCGAGAGTTTTAACTGCGCAGCGTGCTGAAAACTGCGACTCAAAACGCCGCCGCTTAATTTTTAGCGTGCGCAACCGCGGCGATGGTGGGAGACGCGGAGCCACGGCGGCGGCCGCGCGCCCACTCACCTCGGCGGCGGCTGCTGGGGCTCGTCGGACAGGCGCAGGCCGTTGCTGTGCAGGTGCAGCCCGTTGGAGACGCCGTTTGCCTGCTTCCCGTTCTGCACGTCGGCTGCGAGTGCGGCAGCGCAGCGCCGATTATGGGCGTGTACGTGACGCGCGGCCTTCTGTGTTAAGCTGCTGCTGGGTGAGGGCCTCCGCCGAACCGAGATCACGCCGCGGAGATGGAGCGACGAAAATCGGCTCGTGCGTAGGTGGTGGGCGCGGATCGTTACATCGCAGGACCGAGCGATATGGCGGCGGCTTCGGGGAGGCCTTCATCAATGCAGCGGATTGACCATGGGCCACCAGTGACAATTGAGATGATGAAATCAATCATTATTTTTACGTGCCGATACCGCCCTCAATAAAGTAGGCATCCGTGCACATTACGGTACAGGGGGCATTTAGCAATCGGAGTGAAAAAAATAAACCTGTCACGACCTCAGCGGGTAACACGGCTGAGAAAAGGATATTGCACCCGATGATTGAGATGATGATTGAGATGATTGAGATGATTATTGAGATGGAGAAAATTATGGTGATGGGAGTTGTTGTCCAGTGCGCTGTCTCACCGCCCGGCGTTGCCCGGCGTCGCGAGGCAGCAGAGAAGCAGTACGGGCGCTGGCGGCTGTGGAGGTCGAACATGTAGACCTGCCGGCCATGCGGAGACACCCGGTGGCATCAGCCCCACACTTCGATCTTTCACTCACGAACTAAAACTCAACTATTTTTATTTTACCAGGGTAAGGCAGCAATGAGCTATGTAGCTCTTTTTTCAGAAGCGACCTGGCCACAAACGATAGCTCAACGAAGTGGCTTATTATCGTGTGTACATTTATAGCAGCCAAATATACTCTAAAACACACATCGACTCTAAATGTGGAAGGGAAAATCCCGGAGGACCCGGAGAAAAATCCACGTGACCACGGGGAGAAAGACACGCAAACTCCAAATATACAGCAGGCATCAAGGTCGGGATCGAACCCACGGCCTCCTGCATAGCAGGCGAGGTAGCTAACATCTTGCCACCGTGGCCGCCCCCATACTCTCCGCATCAACAATTCCCGCAACCGAACGTAGTGACGGCGTGCCCGTGGGGAGAGGCACGGGGGCCGACGCGCACACACCTGCTCCCCGCCCATGTTGACGAGCAGCTCGTTCCCGTCGGGACTGAAAGTGAGGTACGTGACGGCGAGCGTGCGGAACCTGCGCTGGTAGTCCGTCTGCTTTGACGGGAGGTGACCTGGGTGGAAGATGGGGGGTGGAAGATGGGGGGTGGGCAGGCAGGCGAGCGGCGTTTGGGTTGAGTGTCACGACCAGGGGGGGAGGGGGAACTGGTGGAAGGAGTGACGAGCGGAGGTAGGTGGCGGGCCCTGAGGCTCGCCGCTGAGCGTGTCGAGTCCTGTGTGCGGACACGGCGAGCGTCGCTCTTTGGGTTTGATGTACGGACAAGGAAACCGGAGTCGTCGTACCTCCCACCTCCCCCACACATCTTCATGTCCCAGGCAACCGTTGGTTACACGACGCACCACTAGCAAGTTCACTCCTGCCTGTGCTGCCAAGTGAAGGGATGATCGTATACATCATGTTGCGATGCATGCAAATATATGACTACAAACTAAAACTAAACTATTTACATTTATCCAGGTAAGGCCCACTAAGCTATGTAGTGCTTTTTCAGAAGCGACCTGGCCACAAATAACAGCACAAACAAGTGGCTAATCATGTGGAAATGTATAGCAGTCAAATACTCAAAACACATGTTTCTAAATGTGAAGGGAAAAACTGGAGGATGCGGAGAAAAATCCACGCGACCAGAGGGAGAACATGCAAACTCCAAATATATAGCAGTCGTCAGGGTCGGGATCGAACTCACGACCTCCTGCATACCAGGCGAAGGAGATAACATCTCGCCACCGTGGCGCCTCTAGTAGCAAGGTTGGCACGAGCCACGGTGCAAGGAACGAAATGGGGGAAAGGGGGGGCATATCTAATTTTCCCTCTCTTCATTCCTGGGCCTGTAGCCACCCGGGTGGAATTGCACCACCTGGACACTCGGTTAGCTACGGGCACTGGCAGCGGGCTCACCCGCCACGTAGTACTGCACGGCACCGTCGGGAAGCTTTCTGTACTGCGAGTCCAGCTCCACCCCCGTGCCGCTAGGGGCGTTCAGACGGCACGACTTCCTGCAGGAGAGGGGGGGGGGGCGCGGGTGTCGGGCGGCAAACGGGGGTCCACACAGAGGTCTCACGAGCAGAGCACAGCGCGATACCAGCAAGTCAAACACAGGGGTCTAGCACAACGTGATACCAGCAAGTCAAACACAGAGGTCTCACGAGCGGAGCATAATGCGGTAACAGCAAGTCAAACACAGGGGCCTAGCACAACGTGATACCAGCAAGTCAAACACAGGGGTCTAGCACAACGTGATACCAGCAAGTCAAACACAGGCCTAGCACAACATGATACCAGCAGGTCAAACACAGGGGTCTAGCACAACGTGATACCAGCAAGTCAAACACAGGTCTAGCACAACGTGATACCAGCAAGTCAAACACAGGGGTCTATCATAACGTGATACCAGCAAGTCAAACACAGGGGTCTATCACAACGTGATACCAGTAAGTCAAACACAGGGGCCTAGCACAACGTGATACCAGCAGGTCAAACACAGGCCGAGCACAACGGGATACCAGCAAGTCAAACACAGGCCTAGCACAACGTGATACCAGCAGGTCAAACACAGGCCTAGCACAACGTGATACCAGCAGGTCAAACACAGGGGCCTAGCACAACGTGATACCAGCAAGTCAAACACAGGGGTCTAGCACAACGTGATACCAGCAAGTCAAACACAGGGGCCGAGCACAACGTGATACCAGCAAGTCAAACACAGGGGTCTAGCACAACGTGATACCAGCAGGTCAAACACAGGGGCCTAGCACAACGTGATACCAGCAGGTCAAACACAGGGGCCGAGCACAACGTGATACCAGCAAGTCAAACACAGGGGTCTAGCACAACGTGATACCAGCAAGTCAAACACAGGGGCCGAGCACAACGTGATACCAGCAAGTCAAACACAGGGGTCTAGCACAACGTGATACCAGCAGGTCAAACACAGGGGCCGAGCACAACGTGATACCAGCAAGTCAAACACAGGGGTCGAGCACAACGTGATACCAGCAAGTCAAACACAGGGGTCTAGCACAACGTGATACCAGCAAGTCAAACACAGGTCTTGCACAACGTGATACCAGTAAGTCAAACACAGGCCTAACACAACGTGATACCAGCAAGTCAAACACAGGTCTAGCACAACGGGATACCAGCAAGTCAAACACAGGGGCCTAACACAACGTGATACCAGCAAGTCAAACACAGAGGTCGAGCACAACGTGATACCAGTAAGTCAAACACAGAGGTCTAGCACAACGTGATACCAGTAAGTCAAACACAGGGGTCTAGCACAACGTGATACCAGTAAGTCAAACACAGAGGTCTAGCACAACGTGATACCAGCAAGTCAAACACAGAGGTCTAGCACAACGTGATACCAGTAAGTCAAACACAGAGGTCGAGCACAACACGGTAACAGCAAGTCAAACACAACGCCGGTCCTCACTGGACGGCTGCTTCTTCAGGTTAGCTCAAGGTATTAATGCCGCTTACTCCACGATCTGATGGAACCTGACCTGTGCTGCGTGATCATTCGCATGTCGTAGAGGCGCACGTAGGGGTCGTTGGCGCCCACGGCGAGGCTCGTGTTGTCGCTTGGGTTGATGGCGAGGCACTTGGCCTCCACCTGCGAGCTGCAGTACCACGTCAGGTCCACCAGCACCTGCGAGCGGTTGCTGCTCTCGCGGAGGTCAAACTGCCTGCTCCGCCGCCACAGGGAGGGTGACGGGGGAGGGTGGGGTTCACGGAGTCGGGGGAAGAGGACGCCACCAACGGGGTCACGCGTGGTTTGGCAGTGTTAGTGAACGGAGCACAGAGGCCCCTCGAAGACTTCACATCCATAATAGAGGTTTATGGGTTAGATTGCGAAAATATATAAATGTGTCGTTAAAACCCGCCACCACCTGACACAGCCAACTAGTAAGGGTTGTCACGTAAACAGAACGTGCCAATTCGTCACTAGTACAGCACACCGGTGTGTTGGAGAGCCAAGCCACAACATTTACAAACGGAGTACGACGTTTTGCCTGTAATTACAACCAGCTTCATCAGGCGACAGCCAGATTTGTGGAGAAGTCTCACTGTTTCGTTCCTTATATAGAGGTGTAGATGTGTTGACCACGCCTCTGCTTTAAGCAAAAACTCACGAGCTAGGCTGTGTCGGGTGGTGGCGGGTTTTAACGACACATTAATATATTTACGCGATCTAACCCAAAAACCTCTATTATGGATGATATTGGCCGCGAAAGCCTACGTGTTAAACTGAAGATTTAACAGTTTGTGACGAAAGTAGAAAGGGTTTATGCATTAGCTCTGTCTGTCCGTATCACCCTCCCTTCCCTCCTACCATCTTCCTTTACCTCTCACCCACACTTCCACCACTTCCATCTACCTCCCACCCACCTTTCCATTACCTCAACCTACCTCGTAGCCACCATCTCCCACTACCTCCTATCATACCTCCCACCCTCACTACAACCACCTTCCCCTACATCCCAATGTCTCCCACCTCCCCCACTCTCCATCCCTCTCCTTCCCAGGGCCATGCCTCATTGCAGGTGGGGGGGGGGGGGGAGGGTACCCACCGGATGGTGCCGTCCTCGCCGGCGCTCCAGAACATGTGCGGCGTGGAGGCGGCCGTGGCGATGCGCTTGACGCGGTTAGTGTGCTTGTCGAAGATGTGCAGCGTCTCCTTGCTCACGACGTCGTGCACGTGCACCTTGAAGTCAGCGGCGCCTGTCACCACGAGGCGGTCGCCCGAGTGCGGCAGGAACTGCGCGCACACACGCCGAGTCGTTTTACGGTTAGCGGTGCGCGTGCGGCCATTTCCCCGTCTGAAGCGATCGAAGCAATCAACGCAAGCGAAGCAATCGACGAGCCGCTTGCTCACATGCCGTCGGAATTGTTTTCCGTCCAAACGAGACAGATGTATCTTCTTGGTTCTTTCGGTAAAGTCACGTAGAAGGGAAGTAATAAAATAATAAAAATAAAACATAATAAAACAATTCTCACGACGTTTCGGCCACAACGCAAGCAGCCATCCTCAGGCGAAGAATGAAACACCCCAAGCTTGGAGCGTATATTTAAGCTGGGTTAGAGGGGGGGGAGGTGGGAAGAAGAGCGCCTAAACAAAATAATTTGCATATCAAGAGGAATTCCTCTTGATATGCAAATTATTTTGTTTAGGCGCTCTTCTTCCCACCTCGTGAGAATTGTTTTATTATGTTTTATTTTTATTATTTTATTACTTCCCTTCTACGTGACTTTACCGAAAGAACCAAGAAGATGAATCCCTGCAGTCACGAAAGCTTTAAATCGAAAATGAGACAGATGTAAGAGAGGGACGATACGAGCTAGGCAGATAATACAAATGAGACAAATGGGACGGATTAAACGAGATGAACAATACGAGTGAGACAGTGGTGCGTGCAGGACAATACAAAACAGTATAAATTAATTAACGCGGACTTAAATCGTGATTCTGGTGTGGTGTGTAAACATCGACATTGGGGAGACAAAAGCACACAGGAGTGGTGCCATCCACAGCATCCCTCTTGTGCACCATGCCATGCTAACTCAACAGGTGCTCGCTAACAGCCGTTTCCCAGGCAGTCTACGAGCGTTCGAAGGGGATCTCCCCATGCTGAGTGGGGTGCCACAATGGAGAAATATTAACTCCTCGTCTTGTATACAGGAGTTTGTGGGTTCGAACACAACCCTGACGCCTATATATTTGGAGTTTGCGTATTCTCCCCGTGGTCGTGTGAATTTTTCTCCGGGTCCTATGGTTTTTCCCTCCACATTTAGAAACGTGGCTTTTAGAGTATTTGACTGCTGTAAATTTCCACAAGATAAGCCACTTCGTTGAGCTATTATTTGTGGCCAGGTGGCTTCTGGATAACATCTACATTGCTCAGTGGGCCTTATCTGATAAAATAAAACTAGTTTAGTTTAGAGTAAGTGAGTGCGGGTTATGCCTTGACAGAGAAGATGTTGGCTGTGTGTCCCGTGTGCATCTGCAGCAGCTTGCGGTGCCTCAGCGGGTCCCACAGGATGATGTGCTGGTCGTCCGAGCCTGACGCGAGCATCCTGCACAGGGGGGGAGGAGGGAGGGGGAGGTGGGGGCGAAGCGGACGAGGAGGTAAGTTAGGAGAGTGGGGTGGAACGAGAAAGGGGGGGCGAGGTAGGAGGATTTAACACGGTGGCTTTCATGACCAATATCCATAATACAGGTTTTTTTAAGGTTAGATCGCGTAAATATAAATATGTCGCTAAACCCGCCACAACCCGACACAGGAAATTAGTAAGGTTTGTCACGTGAACAGAACATGCTAATTGGTTACTAGTACAGTACACCGGTGTACTGTACTAGTAACCTGTATTATGGAGCAGGAGGCTTTGGACGCAGACCGTGCCGTCATTAAAGGCCGGCATTGCGATCGCTCCTTCAATCTATAAACATCTTCCAGTTCACCAGCGAGTTTTGCAAGCAAGCCCGACTCTGCTGATGAGACACGGAATGTCAAAATCGGTCCACAGTTTACCTGTGTTGAGCCAATGCTGCTGAAATTGCGCACTCCCAGAAGGCCGTGCGTCCAAAGGGATATGAAAAAAAAAACACTTTATTTGCTCACGTGGAGGGACAGATATGGGAGGGATGTGAAGTCTGCCTGTTTACTTTGGTGCCATTTTCAGTTCACCTCCCAGTTCTGCAGTGCCACATCGATACAAATTAATTTAATTAAAATGGGTGTATGCGTTCGTTCTTAGCAGAGCAAGGGTGTGTTAGCTGCTCAATACCTGCTTCTGGAGAATGTTTCGTGCGGGAATTTAAAACCGTCATGTCAACTTTGTGAATTATCTCCAGTACTTTCCAAGCACCGGATTCAAGTGTGATCGAAACTTTCATCAGTTTTCCACCCTCTGCTCTGAAGAGCTATTACCAGCAATGTCAGCCTAATATACCGGTACACTTAAATTTTAAAAAGGATTGTGATGCAAAACAATACCACCAATGCAATCCTCCAATTGTTATTTGGTCAACATTAAGGACTGCAATCGATAGCGAGAACATTCGTGAAAACAAGAGATTATGGTCGATATTAGAATGAAAATAAAAATCTACACTGCGAAGTCATCACGGCGAACCGTGCTTGCTTCCAAATTTTCACATTGGACACGTCCTCCAAAAGCTACTACTGCTAGTCACAACACCACCACCACCACAACCTGGCTTCCGTGCTCAATGTTAACCATGGGCACATCCTTGAAAGACCACTCCGGCAGTTTCATATGCCGCAGCGTGGCTTCAGAGGCTCACACACGCCCGTGGCATCGCGCCTGTTCCAGCAGCGGCCGTGAGAGGCTAAATTAAGGCGAATTTGTACTCAGTGTGCCAAGCTACACGGCAATCAAGGGCTTCACGCTGAGTTAATAAGGCACGTTCCCTCCACAGACTGACAGATTAACATATACGCCACAAAAATGCTGTGCAGTAATTGTAACTTTAAATAATGTGTGATAAACGTCCTCAATTGACGAAGTGATTTTGCAAAGGCGCTCCTGTGTACATATTTCCTATATATGTTTAACTCCTTGCGAACAAGAAGTTCCATCTCAAAGTTAATTTCCAGGTGAAATATTCTAATTAAACAAAATCGTAAGCATGCAAGTATTGACGGGTTGGCTGTTGCCAGCTACTACCGGTTCGCATATGTGTGTGTGTATGTTGAACTTCTTTCGCACCGTAAGTAGCACACCGTGCTAATCGGAGGTGCGGGGGAAGGACAACACACATGATCCACTTTAGTGAAAAGGAATTGGCCCAACATCCACAATGACGGTTCCTGAATAAGAAAACCGACGTTCAGACCGGCGTGCGTTTGTGCTGCTGCTGCTGCGTGCGTATGACTCACTCTCCCTTCTCATTCCACTCGAGGCAGTTGACGCAGCCCGTGTGACCCTACGGAGAAACGGAGAGAGTGCAAATTAGTGCAGCCGTTCCACGGCTCGCTGCACTTGCATGGGGCCCCTCCCTGCTGTCAACGGCCGTGCCTGCCAAGGGGAACACAGTGATAGAGATCCCCCCCATTTAGCCTTGCAGACCGAAAGGAAAGTGCTATGAGCGAGCGTTTATTAAGGGACGGCATAGCACAAGAAGGGATGGTGTGGTTACCACCCAAGGCTGGGCCGTCTTGTTTCCCCACACCATTCACTGAAGGCTGAGCCAACCTACGCAAGACCCGGGACAAGGTTAAGATAGCGCTCGCCACTCACGTCACGTATGGCCCGGAATCAAACCCAGCCCACTGGGATCGTAGCACGGCGAATGAACCACTGAACCCGCTGGCTTAGACCATCAAACAAGTCAGCTTCAAGCGACTGACACCTGTTGTCCAACCAAGATGCTCAGTGGTGACAACTGCGTAGCACTCAGGTGGCCAATATGAACCCCCTAGGCTCGCCGGCCACCTATACTTGCAGTCTCGTGCATCTCTGCCGGTAAACATTCTCAGCCGCCCAAGGTTAATCGCTGATCTTCTTCCTTTACCGTAATTAAGACTCCCAACTGTGTTATTGGCATTGCGTCGCGAGACGAAGAAAACTGCACTTGGAACTCGCACAGCAAGCAGTGCTCCTCCCTGTGTTAGAAATCAGTGCTGGGTAGGGGGGGAAATTTTTGTTATGCCCTGCAAAAGTTAGCCGCGCGCATCGCAAAAAATAATAATATTGAGAGCCGAATCGAGTGGCTTTTTGTGTATTCAAGAGTGACAAGGCGACGGAGATGAGTCGGTGTAATATCTTGAAACCACGGTATAATCGCTAAGTGGCCGACACACCTGGATTCGTCTATCAGTGGCGTCAGCGCTGCTGGCACGCATGGCATTAGTGCCGAGACAATCTCTTCAATCTCGCCCGTGACTCCCAACCGCGAAGCGGAGTGACACGGCTGGTGATTGGGCGATCGAGTGGGCGAGCGTGGCATCACCTGCAGCTCGGCCTCCAGCCCGAGGCGGCGCACCATCGCATCCGTCACGTGCTGCCTCCGCTGGAAGGAGAGGACCCCACGCTCCTGCACGCGCCGAAACCCCGCATACCCAAAAGCCGGGTGACACCGCACGCCTTTCCTGCACCGACTCCGCTCAACCACTTCCTCCACGCATGTTAACTACGGTTGCATTTCTCCAATCCAATTTTCAGAAAATATCTTCTGTTGCTGTCCGCAATCTCAGTGATAGCGCAACTCTGAAATGACTTCTTTGACTTCTGTATTTGATTACTTTCTACATGAAATTGCAGTGTAATTGTACCATGTTATAATTTACTCATTAGCCTGGATTACTCAATCGGTTTCCACTGGAACCAAATGCATTTCCATCGTCTAAAGGTGGATGAAAAATGTTTGTGTACAGATTTCATAGCCCCTTCCAACATGCGTTGCTCCCTGAAGGCATTTAAAAGAAATGTTACCTTCTGAGCTGCACAACGGCATAACGTCCCACAGCGTGTCACATAACTTCGGGAAATTACATCATGCCTTGGACGATAATGCACGTGCATCAAGGCAAATAATTTTAACGCTGGATTGTCTACAGATGTCAAGCACCCTTTGATCAATCTTTCTGGGTTTCTATACGGCAATTCCTTTATATAATTAATACGAAAGTTTAGTTCATATCGGATCACCTTTAGGGACGTTATTTGTCACCAGTTTCAGACAGAATCAATGCAAAGTCAAGCATAATGTTTAATGGTTTGTCTTTCATATAATGTGATGGACGGTATATAGTCTTACGGTAAAAAAATATTTTTCTAAATGCAGTTTGTTCACATTGTTGGTCGATATCCAAAATTTAAAATATTTGGTACTGTGACCTTCGTGAATTATATATGCATGTGATAAGGGGGTAAAGTACATGTACAGCATTTTTGTAAATCCACTGCTGGATAAAAGAGGCTCTCCACACCGTGCGGGAGGTGGCAGCTGTTGACCATATTTCACCAGGTTGGTGACCGTGAGAGAACATAAAAGTACAGTACAACAATGGATTTTTCTGCACGGTCCCCCCTTCTTCTTTTGCCTACCACACAGATAATAGGGTCAAGGGTCGGTTATACTCAAATCAGTGTTGTCCCTTCTTGAATTGAAGATTGAGGCATTGTTATATGATTGAAGTAACTAATTTGTGTGTGAAAAAATTAGTAAATAGGTCCACAAATGTAAGCAGCTGCTCCTACATTGTCAATGAATTCCAGTTATTCCAACTGGTTGTTGACCTTTACAATTTTACAGTGGGCTTCACCTGCTCAGATAAAAATTGTTTTGTTTCATTTCTTTATGTTTCAAAGCATTTTGTTTACCTCTCCTAGACTTTACACTCCTATCGTGTTTAAGAATTGTTTGTTGTTGTCGTGCCCCGACTGGACATCTGTGAAAGAGAGCTTTATAGCTCATTGGATTCCTCCAGGATAAATACATCTTCTGATATTTTCAACTCCGACAAGGGCAATGGTTATATTTAAAATTCTGACATCTGGACCATCATCCTCATCATAAAAACAAGGGGTATAGTTTTAAAAAATTCAGAGATCTGCATAAAATTCCTCCACTAGTTTTATGATTGTGTCCCCATCAATCTTGCTTCCATTTGAGATTCACAACATCATGAACTTTCTTTTTTGTTGTTGCAAATGTTACGCGTCATTAGGGACGCTGCTGCCACGGTGTAAAGTGATTAGCACACTGGACTTGCAATCCAGGTGTCATCAGTTTGATTCAATCTCCCGGTACGGCAGTTGAAACAATGGGAAAATTACGACCCTATCAACTCGCAGGGGACTTCATTCTAGGTGGATATGTGAAATGGGCAGTTTTGTGAGCATCTATCAATCAGTCCAAGATAGAAAAAGGTGCTTACACCACGCACAAATACTACACTGGCTGCAGACGGTTAAGTGGTCAGGGCGGATATACGATGGCTAAAATTACCAGAAACGAACCACAACACCTTGCAGATCTCGTCAAGGAGCATAAGCCATCACGCAAACTCCGGTCTTCCTTGCAGCAGCGGCTTTTGGCTAACCATCAAACAAAGACGGTCACTGCAACGCGCGCTTCCAGATGCGCTTCTGCGACCGTCTGGAATGCTCTTCCTTCTGATATTAGGAAGCTATTCAAGCTATAACCGACCTTTTCACATATACGCCTATACCTCAGTCCCAAGCGATTTGATATGCAGCAATGTACTGTAGTAATTTTCCCATTGTCTTTAGTTTGTTCTCCTTCCCGAACACCTCAATTAGCACGGTCAGCTATGTATGGCGCGAGAGAAGTTTAACATAACACACACGCATTCTTATAATTGTAAATCCACGGTAAATAATGAAAGGAAAGACAGGGAAACCACCGCGTCGCTTCACCTTGATCTGCCGGTTGATGATGTCCATGGTGACGTTGTAGGGATCCATTGCGGGACGATTGCTGTGCACCACCTTGCGCTCGTGTAAGACTGGCTCTGGCTGCTGGTCCCCTGCGATGGGGGGGGAGTTGACGCGTACGGCGAGAGAGCGGGCCGCTAGTGGAACGACGGCGGTGAGGGAGGGCGAACGGCGGTGGCGGCGTCGGCGTCTCGAGCGACTCTCCAACTCGACTCCCGCTGGCCCTGAGAGGACGACTCGCGGGGCTCACCCATGGCGGGGGACGGGGGGCCAGTGATGGCGCTGAGAAATCATCACAGAGAAAGAGAATCGATCATGAAGAGTGAGCTGTTACAACGTTCAACTGTTGAGATTCAACCGTTAATGTGCCTACTAGATTAGAGTTGTGTAAAGTTACATCGACTTTTTATAAATCGTAATGCGCGTTAGAGTATTTTGAACGTCCTGTATATGTTATTTAAACTTCAAATAAACAAAAATTCACAAAAAAACCATTGCAACCAACAGAACACCCCTTTCGTCTGCACACGGTGAGTGATTACGCCGTGTGATGCGAGCTATGAACTTTCTCAACTGAAAACTAAACAATGCATTCTGCAATCGCCGAAACGGGGCTATAATGCTGCGTAACAATTTCAAGTTCAGGAGCCCGCAATACATCGGATGAAATAACTGTTGGAAATGACACTGCTGTTTGCATGGGACGAGGTTTCCACACCCAAACGCAGTTCACACGAGCCCGCGGCCCAGCAGCTCGTATTGCATGCGAGGGTGAGAACGCATCAGAGGTCTGGCGATGTCAAACACCCTCGAAATGTCGTTCGAGGTATCAAACGCATTCCAAAAGCCGGTTAGGTTATCAGACACTTCCCAAACGCCAGTCGAGCAGGCATTTTCCAAAAACAGCACACGCGAACACACATACGTAAACACAGGATGGACAACAACATGACAGTGAAAAGCGTTGTTGTTCGGGAAAAAAATTGAAGGAACAGGAAAGAGAGGAAGACCTAAGAGAGAATGGCTTGCCGACGACATTAAGAGATCGGTGCCGGACAGATTGTGTCCACTACTTGAGCGCATATTGGCACTGCGGGACACAGACAGGGAAGTGGGGAAAACAACAAAAATACGAAATGTACAGCGAACACAGACTAACTACAGTACTACTACTACAGTACTACTACTACAGTACTACTACACTACTACTACAGTAATACTACTACAGTACTATTACAGTACTACTACAGTACTATACAGTACCACTACTACAGCACTGGTACTACAGTACGACTACAGTACTATTACAGTACCTATTACAGTACTACAGTACTACTACAGTACTACTACTACTACAGTACTACTACTACAGTACTACTACTACTGCCACTGCTGCTACTCCGGGGGCGATCTGCCCCATGGATCGTGATGACGACGTTGAGTTTAACCCGGGACAAGCTCGTTAATCGTAAAGCGTTTACGATTAACCTCGAGTGGAGGGGCAGGGATGGTGGTGGCGGTCGGGGTGGGGGGGGCCTCCACTGCGGCCAGCGGGCGGAGGGAGGTGGCTGGGGGGGGGGCCTTGGCTAGGCGAGAGGGAGGCGCTCGGAGCGGCCTCGGTAAAGGCGACGACTTCCCGACTCGCAGCCCGCTCCTCCCTCCCTCGTCCTCCACTCCGCGGCTCACTCCGTCTCCACCACCGCCACTACCTCGTCGTCGTTGTTAGAGGGCAGTCCGCCTCGATCCGCGGCGCCGCCGTGAGGCTGCTGACGGTCGCGATCTCTGCGCGGTGCTCGCTCGGGGACGGTGGTTGGGGGCGGAGCCTACGGGCCCCGGGTGCTTTACGGCGCGGCTGCCGTAAAGCATCGCCCGTCAACATTAAAAGAAAATCTTTCAATGTAACAACAAAAAAATCTATTTTTTGAACGGCTTAAAAATTTGCCGACATCAACTTCGCGCGAGCCTCTGTCGGATTCAGATGCTGAGATAATTGTTTGTTGTGATGTTTTTTTGGGGGAGAATTAAAAAAACCCATTACAGAGTATTGGTTGCGAAGTCGTCAGTGTCGTGAACAGGAGCACTTTGCGACATCTTGACAAACGAGGCCCCCACCCCCGCTCCCAGCGACGCGGAGATTGCGAAATCACTTCTCCTGATACAAAGACAAAGATCCCCGGTGTAGCCTTAACAGACTGTTGGGACAAGTGCTGTTAGCGAGCAGCACCTATCATACGTGCTCCACTGACAACAACAACTGCCATTCGCCACTAAGTGGCGGTGACGTCACCACGGCGCCTGTGCCAGGCCATGTGCACCTTGAGGCCACGTGAAGTGTCGAACGCCCGCTGGCAGGAGGTCAAGGGGCAGATCCAGGTGCCACGGGTCGACTGACTGAGATGACCGAGATGACTGGCTGATGCACCACCTATGCCCCCAACAACACACACAATAACAACACACACACACAATAACAACACACACACACAAAAACAACACACACAATAACAACACACACAATAACAACACACACACACAATAACAACACACAATAACAACACACACAATAACAACAGACAACAAAGATGCCCCATATAGCCTTAACAGACTGTTGGGTGCTGTTTGCAAGCACCTATGAAGGCTGGCACGGCACACGAGGGGGTGGGTGGCCAGCACCACGCCCGACAGCCTTTGTCTTCCCAGTGACAATGTTTATACACTGTCAGGTACTCAATTGAGGCTGAGTTGACCTAGGGGAGCCCAGGACCGGTTCAGATAATCGTCACCGGTGTTGGTCGTGAGCAGGAATCGAACTCGGGTAACCAGGTTCGTGGCGCATAGCACTAACTGCTACACCACCGCTCCCCACACGTAAACATACCAACGTGGCACTATCTCGGCCTCGCCGTGCGCTGCGTTGCACCGCTAGTCGAGTAGATAACCATGTGTTCAATAAACCCTCGGAGCCAGGATGACCGTCCAACTCCGATCGTCATGTATTGATTGTAACAGGTAAAACTGGTGAGAAAACACAGATACAGCATCTGTTATAATTCGGAAACACCCACACAATGAACACCACAGCATCAGAACATTGTCTTAGATAACAATAGATCCTGGAAGGACCAGGCCCCCACATTACCCCTGAACAACTAGACAAAGGCACAAGCTGGTGCGTTGCATACAGGCACATAGTGTATTCATCCCACTGCACCCCAAATGTACAGCATTACACTTAACACTAAACTGTGGATGAGATACTTCGTCATCACTCTCAGGATCGCAACATAGGCACAAGTCTGACTCGACCTACTAAATCACAAGTAACATCCACAATAAGGAAAGTCACAGGCTTCGTTACTAACTAGGCCTCGTATTTACTACAACAACTTAACGGCACTATAAAGGCATTTACATTGCTATAACGGTCATTCCAACATTACAACAGCATTTCCAATATTATAGGAATATAAACAACTTACAGATAATGCTTCTTAAGCTCCAACAATGGACAAGTGCGGCTGTGGTCTCACTGAGATGCGACGCGTGCCGCCATCTTGACTTATCTGTGTAATGGCTGACGCCCGCGTGGTACAGTGGAAATCTAACATCGTCACTTCCTGGTCACGTGACCAACATTAGCATCAAAAAACAGGAACTTCCTGTGAACGCACGCTCCACATCTGCCGTGAGGCAAGACACTCCCCGTCTGGTATCTAGGAGATACCACCATTTATTTCCTATCTCATAAACAAGTGTATAACAACTTCAACGGGTCGACTTATTTGTCCATATCTTTGCGAGAGAGAAGTAGTACTATCTCGACTATGGGCCTGATGAAAGTTCTTGCGACACCTTGCTTCGCAATCATAACCTCGACCTTTCGAACTTTTCCATCGGCACTTGAAATCGACTTGAGGATGCGGCCCATTGGCCACTCATTCCGTTTGGCTTGGTTGTCCTTCAGTAGGACGAGGTCGCCTTCTTGGATGTCTGGTCTATTAGACTGCCACTTGTTGCGCACTTGGAGTGTCGTAAGGTACTCGTTTTTCCAGCGACGCCAGAACGTGTTCGCGAAGCTCTGCACTTGTCTCCATTGACGTCTGTAGAGGTCTGCAGTGCTGGCCTCCTCGGTAGGTGCTGTGAGCACATCTGTCTTCTGGGTAAGAAGTGTAGCAGGAGTCAAGATGAATGGTGACTCCGGGTCGGTTGAGACGGGGATCAGGGGTCTTGAGTTAATTATGGCTGAGACCTCGGCCATGAGAGTGGTCAAGACCTCGTGAGAGAGCCGTGTGGACCCGACATCACATAGCATGGAGTCGAGAATGCGTCGAGCAATCCCGATCATGCGTTCCCAGGCTCCACCCATGTGCGAAGAGTGGGGAGGATTGAAGATCTATGTGCAGCCTTGGTCACCAAGGTATTTCCTGACAGAATAATCTTCGACATTCTCCGTATTGATCTTAAGCTCTTTACATGCTCCTATGAAATTGGTTCCACAATCAGAACGGAGTTGCTTGGCTGGCCCTCTGATGGCGAAGAACCTCCGGAGTGCATTTATAAAGCTCGAAGAGTCTATGGACTCGATGACTTCGATGTGCACTGCTCGTGTACTCATACAGGTGAACAGCACTGCCCAACGTTTGCTGTTCGCGAGCCCTCCTCTGGTGCGGCGGGAGATGACTGTCCACGGTCCGAACACGTCAATCCCTACAGAGGTGAAGGGAGGTTCCACACTGAGTCGATCGGCTGGGAGGTCTGCCATTTTCTGTTCTTCCTGTTTTCCACGTAGCTTGCGACACCGGATACACTTGTGGATTGTGCTGGCGATGCACCTCTTTGCTCCAACGATCCACAGCCCTGCAGATCGGATTGCTCCTTCTGTGAAGTGCCGACCTTGGTGCTTGACCTTCTCGTGGTAGTGGCGCACGAGTAAGATTGCGATGTGGCTCTGGCTTGGGATTATGAGGGGGTTTCGTTCATTCTCATCTAATTTTGCATTCCCTAGCCGACCACCGATCCTGAGCAAGTCGTCTTTGTCCATCCCGGGGTTTAGCTTCCTGAGGGTGCTGACCCTAGGAAGGTATTCTCCCTTGTTAATGGCCTTGATCTCACTTGAATAAGCTGCCTGTTGCACACAGCGGAAGATTGATTTCCTTGCTCTGGAAAGCTCGTCTTCAGTGCGTGGCACTGTGCAGTAATGCCATCCATTGCAGCTACCAGTGGTGCCTCTCATCGGGCGATGGAAGCAGTCTGCGATATGCGTTAAATGTGCTATCGCTCGCACGAGCGTCGTCCATTTCGAGAAATGTTCAAAATGGTGTGGACTCAGTGGACTTCTTGGTCGCACATTTGTTACGAAAGTTGTCACTAGAGGACGAATCTCCTTGTCGGACTCGGGCTCTAAGAGTCCAAAGGTCTCCTTGGTAGTACATGGGCCAACATCACGTCGTAACAGGAACGCTGGACCCGTCAGCCAGATGGTTTGATTCAGCAGAGATGCAGGGACGGACCTAGTTGCGAGATCTGCTGGATTCTGGTCAGTTGGAACGTAATTCCATTGCTCCGGCTGCGTCGATCTCCTGATGCGCTCCACCCGGTTGCTGATGTAGGTGTAGAACCTTCTGGTTTGGTTGTTTATGTAGCCTAGTACGACCTTACTGTCCGTGTAGAACTTGACCGCGTCCAGTTTGACGTCAAATTCGTCTAAGATCAGTTCCGCCACCTCTGTAGCAAGCATGGCTCCACACAGCTCGAGCCTTGAGATGGTATGTTCCGGTTGTGGGGCCTTGCCGTGGAACTCCTTCCTAGAATTCCCACTCGGACGATAGCTCCGAGTCGAGGAACGGAGAGGCCACGGTCACAGCGACCACCGCCACGACCACCAGCAGAGCGACAAGCAGCAGCTTCACCATAGTCTTCTTCCCGTCAGTCAGGACTGGCTTGGAGAAACGTGGAGGAACAAACTCCAACGAAGACGGTGGATGCACAAGCGAAGTCATGGTGGTTTCTTCGTAAGTCTGCACGGTACAGCCTTGACTTCTCTCGCCGAGTTCCTCTTTCAGCATGAAGTGGTTGGGGCACGGTTTGAAGAGCGACGTGCGTCCATTCGTGAGCACACTCGTTCTGAATGTGCTAATGTGGTCTGGTTTGTGTATTCCCTTCAGACAAACGTCACCTACGATGACCCATCCTAGGTCGAGTCTCTGGGCATAGGGAGCGTCGTGAGGTCCATTGCGTTGGTTACGAACCTTGTGGACTCTCAGCATGTCCCTGCCGAGCAGAAGTAAAATCTGTGCCGCGTGATCCAATGGCGGGATGAACTCTGCTATGGGTTTCAGGTGTGGGTGGTGACGTGCAACTTCGGGCGTGGGAATCTCACTCCTGTCGTCCGGTATCTCGTTGCACTCTGTCACCATAGGAAGGGCTAGCTTCATGGTGCTATCTATGGTTTCCACCATGAGGCCGCTCGCTCTTCTTCCCGCTGTCTCCATCAGTCCTGAGCATGTTCTGAGCGTGTATGGAAAGGAATTCCCACCTACACTTAGCTGATCAAAGAACTCTGACCTTGCCAAAGACCTGTTGCTCTGGTCGTCCATTATGGCGTACATCCTTACTGCCCTTTCAGGATGTCCTTTGGGATAGACTCGGACGAGGCATATCTTTGAGCAAGATCTTCCTTTGAAGCCTTCTCCACAGACTTCTGTGCATTTGGTTGTGATTGACGAAGTGAGTGCGGCGGTCTCGCCTTGCTCCCCGCCGTGCTCTGCTTCGGGATCGGAAGCCTTAGTGCTACTGGGTTTTGAGTAAAATGTGTGCAGAGCCGTTGCGTGTTTGTCGCTGCCACATTCCTCGCACTTGATATCTGCCTTGCAATTCCTTGCAAGGTGGTTAGTAGAAGCACAGCATTTGAAGCACACTCCAAATTCTTTCAGCATGTTCTTCCGCTCTTCCAATGGCTTCCTCCTGAACTCATGGCATTTCTGGAGGGAGTGAGGTTTATCATGCAATGGGCATTGCTTCTCTGGATCCTCTATCTTTTTCTTTGTGGTGGTTGCCTGGACGGAGTTTGCGAATGTCGCAGGAGAGACCTCAGTCTTGTGTACGGAAATTGGCACTCTCGCTGTTCCTCGTTTCGCCGTTGTCCTTTCCATTTTTGGGAGATCTGGACTGGAAATCCCCGTGGTGCCAAACATGAAACTCGGGTCATTTCTAGTCTTAGCCAGGTTGCGGATAAACTTTGAGAAAAAAGAGAATGGGGGGAATGCAACCTGATGCTCTGACTTGTATCTTGAACCCGCTGTTCTCCATTTTTCCTGCACGTCAAATGGCAATTTCTCTACGATGGGGTTCACGCCATGGTAGGTATTCAAGAAAATGAGACCTGGTAAGTAGGGATCAGCCTGGGCTGATTCAAGCTCCATCAAAAGATCTCCAAGCTCCCGTAACCTTTTATTGTCTCGACCAGAGATTTTTGGAAAGTTCTGCAACTTCTTGAAGAGAGCCTTCTCAATGGTTTCTGGGCTACCATAGCAATCCTCGAGCCTCTCCCACACCGCATGCAGGCTTGAGGCGGGGTCGTCAATGTTTGCTGACCGGATCCTCTTTGCGTACTCTGCAGATTCATTTCCTAACCATTTCACCAACAGGTCGAGTTCTTCACTTGCAGAGATGTCTGCATTTCGGATTGCATTCCTGAAGGTAGATCTCCAGGCTCGATAGTTCTCAGAGTGGTCATCAAACTTAACGAGTCCTGTGTTGATTAGTTCGCGGTGAGCCAGGTACCTAGCAAAGTCTCCTAGTCCTGCTGATCCAGGGTTTGTCCATACTGGCGCTTGTGAGGCGGCATTATTGGCTGTATTGCCTAGCATGCCGTCATTTGCAATGGCGTTGGACTGTGGGCCCAAAGGGTTTCGATCACGTTGGTTGGATCCCCTTATGTGACTGTCTGGAATGTGGGTCTGACTTGGTGCATCCACGTCTGACCCCACGTGCGCGACGCTGAGTTGGCGACTAACTGCCAGGGCAGGATATGCATTTCCACCATTCCTGTAGACAGCATTCATGTTCATTCGGTGTGGAGATGGCGATGCCTGAACGTCCACCCTTTGTTCAGTATCGTTTGGTGGAGGAGCATTGATGCATTGTTCAGACCAGTCCAAAATATTTTTTCTGGTGAGTTGATCACGGTCCTTGACAGGTATCTGCGTGCCAAACTCACTCCAATTCTCTTCCTTATCCAGGTTGGCTGCTGCTTCGAGCACCTCTGCCTGGGCCATTGCAGCAGCTGCTTCCTTTTTGAGTTGTAGGGTGCTTAACTTAGCATCCAGCTCAATTTTCTTCCGTGTGGCAGTAGCCAATAATGTACTCTCTTGCTCTTCAAGCTCTGCTTTTTCTTGCTCTGCTTTCTTCCGTGCGGCAGCAGTTGCTAATAGACTTTCTTGCTCTGCGAGCTCTGCTTTCCTCCGTGCTGCGGCAGTTGCTATGCTTGCTTCTTCTTGTATGCGAGCCTTTTCAATTAGCATGGCTTCTTCTTCAGCCATGAAGGCGATACGGGCGTTTGCTGCTTCTGCTGCGGCGCGTGCCTGAGCTGCTGCCATACCAGTAGATGATATATGTGAGTGTGCTGAGGCTTTAGATCTTGTGGTGGACCTGGATGAGACAGAGTGCTGAGATCGTGTCTCTCTTAAGCCCTCCACACGGTCCATTGCATTTTGTATCACTGCCTGCACATTATCATCGAGCAGTTCGAGGAAGTGCTCTTGTCTGTGCACTCCCTCAATGCCCTCATCTGTTTTCACCTTCATCAGGAGGGAGATGTATCTATCTTAATTTTAGAACTTTCGTGACTGCAGGAATTATTATTTGGTTCTTTCGGTTAAGTCACGTCTAAAGATAAAATAATAAATTAAATTAAATAATAGAATACGACGTTTCGATTGCAACACAAGCAATCATCATCAGGTATAATGAAATAGCGACATAAAATCTAACCAGAAAACTATAGACAGACATATTAGCAGACAGATATCACCAAGATACATAGCGGGAGCAACACAGGTAACAGAGAGGGGTGATCGTCTCTGTGGGGTGGCCTTAAATAGACAGAGGGGGGGGGCGGAGGCAGAGAGAAGGAAGGGGGGTTAGAGAAAAAATTAGCATATCAATGAGTGGTCAACAGACGTGGTGCTGCACGGCAAGTAAGCCTGAAAATCAGGAGGACACACTAAAATTAAATAACCTAGTAAAATATCGAAATGTAATGTAATACAACACAGAGGGTCGGTCAACACACAATTAACGCATAGCCTGGTTGATTACGTATTTCAAAGATTGCTAAGTTAGAATTTAAGTGTGAACATTCTAAAGAGGACACAAGCAGAGAAAACAAGTCGCCAGAGAGAGAGAAAAAAGGATAAGCTTAAAACTTCCCCGTAGAAGTGGTTCAATCTTAATTTTAGAACTTTCGTGACTGCAGGAATTATTATTTGGTTCTTTCGGTTAAGTCACGTCTAAAGATAAAATGATAAATTAAATTAAATAATAGAATACGACGTTTTGATTGCAACACAAGCAATCATCATCAGGTATAATGAAATAGTGACATAAAATCTAACCAGAAAACTATAGACAGACATATTAGCAGACAGATCAGTGGCGGCTCCTGCAAAACTCTCTCAGGGGGGGCAAATGTCTGGATGATTGATAAGGATAAGGTCCACCCATGCAATGAATAAATTAACAGCTTAAGCATGTGTAATAATTCTCCGGAGACGGATTCGGAATCAGTCCTCTTTATTTTCACTTGACGGTACACTTGCTCCCACACGCTCCGTTGCTGGCAGACAACGTAGCGTCAGCGGACTCCCACCAGCTCCCACCGCGCACGTGGCACCCGGAGCCCCGTACGCGCGTGGCTCTCGCCCCCGTTCAGTTCCCAGACTCCTCCTCGATCCTTCCTCTCTCTCCCTCTTAATCCCTTCGTCACGTGGTCCTCCCAGCCAATCCTCCATGGACAATCTCGACCGTTCTCGATGGTTCCCTGTCAATCCCGGGACCACGCCTCTTACCCGGGTCCCCATTGGCTGGGGTCCCAATTGGCTGGGCCAATCACTCCTGCTGACATGCCGTGATCACGCCGGCCCCACACTCCCTATCTCAACCCTTATTGGCTACAAGCAGGACCGGCAAGCCAATCCCCCACGTGAACCCACGATAGCTGTTATTACATCACCCCCCCCCCCCCGGTGAAAAAAATAGCCGTCTCGGCTGGGAAAGGGTGATAAACCAATTCCGAAACATATTATTAGGGCACCGAGGTGCGTTTAACGATATAAGGGTGAACCGGCGTCCCTGCGCCTACAACATATAAAAAGTCACCCATACAACAAAAACAACGACATACATTAGGGCGCCCCTGCAGCGCAGTAACAACAGGGAATAAAACAAACGACAAAACGTTAACGAAACGGGAGAGATTTCGACCGCGTACGCGACGCGGGACCCCCTCCGCTCCCAGCGCCTGATCCCTTTGCTTCCGGATGGACAGGAGGTGGTAGGCTTGAAGAAGAAGTAGGTTGTGGATGCTTGGTCACGTCCAGGTCAGGTCTCCTTGGAGGGGGGGCGGCTGGGGCCACCTCAGCCCTCAGAACCTGTTCATCTGTAGGAGGCACAACACAGTCCCCCTTGGGATCAATGGGTGTGACAAGCGGCGTGGTCGGCTCGACGGAACCCGGCAGGTCAACTAATGGGGATGAAGGGCCGACACGCGCGTCAACATAGGGTTTGAGCCGTGAGGAGTGGACATACCACCGCCGATTTTCATACTGAACACGGATACTCTGCAAGTTCCGAACATCTATTAGTGTTACAGGCCCCCGCCACGGCCTGTGCAGTTTGGGGGATGTGCCCGCCGGTACCTGGGGGCAGTGGAGCCACGCTCGGTCCCCCACTGACCAAGACATGTGCGTATGCGATCGACGCGCATAACGTTCGTTCCTCGCCTGAGCACGGGCTGTCGCACACCGGGCAGCCTCTCGCGCCTCCGTCACTCGTTTAAGCGAGTCACGCACGTGGTCAGGCAAGGAACGGGACGGCCGTTTGCCTGGCTCACCCAATTGCACGTCGATGGGTGGAACATTTTCACGGCCATACATCAAAAAGAATGGTGAGTATCCCGTGGATGTGTGCGGAACCATGCGGTAAGCCGCTAAGACGCCTGGTATGTGCAGGTCCCAATCGGTTTGCTTTTCACTGACCGTCTGACAAAGCATAGCCGAGAGGGTGCGGTTAAATCGTTCCACCATACCATCTGTTTGTGGGTGGTAAGGAGAAGTGCGAATTTTCTTCGTACCCAACGCGTCACAAACTTCCTTAAGCAATTTGGAAGAGAAATTCCGCCCCTGATCTGTGAGCAACCTTTCAGGTGCCCCCTTGTCCATGACATACCCGTTCAAGAAAGCGTCGGTAATGGATGCTGCCGTCTGGTCGGGTAGGGGCCAGGCCATCGGCCATCGAGAAAAATATTCCACCCCGACGAGAAGGTATTTATTGCCCCTCGCCGACGGGGGAAACGGGCCCAGAATATCGAGCGCGACCAATTCGTTAATGCGGGACACCTCAATGGAACGTAACGGTGGTACATAGGGGTTACGAGGCGGCTTCCTCTTTGCACAGTCCTGGCATGAGCGAATAAAATCATTGACGTCTGTTGTCATACCGGCCCAAAAGAAATCCTTCTGCAGTGCGGCCAAAGTCTTTTGGACGCCGAGGTGCATCAATTTATCAGCGTGCAAAGCACGAAGCAGGTCGTAGCGAAGTGAAGTAGGCACGACCAAGCGTGGCCGATCAGACAACCCGTCAGTACACATTAACAATCCCGACTTGCCTCGGATCATCTGCCATTTCCAACCCGCCAATCGAGATTTTTGTTTCCCTATCAATTTCCGTAGTGGAGACAGCGAGGCATCAGCCTCCTGCTCACGTAGCCAAACCGCGTGCGGTAACCGCAAGATATCATCCGTGTCCACCGACCCTTGCTGGTCGTCCTCCTTCGCTTCCACCCCTGCCTCGTCATCCGCTATCGCCCCCATAACCGGACAAGGCGAAGCGGCCGGTGCCGCACAGCGGTGCGTGCCCTTCAGGCAAGCGCACGGAGGAAGGAGCGGCAGCCTTGAGAGCGCGTCAGCGTTCGCATGACGGGCCCCCTTTCTGTATGTAATATCAAAGGAAAATTCTTGTAACGATTCCAGCCACCTGGCCAATTGGCCTGACGGTTGATCTAATTTCAAGGAGTATTGTAAAGCCGCATGATCCGAGCGAACTAGGAATTTCCGTCCATACAGGTACGGCTGGTACAAACGGACAAAGTGAACAATTGCCAAAAGTTCCCGTCGTGTCACGCAATAGCGTGTTTCCGCAGGGGACAAAACCCGGCTGCCGTACGCCACTACTCGCTCTACCCCGTCCTTACGTTGCGACAAAACGGCCCCAATGCCGATATCACTAGCGTCCGTATCGAGGATGAACGGCTGAGAGAAATCTGGGTAATCCAGCGTTGGCGCCGTGGCGAGGTGGTCCCGAAGTGCCATAAAAGATTTTTCCTCTTCCGCTCCCCATTGAAACCTTTGATTTTTGCCAGTCAGAACATGTAATGGCTTTGCCAACGTCGCAAAATTTTTAACGAAGCGGCGATAATAGGAAGCGAAGCCAATAAACCGCCGAACATCTCCCACCGAAGTGGGTGTGGGCCACTCTCGTACGCATTTCGTTTTCAGCGGGTCAGTGGATACGCCGTCCGAACTGACGATATGACCCAAGTAGCGGACAGAGTGTTGCAGAAGGTGGCATTTTTTAGGTTTAAATTTAAGGTCAGCCGTACGCATTCTTTGAAAAACCGCCTCTAGACGTTGGAGGTGTTCTTCGAACGTGCGGCTGAAAACAATTATATCATCAAGATATATGAGGCACGTTTCCCACTGCAGTCCAGTCAGCACCAATTCCATGAGCCGCTGAAACGTCGCCGGTGCCGCATTCAAGCCCATAGGCAACCGATTAAATTCAAAGAGACCTTGCGGCGTGCGGAATGCCGTTTTTGCCTTCGACTCATCGTCGAGGGGAAGCTGCCAGAACCCCGAGGACAAGTCAAGGGTAGAAAAAAACTTAGCACCCGATAAAGCGTCCAACGAATCATCCATCCTCGGTAAGGGGTATGCATCCGCCACCGAAATTTTGTTTAACCGGCGGAAATCAACACAAAATCTTGTACCGCCATCTTTCTTCTTTACCAGAACGACGGGCGCGGCCCAGGGGCTGTTGGACGGCGAAATGATGTCCGCCGCCAACAATTCATTTACCGCTCCGCGCACGTGATCCCTTTCCGCCGGGCTCATGCGATGAGGGTGCATAGAGATGGGAGGCGTCGCACCGGTGTCAATATGGTGCGACAAAAGCGACGTGCGGCCGAGGTCCAAATCATTTTTACTGAAAACATCAGTGTACTGTATCAACAATGAACGCAGGGCGTTCCTTTGTTCGTTCGACAAGGAAGAATTTTCTCCGCACAAATCTGCGATCCAACGTTCTTGAGAGCGATCGTGTGGGGGCCTACCAGCGGGCATTCGTGCGCGCGGCGCTGCGTCGCAAGAGGCGAAGTCGGTAGTGGCGTGAGCCAACACCGACCCCTCTGGAACAATAACGCGGTCAGGTCCCCCATTTAACACCTGTATAAAAGGTGCTTGACCCGGTCGTACGATCGTTTGCGCCGCCGCTAAAGAAAATGATTTAGATGCCGAATTAGATGGGGATAGCAGCACGCCTTCTGCACCCTTCCCCATTCGAAGGGGTTTACGGTAACGCAACGGTATCAACATCTGTGCTCCCGGCGGTACTTCTACCGTAGCAGCAACAACGGCAGTGACTGCGTTACCTGTAGGCGCGCTGGCCAACAAGGAAGGCAGGAACGCCATACGACGACCCCCCGGCATTTCTAAACAGTCCTGGTCGACTCGTATTTTCAGCGGCATCCGACGCAGGAAATCAGTACCGAGTAAGCATGGAACAGCTAGCGAGCGAGAGATTAACACAGGTCCTGCGGCGGTAATATTACCGATAGCGATGCTCACATCCACCTGGCCACAAATACCCATGCTTCCCCCATTCGCGGCGACACACGCATCATTAACCCTACGTATCTGCGACGCAGGGATGGACAACAGATGGAAAATAACATCAGAAATGATGGTGGCCGACGCGCCCGTGTCCACTAAGATGCGCACATCAACGCCGTCGATGGTACCTCGTACCGTCGACGAGCCCGAAGCCGCAGCTACCACCCTGCGAGCCAATTTTTTCCACTGCGTAGCAGAGCGCGTAACTGTAGCGGGGGAAGTAAATTTTTCCCGAGGAGTGTGAGAATGAGTGCGAATGGATGGGTGATGTGACAGGACCTGCCGGGTGTCCGATGTGTGCCGACTCGCCCGAGGTTGTTGCAGCTCCGCGGCAGGTGGAGGAGATGGAGGTCCCCTCGTCGGAGGAGGCGACAGCAGAGGCCGACAGCGGCAGTCACGGGCGAAATGGCCCCGTCTGCCGCACTTGAAGCAAGCCGCCGACGTCGGCCGGCGGTCGGACGACCCGGCCCTTGCACGCGGACGGCCCATGTAGTTGCCACGCTGGTCGCGCAGCCGCCGTCCCGGACTCTCGTGCTGAACAGCAGCAGCCAGCATGTCGTCGTCGCCCGAGTCGTCGGAGCAGTGGACCACTAGTCGTGGAGACCACCCCAAAGGTGGCCCGTCGATCTCCGGCTTCCCCGTCCACGCCGCCATCTGGTCCCAACGCCTGATATTAAATTTTGCGTCCAGGCAACGCGCCACCCATCGCGATGTAAGTGGTTCGTGGCCGCACACTGGCAGCGAAATCTTGAGTTCCTGAGCCAACTCCAGCATACGGGAGAGGATGAGAGGATCCAAATGGTCGGCCGTCGCGTCGGGGTAGGCAGCCATGGCCAGCGCCATCAATGCCCCCCGATAGGCCAACGGCGATTCCTCCGATGCTCGGCGATGTAACATAAATTTTCTGGTGGCTGACGTCGGTGGGTCATAGAATTCCGCCATCTCCACGAACGCGTCCCGCAGTGTCTTCTTCTTGGCCGCCGGAATGGAACGGAAGACCCCCAGAGAAACATCGTCGAGCAGTGTAGGTAGCGCTCCCAGTGCTTCCTCCTCCGTCCAATTGACGGATCTAAAAGCTGATTCAAAGCGCCATGTGAAAGCACTCCAATCACCTCCGGCGATGAATTCTTTGATTTGTGGAAGGCGATGTCCGCGGTGGCAAGCGCGCGCCGCGGG
Source organism: Lampetra fluviatilis (assembly GCF_964198595.1). Lineage (NCBI taxonomy): Eukaryota > Metazoa > Chordata > Hyperoartia > Petromyzontiformes > Petromyzontidae > Lampetra > Lampetra fluviatilis. The sequence continues at coordinate 9,209,781 of NC_136324.1, forward strand.
CGTCTCCGACTGGCGTTCCCGCTCTCCACCCGTATCAGACAAAATGGCGGCCGGCGGCCGCGTGGCGGTAGGCGCGCCCAAAATGGCAGCCGACGGCTCTGGCGCAGCTGCCCCACCCAAAACGACGGCGTCCTCCCGCGTAGCAGAAGGAATGGCGGACGCAGGTTCCTTCACCGGACTCCTTCCCACGGCGTCCAGTTGATCGGCAATCTGGCGGCCCGCGGCTGGTGAGGATGCCACGGCGGTCACCAGACTAAGCAGAATGGTGCGTAATGATTCGATCTGCTCCGCCATCAGCCGCCACTCGTCTTTTGTTCCTGCAGCGGTTGCATCTGCCGTCGGTCGACGCTGAGAGACGTCGAGAGGTACATCTTCAACAGGCGGCATAGGGGCTGTAGCTCCCAACAGCTCATCTTCATCCGTCTCGACTTCCTCCTCCGATAGAGGCACAGGCAGGTTCTTTTTTCTGGGGTGCTTGGACATCTTGACGATCGTCCAAACAGTCGCAGAAGTACTTCTGACACCAATGTAATAATTCTCCGGAGACGGATTCGGAATCAGTCCTCTTTATTTTCACTTGACGGTACACTTGCTCCCACACGCTCCGTTGCTGGCAGACAACGTAGCGTCAGCGGACTCCCACCAGCTCCCACCGCGCACGTGGCACCCGGAGCCCCGTACGCGCGTGGCTCTCGCCCCCGTTCAGTTCCCAGACTCCTCCTCGATCCTTCCTCTCTCTCCCTCTTAATCCCTTCGTCACGTGGTCCTCCCAGCCAATCCTCCATGGACAATCTCGACCGTTCTCGATGGTTCCCTGTCAATCCCGGGACCACGCCTCTTACCCGGGTCCCCATTGGCTGGGGTCCCAATTGGCTGGGCCAATCACTCCTGCTGACATGCCGTGATCACGCCGGCCCCACACTCCCTATCTCAACCCTTATTGGCTACAAGCAGGACCGGCAAGCCAATCCCCCACGTGAACCCACGATAGCTGTTATTACACATGTAAAGGCAACTTCACTTCTTTAATATTAATGAAAAATAAAGTGACTCTAACAATACATCTTGTTTGTTTATATACTCACTATTAAAACAAACCACTCACGTTTATTTTATTAAAGATTCCACTAGGTGGCGATAAATTATATTGTTGGATGAAACGTGCTTACGTATGATGACGTTAGCACGTATGATGACGTAAGCACGTTAGTGCATGCCCTCCCGGAAGCCATAGAGAATGCATTGCAGCGCCCCCGTTCGAAAAAAAACATCTTTGAATGTAAGTCTATGGGGCCACTCGGGGCGATTCTCAGCCGTAGTGAAATCGCCCAAAAAGAGGCGGTACTCCACAGAACGTGACATGACGCTGATTGGACTATATCCAGAGGCTGACAGTGACGGCTAGCGTGACTCTGTGGTTGAATGACATTGGTGGTGCGTCGCCCAATCGCCCTAATGAAGAAACCGCCCCTGAGACAGATATCACCAAGATACATAGCGGGAGCAACACAGGTAACAGAGAGGGGTGATCGTCTCTGTGGGGTGGCCTTAAATAGACAGAGGGGGGGGCGGAGGCAGAGAGAAGGAAGGGGGGTTAGAGAAAAAATTAGCATATCAATGAGTGGTCAACAGACGTGGTGCTGCACGGCAAGTAAGCCTGAAAATCAGGAGGACACACTAAAATTAAATAACCTAGTAAAATATCGAAATGTATTGTAATACAACACAGAGGGTCGGTCAACACACAATTAACGCATAGCCTGGTTGATTACGTATTTCAAAGATTGCTAAGTTAGAATTTAAGTGTGAACATTCTAAAGAGGACACAGGCAGAGAAAACAAGTCGCCAGAGAGAGAGAAAAAAGGATAAGCTTAAAACTTCCCCGTAGAAGTGGTTCAATCTTAATTTTAGAACTTTCGTGACTGCAGGAATTATTATTTGGTTCTTTCGGTTAAGTCACGTCTAAAGATAAAATAATAAATTAAATTAAATAATAGAATACGACGTTTCGATTGCAACACAAGCAATCATCATCAGGTATAATGAAATAGCGACATAAAATCTAACCAGAAAACTATAGACAGACATATTAGCAGACAGATATCACCAAGATACATAGCGGGAGCAACACAGGTAACAGAGAGGGGTGATCGTCTCTGTGGGGTGGCCTTAAATAGACAGAGGGGGGGGGGCGGAGGCAGAGAGAAGGAAGGGGGGTTAGAGAAAAAATTAGCATATCAATGAGTGGTCAACAGACGTGGTGCTGCACGGCAAGTAAGCCTGAAAATCAGGAGATGTATCTATTTGCCAGGAGCTTGTAGCTTGAGCTGCTCACATTCACTCGCTGGATGGCCCGCTGAATTGAGGCCACTGTGTCTGAGGCATTTGAAGCTTCAGATAAATCTGCTTCAACCCGGTTCCATGCCCGTTGTATCCTGGCATCAAGGTCCTGTTTCTCAGCCTCATAGCTTTCCAAGGCCTTTTGCGTCAACCTGACCTCCCTCTGGGGCCTTGAACTCCCTTGGTCCTCTTGAGGCAGGATGGGAGATCCTGGATTGCTTGGTTCACCTTCTTCAGCATCTCTCCCTGCTGAACTGTGGCTTTCCATGCTGCGATGCTTGCAGCACGATTTTAATGTAGACTCGTTGCAGAGCTCCTTGCTTGTTGCAGGCTGACTGCAGGGCTGGCTGCAGAGCTGGCTGCAGGGCTGGCTGCAGAGCTGGCTGCAGGGCTGGCTGCAGAGCTGGCTGCAGAGCTGACTGCAGAGCTGACTGCAGGGCTGGCTGCAGAGCTGGCTGCAGGGCTGGCTGCAGAGCTGGCTGCAGGGCTGGCTGCAGAGCTGGCTGCAGAGCTGACTGCAGAGCTGACTGCAGAGCTGGCTGCAGAGCTGGTTGCAGGGCTGGCTGCAGAGCTGGCTGCAGGGCTGGCTGCAGAGCTGACTGCAGAGCTGGCTGCAGAGCTGGCTGCAGGGCTGGCTGCAGAGCTGGCTGCAGGACTTCTTGGGAGCTTTAAGAAGAGTATCTTTTTACTGCTGCAGGGCTGGCTGCAGCACTTCTTGGGAGCTTTAAGAAGAATATATTTTTACTTGGCTGCAGAGAGCTGGCTGCAGCACTGGTTGGGAGCTTCAAGAATAATATATTTTTACTATCTCGGCCTCGCCGTGCGCTGCACCGCTAGTCGAGTAGATAACCATGTGTTCAATAAACCCTCGGAGCCAGGATGACCGTCCAACTCCGATCGTCATTTATTGATTGTAACAGGTAAAACTGGTGAGAAAACACAGATACAGCATCTGTTATAATCCGGAAACACCCACACAATGAACACCACAGCATCAGAACATTGTCTTAGATAACAATAGATCCTGGAAGGACCAGGCCCCCACATTACCCCTGAACAACTAGACAAAGGCACAAGCTGGTGCGTTGCATACAGGCACATAGTGTATTCATCCCACTGCACCCCAAATGTACAGCATTACACTTAACACTAAACTGTGGATGAGATACTTCGTCATCACTCTCAGGATCGCAACATAGGCACAAGTCTGACTCGACCTACTAAATCACAAGTAACATCCACAATAAGGAAAGTCACAGGCTTCGTTACTAACTAGGCCTCGTATTTACTACAACAACTTAACGGCACCATAAAGGCATTTACATTGCTATAACGGTCATTCCAACATTACAACAGCATTTCCAATATTATAGGAATATAAACAACTTACAGATAATGCTTCTTAAGCTCCCACAATGGACAAGTGCGGCTGTGGTCTCACTGAGATGCGATGCGTGCCGCCATCTTGACTTATCTGTGTAATGGCTGACGCCCGCGTGGTACAGTGGAAATCTAACATCGTCACTTCCTGGTCACGTGACCAACATTAGCATAAAAAAACAGGAACTTCCTGTGAACGCACGTTCCACATCTGCCGTGAGGCAAGACAGGCACAGACACACGGGTTAGGTTCCCGCTCACGGCCAACACCGAGTTACGATTATCTGAACCGTTCCTCCACTAGATTGACTCGGCCTCAATTGAGGGAGAGAAAGGCGGCCGGGCGTGGAGCTGGCCATCAACCCCCTCGTGTGCCGTTCCGGCCTTCATAGGTGCTCGCTAACAGCACTTGCCCCTGCAGCCTGTTGAGGCTATACGAGGGATCATTGTATTAGCAGCAGAGGTGGGACAAAGTCATTGTTATGCAAGTCCAAGTCGAGTCGCAAGTCATCAAATTCATGACTCGAGTCTGACTCGAGTCCAAGTCACATGACTCGAGTCCACATCTCATAGGTGGGACAAAGTCATTGTTATGCAAGTCCAAGTCGAGTCGCAAGTCATCAAATTCATGACTCGAGTCTGACTCGAGTCCAAGTCACATGACTCGAGTCCACACCTCTGATTAGCAGCAGTGCCATTACCACCCGAGAAGCCGTCATCGGCATTGCGCCCTTAGGGATTTTACTAGCAAGTGACAATGAGGTCTCGAGGGCTCCTTCAATGTTCAGTTGGTTCACCCAAAAGACCTCTCGTCCGAGCAGCACCGACGTCGTCACGTGACAGGAGACGCACGTTGAGGACACCTACCACCCTCCACGTGACCTCCTCGCCACCTTCAGGCCTAAAGGACTTAACTCTCATGTCCACCACCACAAGTGACGGGCACTTCGCCAATAACCGTCACAGTTCGTAACGTGATGATCATTCGTGTATGTGTGTAATAAGTCCCCGAGTCAGGAATGGTCATCACCAGCAGAAGTGGTGATGTGGGGGTGACGTCGACAGCCACCACACGCAATGGGGCCACTCGAACAATGACAAAGCCGGAGACTCGAGGAATGGTCGTCGGCACGTGACACGTTCCTTGTGTACGACCCTAAACAGCCGGGCACATTTCACTCAGCCCGATCGAAAAAGAGCTCTAACCCAGACTTATGGCTTTATCTCAAAGGACAAGAATGGTCAGCTGCCACTAATTGTTACATGAGCAATTGCCTTATGAGCCGGTCACGTTGGGACTTTTGGAAGGCCAAATGGCCGGGCTATGGAAAGGAAAACGAAGCTCGATTGAAGAACCTGGAGCCAGAGCCTAAAAGCTTCAATAATTTCATTAAAATTCTGACCGAAAAAAACCCAACATCCCAAAGGGTATTGAAAACCTAAACGCAATGTTGACCACCGGAACAGAACAATTCTTGAAATAGTTAATCAGAACGAGTGAGCAAGATGAGGGCACCGCACTGCTGATGTGGACTTCACTCACCCCGGCAGTAAAACTTGACTAAACAATTTATTTTACTAGTCCCACTGAGCTAAAAGTTCTTTTTCAGAAGCGATCTGGCCACAAATGATAGGTCAACGAAGTGACATACCGTGTGTCAATGTATAGCAGCCAAATACTCTAAACGCATGATTCTAAATGTGGAGGGAAACCCCTGAGGACCTGGAGAAAAATACATGCGAGCACAGGGAGGAACATGCAAACTCCAAATATGCAGGTGTCAGGGTCGGGATCAAACCCACAACCTCCTGTATACCAGGCGAAGTAGTTAACATCTCGCTACCGAAAGCTAGGTGACTCAAAGCCAACACAGCACAGACCGCCCGCAACCACAGCGGACGCTGTGACTTCCCACGCGCAGTTTTTTTCATACGCACCTATGGACAAGCTCACCAAACAAATTGCCCGGAAGAAAATCACCATCACCTTTCGTTCATTATCGCCGGGTTGTTCGACGCATCTGTCGCACGAGCAGACGCACAGAGTCAGTCACTTCGGCTCACGCCAAACGGCTCAGGCAGGGACCCATTGATGAGGTCGCCCCTCGTTGCGTTTTAACTAGGCATGTAACGAGTCATCAGTTAGTCAATAGAAGATTAGTATGCGTTGAATCGTGTGTAAGATTAGGAGGCCACTGGAGCTATGCACTTTTAAATCTAGATCTGTAACTAATTTCTTTAGAATAGCTTTTTGTGTGTAGTTTATTGTCCTTCCCCCACACCTCTGATTAGCACGGTTGGCTACGTACAGTGTGAAAGAAGTCCTACATGCATATGTACATACATACCATACACTGTTGCTGAAATGTTAAAGGATATCAGGGTCTACGAAGTCCAACACCGGGATATGATGTCCTGTGTGCTGAGGTCCTTTAAGTACCTGGGATTAAATTGACAACGATGACTTGCAAACCTCTTCACATGTCCTATATAGGACGAGCAACATCCTGGAGACAATGGAAGCCAAAGTCATCACCATTCTGAAACTTATAAAGCCACAAGACTCGCCCTCCAGCAGCAGACCAATGTCCCTCTTGTCTTCCAGGTTAATGGAAGGTGCTGTGCTCGCCGCACTCCCCTCGTTATCGACCCGCAGCTGCCTCCAGAACGAGTTGGGGGATTCCGAACCGACCGTTGCTGCTGCTGCTGCCCACAGATCGTTAACTTCACGGACTTCCAGCGTCAACAGAAGACCGGCACAGCAACGACCGACCTTTCTGATGCTGCTGCTGTCTATGAGACTGGTTTGCGTCGTGGCCTGCTGTTGACGATGGCCAAAATCATCAGGTGCCGTGTTACTCTTCAACGAATGGCCACGATGCGTTCAGGGTGCACCTCGCAGTTAACACACAGCCACAGGGGAATGATGAACAATTACCTCTCTCAAGGCTCGGCACTTGCCCCGTCACACTGTAATATACGATATATAAAAGTGACTTGCCATAGATATCATCCTACCAGTTCAGATGTGCGTATGACACAGCTCTTGCTGCGCAAAGCTCGAGAACATTGCCAATACTCTAACAGCCGATTTAACCTTATTGGATGCGTATATCTGTAAATTGAAACTCCGACCAAATCCTTCCAACACCACCACCCCAATCGTTTTCCACCTGAACAATCATGCAGCAGATGCCACCCTTGATGTAAACTTCTGTGGTAGCCCAGTACGCTATGACCCCACTAGAGGTTATCATGGACAGACTCCTGACCTTAAAGCCTCACATGAAGTAGATCTGTGAAGAGACCAAATCAAGAGTCGCCTTGCTACAGAAACCCGCAGCAACGAGCTGGGACGCCTCAGCTGCTGCCGCCCTCTCACCGATCCACTCAGTGGCAGAGTGAGCGCGCTCCAGCCTGCTCCGGGAGCTCGCACACAAAACTGCCAGATGCACAGCCAAATAGCGCCATGCGCACCGCAACACTGAGACCGACACCGATCCCCTAGCTCCCCTGTTCTGGTGAACATTCCGCCACCAAAAATCCGCAGAGACGTGAAAACTGCAAGGGAGGTTGACACGTGTTCTCTACACGTGTCAACTGTGTGACCTAAAGCCCGTGGTGGTGGTCAGCGGACGGTATTGAATCTGCTGCATCTGACAGAAGGAAGCGGGAGGTGCGAGAGGTCGTGAGCATTTATGGCATTGGCTGAATAATAATCGTGGCCTTGACTCGTGATGGCTCGTCAGTGAGTCATGCCCAGATACAGGCTGCTGAGAAAATCCCAGAGTATGTTCTGGGTCCTCTTAAGCGGGGGTCATCGGCACGGAAATAGAAGTCTACCGTTTGTCGTGTTTGCTTTCGACGATGTTTGTGGTCACAGCTCAGTGAAAAATGCAGAAGTACAAGGCACTTCCTGTCAAACTATCGGGTGACTAACAACAGCTGGATGATAAAACGCCACGCGCAGTCTACGTATTGCATGCGCGTGCCTGGGGTTTGCTCATCAATTCGATTGATGAAACGTTCGAATAAGTCCAAAATTATGTTTTTGTACCGACGTGTTTGAGGTTTGAGAGCTCGAGGGGGGGATGCTGCATGTCGTGACTTGGGTTGAACTCCGATCGAATGAGATGCCATCGGTTTTTTGTTATTCCCGTCCTCGCCCCAAAAGAGGAAGTTTGAATGGCACGGGGAGGGGTGAGGGGGGTGAAAATTATTCCTTTTACAGAACCAGTCGTAAAACCAGCTTTAAAAAAACACAAAACGACACAGACAGACGGACCGCACTCCTCAAGTGCACACGGACAGTGCCGTCTCTCTGCGAGTGTGATCTCCGGAATCGCACCAAACCAGCGAGAACCACGAGACAAGAGAGAGAGAGCGCGAGAGAGAGAGCGGTGGCGTAGGGCGAATCCATCCTCCTGTCAGCGCGCGGAGCGACGTGGCTGCGGTTGAGTGTCACCTCGGAAATATCACAAGACGAGCGAAAAAACACAAGAGACAACACCTCTGCGGCTCGTGGGATAGAACTTGCGAGAGCGAGCGAGCCAGCGGGGCAGGGGGGGGTGAAGGTCTTTGGTGAAATCCTCCCTATCCTGCCCTTCAAGCGACGCGACCGCTGGGGTGGCCGCGGTCGAGCAAGCGGGCGACGCGTCAGTTGGCGTTGACGCAGCCGGCCGCAACGCGGTGGCGATGGAGCCGTGCGGCGTGCGCTACCAGTACAGCGTGATCGTGCTGGGCGACGCCACGGTGGGCAAGACCGCGCTGCTGCGCCGCTTCGTGGAAGGCACGTACGGCGAGGAGAGCGATCCCACGGTCGGTGTCGACTTCTTCATCCGCACGCTGGCGCTGGGGCCGGACGCGGGGCGCAGGGTCAAGGTGCAGCTGTGGGACACGGCCGGCCAGGAGCGGTTCAGGTGCGCGCAGTGATCGGTCCGCTCGTGGTCTCGCGATGCGACGATCCACCCGGCACCGGCACGCGAGCGACCTCGTCGCTCCATCTCCGCGGTGAACGTCCAATCGTGGCGCTTTCCTCCTTTGGCCTCTGCTCAGTTGTTCTTTGCCCGTCAGCCATCGGCCCTTCTAGACGTTCGTCCTGCCCGAGGCAACTTCTATGAATAGTCAAAATCACCTCTTTAACCTGTGCGTGTGCTCTTCTTTCATTCTCTCGGTGAAATCCCAAACGTGCCGTCTCTCCTTGCACACGAGTGAGCTCATACACCCACGTACCAACACACTCACCTACTCACCCAGTACTCAGCCACTCGTTCACTCACTTAGTCACTCACCTTACCACTCACTCACACACTCACCCACATATGCACAGGCTCAACCTCTCACCCACTCACCAAACTACTCGCTCACCCACGCAGGTACCCACTATCACAAACAGACAACGCAAAAATCCCACTTTTAGTCTGAACAGACTGTTGGGGCAAATGCTGTTAGCGAGCACATATGAAGGCCAGCACGGCACACGAGGGGTTGGATGGCCAATACCACGCCCGACCGCCTTTGTCTTCCCAGTGGCGATGTTTACACACCACATCAGGTACTCATTTGAGGCTGAGTCGACCTAGGGGAGGCCCACTCACCTCACTACAGGTCACAACAATACACCCAGCCACTCACCCACTCACCTACCCATGCACTCCCCACTAACTCACCTACCCACTCACTCACCTACTCAGCCACTCACCACACTGCAGGCCGCATCACCTCTCTCTATCTTTCTACTTCTTCTCTCGCACTACTCCACCTTGGAATTTCCTCCTCCCATCGTCGTCTCCTTCCCCCCCCCAAGCTCTGACAACAGTGACCTTGCTCAATTCCATAAACGAATTCACCCTCATCCGTGAAGCATTCAACAGCCACTGTTTGCTTGCTGGCTGCTGGGCGTTGGGCCTCAGGGTCTGTGCTCAGCAACCGTGATTACATTTGTAAGCTTTACGTTATTTTAAACATTTTACGGATAGGTGTTGGTGTCTCCCAGTGTATTGTGTTGGTCACTATGTAAACCCAGTGCGCTGTTGTTCTAGATCACTGAATACAAGTTTGCCTCTCTCACTTTGAATACCCAGGTCTCCCTGGATCTCATTTGACCGATAGATGTGTTTCCCCCTCTTTAATGGCGATTACAGTGACATCGGCACAATTTCCATATAAACCCCTGATTAAAAGTAAAACATTAATCAGGATTAGGATTTTGCCCCAGGTCTTTAACGTGTCACCACGACACATGGTAGAAAAACAACTAAATTACTGCCAATTGTTATATCACCTCCACCATCATCACCATCGGCCTTAACCAGTCCACTGCTGGATGACGACCTCTCCAATCTGCGATCACGCAATGCTATACTTTATACACGATCGAGGAAAGCGAATTACTACGTGGAAAGCGAATTGCCCGATGATGCTGGATATAATTACCAGCGAAACGTCGTACTCAAAAATTGTAAATGTTGTGGATTCACTCTTCAACAAACCGGTGGGCTAAAGTAGTGAACTATTTGTCTTTTGTCAACGTGACACTTTTTGCTGATTGGCCGTGTCGGGTGGTGGAGGGTTACGACACATTTATAAATAACGCGATCTAACCCAAAAACGTTTATTATGAATAAATTGCCCCCTTTCAATTCAGATGGTTTTCAAAGATCTCCGCGGGAGTGATCCGTGTGAGCTCAAAGCAAGTCCTCCCTTCACGTGGCTCCTATTAACGTCGTTTCACTGTAACGTCGCCGACGAATTTGAGAACGTGATTACATTTCGAACGCACCGATTGATTCGCTGCGGCGTTTTATCGAACAATTGAAAGAAAAGACCGCAGTCGCGGTGTGGGCAGCGTTACGCGATGACGCACAACGCCACGGCGACCCCGAGCGCGGCCCACAATCCTCAGTGTTGACAACATCGCCAACGCACCGTCACTCCTCAACATCCCTGCACGCCCCCCCCCCCACACAAGGTCTCGATCTACCAATGGGTCCTCGTGTCAGATGAGTCGAGCTGACAGTTTTGAGTGTCGTTTCTCGGTGGCGCATCTGGGACAGAGTGCCAGCATTGGGGCACACCCTAGCCCTGGCTGCAGTGCTACTGCTGCTGCTCAGCGCCTCTGTTAAAGATCTCTCTGGAACAGAGTGTGTACATCATGGGCATTGACTCTGCCTGATACAGCGTACACAACTTATTTCGCTGCGAATTCTGATGGCGTGTATGTATGTAGAACTTATCTCGCTCCGTACGTAGCCAATGGCAGGTGCGGGGGAAGGACAACAAACTAAACACAAAACACTGTTCTGAAGAAACAAGTTTTAAATGTAGTATATTGATGTAGTGAGTGTATAGTAATGTAGTGTATAATGTAGTATATCGGATAGTGTAGTGTATAGTAGTGTATAGTATATGTATATTTAACTTCATTCGCACCGTACGTAGCGATCCGTGCCAATCGGAGGTGTTTCGGGGGAAGGACGAGCTTAACGAAAAAAGCAGTTCGATAAGAAATTCGTTTTTAATCCAGATTTAAAAGTGCATAGCTCCCAGGGGCTTTCTAATATCAGAAGGAAGAGCGTAAAATCTCGAAACGCAATCTCAGTCACCATATCTGGTGAGTATTATGTCTTTGCGTGTGTTATTTATTTTCAGAAGCGGAATATGCATTTATAATGGGGGAATCCGATAAGCTATAAAGCTATTTTTCACAAACGGCCAATTCCTGGGTGAAACCCGGGCAGGTCGCGACCTTAAATATACACGCACATCTATGGCCAGTGGTGTCACCAAAGACAAAGATCCCCGTATAGCCTTAACAGACTGTTGGGGCAAGTGCTGTCAGCAAGCACCTATAGAGGCTGGAAGGGCAAACAAAGTGGCGGTTGGCCAGTATCACGCCCGGCCGCCTTTGTCTCCATAGTGGCAATGTTTACACACACCGCACCAGGTACTCGTTTGAGGCTGAGTCGACCTAGACAAGGCTCGTGACCAGTTGAGATAATCGTCAGCGGTGTTGGTGACCGTGAGCGGGAATCGAACTCGGGACGCCGGGTTCGTGGTGCAGCGTGGCGCTAACCGCCGCACCGCTCCCCACCACGACCACGACCATCACCGCCGTCGCTTCCGTGGCGATGATGGATCCCGTTGTGGCCGTGCAGGTCGATCACCCGCTCCTACTACCAGGGAGCGGCCGGCGCCCTCCTCGTCTACGACGTCAGCCGGCGCCCGTCCTACTTGCACATCGCCGACTGGCTGGCCGAGGCCCGCATCCACGGTCCACCGAGCGGCATGGCCTTCGTGCTGGTGGCCCACAAGTGCGACCTGCAGGGCCAGGTGAGGGGGGGGGGGCATGGAGCAGGCGCGCCACCGCCACCCTGCTTACCACAGCAGCACGCTAACGTCACCACCACCTTCATCCCACAACCAGTATCCTCACTCCACTGCCACCCTAACTATCACCACCCTCACCCCACTTGCTCCAATCTCATCCAACCACCACCACACTCACCCAACCACTACCACCACCCTCACCTCACCACGCTTACCCCGCTACTCCCACTCTCACCCTACCACTACCAACACCACACTCACGGCACCACCACCACCACCACTCGCGCCCCACAATAGTCAAGGTCAGTGTCAAGAGGTCATCATCGTCTATGCCAGTGGTTCTCAACCGATATTGGCTGCTGTTGAATTTAGTTTCAACCGAATATCCACTTGCCTGACCCAACATGGTTCTGAGAACTACATTTATGAATAATGAACATCAATATTTGACCAATTTTCTATTTTGTGAGGTATCCCTAACTAACGAGTCACTGCAAGCGAATAAAATAAAAATCCACGGCCGCTCTGCGCGCGTGACGTGATGAGTTCGCACTCGCTGGTTCCTCTTGGAAACCCGCATTTTTACGATCAACGAGTTAATAAAGGTCGTATTATATCGGTCTAGGTTACCATATCGACTAAAATGTTATCGTAGTTATTTTATATTGGCTGATTGACACGTGACGATTCACCAATGACTCTCACGATATAATGTCACACATTTATAAAATACCGCACGTACTCCTCCCTCCCTGGGGCATTGCCACGTGGTACCCCCCAGAGGTCCGCGTACCCCCGGTTGAGAACCACTGCTCCATGCCACTGACGTTGCCACAGCTCGCCATCGCTTCCTTCCGTCGGACAGTTGGCGTCAACTTCCAGCTGTCTCCTTCAGTGTACCTCCCAGCATGCTCTTCTCTACGCTTCTATGCACACTTTTCGCATTTTGTTCAATGTGCCTTGTCAGTGCCCATATTTGAGCTCGATGTGCCAAAGGGAGTAACCCACACGGACGGGACACTGTCCTCTGTAGGCACACCGGTAGTCGGTATGCTACTTTTCATTAGCCCTTTAAATACTGGAATTATGAAACTTTTTGGATTAACAAAAGTATTTTGATAACTGGAATATCTTTGACTTGACATCTGTGAAACAGAGCTTTATAGCTCATCGGACTCCTCCAGTATGAATAAATATTCTGATTCTGGTTGATTCTGATCTTATTCCTCTTCCTGGAATTTTCTGCACCCGTTCCTCTCGCGGAGCCAACACCGCCGCATTGACTCCACAGTCCTGAACTTCCTGGTGCACCGCTCTCAACCACCTCCCTCAGGGCCTGCCTCGCCCTCTCGCCGCCCTGCCGCTTCCATGTTCATCATGAGGCTTTCCTCCTCTTCCTCTCTGTAAGGCAAGAAACCCGAATCGATGTTCTCCCTCTCCACGCTCTCTGTAACAAAACCGGCCCGGAGGCTGAGCGCCACGGCGAGCGACTCACAATCAATCGGATGGTCGCGAGTTCAAATCTTCGTTGGGGGTCAACTCAGCCCAGCATCCCTTTGGGGCCGGTAAAATAGGAACCAGCTTGTGGAGAATGTAAACAATAGTGGTTATCCTATAGATGAGCTCAGAATCAGTATATTTATTTACCATGGAGAAATATGATGAGCAATGAATATCTTTTTCACAGTCGGGGCGGGTCAGACAGCTGACCGCTGCCACAGGAACGTCCAATTTCCACCACTGGCTGAAGCCTGTAAACGGGAGATGAGGACCACCTCAGCGCTCATTTGAGCAGGAAATCACTGATATTTGCTTTTAGAAGGGCACGGGGTCAATGATGACCCCTAAACAACTCGGAGGGTCCGTAGAGTAATGCTGACCATAGACGCGTGGGTACCAGCCACGCTGGTGCACACACTCGCACTCGTAGGAGTGTATAGTGTAGTGTATAGTGTAGTAGTGTATAGTGTAGTAGTGTATAGTAGTGTATAGTGTAGTAGTGCTGAAGTCCGTTGCCAGGAAATGGGAAAGGGAGGTGTGGACCGCCACTACTCAACACGCTGCTGCCGCCGTGACCCTCGCCAGGACAAGCGGAATGAGAAACGAACGAACGAATGATGTTATTTCTATCTTCGCGTGTCTCGCCCGCCAGCGCGCCGTGTCCCGCGAGGAGGGCGAGCGCTTCGCGAGCGCCCACGGCATGGCCTACGTGGAGGCGACGGCCCGGCGGGGTGTGGGCGTGGAGGAGGCCTTCGTGGAGCTCGTGACGGCGATTCACGCCCGCACCATCGCCCTCGAGGCCTCCTCCTCTCCGTCGTCCCTCCCGGCCAAGCTGCCGCCTGGCGTCAGGATCACCGAGCGGCCCGATTGCGCCTGGTCAACCTCCGGGCGCTCGTCCCGCAAGGCGGGACTCGGCTGCAGCTGCTGATGGCAGTGCCAGCGGGGGGGGGGGGGCCTTGGTCACGTGGTGGCCACCGAAAAATGCGGCCCGCGCCAGTGGAATAAACTATTAACTTTATTTTTATGTTACCAGGTAAGGCACCACTGAGCTATGTAGCTCTTTTTCAGAAGCGACCTGGCTAGCACAAATGATAGCTCAACGAAGTGGCTTATCATCATCACGTGGAAATGTATAACAGGGAAATACTCTAAACGCGTGGCGTTTATTCGAAATGTGCTGGGAAAAACCGGAGGACCCGGAGAAAAATCCAAGCGACCACTGGGTGAGAGACAGAGACACGCAAACTCCAAATATACCGCAGGCATCAGGGTCGGGATCGAACCCGCGAATTCCTGTATACCTCGCGAGGTAGTTAACATCTCGCCGCCGTGGCGCCCCTGAAGCAATAACGTCGCGGCCGTGGGCCCTGGAGCAGCCGGTGACATGGAGCCCTCTGTCTAATGTCTATCCCGCCGCCACCCTCGCCCTGCCGCAGCTCGGCACGTGGGCCTGCCCGACCGGTGAACCTCAGCGCAGTTGCACCGCCCGCATGCTCCAGAGCTACGCCGCCCTGGCCTTCGCAAAACAAAATAAACCTTGGTCGAGTTCAAGTTCAAGTTCATTTATTAGGTATAGCCCTGTGAG
The DNA here is from genome assembly GCF_964198595.1 of Lampetra fluviatilis. Taxonomy (NCBI): domain Eukaryota; kingdom Metazoa; phylum Chordata; class Hyperoartia; order Petromyzontiformes; family Petromyzontidae; genus Lampetra; species Lampetra fluviatilis. The sequence goes on from NC_136324.1 coordinate 9,224,915, forward strand.
CCATTGGGTGCAACCGCAACAAACAAGAAACAAAAACATGAACAAGAAAACATCTTAAAGTGATTATGTGACTATGTGCAAACAGAAAATCCAAGAAAAGACAGCAAAATATTGCAGAAAAAGCACTGTACACCAACGCGGTACCAGGCAGAGTTCCCAATGTGGAAGCGAGAGGGTCGAATTCACGTGTTTGGGGAATGGGTCCTCGCGTCAGATGAGTCGAGCCGACAGTTTTGAGTGTCGTCTCTCGGTGGCGCATCTGGGACAGAGTGCCAGCATTGGGGCACACCCTACCCCTGGCTGCAGTGCTGCTGCTCAGCGCCTCTGCTCAATAGCTCTCTGGAGCAGTGGGTTCCATTGACATTAACTCTGCCTGGTACCGCGTACGCAACTTCTATCGCTGTGAATTCTGCTGGATTGTGTATGTATGCTGAACGTCTTCCGCGCCGTACGTAGCCAACCGCGCTAATCGGAGGTACTGCGGGGTAAGAACAACGAATCAAACACAAGACACAATTATCCTTGCACTTCGCCAACCTCACGCTCGGGTATAAAAGAAGCCCTCTTGTGGACCCTGTTCATGGCTTACGTTTCAGAAAACAATATGGCGTCCATTCTGGAAACTCTCTTCCCGTAGCCACCCGTGCTGTCTCCGCTTTGTTATTGTTCAAGGCCAAGCTCAAGACATTCCCTTTAATTTCCTCTGCCCTTGACTGCCTGCCTCCCCCCATTAAATAAACACGCGGCGTCTGTACGCGCATTGAGGTGTGGCCGCATTTAGACACTATATTAATTGACATTGTTCGTGTTAAGAGTTAGAGGGCCAGATTTGTGTGATGGGGAATGTCTTTTTTGTCAGATATTTGGTGAAAATGTGATCGTTTCCCCGTCACTCAATGAGCTTTTGTCCTGGACGTGATATTCAACTGCATCCGATGGTGTGCATGGTATCACAGTAAACTGCATCTGGTGGTATAATGTCACCTAAGAACACGCACACTTTTAGAACAATCCCTCGTACGGAGTGCTGGTTGTGTGAGGTGAGGAGGGAATGCAGCTTGGTTCGGGTGAAAGAAGCTGTGGACCTGTCCACTCCCACCAATACCAACACAACCGCCATTCGCCACAAAGTGACGGCGACGTCACCAAGGCGCCTGTGCCAGGCCAGGTGCACTTTGAGGCGACCACGTGAAGTGTAGAAGGCTCGCTGACAGGAGGCCTCGGGGGCAGACCCAGCAAGTGCCATGGGTTGGCTGACTGAAATGACCGGTAGATGCGCCAGCTGCACCCACGACTGTGCCAACTTGCTCCGGCTCGCTCCGGCCCATTTCTACCCCTGTCGCTAATTAGGCATTTTTAAGAACACGCACACACACAGGTACACACACGTAAACACCCGGACACACACACAAAGACAAAGATCCCCCGTGTAGCCTTAACAGACTGTAGGGGCAAGTTCTGTTAGCGAGCACCTATAAAGGCCGGCACGGCACACGAGGGGGTGGGTGGCCAACACCACGCCCGGCCGCCTTTGTCTCCCTAGTGGTGATGTTTACACATCGCACCAGGTACTCATTTGAAGCTGAGTCGACCTAGGGGAGACCCAGGACCGGTTCAGATAATCGTCACTGGTGTTGACCGTGAGCGGGAATCGAACCCGGGTCGCCAGGTTCGTAGCGCAGCTCCCTAACCGTTACACACACCTACACACACCTACAAAGACAAAGATCCCCCATATAGCCTTAATAGACTGTAGGGGCAAGTGCTGTTCACGAGCACCTATGAAGGCCGGAACGGTACACAAGGGGGTGGGTGGCCAGCACCACGCCCGACCGCCTTTGTCTCCCTAGTGTCAATGTTTACACTGCATCAGGTACTCATTTGAGGCTGAGTCGACCTAGGGGAGGCCCAGGACCGGTTCAGATAATCGTCACTGGTGTTAGCCGTGAGCGGGAATCGAACCCGGGTCGCCAGGTTCATAGCGCAGCGCGCTAACCGCTATACTACCGCTCCCCATATACACACCTACACACACACGTACACACACACCTACACACACGTACACACACACCTACACACACACCTACACACACGTACACACACACCTACACACACACATCTACACACACACCTACACACACGTACACACACACCTACACACACACATATACACACACATCTACACACACACCTACACACACACATCTACACACACACCTACACACACATCTACACACACATCTACACACACGTACACACACACATACACACACACATCTACACACACACCTACACACACACACATCTACACATACATATACACACACGTACACACACACGTACACACACACATCTACACACACACGTACACACACGTACACACACGTACACACACACCTACACACACGTACACACACCTACACACACGTAAACACACACCTACACACACGTAAACACACACGTACACACACACACGTACACACACACCTACACACACGTACACCCACACGTAAACACGTACACACATTACTCTTTGGTTCTTTCGGTAAAGTCACAAAGTCACATTATTAGAAAGCGTCACGTGTAATCCATGCGTACGCATGATTTTTTCTTCCTCGTCTGTGAACGGTTGTGGACTTGGGTCAAACTGAATTTGAGCGACGGCACTATGCGAGGGTTTACGTCTGCGCTGGACAGACGTGGCACGTCGGAATCGTGGTGGAGGTCGTGGTGGAGACCATGGTGGAGACCGTGGTGGAGGTCGTGGTGGAGGTCGTGGTGGAGGTCGTGGTGGAGACCGTGGTGGAGGTTGTGGTGGAGGTCGTGGTGGAGGCCGAGTGATATTGAACGGTGCATTGACACTGGACCTGTTCCCACGAGACTGGCGATTATAGCTGAGCGATGTCCATCTCGCCATTTGTATAATCCAAACTGTGTAAATGTTGTGGATTTGCTCTCCGACACACCGGTGTGCTGTGCTAGTAACGAATTGGCATGTTCTGTTTACGTGACAACTCTTACTAATTAATTGTCTGTGTCGGATGGTAGCGGGTTTTACAACAAATTTATATTTACGCGACCTAACCCCCCAAAAAACCCTGTATTGTGGATAATCAAAACTAGATAACTTTATATACCAGATAGAGTACCTTCCAAGTTAAAGTTACGTTTTTTTTAATTCAAAATTTTAAATTCAAAGGTAAAGTATTGGGGTTGTTTTTATTTGTCTCGAAGGTTAATACCCTGCTATAAGAAGAGTCTATACTGTTTTGCTCAATTTTTTTGAATGATGTGTATTATACATTGTAAATAAAACATATAAGTGAAACTGTTGTTATATAAGTAGTTTATAACGAAGCGTTACATCTCTATTGGGAATCCTGAGCAAGGCTGTTTGCCCACTTTCAGTCAACCGTGGCGATAGTGGTTTAATTGGGATTTATCAGTGACACTATGGGACCAGCTACATCACACTCTTGTTCATTCTGTTTCGCTTAATCGGGACTCATCAGTTGCCCTGCGGCGCTGCTACATTACACTTGTGTTCGTGCTGGTTTCGCTAACATTGGGATTCATCAGCTACACAGTAGCTCTCCTACATTACACTTGTGTTAATACTGGTTTCCCTCTCATTGATAATCATCAGTTACACCGTGGTTCTGATACATTACACTGGTGTTAATATTGGTCTCACTCTCATTGGGATTCATCAGTTATACTGTGGTCCTGCTACATCACATTTGTGTTAATATTGGTTTCGCACCCATCGAAACTCATCAGTTGCACTGTGGCCCTACTACATTACACGTGTGTTAATACTGGTCTCTGATTGAAACTCATCCGTTGCACTGTGGCCCTGCTACATCAAACTTGTGTTCATACTGGTTTCGCTATCAGTGAGATGCATCAGTTACACCGTGGCTCTGCTACATCACACATGTTAATACTGGGTTCGCTCTCATTGAGAATCATCAGTTACACCGTGGCTTTGCTACATTACACTTGTGTTAATACTGGTTTCCCTCTCATTGATAATCATCAGTTACATCGTGGTTCTGATACATTACACTTGTGTTAATATTGGTTTCGCTTTCATTGGGATTCATCAGTTACAATGTGGAACCTGCAACATCACACTTGTGTTCATACTGTAGTAACGCTTACGACTCGTTGACACCGGAGTTGGAGGCACACTTGTTTATTTGAATACCAACTTTGTGACATACACAATTGAGGGGGTATCGGCCCCCTCACCCGTCTATCTGAGGACACACCTCTAGGCTAACCTTAGCCTGCCTCTGAGTCCTCCACTAATGGGCTAGGGGAGGCTATCTTGGCCCGACACTGGTCAGTCGGGCCCGGTACCCAGAGTCCAGACCAGCACTGGCTCTGGCTCTGGTACCACGCCACTGGCTCGAGCCTGCGCGGTCCTGATAAGGACGGCGTACCAGGGGGAGTCCAGGGCTCTATCTCAGACGTCTTCCTCCTCCTCTTCTTTAGCTAAACATCACTCCCGAGCCTCCCGATACATTCCCCTTTTATACACCCCCCTCCCTGAGGGGTGGGGCCCCGGGGGATCGTAACGTCCGAAGCGCGGACGTCGTAGAGGGCACCTGCCCGTGCACTGACGTAGCCCCGCCCACTGTGCTTGTTTACCATAGGCTGCCATGCATAATGGGCTCTCTGTAACAGCCCTACATCACTCCCCCCCACATAGCACGCAGCCGTCCCGGCTGCCAACACACAAAAATTTGACAATAAAGGTGCCTTCACCCCCTCACGTGTGCCTCACTATTTTTTGAACCATAACAGGAACCAGAACAAGACACAACAACAAGATGAGAAACAACCCGTCGCACCCCCCCGAATAAATACGAATTCCGTAAAAAAAAACAGCTTATATACAACCAGCAGGGAACCCACCCCGCACACACAACAAACGGTGAACCCAACATATGTACATCCGAGGAGCGGGAAACACACCATCCACACAACACCCAATAAACACAACAGCTATGTACACATTTTCCGGCCTCACAACAGTTTGCGCATTTTAGCGCGCGTCCTTGCAGCGGGCCCCTCACACGGGGTAACCCCGCGTGGCGGACCATCAGGTGGCGACTGTCCGTCTTGAGGTGAGCATTCCTCTGACTCCGCGTGACCCTCGGCATCCGCAGGAGGGGTGATCGGGCGTGAGCCCGTCACTCCTGATGCTCCTGAAGGTGGCACAGCCGGCAAGGCATTAGGTGAGAGCGACGGAGACGGACCCAGCAAGTCGGCCGACCCCCCACATGTTTGGCCACGCGCGTGTGAAGTGGGGTTGTGTACCGCAGCGAAGGGTTTTAATCTGGAGGGGTGCACGAACCATCGCCGCTTCCCCCACTTGATGCGCACGCACTGCGGACGTAACACCTCCACCACTTCCACAGGGCCCCGCCACGGCCGCACCAGTTTAGAGGAGGTTGCCAGTGGCACCTGGGGGCAGTGCAACCATGCCTTGTCCCCCGGCTTCCACTGCAGCATGTACGCTCGACTCAATCTGAGGCGCTCATTTGCCTTCTGACGGAGGTCAGAGTTTTGCATTGCAGCATCCCGTGCCTCAGTCAATTTGTCCAGATTAAATTTAACGTGGTCAGCCAGATTAGTTTTTCCCTGCGGCACAGGGATCCGCAACTGGGCACGAACAGGCGGGTCTGGTTCTCGGCCGTACATGAGGTAAAAGGGAGAAAACCCCGTAGCCGCATGGGGTGCCATCCGGTACGCCGCCAAGACCCCCTGAATTTGTAGGTCCCAATCCGTTTGCGAGTCCGAAACTTGTTGTGATAACATGGACGAGATGGTGCGATGCAAACGTTCGACCATCCCGTCAGTTTGTGGGTGATATGGGGAGGTCCGAATTTTCTTTGTGCCCAGGAGATCGCAGACTTGTCTGAGTAGTTTACCGGAAAAATTTCTGCCCTGGTCGGTCAGCAGCCTCTCCGGAGCACCTTTGTCCAGGACATAACCCTGAACAAAGGCCTCCACGATGGCTGCTGCCGACTGGTTGGCCAGAGGCCAGGCCATAGGCCAGCGTGTAAAATACTCGACACCCGTCAACAAATATCTATTCCCTCTGGGGGTGGCGGGGAATGGTCCCAAAATGTCCAGAGCGACCAGCTCGTTTATCCTGGACACTTTGATCGATTGCAAGGGCGGGTTAGACTCCCGTGCCGGCGGTTTGCGTTGTGCACATTGAGGGCACGATCCCAACAAATCCCCAACATCCCTCGTCATGCCAGGCCAGTAAAAATCAAGTTGCAGCAAGGCGAGAGTCTTTTGGGTCCCCAGGTGTAGGAGGCGCTCATGAGCGGCCCATACCACCCTACCCCGCAACCCAGTAGGGACAACCAGCCGATGTCGACGTGACTTCCCGTCCCAATGCATTAGCAGACCTTGGCACATTTCCCATGCGTCGGAAGCACCTCTTTTTCCCCCCGCCGCACCGCCAACGCGACGTCGCCACCCGAGGAGGGAGACATCCTCCATCTGGAGGCGCCCCCATTCAATGACGGGCAACCCCAACAGGGAATCTTTGCCCTGTTGTTCGATCGAATTAGGAACCATTGCATCGTCGTCGTTGGCGGCCGCCAAGACAGGTACCGATGTGTCCCCTGGAGGCCTGCAACGTCCAGACCCCAGGAGGCATGCACACTCGGAGGTGGTTGGCAAGCGTGACAGAGCGTCCGCGTTGGTGTGGCGAACGCCCTTACGGTATGTGGTTTGGAAATCGTAATCCTGGAGGACCTCCAACCATCGGGACAATTGTCCCGATGGCTGTTGAACCCTCAGGGCGTACTGCAGTGCCGCATGATCTGTGCGGACGGTGAAATGCCGACCGTACAGATATGGGCGATACTGTTGGACGAAATGGACAATTGCCAACAGTTCCCTACGGGTGACACAATACCGTTGCTCCGCTGGAGACAACACCCGACTGCCGTACGCAACCACACGTTCCACGCCGTCAACCACCTGGGAGAGCACGCCCCCAATACCCGTGTTGCTCGCATCGGTGTCGAGCAAGAACGGTTTTGAAAAATCAGGGTAAATCAGGGGAGGAGCGTTTACCAAAGCGTCCCGAAGGGAGCAAAAAGCAGCTTCCTCCTCCTGACCCCAGCAGAACCGAACCCCTTTAGATGTCAAAGCATGTAGGGGTTTGGCGATAGTCGCAAAATTAGCGACGAAGCGTCTATAATACGACGCGAACCCAATAAAACTCCTAACCTCTCCCACTGAGGTGGGAGTCGGCCAGGAGCTAACACACTGCGTTTTGGCGGGATCGGTAGAAATACCTGAGCGCCCCACGATGTGCCCCAAATAACGCACCGACTCGCGTAACAAATGGCATTTTTGGGGCTTAAATTTCAAATTAGCAGCCCGCATCTTTAGGAAAACTGCCCGCAACCTCTGGAGATGTTCCTCAAAAGTTTTGCCAAAGACAATGACGTCATCCAAATAAATCAGGCACGATTCCCATTGCAATCCAGCCAAAACCAATTCCATCAACCGCTGGAAAGTTGCCGGCGCTGAGTGTAAGCCCATCGGCAACCGGTTGAATTGAAACAGGCCGTGCGGAGTACGGAAAGCAGTTTTAGGCTTTGAATCATCGTCCAGAGGAAGCTGCCAGAATCCCGAAAGTAAGTCCAATGTGGAGAAGAATCGCGCTCCCGCCAAGGCGTCAAGCGATTCGTCCATCCGTGGGATCGGGTATGCGTCGGCAACCGTAATTTTATTAAGGCGCCGAAAGTCAACGCAAAACCGCAACGAACCGTCCTGCTTCTTAACCAGGACGATCGGCGCTCCCCAAGGGCTGTTGGAGGGAGAAATGATGTCGGCGGCTAGCATGTCATCAACAGCCGATTTGACATGGTCCTTTTCGGCGGGACTCAACCGAAAAGGATTCTGGCGTATTGGCGCCCTGTCACCCGTATCAATATGGTGACGCAGCAGATGAGTGCAGCCCAAATCGTATTTATCCCGACTGAAAACGTCGGAAAATTCCCTCAGTAGTGTCTTAAGACGTTGGCGCTCTAAATTTGACAGGTCCGTCGATCCCGCGCAAAGCGCCTCGAGCCACCCTTCATCGCTGTCCGAATGTGGTCGCGGTGCAGGGACAGCGCCGACATGACTCGCGACGGGTTCCTCACAGGGCACCGGCGTTGCGTGAGCAAGCACGGTCCCCTGTGGGACCACCACCGTCTGCGAGCCCACATTGAGGACCGCGATGAAGGGTTCACCTTCCCCTCTCACTATGGTCTGGGCCGGGAGTAAATTAGGTCCACTGACCCCGGCCCTAGACGGTCCCAGCAGAACCCCTTGAGCCCCAATGCCCTTAGCGAAGGGCCGCCGAAGTTTCAAAGGAATTAACATTTGCGCCCCCGGAGGAACGCGCACCGTTCTATCTACGAACGCCGGCACCGTCGCGAACGCCGTCCGGCTCGTAGCGGGGGATGGCAGAAACGCCATGCGTCGGCCCAATGGGAGCTCAATGCATCCCTGGTCGATTAATATCCTAATCGGCATTTTGGCCAGGAAATCCGTCCCCAGCAGGCACGGAACCGCCAGCGAGGAGGAAACAAAAATCGGCCCAGATAATTTAATATCCCCGACACAAATCTGGGCTCGAATTTGTCCGATGATGCCAAGTGAACCCCCGTTAGCAGCAAAGAATGGTACATTAACAGGCATCAAAGGACGGCTCTGGGCAGGGAGAATGTTATAAATCAACTCCGAAATAATGGTCGCCGATGCCCCTGTATCGACCAGGATGCGCACCTCGACCCCATCGATGTGACCCACAACGGCCGACGACCCCGATGACGCGGCTACAACCCGATGGGCCAACACGGACCACTGGCTGGGTTCAATGTGAGTACCCAGAGCGGTGCGTGTTGGTGCCATGGTACGCGATATTTGCCCCCCCTTCGCTGCGGTGTTCGAGTGTGTGACGGGCGTGTGCGTGGGCCAAACATGAGGGGTGCCGCGACTCGCCGGATTATGATGGTGGAGCTTGTGACGAGGGCCGGCGTCCCGTTGAGGTGTCGTTCCGCGCTGCCGAGGAGAGCGGCACCCCGAGGCGACGTGGCCCCGGATGCCGCAGTTATAACAGCGTGGAAGCGCTGGTGGCGACGATGGACGTTGTAGACGGCTTGAACCGGCCCGGTCCTCCCGCGCTCCCGCTCCGTGCTGCCGTCGATGGTTGATGGCGCAAACCTCTTCCGCCGGGAGGGTGGCCGCAGCGACGGCGCGCCCGCTCGCCGCCTTGCTGGCCTTCCGTCGTTGAGAGGACAGGTTTGCGTGGAGGAGACGGGCCGCTTGGAGGGAGCACATTTCTGCATCGTCCTGTGCGACAATGACGATGTCTAAGTCGTCCGCCAGCAAAAGTATCTTTTCTGTCACCATGGCGTCGATCCCCTCGTCGTCCATTCGTGGAAAGGCTTCCTTTGCCAGCGCCAGGAGGCTTGTACGGTACGCCAGGGGCGACTCCTTCGTCCCCCGCTGGCGATCGTAAAAGAGTTGACGACAGTCCGATGGTGCCCATACACAGCGGACAGCACTTGCATCGCCTTCCGCAGCGTGGAACGCCTCTCCTTCGTTGCCGATGTTAGTGTGGCGAGGGCGTCGCTGTCGAGGAGTGCTGGCAGTGCTCGGAGAGCCTCGGCGTCTGTCCACTGTGCCATCTCCTGGTGAGCGAGGAAGCGCCGCTGGAAGCCGCCCCAGTCGCCCTCCTCGCCCACAAATTCTTTGAGCGGCGGCAGTCGCTGATGTAAGGCAGCGGCTGCAGAGGACGATCGCGCTCCCTCGTCTCCCTCACTCGACTCAGCGTCGGCCCGAAGCAGCGATGGCATCGCCGGTCGCACCCGTGGTGACGCGGCAGGCACTGTACTCCCGCCGTTGGACGCGATGCTTAGAGCGGCCACGCCCTCAACAGCAGCTGCGGCGATGGCGGGAGTTTCAAAATGTTGCTCCGTTGAAATGGCGGGAAGGCGCTGTGGTCGTTGGCTGCTGTCGCCTCGTGGCGGTCCCGCAGCCCCCAGCCGCGTGATGTTGTCGAGCATGGCGGCTGCGGCGTACAGCAGCTCGGCCAGCTTCGCGTGCGCCTGCCTCAGCCCCTCCGTCGACGGCTCCCCTTCCTCCAGCTGCTGTGGCGTGGATGCACCCAGCCCCGGCTGCTCGATGGCATCTTCAGCCATCTCGGGCCCTCCAACTGCAGCGGTGTCCTCCGCCCCTGGTACTCCGACTCGAGTCGTCCGGCGTGTATCCATGTTCGTACTTTGTTTCACTTCTGACGCCAGATGTAGTAACGCTTACGACTCGTTGACACCGGAGTTGGAGGCACACTTGTTTATTTGAATACCAACTTTGTGACATACACAATTGAGGGGGTATCGGCCCCCTCACCCGTCTATCTGAGGACACACCTCTAGGCTAACCTTAGCCTGCCTCTGAGTCCTCCACTAATGGGCTAGGGGAGGCTATCTTGGCCCGACACTGGTCAGTCGGGCCCGGTACCCAGAGTCCAGACCAGCACTGGCTCTGGCTCTGGTACCACGCCACTGGCTCGAGCCTGCGCGGTCCTGATAAGGACGGCGTACCAGGGGGAGTCCAGGGCTCTATCTCAGACGTCTTCCTCCTCCTCTTCTTTAGCTAAACATCACTCCCGAGCCTCCCGATACATTCCCCTTTTATACACCCCCCTCCCTGAGGGGTGGGGCCCCGGGGGATCGTAACGTCCGAAGCGCGGACGTCGTAGAGGGCACCTGCCCGTGCACTGACGTAGCCCCGCCCACTGTGCTTGTTTACCATAGGCTGCCATGCATAACGGGCTCTCTGTAACAGCCCTACAATACTGCAAAAGATCCGCAGATTACTTGCTGGATCTCTTCATTGTTTCGAAAACAAATATGAGCTAAGATCTTCGCTCATTTACCAGCTTCGCATTCCTTATTGCCGTACAAATACTGGAGGAAGGGCTTTTGCTATAGATGCCCCCAGGGTCTGGAATGCTATCGCAAATAAACTCCAGCTTGGATCACTACCTACAAGACCATCACTCAAAACTGCTCTAGAGGAGTCGAACAACCCTAGCTGCCACTGCTATCCAGTGGCCTGAAATCAAATATATAAGTATAGATGACCAATGCGAGAAATGATCATGTATTTTGATTATATTGTGCTGCTACTACTATTGTTGCTCCTGCTATTATGGAATGACTCATGCAGCTAGCGAAGGATGCTAGGTTTAGTAATATATGTTATGTATGTCGCTATTGTAAACTTTCAATCACATTTCTCATGATCACTGTTACATTGTTTTTATAGCATCATTTTAGTAATTTCTAGAAAGGTTTAGTTTAGCTAGATTTTTTTTATGTAGTATAGAGTTATACTTAAAAATGTAATATACATTGTATTATGATTGTTATTGTGATCTAACATCAAAATGGGATTTTTTGCACATTTTTCTACGCAGCATAAACAAATTGTGCTTTTTCTGGAAGATTGTATTGTTTTTGTAGGGGATGTTTCAATTTGCGAATAGTAAATGTTTAATATATCTTGTAATTTTATTCTTTGTTGCGGTTGCACCCGAATCAAGAGCCGAATGGCTCACAGGGTTATTCCAAATAAATGAAACTGAACTGGTTTCGCTCCCATCAGAACTCATCAGTTACACTGTGGCCCTGATACATGACGCATGTGTTAATATTGGTTTATATTTAATTGGGATTCATCAGTTACACCGTGGGCCCTGCTACACCACACGCGTGTCAACATCGGTCTCAACCCCATCGGAACTCATCAGTCGCTCCGTGGCCCCCGTGAATCCCGAGTTCTCGCGAGACTTCCCCCCCTCCCACCACCCCCACCGCGCTCTCGCGAGACTCGGCCGGCAGACATGGCGGCTCCGAATATGCTGAAGGTAAGCAAGCGAGTCGTCGCCGCGGCGGTAGATGGCGAGGGAGGGGGAAGCTCGCGGCGAACGGATCGCGGCCCCCCCCCGGCGAACGCAGCCGGGGTGGTGGGGCTCGAGCTGCACCGAGAGCTCCGTTGGGAACGATTCTCCGAGCGACGCGGGCGGGACGCGGCGGTCAATCGGCGGGCTTTGCTTGTTCGAACTAGTCGAGCCCGCGCGCGTCCCGGGCGCTAGGCCGCCATTGGCCGAACGTTGAAATGTGTTGGTTTTTGTAAATGATCCTGAGGTGTTTGAAAGTAAAAAAAAATAATTTGCGTGATTGCGAGTATCGGAGCTCGCCGTTGGTGTTAGAGATCGAGCGCGTGCGCGCGGTGCCCGCTGCTTTGAAGAGGCGGAGAGGTTTCATTTGTTGTTGTTGTGGTCGTGATTTAGTCGTGACGTTACTTGAGTTGTATTGCGTAACGATTATACGAATAATAACTGAAATAGGTCACACGGTGGCCGTACTGCATCACACTAGTCTTGCTCTCATCGGGACTCATCAGTCACACCATGACCCTACTGCATCACACTTGTACTCACACTCGTCTTGCTATCATCAGGACTCATCAGTCACACCGTGGCCCTACTCATCAGTCACACCGTGGCCCTACTCATCAGTCACACCGTGGCCCTACTCATCAGTCACACCGTGGCCCTACTCATCAGTCACACCGTGGCCCTACTCATCAGTCACACCGTGGCCCTACTCATCAGTCACACCGTGGCCTTACTCATCAGTCACACCGTGGCCCTACTCATCAGTCACACCGTGGCCCTACTCATCAGTCACACCGTGGCCCTACTCATCAGTCACACCGTGGCCCTCCTGAACCACACTTGTGCTCATACTAGTCTTCCTCTCACCAGGACTCATCAGTCACACCGTGGCCCTACTGCACCACACTTGTGCTCACACTACTAGTCTTCCTCTCATCGGGACTCATCAGTCACACCGTGACCCTACTGCATCACACTTGTGTTCACACTCGTCTTGCTCTCATCGGGACTCATCAGTCACACCATGACCCTACTGCATCACACTTGCAGGACAGCCTCACTGAGCCTCGAGGCTCTCTTATGGGAGTCGATTCCTGCGGTCCTTTACATTAAACAAGCTCGAGGCAGCGTTGTCCATCCTGCAGCTCTTGCGAATAGCCTCGGACGCCTCCCCCCTGTTTTTCCGGCCTCCCTTTGCAAACACATCGCGAGGGCACACGCTGCACGCGCCTGCTGATGGACGCAGTGATCGAAGGGTGGGGGTGCGCTCTGCGTTCGAGAGACGGGCGCGTGCACCACCTCCAGCTGTTACTTGTCGTCACGCGTATTCTTGCTATCGACCTCAACAACGAATCTCGCCTAGATTTTGAAGAACGCTGGGGAAACCGAATGGTGCAACACGAGACGACAATAATAATAATAAGTACCTCAATCGAGACCCAACATCGCTGGCTTTGACATTCGTCGAAGACACTGGTGTGACCATCAATCGCAATCATAACATCAAGTAGCCAATGCACACATCTTCGTAATTTGGATATTAAAGACAAAAGCCATCGTAGTGCGACTGTGTTCATGCAACCCAAACTATGGACCATGAAGTAAACCACCGTAGTCTGCGCTCCTTTGATGGAGGAACAGCAAAACGACACAAACTCTCTCCTGAAGCCCTCTCGTGGCGAGCAGACCTCGATGTTGGCATTTAGCTTCTGAACATGTTATAATACTGCCTTCATTTTATATAGCATCATTCATACTGATAGCATCCCACAACGCATGTTGCCATGCACAAGAATACAAGATAATTTGGATTTGGACTGAAATTGGTGGACACGGAGATTCGTAGCATTGTGGGTCACTAGTACTAGAGTGCGTGGAACTCCGCTTCAAGGGAATTTACTTTTTTAACTTGAAGCAGGAATCGCAAGAGGAGGGAATCGCGTAATGGTTTTTATTTTAATACAACTGGCACACACACATTGCAATTTTGACCAATTGATTTTTAATGAGCGATTTTCACGCATCAGGAAATCAGAATGCTCAGAGGAAACGCACCACTCGTTTGATCGAATGATGCTAAAATATTCTCCCACTCCTGGGTTCACAAAGCCACTTGCTGTGCTGTCATCCCCTGGCTGCTGAACAGTTTTGAGAGGGATTGAGAGTTTAAATAAATCTCACATTAACACACAAACCTTCGTCTTCAAAGTGCTGAGTTGTAGGTGGTGGGTGTAATTTGTCTGTTTATGCTCATATGACAACTATTTGTATTTGGCCAGATAAGGCCCACTGAGCTATATATCTCTTTTTTTAGAAGATACCAGGCCACAAATGATAGCTCAACGAAGTGGCTTCTGGGGAAATGTATAGCAGCCAAATACTCTAAACGCATGATGTTGATTTTAAATGTGGAGGGGAAAACCGGAGGACCCGGAGAAAAATCCACGCGACCGCGGAGAGAGAGAGAAAGACATGCAAACTCCAAATATACAGCAGGCGTAGGGGCGGGATCGAACCCACAACCTGCATACCAGGCGAGGGAGTTAACATCTCGCCACAAACCGGGGCCCAATGGTAGCCCAGAGCCAACTGATTGGAATTCCACATTCTTGTGGTGGAGTAAGATTCTCAACAGAATTATCACTCAAGGCGTTCTGTACATTCCTGACTTTATTAGCCCTAGCCCGGTGGCACTGTGATCGATGCTCGAATTCATGTTGTGAAATCACACCTCAGGTGGGGTTGACTCAACTAATCATTATCCTATAAATACACTTGGATCATGACAAGAATGTGGAATTACCACCACTTGGTGCCACCAGTGGAAAGCATAGCTCCATATAGACACATTGACACATGTAAAAGTGTCATGGTAATAAAATTTGATTAATTTGATCTATTGATTATTTTATGCAAGGAATGCACATGCCCAAACAGTTGTTGGGCGATCCTCTTATAAATTGGTGGCCTGAGCTAGCGTTGTCATTCCGCTTTCCCATGAAGGGAGCCTGTCGCATCCATAGGGCAACTACTGCAGACTTCCAATGAAGTTGTACTCATTTGATCAAATCTCAGAGACATGATGTTAGGCTGAGTGAACCCCAAACTGGGATTTTAACTTGAGACCTTATTATCCGAGCACTTTAACCAAAGTGCCACCCGGACTGCCTGCCAAGTTATAATCATCCTCAGCCCTGATCAATCTACTACTGGATGAAGGCATTCCCATGCTTCTGCAATCTCACAGACCTGCATACCTGGCAACCCCTTATCAGTGCCTACCTTATTACAGACCAATTCAGACCTGATTGAGGTCGGCAACCTGCGGCTCCGGAGCTGCATGCTGCTCTTTAAGGACTGCTTCTTAACGTTATTCGCATGCATTGTAGCTTTTGACTTATTGATGTTTTTTATACCGAATTTGATAAAATGTGTATTTTTGTTTATTTGGTTGCCGACCCACGATGTATAGCACCTATACCTGAGCTGATTCTGTCACTGCATCCATGCAATGGACATCGTTATCATGCACGTTACCTCCCTTGGTTGCTGCTCTGACGTTAAGTCCTGATCTCCGGCCATCGTACCTTGCAAGGACACGTTTTGTCCAAGCCCACTTTTCTTAACATTCAATATGACATCTCTCTCATTTGTGTATGTTCTGTAATCCACGCATTACTTTTTTGTGCATCCTCAGTGCAATGCAGATGCGGTATGCACCTCTGCTTGCTTCTTTGCGCACTTATCCAAGCTAAAAGTAAACTAAACTGTTTTTATTTTACCAGGTGAAACCCACTGAGCTATGTAGCTCTTTTTCAGAAGCAACCTGGCCGCAAATGATAGCTCATCGAAGTGACATCACTTGGACATTTATAGCAGCGAATACTCAAAACTGTTGTTGCATTGGCTGTTGTATGAGTCGTGTGTGTGTGTTTTTGTGTGTGGGGCAGGACAAGGGCTCCTTGCAGTTCGAGGACAAATGGGACGTGATGCGTCCTATCGTGCTGCGGCTGCTGCGACAGGAGGCTGTGACGCGGCAGCAGTGGCAGGACCTCTTCATGTGAGTGGCGTCGCTGTGAGCACGAACACTGGGCCAGGGAACCAATAAGTAAAAGGGGCCTTGGTAAAGGGCCGGAGGTTGGGTTCCCTTCAGTTAGTTTGGTTGTTCTTCCCCCGCACCTCCGATTAGCACGGTTGGCTACGTACGGTGACGAAAGAAGTTCAACATGCATACTCGCTCATTTCGCATCCATCATATCAACTTAGATCAATGATGACGATTTGTCGTTGGGGGGGGCGGGGGCAGAGGCCCACCGCACATGGTCAGGATTGGTGCTTAACTCATCAGCTGTGCACGCCTCCTCTACCAGCCGAGACTGGAGCAGACGAGCAAGGCATCGTCTGACTTTCGCCGCAGACGTAGCTCATGTTCTGGGCCTCCACGAGATGGTCCCCACTAGCTGAGATTTGCATTGCAGCGGTTGACACCTGTGCGGGGGCGGTTGAGGCATCGCCGTTTGTTGTTTTGTATCGCACAAAATAATAATTGTTAGCCTCATTGTGTGTGTGCGCGTGCGTGTTTGGTTGTATATGTGTGTGTTTGGGGAGCGGTAGTGTAGCGGTTAGCGCGCTGCGCTACGAACCTGGCGACCCCAGTTCGATTACCGCTCACAAACACCAGTGACGATTATCTGAACCGGTCCTGAGCCTCCCCTAGGTCGACTTAGCCTCAAATGAGTACCCGGTGAGGTGTGTAAACATCGCCACTAGGGAAACAAAGGCGGCCGGGCGTGGTGCTGATCACCCACCCCTCGCGTGCCGTTCCGGCCTTGAGAAGTGCTCGCTAACAACCCTTGCCCCAACAGTCTGTTCAGGCTATACGGGAGATCTTTGTCTCTGTGGCTGTTCTGTTTGTATGTAATGTACATGTGTGTGAACTCACGCTCTGTGTGTACATGTTTGGTTGTATGTATGTATGTGTGGCTGTGCTGTGTGTATGTATGTACATGTGTGTGAACCCATGCTTTGTGTGTGTGGCTGTATACGTGTGTGTGGCCGTGCTGTGTCCTCACAGGGACGTGCACGCTGTATGTCTGTGGGACGACAAGGGCCCCTCCAAGGTCTACCAAGCGCTCAAGGAGGACATACTGGACTTCATCCGGCAAGCCCAGGCCGTAAGCGCTAAGCGTTTGTGTCGGCAGCATGGCTCCCAGGTCTCCCACGTGAGGGATGCCACATCTGACATCATCGTCATTGCTGTCTCCAGCGTGAGCATCATTATCATTGGCAGCAGCAGTAGCGGTATTATTGTCATCAGCATAAGAAACGTTATCACAGTCGTATCAGCTTCATCACCATCAGTATATACAGCAGTAGCAGAATCATCATCAGCAGCAGCAGCAGCACCATCAACATCACCATATATCTCAGCATCAATGTCATCAGCAGTAGCATCAGCATCCCTCCGGGGTTTACAGGATTCAATTTTCAATTCCGTGAGTCATGTAATCGACATTCGAAACCAGATACATTTTAACAACGGCCGAACCAATCGACTCGTGCGAACGTTCCTCATGCACAGGGCACGCTCCAGCGTGAACCATCAATGGCGCCACCTTTGGGCATCAACAGCAGACATCATGGGACGTGCGGTCCGACTCGCACACACAGGGCTGGATTTAATTTGACGGTCAGAGATTTAGATGCCTGTGGCAAACCAAGATTCAGACTTTTTATTTTTTTTTATCATTTTGTTTCCCACGCGATTATTATCGATAACGCCAAAAGAAAAAATCCGCGACAGGACGAGCACCACCTAGTGTGAGGTCCACGCTTGCTGCCGTTGTTTGGAGAACTGGGTCCCCCCGTCCGCTGTAACACCGCCGTGGCGTTTCCACCGCTCGGCGGCGTCGCTGACCGTCGCTCGACCCACGCGCGGAGGTGCCGGTCGAGCGACTTGGTGTGTGTGGTGGACCATCTTTCCGAAGACGGTACTGGCCAGCGTGGAAGAGCAGACCGAATACCCGCTGCAGGAGCTCTATTAAGAGCAACCTCTAGTGGAGGCCCTTATTGCCAGCAGTGGCGTTAGCAAGAAATTGCAGGGCTGCAGCTTTATCTTTGCGAGAACGTTGATGACTGCATCAGTTTCTTATGCAATTTGAACTTATTTACTTAAATTACTTTTACTGACTTGCTTACCTTTCCTATACTTTACACTCCTCTATAGTTATTTGCATTGTTGTTGTTGTCACTTTCTGACCCCTGCCTACTGGACATCTGCGAAAAAGAGCTTCATAGCTCATCGGATTTCTCCAGTCGAAACGATTTTGATTCTGGGTGACGCTCGTTGCTCTCCGCCCACAGCGCGTGCTCAGCCACCAGGATGACTCAGCACTGCTCAAGGCCTACATTGGGGAGTGGCGCAAGTTCTTCACGCAGTGCGACATCCTGCCCAAGCCCTTCTGCCAGCTGGAGGCGGCGCTGCTGGGCAAGCAGAGCACGGCTCGCAAGGCGAGCACCGAGGACAGCCTCGTGCGCAAGGTGCGTGTCCCCCACCCAACCCCCTTTCCCCGCTACCCCCCTACGGGGGCCCTCCCCTTCTGTCACCCCCCTCGCCCCGCCCCCCTTCCTCGCCCCCGCATCGCGATTGGTCGACGCTCATGCTTGGTCGAGTTGTTTCGTGGCCGCGTGGTATTTCGTTAATTTAAATTCGGCTCTTGAATCGCCGATGTGTGTGGTGGTTCGTGATTCTTGAGTTGATTGAGTTGGATTTGTCATTGTAACACGTAAGCCTTCTCGATTTGTGATAAGAATATGATAATGGTTTACTTTCGCCTGTGCACTAAGCACACCGAGTGTAACTGATTTATTTCGATAAAGATAGGTAAGAAGGGGTTATCCTGCTGGATAGTGCTTTGATGGGTGATCATCGTTCACAAAATGGGTGTTATAGGTTGCTCGGGGATAAGTTGTCAGCAGAGGGCAGTGCAGCAAAATCCATTATACTGTACTATGCGCAACTATCTGCCCCCCACCTTTACCAAACAGCGCTCACCAGCGCTAGGGAGGCCCTCATCCAGCAGTGAATTTACAAAGAGTTGTATAGGTATATGTTTACTCTCAGCTGTTGGTCAAAACAAGCAAGATGGACCAAACTTATTTAATCACAAACGGCTGAAACCCAGAACCAATCTTGAGGTTTTTAGCATTGCGAGCACAGTGCGTGTCAGACCCGGCATTTGTGAAACCCATCGGAGGTATTCACCCAGCCCAGGATTAGAACCTCAGTTTTCGACAACAGTTTCGCTTGATGCTGCGTGAAGATCGGTTTTGCCATGGGTCTAGTCGTAACCGACGCACGTTGCATCTCTTCGCCGTCTCCACTCACGCTCCGCTGCACAGCTGATGCTGGACACGTGGAATGAATCCATCTTCTCCAACATCAAGGGGCGGCTCCAGGACAGCGCCATGAAACTCGTGCACTCGGAGCGCCTGGGCGAGGCCTTCGACTCGCAGCTCGTCATCGGCGTGCGCGAGTCCTACGGTGCGAGGAGGGAGAGCTGCGGCGTGGGTTACAGGAGAGTGGGTGGGAGAGAAAGAGATGGGGTGTGGGTTACAGGAGAGTGGGTGGGAGAGATGGGAAGTGGGTTACAGGAGAGTGGGTGAGTGGGAGAGCTGGAAAAAAGAGGTTGTGATGTTTTGGCAAAAAAGTGGGAAGTGGATTATTTGGTGAGGGGGAGAGCAAGTGAATGGTTGGGGAGTCGCATGGTCAGGGGATGGGACAGTGGGGGAATGTGGGTGAGTAAGAGTGAGCAGATGAGTGGCCTGGTTCTCGAGTGAGCCAGAGAACAAGTGGGCCACGTGGCCCAGTACAGGCACCACGGTGACCTCACCGCTGCTTGGTGGCAAATGTTGCGTGTGTGTGTGTGTGTATGCAGTCAACCTGTGTTCAAACGCCGAGGACCGGCTGCAGATTTACCGGGAGAACTTTGAGAAGGCGTACCTGGATGCCACCGACACGTTCTACCGCACCCAGGCGCCGGCGTACCTGCAGCAGAACGGCGTGCAGAACTTCATGAAATACGTGCGTCGTAATGCCGTGGGGGTTCCCCCGGTCACGCGGGGGGGATGGGGGGGGCGGGGGGTTGTACGTGGGGGGGCGAGTTGGGTGCAGGACGAGTGGATTTCGCTGCAATTGTCACTTCTGTCAGTTCGAGCCCCACAGCCCGATGACAACTTACTTGTGCGTGGTGGTCGCCCATCCAAGCATTAGCCAACGGGTTTTCTCGCCTGCTTATTAACAGAGATCACAAATGTATGTATGTATGCTGAACTTCTTTTGCACTATACGTAGCCACCCGTGCTAATCGGAGGTGTGGGGGAAGGACAACTAACTAAACACAAAAAGCAGTTCTAAAAATATTGTTTTCAATATAAGATTTAAAAGTGCATATCTCCAGTGGCTTCCTAATATTGGAAGGAAGAGCGTTCAACACGGCCGCAGAAGTGCATCCGAATGAAGTGCCCTATACTGTCTGCTACTCCCTGTGACGAGTCTTCTAATGCGTGCTGCCCCCTTGTGTGTGCATGCGTGCGCACGACTGCAGGCTGACGCCAAACTGAAAGAAGAGGAGCAGAGAGCGCTGCGATACCTGGAGACGCGGAAAGATTGCAACTCCGTGCAGGCGGTGAGTCCTGCGAGTGTCAGTTAATGGCAGCGAGGGTGGTGGTGCAGAGGTGGTGGTGCAGAGGCCGCACTCGTGCCTCAGCCACAAGTGCCGATGGTTGATTCCAAAAACCTTTATGTGTGGAGTTTGTATCGTTCTCCCCATGTTCAGCATGGATTTCCTCCGAGTTCTGTTTTTTTAATTTTTCCATAGCTGGAAAAACACATGCAATGCAACTGTTATTGCGTGTGTATGGCAGCTGCGCTATGAACCCGGTGACCCGAGTTCGATTGCCGCTCATGGCCAAAACCAGTGACGATTATCTGAACCCAGTCCTGGGCCTAGGTTGACTCAGTCTCAAATTAGTACCTAGTGCGGTGTGTCGTAAATGTTACCACTAGGGAGACAAAGGCAGCCGCGGGGCGTGGTGCTGCCCACCCACCCCCTCGTGTGCCATGCCGGCCTGGTGCTACTCGCTAATAGCACTTTCCCTAACAGTATGTTAAGGCTTCACGGGGGATCTTTGTATTTGTCGTCAGCTGGTGGATTGCTGTGTCAACGCGCTCGTCACGTCCTTCAAGGAGACCATCCTGGCTGAGTGCTCGGGCATGATCAAAGCCAACGAGACAGAGAGTGAGTGCCAGACACACGTACACACACACACATACGGACGCACTGCGCTACCAACCCGGCGACGAATATCTGAACTGGTTCTGGGCCTCCCCTGCATCGACTCAGGCTTAAACGAGTTCCTAGTTTTCCGTGTAAACATCAGCATTGGGGACACAAAGGTGGCCGGGCGTGGTGCGCTTATTAACCCTTAACCCATTCCGAGACGTCTGCAGGTTGCAGGGTGGTGGGTGTCCCATTCACCGCTGAATCTCGGAATGCGCAAGCGGTTCAGCGTTAATTTGATTTAGAGGTGTAGCGCCGTTTTTAAACAAATTGTACTCACCGCAGAGAACCGTAGCCACACTCTACGATAGCTGGCGCCAATCTGCCACACGTCATCCTGCATGGCCTTATGGGAGCCTCGATACATCTTCCGATCTGAAGATGTACCGGTAAAGTTATTTAATTTTTTCTTCCGAATTGGAATAAACATTGATGACGTACATGTACATCATTGGAATGGGAAAGGGTTAATACTGCACGTATAGCCCCACTAGTCTGTTCTCCCCTCACACGTGTAGGTCTTCTCTGGGTGCTCCTGCTTCCTCCCACATGTATACACACTCACTAATTGGCTGAAAACATATTTAATACACAAATCACTGATCATTACGTTTAACGGCTCTATTGGGGATCGTTGTTTTTGTTTTGGGGCAAGTGCTGTAGAGAGCACCTATGAAGGCCGACACAGCACACGTGGGGGTGGGTGGCCAGCACCACGCCCGGCTGCCTTTGTCACCCTCATGGAAATGTTTATCACATTGCACCAGGTACTCATTTGAGGCTGAGTTGATGTGAGGCAGGCCCAGGACCGGTTCAGATATTCGTCACTGGTGTTGGACATGAGCGGGACTTTAACTCGGGTCACTGGGTTCATGGCGCAGCGACGCGAACCGCTACACTACCGCTCCCCGCTGATCAGCAGCGCATCAACCACTACACAATCTCTATGGGACCATAAAGAATGGTGTCTCTGGTGTAGGTCAATCAGTTTCAAAGGCAATGCAGATATTATCAGATAATATTTATTTGCATGTTTTTCCACATGAATGTGTGGTTATTGCAGACTTGATGCCTTGCAATAGGTGTCTATTTGTTATTTAAACATCTTAACACTTCCTGCGCTATTGCCAGAAAGGGTAAAGCCTGTTCTTATTTCACTACACAATCGCTCCCCCGACTCACACTCACACATCCATCCCTCCCTCCCACATCCCCCTCTCCGCTCCCCCACTCCCCCACTCCCCACAGAGCTTCAACTCATGTTCCAGCTGATGGACCGAGTTCCCGCGGGGATCGAACCCATGCTCAAGGATCTGGAGGAGCACATTGTGAGCGCCGGCCTGGCAGATATGGTGGCCACGGCCGAGTCCATCACCACGGTGAGCATCGGGCTCCTTCCTCGCCATCCGCTCGTGGCTCGGGCCTTGTCCCCCAGGCTCCTCCTCCTCCCGTGCGAGCTCGTGAGGTAGCTGTGTCTGCGACACCAGCGATGCGCGATGCCGTTCAGCCGCAGCTCGCTAGTCTCCAGCGTAGATACCCCACCTGGCGGATGCTCAGCGAGCAGGAGAACGAGCGGCTCACAATCAGAAGGTTCCGAGTTCAATTCCAGGTTTGGGGTTGACTGCCCATCAGCTGTCCGCGGTCGGTAAAATAAGTACCACTTTTAGGGCTGTAGATGGGAGGTGGGCCGCCACCTCTGTTCACTTGAGCAGGAAGTCTCTTAGGCTTCGAGACACCGCTATCGCCCATCATGTAAGTTGTGTCTTTTCGCCACTGCATGGTAACGATGCTTTGGGCCCAGCCGCCTCTCTCCCCCATAGTGGATATTCGCGAGCACGCGCACGTCGGTACGCCACTGGAGCTGTGCACTCTTAAATCTAGATGAACATTTTTTTTTTCCTAAAACTGCTTGTTGTGTTTAGTTGTCCTTCCCCCGCGCGTCTGATTAGCACGGTTGGCTACGTACGGTGCTAAAGAAGTTCAACATACATGCAATGCGTGGAGCGTTTTTTCACCTGCATAAAAACGGATGCTTGTGCATCAGAGAGAGAGACCTACGTCCTGTGGCCACATGAGGCCCCGATCACTTGACCCACGGCTCCCAATATCGCGTGAAAGAGCGGCATGCTTTCCAGCTGGAAACTTTGCGTTACTAATTTTAGCGCCGTGCTCAAGAGGGCGTCTCTTGCGGTGATGCCTGCGACTGAAGTGAGTCTAAAATGTGTGGTTGCCCTCCAAATTCACCCTTCTATCGCTGCTGCTACCATGGTTACCATTCCCGTGAACTGCACTCGTTCATTCCATCACCCTTGTTGAGGATTCGGTCTGACAGAGACTGACTGTTTCGTATCATCCCACACTACCTTTGACAAAAGCATGGCAGGTCACGACTACCCACTAACCCACTCACTCATCCGCACACTCACCCACTCGTCACACTGCAGGTCACAACACTTTTCTGCTTTGTCCCTCACACTGCTGACCTTTGGAATTCCCTCCATTGTCTTTTTTTCACCAAGATCTTGTAACAACCTTGCTACAAACCCGGCGGGCGGAGTTCAATTTCCGCTCACAGCCAACATAGGTGAAGATTATCTGAACCCAGTCCTGGGTCTCTATGAGGTTAATTCAGTCTCAAAAGAGTACCTGCTGCGGTGTGTAAATTTTACCACTGGAGAGACAAAGGCGTTCTGGCGTGGTGCTGGCCACCCACCCCCTCGTGGCCTTGCCGGCCTTCATAGGTGCCTCGCTAACAGCGCTTGTCCCAACAGTCTGTTAAGGCTACACGGGGTAATCTTTGTCTTTGCTTTTTGCAGGACTCTGAGAAGTACGTGGAGCAACTGTTGATGCTTTTCCACCGCTTCAGCCGCCTGGTGAAGGACGCGTTCCGGGACGACCCGCGCTTCCTTACAGCCCGGGACAAGGTCAGTCATTCATTCACTCTCAAGTCATTCATTCAAATCTCGCTATAATTATAGACACTCCTCGTATCAACGGACTCTGACTTTGTTGTCAAATGATTTCATGGTGATGCTTGTGTATCCAGGTAAACCTCACTGAGTCTCACGACTCTTTTGTTGCAGGAGGGTCCTGCCAAGTTTGGACTGTGAGTTGATTGATACGTCGTCTATGACCAAACGACCTCGGATGCACCCGATCTCGTTACATCTCGGAAGCCAAGCAGGGGTTGTGCCTGGATAGTGCCTGGTGGGGTGACCACCATGCATAACACGTGCTATATGGCTACGTGGTGGCCATCAGATGGGCAGTGCAGCAAAATCCATTTTTGTGCTGCATACTTCTGCGCTTCCACGTCCATCCTCTGTGCCTTAAACCCGCACCGACTGACGTAGTGAAGCCCTCGGGCAGCAGTGGATCGACAGTAGGGCTGGACATCTCTGCATCGACATCTCTCTACGGTGGCTGTCAGTCATTGGTTTATTCATTCTCGGAGAGTCTCGCGTCTCCCGTTAGCTGCAGTCCCCCGAGAGCACTTCCTCGCTCTCTCTCTCTCTCTTCCTCCCTCTCGCTCTGCCCCTGTAGGCCTACAAGGCGGTGGTGAACGACGCCACCATCTTCAAGCTGGAGCTGCCCAGCAAACAGAAAGGGTGAGGGAGCCGCAGGCAGCCTCAGTGTCCTCTGGGACTTGTGGAAAACAACTACAGCAAAAGCTCTGCTATCCAGCATTCGGTTTTTCAGAGAGTTATACTCATGGTTCACCACATTTTCTAAGCACCTAAAACTTTTCCAGAAGGAAACTGAGCCTACATTTGAACTATGATATAAGAAATATTATGGTGACACCAAGGTGTTGATATGTTAACTACCTCACCTGGTATACAGGAGGTCGTGGGTTCGATCCCGACCCTGACGCCTGCTATATATCTCCACGTGGTGGTTGTGTGGATTTTTCTCCGGGTCCTCCGGTTTTTCTTTCCACATTTAAAAACATGCGTTGAGAGTATTTGGCTGCTATAAAATAATAAAAAATTATTTAGTTTACTCTAGGCTCGTCTATTGCTGTCTGGAGGAGGTTTGGGGGTGGTTTAGGTGATTCTCAGTGGCCACGTCCAATCATTGAGTCAGAACCTTTGAGGTCCTGCGTTTGAATGCACTGAGTGTATCTCTCAGCAGATCCATAAAGGCTGTGTCGAAGCCTATGGGATGGCATCTCTTGAGATATCTTGTTCAGGTCTAGGTGTGTGTCTCATTGGTGGGTTCATCATGATCATGGTCGGGCTGCTGAGCCAGCACCACAGGGATCCTGCAGTCCCAGCCGTGGCTCTGCACATCTCTCTCCATTGTGTCAATTGACTGCTGGATGATGGTCTGAAAGAAAAACATTCCTTCATAATGAATTGGCCGAACGTTCTAACGCAGGACCCATCTGAAGAGAGTCTTGATACTCGGCGAGGCTTTCCCAGATATAATAAACAAGGTTTACAAGTACCTCTTCATGCCATGTGGGTCGTGGGGGTTATTTGACCTAGCTTATTGCAGTTCAGTTGTGGATTGGTGAAGGCTTTTGGGGGTTCACAATGGCTGTGTCGGCACCGGTGCTGAGAGCGCGGCTCCCCGCTGCCCTTGAGCGCAGTCCCCCAGGGACTTGCGGACTTGACAACTCGGGTATTCGCGTGACTCGTGTGGCTCGTGTAACGCCGCGCGCGTGGCTGGTGCCCCAGGCTCAACTCCAAGACGCAGCCCGAGAGCAAGTGCCCCGAGCTGCTGGCGAACTACTGCGACATGCTGCTGCGCAAGACTCCGCTCAGCAAGAAGCTCACGTCCGAGGAGATCGACGCCAAGCTCAGAGAAGTGGTGAGGAGCGTGGCGGCGATGGGGACCGGGCTGGAGCCAGGCGGGGGTCATGCAGGGGCCATGCGGGGGCTGGGTGGGGGCCGAGTGGTGGCCGGGTGAGGGCTGGGTGGGGGCTGGGCGGGGGGCTAAGTGGGAGCCGGGTGGGGGCCGGGGGCCAGGCAGGAGGGGGCCGGGCGGCCTGTCTCTCACGTAAAACTATTAAACTATTTTTTATTTTACCAGCTAAGGCCCACTGAGCTATGGGGCTCTTTTTCAGAAGCCACCTGGCCACAAATGTGATAGCTAAATGAAGTGGCCTATGATGTGGAAATCTAAAGCAGCCATATAAACGTAAACCCTCTCACATTCAAATGCCCTCTACACTCTCCTCTCGCGCTGATTCACTCTCCGCCCTCTTTCTCTCTCTGACTCATCCCTCTCCTCCCTCACACCCCTCTTTCTCTGACTCACTCTTCTCTCCATGTTCAGGCTCAAAACCGTTTCACCCATAAGATCTGATGCTCAAGACGTATTTGGGCCGATTTAGTCACAGGCACCACCTACGCCCGTGTCTGCAAAACGGAAGCGTGTGGTTTTTGCCGGTTGCATGGTCTTGTTATTTCAGCTGTAGTTAAACCCGTAGGCAGCCACATGCTACACGGACACAAGGATGAGTGGGGTGCGAGCGTGGAGATGCAGGGATGGGGGGTGGCGTGGCGGGGCTGGCGTTTCGGTAATGGGCTGCCCCCTCTTGCCTCTGCCCACAGCTGCTGGTGCTGAAGTACGTGCAGAACAAGGACGTGTTCATGCGCTACCATAAGGCACATCTGACACGACGGCTCATCCTCGACATCTCGGCTGACAGCGAGACCGAGGAGAACATGGTGGAGTGGCTGAGGGTGAGCACTTGTCCACCCGCTCACTCACCCGCCCGCTCGCACCCCCGCCCACCTGCTCTCCTCCCCATGGCGATGAGAGAGCTGTCGTTAAGAGATAGATAAGGGAGAGAGAGGTGAGAGAGCTGTATATACGAGTTACAGTTGAGTGGCCACGTGTACAGTTGGTGCATTGAGAGGTTTGGTCAGTTTATATCTCAGGAGTGTTTTGCTTTCTATAAGAGACACCGGAGTGCCCGGAGCGAACACAAGCATATGAGGGGATAACGTACAAAAGCTGTGCATATCCGGGATCACGAACTAACTTGCCGTACTGCCATCTACAGTCCGCCCCGCATCCCAGCAGGTTTGAGAATTTCGCATTCTCCATGACCCACAAATCCTTGCTTCCCCGAGCGCTGGGTCACTACCCGAGGCCTGTGTGCCATGGGGCTGGGGTCAGACACCGACGGCCCACGACTTCACACGACTTCGTGTCTCGCTTCAAAGCGACCCGCAAGCGATATTTATATCCATCACAGTAAGCACCTTGGCCACGCACCAATCCGGTGCCAGAAGGGAATACTTTCAACTCCTGTTTACTTATTTAAGGGGTGCCATGGTGGCGAGATGTCATCTTCCTCGCCTGGTATGCAGAGAGTCGGTGGTTCGATCCTGACCTGCTGTATATCTGTAGTTTGCGTGTTCTCCCCGTGGTCACGTGGATTTTTTCTCCGTGTCCGGTTTTTCCCTCCACATTTAGAAACGTGCGTCTATATTATTTTGATTGTGATATCTTTACCTTTCCTCTACTTTGCAAGCCTATCATGCTATTGTATTGTTTATTGTTGTAACGTTCTGACCTCCCCCTACTAGACATCTTTATAGCTCATCGAATTCCTGCAGTATAAATAAACATTCCGATTCTGAAGTAATTCTGACTTGTGTCACGGCAAGAGGCCCCTGCGTTGGCAGAAGCGACTTGAGCCGAAGGGTGCTTTGGAGGTCACGTGTGGCCCTCGGCAAAGGAGGAGGAGGGGCCGCCCGACTGCAGGTGCTGTCCCCCCGAGCGGGCCCAGTAACCGACACTCCCCCGCGTCTCCGCCGCTCGCAGGAGGTGGGGATGCCCGCCGACTACGTGAACAAGCTGGCGCGCATGTTCCAGGACATCAAGGTGTCGGAGGACCTCAACCAGGCTTTCAAGGAGATGCACAAGAACAACAAGCTGGCCATGGCCGGTACGCCGCTCTGCCTGGGGAGGGGAGTGAGGGGGTCGCTGGGAAGACGAAGGCAGAGAGACCGAGTGGGGATCTGTGCGCCACGTGGCGATCAGTGAATGCAGTAGTAAATTTATAATAGTGAGCGTGCTGTGAACGTACGTTATGTGTAATGCGTAGTCCATGTTTTATTGTGTGCAATGTATAAAATATGTAGTTATAGAAGGCGATAGGGGAGGGGGTGATAGGGGAGGGGTGGCGGGGATGCCGAGGTTTTGTTGTACGAGTTGTGAGCGAATGCAAGTGGCATCTGAGCCAAGAGCAAGTGGGCGGAAGATCGAGCGAGCCAGCAAACGAGGTGGCAGAGTAACGGCGCACCGATTAAATCCATTCCCCAAAGCGTCAATGACCCCAATTGAGTGAATGAGTAATATATGCGCGAATGAGTAAAAAGGACATGCGAATGATCGAACGAGCACACGAGCGAGCGAGCAGGTGAATGAAGCGTGTTGCTCTCCTCCACAGACTCGGTGAACATCAAGATCCTGAACGCGGGCGCGTGGTCGCGCAGCTCGGAGAAGATGTTCGTGTCGCTGCCCACGGAGCTGGAGGACCTGATCCCTGAGGTGGAGGAGTTCTACAAGAAGAGCCACAGCGGCCGCAAGCTGCACTGGCACCACCTCATGTCCAACGGCATCGTGAGTCCCGCTCGCACGTGCGTACAAGACAAAGAACCCCCGTATAACCTGAACAGACTGTTGGGGCAAGTGCTGTTTGCGAGCACCTATGAAGGCCGGCACGGCACGGCACACGACGGGGTGGGTGGGCAGCACCACGCCCGACCGCCTTTTTCTCCCTAGTGGCAATGTTTACACACCTCACCAGGTACTCATTTGAGGCTGAGTCGAACTAGGGGAGGCCCAGGACCATTCAGATAATCGTCACTGGTGTTGACCGTGAGCGGGAATCGAACTTGGGTCCCCGGGTTCGTAGCGAAGCGCGCTAATCGCTGGACTACCACTCCCCACACAACAACAACCACCATTCGCCACTAAGTGGTGGTGACGTCACCACACGCGCACACACAAACGCACGTGCATGCACGCGTGGCCCGCCCTGCACAGGCCCCACCACGTGACAACCACAGAGCGGCTTCTTCCTCAAACGACCACGGGGAGTGTGCTCCATCCTCTTGCCGCTGCAAGGCTGAGGCCAGCCTCTCTGCAATTCCACATTCCCGTGCCGGTTGAGCTCCCCTGCCCTGCCCGGCACTGGCCCCCACTCCGCAGCCACTGAACAATCCGTTAACATCAGGGCGCCCAGTGCAGTGGAAATCGATGCTGTGGCTCAATGGAGACTCTTTAGTAGGGTGAAGCTCACCACCTCAAGCCAAGTGGGGGAGGCCGATTAATTACACACAGCAGAGGCACAGAGCAGCGGGCGAACAGCGGCCATGACATTGGGTGTACGCTCCACTGTGGCTGTTTATTCATTCAGCCATTCATTTATATTATTATACAGCCGATTGTCAATCCACTGCTGGATGAAGGCCTCTTCCACGTGGCGGGTCAGTCATGGGGGTCATTGGACCTCGTTTCACCACGCCGGTCCGTACGGGGTTGGTGAAGCGAGGATCCCAGCAAAGGTTTGGACAATCCTCGCCACTGATGTTAGCCGCTTCACCATGTTTGCCCCATTGAGTTCCGCTTGCTTGTCGACTCAGATCACGTTCAAGAACGAGGTTGGGCAATACGACCTGGAGGTGACAACGTTCCAGCTCGCCATCCTCTTTGCGTGGAACCAGCGGCAGCGCGACCGCATCAGCTTTGAGAACCTGCGCCTCGCCACCGAGCTGCCCGACGCCGAACTCCGGCGCACGCTCTGGGTAAGCGCCCTCACCTGCCGGGTCGTCCACTCGTTCATCCGCTAAATCGTCCACTCGCCCGCTCGCTCGCTCGCCCGCTCGCTCGCGTTCACTCGCTCGCCGACTCGTCCACCTGCTTGTCCACCCACTTGTCCACCCGCTTGTCCACCCGCTTGTCTACTGACTTCGTACGCAGCCACTCATTCCATCTTTATCAATCAGCCATTATTTATAATAATAATAAGTAAGGAGATGATACACTTCCTTCCCACGTCTGTTTCTCCAAGTAAAACGAATCGACATTCAATGTCTCCAAAACAAGTATGGATCACTCACTGTCTCATGAGCAGAGCCAGAATGTTTAAATCAGTGCAGACATTAGAAAGCCGTGTGGCTGATGGGATGTGCATAAAACATGTGGTGCGACAGATATGGGAGGAGGCATGTGGTCTGATTATATTATTTAGTTACTTATATAATACTAATTTCATACTTGCTTCATTCTTATAGTGCAGGGTTATCATCACAAAGGCGCTGCTGGGTTTCACAGACGCAGTCTGCAGTCGTTTCGCAGTAAGGCGGCGATGTTGCTGAGTGTGATCCCAATTGAGTGATTTGCAGGTCATTTTTTGAATTTAGCAACTTTAAACAATTTAGCAACTTTAGACGTCGAAGCGCAGGGCTCCCCCCCCCCCCAAAGTATGGGGCCCGGGGCAGTTGCCCAGATTCTCCGTACACTCCGGGACATCTGTGCCTGGCTGTGCTCCCCCCCCACCCCCCAGTCTCTGGTGGCGTTCCCCAAGCTGAAGCGGCAGCCGCTGCTGTACGAGCCCACGGCCGTGTCGCCCAAGGACTTCACGGAGGGAACCATCTTCTGGGTCAACCAAGAGTTTGCGCTCATGTGCGTACGAGTGAGGCACACCCAGCGCGATGCACCCTGCGGAATACATCCAGTGCGATACACCCAGTGCGATGCACCCAGCGCGATACAACCTGCAGAGTACACCCAGCGCGATGCACCCAGTGAATGCACCCTGCAGAACACACCCAGCGCGATACATGATGCACACTATTTCTAATGGAATTCTGCATTCTCTGCCTTGTACGGCACCCTTCAAGATAGCATCACCTCAGATCGCTTTGCGTAAACATGTAAATAATAAAAATAATAAAACATTGTGAATGCAGTAAAAATTATGGATAGCTGGATTTCACATTGTGCCCACACCAAGTCGGCTAAATGACACAATCTAAAATGTGAATGAGATGCAAAGATTTAAAGTACATGCTATATACTTGTACATTGTGTGATGTGTACAATTGTAAAATGTATAGTTTAAGTAGGCTACGTACTTAAAGCAATACGTTACTGGTGGGGTATGGGGGAGGGGTGGTGGGGGATGGGTGGTAGGGGATGAGGGGGAGTGATTCAAGATGTAATCCCTTAAAAGCGAGTTGAGGGGGGAGGGAGAGGGAGGGGGGAGCTCATCAGACTATGGTAGCCAATGAAAGGAACGTATCGGGAGGGAGGGGGGGCGAGGCCAAAAGGGTGGGCGATGGACGTGGAAGCGCTTGTGCGCAAGCGGCCAATTACTGCACACGCCAACACAATGGAGCGATTGTGCGCAAGCGGCCAGCCACTGCACCCGCCAACACAATGGGCAGAGAGGAGGAGGGGAGGTCTAATACACATGATAGACAAAAGAACGAAAATGATGATGGGTACAAACTTAGGGGGAGCTCATCAGACTATGGTAGCCAATGAATGGAACGTATCGGGAGGGAGGGGGGGGGCGGGGGGGGGGCGAGGCCAAAAGGGTGGGCGACGGACGTGGAAGCGCTTGTGCGCAAGCGGCCAATTACTGCACACGCCAACACAATGGAGAGAGAGGGGGGGGGGGGTCTGATACACATGATAGGCAAAAGAACGAAAATGCCCATGTTTATACCAATGCTGGCTGAACAATGAAGAGAGTACTGTTAAAATAACTGGGGATGTTAACACTCGGTAAAGTACAGTAAAATAGTGCCTGTCAGATAAGATGGTCCAAAATTTTTTTTGTGATTAAGTCTTTTTTGCGTGGTTGATAACATCTTTCCAATGATTACTAAGTTTGTACCCATCATCACGGTTGAAATTATGTCTGTGTTTGTATATTTGTATGGCTTCGTGTACAAACCTTTGATGGTAGCCGGGAGGTTTGCAGAGAACCTTGGTCTCGGAAAAGACAATTTCATGAGAGCCCACCGAGTTGTAGCAATGATCGGCCACGGCAGAAGAATCAGTTCTGCCGTGTTTCAGATCTGACTTGTGCTCGCGGACACCCCCCCCGCCCCTCCCTCCCTCCCGATACGTTCCATTCATTGGCTACCATAGTCTGATGAGCTCCCCCTAAGTTTGTACCCATCATCATTTTCGTTCTTTTGTCTATCATGTGTATTAGACCTCCCCTCCTCCTCTCTGCCCATTGTGTTGGCGGGTGCAGTGGCTGGCCGCTTGCGCACAATCGCTCCATTGTGTTGGCGTGTGCAGTAATTGGCCGCTTGCGCACAAGCGCTTCCACGTCCATCGCCCACCCTTTTGGCCTCGCCCCCCCTCCCTCCCGATACGTTCCTTTCATTGGCTACCATAGTCTGATGAGCTCCCCCCTCCCTCTCCCTCCCCCCTCAACTCGCTTTTAAGGGATTACATCTTGAATCATTGCCTCACTTGATACAGCTAATCTGGCTGTGACGGTCCCACCTGATGACGGAGACTTGTGTTGCCTCCGAAACGTCGTGATTTTTGTTTTTATTTTTTTATTTTATTTTACTTTCTACGTGACTTTACCGAAAAAACCTAAGAAGATGAGGGGGAGGAGATGGGGGGACCACGTGCTCGTCCCTTCCCTGCTCTCACGTGACCCCACTTGCCCTCTGTTACGGTCACTCATTCCTCGGTCCTTGTGTGTCCTTGCCATCTAAATCTCTCGATTTTTAAACTCTGTTATAGAGCGCCTT
Organism: Lampetra fluviatilis; assembly: GCF_964198595.1. Taxonomy (NCBI): domain Eukaryota; kingdom Metazoa; phylum Chordata; class Hyperoartia; order Petromyzontiformes; family Petromyzontidae; genus Lampetra; species Lampetra fluviatilis. The sequence goes on from NC_136324.1 coordinate 9,258,001, forward strand.
GAGCTAGCGCCCTGAGCTAAGGTGCTCTATAAATATAAAATAAGATAGCATGCTGTAAGTAGTTTTTTTTTGGTCTGTACAATATTACACACGCACTAATATACGTAAGTAACTAAGGGTGGTGGTGGTTGTTTTTGTTACACTCATGTTAACGAGGTTTTGCGGCTAGCCGGACTTGTGCGTAACAGTGTGTGTGTGTGTGCGCGTAACGGTGTGTGTGTGTGTGCGCGTAACAGCGTGTGTGTGTGTGCGTAATGGGGTGTGTGTGCATAACGATGTGTGTGTGTAACGGTGTGTGCATAACGGCGTGTGTGTGTGTGTAACGTTGCACGTGCGTAACATTGTGTGTAACGGCGTGTGTGTGTAACGGTGTGTGTGTAACGGTGTGTGTGTGTGTAACGGCGTGTGTGTGCGTAACGGTGTGTGTGTGTGTAACGGTGTGTGTGTGCGTAACGGTGTGTGTGTGCGTAACGGTGTGTGTGTGTGTAACGGTGTGTGTGTGCGTAACGGTGTGTGTGTGCGTAACGGTGTGTGTGTGCGTAACGGTGTGTGTGTGCGTAACGGTGTGTGTGTGCGTAACGGTGTGTGTGTGCGTAACGGTGTGTGTGTGTGTAACGGTGTGTGTGTGTGTAACGGCATGTGTGTGTGTCGCTCGTCGATCCCGCTGCAGCAAGAACGGGAAGGTGCAGAAGCGCGGAAAAATCAACCTGATTGGGCGACTGCAGCTGACGACAGAGCGCAGCCGCGACGAGGAGAACGAGGGCATCGTGCAGCTGAGGATCCTGCGCACGCAGGTGTGCGCACACAAAAACAAAGGTTCCCCGTGTAGCCTCCATGAGCTGTTGGGGCAAGGTGCTGTTAGTGAGCACCGATGAAGGCTGGCACGGCCCACAGCGGGGTGGGTGGGCGGCACCACGTCCGGCCGCCTTTGTCTCTCCAGTTTTACACACCCCCACCAGGTACCAATATAAGGCTGTGTCGACCTAGGGGAGGCCCAGAACCGATTGATATATTCGTCACTGATGTCGGCTTTGAGTGGGATTCGAACGCAGGTCAAAAGGGGTTTGTAGCACAGTGTGCAAACCACTGCACCACCACTCTACGTACACAAAGACAAAGATCCCCCGTATAGTCTTAACAGACTTTTCAAGCAAGTGCTGTTAGCGAGCACCGATGAAGGCTGGCACAGTACACGAGGGGGTGGGTGGCCAGCACCACACTCGACCGCCTTTGTCTCCCCAGTGGCGATGTTTACACGAGGGGAGGCCCTGGAGCAGTTCATACAATCGTCACTGGGGTTGTTGGCCGTGAGCGGGAACCGAACTCGGGTGGCCGGGTTCGTAGCACAGTGCTAACCGCTAGGCCACCGCTTCCCCCCACACACACACGTTCACCTACACACCTGTGTGTGCGTGCGTGTTTGCGTGTCACGCCCTCGTCGCGCAGGAGGCCATCATACAGATCATGAAGATGCGCAAGAAGATCTCGAACGCGCAGCTGCAGACGGAGCTGGTGGAGATCCTCAAGAACATGTTCTTCCCGCAGAAGAAGATGATCAAGGAGCAGATCGAGTGGCTCATCGACCACAAGTACATTCGCCGCGACGAGGACAGCATCAACACGTTCATGTACGTGGCGTGAGCGTGCCGCCACGCCCGCGCTCTCGGTGCCTCCGCGCCCAGATGTTTCCCTCAGGGCGCCAGCGCTTGTTGTAACGCTCGAACACACGGGAAAGGTTCACGCCGTGGCAGGGGGGCGGGGGGATGGGCGCCGAGCCGGCGAGCGGCGAGGAGGCGCGTCGTTGTGTTTTTCGTTTCACCGCGGTGCTTTGGGCTGGCCGGCTGTGGGCGCCGGCGGCCGTGAATTTTCCGTTCGTTGCGAGAATTACGAGAGAAAAAAAAGGTAAATTTTGTCGTGAGCACCGGATGCTGTTGGAGAGAGGCTCACCGGCATAAGAATTGTTGACTGAAGGACCGCTGCCAGCTTTTGTGTGTGTGTGCACGTTGTTTTGTTTCGTTTGCAAATGCGAAGTATCAGAAAATGACAAAACTCGTGGAGGTGGCTTTTAGAAGTGGTTGGTTCTCTCCGGGCTGCAGGATACAAGCGAGGAAAAACCGTGGCGTGTTCTCGCTTCTTTGCAGCGCGCAGAGCGGAGAGGCTGTCAGGGCTGTAGAGGCTCCGGCACGGTTCGTTTTGGGTTAAGGAGACATAGGAGTCGCCCGCGGGCAGCAGGACAGGCAATCGGTCTCTGCAGTGGGTCTTTGTTGTTATTTTCTGGGTGCACGTGGCTTAACATTTGGTGAGCCGTCCAATATCGCTGAACATCATTTCAAAGTTGCGCCGATATAACTTCACACAGGCTGCAAAGGACCCCCAGAAGGGACTTGGCGGTGCAGCGACGCAGCCTGCCGCTCGCCGTCCGCCACGGGGGGCGACGGAAGTTGCCGCCGCGCTAGCAAGGACGTCGTGCCCTGGAGAAAAAACACGCAATGTGTACATTGGCAATATAAATGGGTCGAGTATTTAAGATGTCGTTGCGACGAGGCCCTGGTGGTGGCGTGGTTTTGAGCGAGCGAGGCCGATAGCCCGCTCCGCGGGAACCGGCTTCTCAGTCCGGATGCGAGGAGGAATGTCTCTGACCGGCTCTTGCACAACTGCAGTTATATCGGTACTTTTTTTTCTGGCTGAGTCGACCTTAGGGATGCTTCTTGTCAAATGCAGAGGAACACTCGAGAGAGTTCTCATTTTTCGCGATGTTTATGTCGTTTATTTATCTGGGGGAAAGCCTCGCCGAGCCTCAAGACACTTCCTGGGAGGGTTCTGCATCAGAATTCGTGGGCTCGCATGTTGGGGGGAAATCCGAGTACCTGGAGAAATCCCACCACACATACAAGCAGAAAACTCTGCACAGACATATCTGGAACCAACATGCTGTACACTAATACCATCTGCTGGACATCTGGCAGCTTGTGATAGGAACGGTGCACTAAACGCAGGCTCCGTGATTTGCGGCTTGCGTCTGCGCGAATGTGGGGCGTTGGGCGATTGCGGGGGTTTCCTTTGATCAGCTGACTGGTTTCCCATCGACCGCCCGCTCCACTTTGCCCGGGACACAAACGTCAAACTCGTGATTGTTGGCTCCACGGGGCTCACTGGATGACCGTCTCAAGTCAAACGTGTTCGAGTGGAGACGTAAAAAGGAATTGCCTGAGAGTGGGCACTGTTTTTTTTTTATAGATATACTGGGCACGTAACATTTCACCCGCCACAATCGATTCTTATGCTCATGGTACATGCATCGAATCGTGCGCGTTAGGAATGCGTTACATGTGTTTATATCCACTGTCGATTTGGTGTGCACGAGGGCAAAAATAATCCGTCTTGGGAATTAAATCTTTACCCCCCCCCCCGATTCGTGACAATTTGTAGAATCGTGAGAGGGGGTGAATCGCTGCATCCGTGTTGTGTTGTGTCCACGTACGCACTGCTCAGCACTTGGGTGAATGGTCGTTGTTTTGCAATGCATGCTCTTTCAAGGTTGACGCAATTCTTGATTTGGTTTTGTTTCATTGTGCTTTCCACCGTGACTGGTTTGGAGGCCGGTGCAACGCGTGGCACCGTGGCGACCACCTTGACATTTGGTACGGGTTGTCGTGAGGCACTCTGGGGGTTGACAGGTCACGTCGAGACATCTTCAAGTCTCCGCGCTTTCCCCCTTTTCTCCCGCTCCGCCAAGCCCATGGTCAGGGCTTCACCCTTTTCCAGTATTTCTCATTTTGCGTAAAAGACGTTTTTGTTCATCGTATGCCGATGGGCGATTGGTAAACGTGTGAAGCCGAGCTTGCGCACTGGCTGTTTCACGATTGCAATTCCACCGAGAGGTAGTTTAATTTGTGCGCCGATGTGAAACGATTCCCGCCAGGGAAACTCGTGATGAGCCAGGGGCGGCGCTGCGGTCAGAGCACTCAAGTCACGAGGTTTGCCAATTCAACTCGCGGTTGTGGATTTATTCAACGCGTCGTTCCTCCGCGTCGATATAACGAGGAAGAAATCAACAGTGGTCGTAATAAAGAGGCTGGCACCTGCCACGGGAATGTGGAATGCCCATCACCGGCTCGGGACTAATGCTGTTATCAGTTGTTTCTGCAGCGCTTTCATGTACAAAGTGCTTGGGGATTTTTGATCGAGTTTAAAATCCAAAGAAAATGGGAGATGGGCGAGCGCCGGACTCCGTAGCGAGCGAGGTGACATTGGCTTGGAGAGCGCCTCCCAGAGCTCACCGGCGGCGCCGCGTGGAATTCACGCCCCCCCAGTCGCCCCCCCAGTCGCCCCCCTCACAAAACAACTCAGTCATGGTGGCCTGCAGTGAAGGACGGCCCTTGTCGGCCAGTGTTCACTTTTGATTCGTTCGCGAAAGCGGCAGTTTTTCATTTGGCAGTGCCGACGTGCGACTTGCCACGGAGTGTTAAATGATCGTCGCGTGCATGTGCAGATATATACCCTCTTTGTTGTTCTGGTTACGAATGAGGTTATGGTTGCTCAAAGTAACTTTTTTTCCCGCCTACCTAAAATGACACGTTAAAAAAAAAGTCCCCGGGCATCAAGACGGCGAGGGTCCACTTTGTGGCGGCACATTTATATTAAGCGATCTAACTAAAAAAAATCTATATTATGGATTGGTATTGGAAGCTCACAAGGAGGTCGGCGTCAGGCCCGGCTCCTCACAGATGGGAGGCCAGTAGAGCCGCTGTGTTGGACCACCTTCACAGTGACCCACCGCGCATAATCGTGAACTTGGGTGATGCCAAAGGGACATTTGGAGGAGCAGGGCGCACCACCCCACTACCCTGAAGCACCAATCCTGGCTCGTGCATTCCCTGCTGCTATGTTCACGCGCGCTGCCGGAAGGGTGTGTTCTCGTGCAGGCAATGCCTCGTTTCCACAACAGCAGCAGCACCAGGGCCTGTGTCCCATGTCCCCATGAGGGTCTGTTGGCTCAGCACCCCCCCCACCCATGCCCTGCCTATCCCCCCTCCTCTTTTGGCTGTTGGAGGCTGGGGTCAGAAAGTGATCTAAACAGCATGTTGTTGGTGCGGATGGGTTAATATTTATTCTATTGAGAATCTCGTGATGGCCCAGCAACGTAGTTCTGCACCTAATGGTCAGAGCTTCCTGCATCGTAGTTTTGCACCTGGTGGCCAGAGCTGGCTGCCGTGGAAACGCAGGCCTGGCTCTAGCACAGAGAGCGCAGCGCCCATTGGTCGTGGGGGATGCACCGTGTGGGGTCCACTGCCTCGTAACAGCTCTGTGCCGCTGCTGCTTTTAATTGGAATTGTCAAATCGCCAGAGTACATTAGAAGGCCAGTCTCACCCTGCTCACATTAAGCCTTGTTTGCCCAGGACAGAGTAACAGAAAATGCTGGCCTCTGTATATCTGTCTTTGAATGCCTAATACAACTGGTAGCTACCTGAAATAAAACAATAAAAAAATATTCTGAGAGTATTAAGCAACGAGTAAATTATACACGGCCAAAGTGTCTCCCTGGTCAAACAATGAAGCGGTGCTCATCTTGGTGGCTCTGGAACAGTGGTGACATTCCACATTCTCCTGGCAGAGGCCAGTCTTTCCATAGCACAACCACAGTTTACTGTCCAACAAAGTGGTGCCCTTTTTCATCCACCCTGGAGAGATTAATGGCAATGGTGATGATGATGGCCTTCTGAATGTGACCCAAGCGCTCTTCCACAGAGTGACACCGCCAGATCTAATATTATTCCAGTTTGTGAGTTATTGGCATTGGCTCGTGCAAGGGAAACGCGACTTTGTTGATAGCTTCGCCGTGCATTAACTGTCCCATGATGCAGTAACTCCCCACCATGTGTTTGTGTTAATGCATTGGTGGCATGCACTTAAAATAAGATGACCCTTCTAGAGACACAAACGGCTCGTGTGTGGTTAGGTGTGTCCCCCATCACTGAAGCTTGTCAATGAGAAAAAAAACCTTTCAATTTACGCATAAGGTGCGTTGCTTCACGGCTGTCAAATGATGTCACGGTGAGGTGGCTGCTGTCCGTAATCGACACGTCAACGCAGCGAATTCGCAGAGCTACAACGAAGCACGTGACCGCATGGGATTGTGCTCACGGAGCTTCAGGCTCTTGTCGAACATGAACGCCCAGTCGTGTTGCGACAAGACGAGAGCGGTGTTTGTCTCTTTAGTGTTCTTCTTGAATGTGATTTTGGACTTCTCCCACCCAGCAGAACGGGGCATTCATTGGCCTGGCCCTCGTGACCACAACGGGAGGGGGGTGCCCGCTAACTCTAATGCACGCCGTGGGTATGCGAGCGCATGTGGACCGACGGGATTTATCGTCGTAACTCTGCGGGTGTTGGGTGCGCAACAGGGGAAGGCTGCGAGGTTGGAATTCATTGGAGCTTGTTGCCTTAGGAAGAGCCATTTGGGCTTGAGCAATGTGAAGGATCCTTCCGACATCAACATTCTTAACATCTAACAGGTTTACCATTTTTTCCCAAATCGCCTCTCCAGCGCAGAGAAAAAGTTCACGAATGCCGACGCTGTGGCAATGAGCTTGGGCCTACGTTGTAGTCGTTATTAATAAAAAATCATTAATCCGGTATCCAGGCCACGTCGCACTCCCTGGCAGTGCGGCGCCTGTGGAAGAAGTTAATACTTCTGAATGTGACTCCTGACAGAACGTGAACAAAAACTGAACACCCTTCATGACCTTTACCTTATAACCGGTTCCCCTGTGCACCAGACGTCTTCCCATGTTGGGGCACACAGTGAACGCTGCATAATGATAACAATAAACTATATATAGTTGGGAGGGGTGTGGTTTGTTTGGGGGGGGGGGGGCATGGTTTGGGGTGGGGAAAAATGTGGGAATATGCAATGCTGTAAATAGAGTTTTACTGTGATAGCAGATATAGGAAACAGAGTGATATGGACAACTGCTCGAATCCGAAGAGGAGTATTCGGAATTGTGGAATTGAGTGTGTAAGTTATTTTTTCCTTCCTCCAATTAAAGAGAACACTCAAGTTTAAACGACACGTTTTCGAAGTGTGGCTCTTGTACCGTACTCCACGTGAGGTGTGGCTGTGTTGGTGAGAGGCCTGCTGTACATCACCTGCTGATGTGATGGTGAGAGAGGCCTGCTGTACATCACCTGCTGACTGTGATGGTGAGAGGCCTACTGTACATCACCTGCTGATGTGATGGTGAGAGAGGCCTGCTGTACATCACCTGCTGGCTGTGATGGTGAGAGGCCTGCTGTACATCACCTGCTGTGATGGTGAGAGGTCTGCTGTACATCACCTACTGGCTGTGATGGTGAGAGGCCTGCTGTACATCACCTGCTGTGATGGTGAGAGGCCTGCTGTGCATCACCTGCTGACTGTGATGGTGAGAGGGGCCTACTGTACATCACCTGCTGGCTGTGATGATGAGAGGCCTGCTGTACATCACCTGCTGACTGATGATGAGAGAGTCACACGAGGAAGGGCCTCATTTGCGGGTGTTGCGGACGAGGCTGACTCAACACTTCACGGCCTTGGCTGGAGCCACCTCAAAGGTGGCTCCAGCTGCCTCATCGCTGCTCTGGCCGCCTATGCAAGTGACTCCGCACACTTCCATCGCGGCTTGGCCACCCTGATGGCTGCTCCAGCCGCCTCCACCATGGCTTCAGCTGCCTGCACAGGGGCCCGGCTGCCTCGACTGCTAATCCGGCCGCTTCCACCGCAGCCCGACCGCCTATACCGCGGCTGAGCCGATTTACCGCTGGGTAGAGGAGCAATTTTAAATATCCGAGGTGATCTTCCCACTGATTTTGGGTTGACGATCTCATGGATGAACTTACCACCTGTCTATCGGGTCCATGAGCTTAACCCCATCTGTTTGTGGTGCAACTCACAGCCATAAACTTGACAATCTTAGTTTCCCCCCACCATGAACTCATCACAGGGTGATACGGTGATTCAGGGTGTCCTTCGAGGCACTCATACCCCTCTCAAATGGTGTGGTGGATTCAAACTTCATTAGATCCAGTCCAAGAGGCTAATGGAATTTCCTTTGTTCGAAATGCCCGGAAGGACTAATTTATCCTCAATCCCGTGTAGTGGCACCACCGACAAGTATTATTGTAGACTCCGCTCTTTTATTCATGATGTTGCACTTTATCGATTAGTGGCAAGTGCTTCTTGGTATTCCGTTAAGCTCCGCTTGCAGAAGCACGAAACCACGGAAGGAACGTTGTTGGCGTAGATTTCACCGTGATGCCAACTGGGCAGTCCGGGTTGTCTGACAATGGGAGTCTATGAAAGCGGGCTTCCTGGAAAAAACATTTTGTTGCCAGGAAGATCGACTCGGCAAGGAACCGCCCTGCTGAGCCCTTCAGGATGGTTGACAGTCTGCTCCATCCTGACTGCTCCACCACCAGGATTATACATTCTGAGGTGCAATGTAGAGATTTCCACTAATAATATTTACCCCACCCGGAGTGCGATCTACCCCGCAGTCCCACTGGTCACTTACCAGAGTTCTCTTGGTTTGGATTTGCTTCCGGGATAAATTGGGACCACCTGCAATTCAGATCATTTCCCCTTCCTGGCTCCTAAAGGAGTCATTGGAGACTGGGCCCCAATGTATGCAGGTCGTGCGTTCAATTCAGACTCGAAACGCCTGTCTTTTTGGAATTTGCATGTCTCTCCCCGTGGTCGTGTGGATTTTATTCCGGGTACTCCAGTTTTTCCCTAACACATTGAGAATCAGTGCATTTAAGAGTATTTGGCTGCTATCATTTTCCACATAAGCCACTTTGTTGAGCTATCTTTGTAGCCAGTTCGCTACTGAAAAAGAGCTATATAGCTTAGTAGGCCTTACCTGGTCAAATAAACAAAAAAAGTTTAGTTTTAGTAGTGTCCAGTACAAGCTGGCTATTTTGGCCTATAAAGCAGCTGCACGGTCCTGTACCTACATACGTGTGGGACCGTTTGGTCCCTCGTGCGACTTGCGCCCTATGTGCCACGATCGTCAGAGAAGGGCCGACTCCCCCAACTGTGGATTTTGCAACCCGACCCTGGGTGGCGGGGGGGGCTTCAAGCGCCGCTCCGCGAACCTGGAGCGCCTTGCCGGCCGCGCTCCATTGCGCTCCGGAGTTTCCACTCCCTCATTGCTTTCTCCGCAAATGCAACTCATCGTTGTGTATTTTTAACCCAATTTTATCTTTCAATCTGTTTGTACAATGTTGATATCCCCTCGAGTGGAGGGGGGGGTGATATTACATTTAAAATAAAACCTTGAAACCTGTTGAACTATACTGGCTGGAGGCACTCATAGGATTCGCTGCAAAAGGGGACACGGCATTGACCAGTGTGGGGAAGGAAGGTCAAACAACTTCCACCGATTGGCGAACTTAAGCCACGGACGTAACAATCGCTTAACACGCAGACGGCTTGTTGAGCCACGGGGCAAAGCACAAACATGCCACGGTTGCCATATACAGGGGCAGCTTCTAACGATGAACTTCAGGACGGCACTCGCCTCTCTTGGTGGTCCTGTGCCAACAGTGGAAATTCCACGTTTCCTCTGGCGAGGGCTCGTCAACCAGGATGAACCACTGTCGACTTCGCACAATGTGGTACTCGTGTTCTCGACCCAAGAGGGATGGTGGGCTGAATCGCCCGCGAATGGGATGTGAACAAACACAGTTTATGGGGAGTTGGGCACTCTCCCCACAGTGAAATCCAGCAGGGTGCGACACAAACGGAACCGTTGGCAACAAGAAACGTTTTGGTCGTGACCCAAACAAGACATCGAATCTCGGCAAAAAACTTCCACAAGCGACCATCGGCACCGTGGTCGTGGAGCCAGGGCAGACGTGGAGACACGGAGGGCTCACCAAGTGCTCGACACCAAACCGTGTAACCTCCCACGAACCACACACCCTCATCTGTAACACTTTCCGTACACTTTATTCACATGTTCTATGTACATTAACCTTATATATTTACTCCTGTTCACGCAAAGTAAAATAAATAAGAGTTGGCGCAATCTATTTGACCGAACCGTGAAAAAAAATGTAAACCCACCTTTTATTTGGTTGGGTTTGATGTTTTGGGAGGTTTTGGTCAAAATAGCAGCACTAGTCGAGTTCATTTGAATTCACTTCAAAGGGCTTGCGTTGCCAATTCGGTATTTAAAACATAATATATGGATTATATTGACTTTTGTTTACTGTTGGAATGCTCAGTCAACATTGAATATTTTACATGTGAAACGCTTAACCTTTCTCCGTGCTGTCAACTCCCTACCTAAAACGAGCAACAACTCTCCCCCCCTCTACAGCAGCTTAACTCGGCCAAATGTCTAAATTCCATGTTCCCATGCTGGGGGGCACAATCTCCACATAGAGCGACTGCACAATACATTTAATCAATCGTGGAGGGGTAGTGATCATGATGATGATGCTGATGATGGGCTAAATTGACCCCGAGCTGGGATTCTAACTCTCAACCTTTTAAACTGCGAATCAAACGCTCGAACGACATCATCGCTTCTAGACCGACCAATCAAACGTAAATTTTTGTTGTGAAAAAAGAGCGACGGTCCGAGTTATGGTCCCAGCTCCTACGCGCGATATCTAAAGTGGCACGGGGTGGCTGGTACACCGGCAGACCGGTGGCCAAGCCCAGAACCAAAAGGGTTCTCCACAGCCTCCTCGTGACCGTTAACAATGACGACGTCAACTCCGAGTCGAAGGAGTCGTGAAGCAGATCCACTTTGGTAGGTGCACTTGGAGCAACTTCTTTCTCTGCAGTCCCCTCACACAAACACAACCAGCCGCTGCTGCTGCTGCTGCTGCATGGGAGGCTGCATTGGGATTAGTTCACAGCCATTGTTATTTAACACTGCACAGGAAGACCCACATCCAAGCAGTCTAGTGAGAGAGGGCCGTTACGTGTAGAAAACGGGGCAACATCCCTGCTGCGTTTAAAAACAGACGCAATCCCAACACTAAAAACGAACGGGGCTCTTTTTCTAGCATCCACGCACCGATCGATGGCGGACCCTAGGGACGCTGTTCCCACTGAAACTTTTGTCAATAACAACGATAAATAAAAAATTATCACAAATCACTTTCACCACAGTCAGGGAGAGACAGCGACGACTCGGGAGGCACTTCGCGATGCAGGCACTTCGCGATGCAGGCACGTCGCAGCAGTCCAAACTCTCCACGGGAACCCTTGGGGGTGGCGCGGAAAATCTGCAGCGCCGCCAACGCTTGTGCCACCAAAAATTAAATAAACTGACGTGGAAGTGTCTTAGAGGGCAGGGGGGCAGGGGGGCAGGGCGGGGCGGGGCAAGGGCTACTCCACGTAGTGCAGCTTGGCGAGGAACTGCTCAACGTCGACGCCAGGAGGGAAGTAGTCGAGCCTCTGTTTCTTCCGTTTCTGGAGAGAGACAGCAAGTGGCGAATTAGGCACTGAGGTTAAGCGATAACGAAGGCGTAAGAACTGCGGCGATTTCCGGCTACGGGGGACGCAGGGGCTGCGCGAGGGTTTAAATAAATAATGGAGGCGTGGCGCTGGGTGTGGTGGGACGCACGCCTTGCGATGCAGTGCTTTTTGCGGAGGACTGTGAAACTCGCACCTCCGCTCTCAAAACAGATTAATCGGTGAAGCTGCGTGGGGCAGTGGCGCACGAGCACCACAAACCACTCGACACACTCGCCAATAACACCGCGACAGACAACGGAAAAAATATTAATAGGCGACGTTTCTGGCAATGACCCGAGTTTGATCTGAATAAAGGACTTTGCTGGAAATGTCACAATTATTAATTATATATTGTACATGAAGGCAACGGTGTTATGGGCTGATGTGTCGAGTTTTTACCTTTTCAGAACAAGATTATTACAGCGGGCCTTCTGTTTGTAGAGCCAATCGAGATAAATAAATATTTATACTGACAACGAAACGCATTTATGTTGAACTTCTTTCGCACCGCACGTAGCCCTGTCACCCTGCGAGGAGATCCAGACCCAAGAAAGCCCCGTTAAAAGTCTCAACACTCGTTATGGAGGGATGTTCGGGCCAACGCCAATGTTAAAGAGCACCCAGAGAAAGACTGTGCATCGCACACAGAGTGGGATGACACAAGGCGGTTCGCACACATGGGTTCATCAACTCACTGGCTGCCCTCCTTGCAACCGCAGATCCCCTGCGCAAAATCCTCATCATCCACCAGCCCCTTGCATGCACAAAAGGGCCCCCATGTTAGCGAGGACCGATAAAGGCCAACGCAACTCAAGAGGGGGCGGTGTGCCCAACACTACGCCCGGCTGCATTTGTCTCCCCAGTACAGGCAGTCCTCTACTTACGATGGAGATGCGTTACGACGACCCCATCGTAAGTAAAAAATATTCTAAGTCGAAGATGGCCTAGCCTACCCAAGAGTCTTAAATAATGGTGATAATTTAGCAAAACAGAGCAATTTACAGTACCGTACTGTATAAACTATAGACTGTATGTATTTATTCATTACAATACTGTATTGCACAGTAAAATGTAAAGTAAAAAAAACGAGGTAAATTCTTAACCTACCTATATGAACTGCAATTTAATAGAAAGTTTTTTCAGGAAACAATCTTATCTGCTATAAAAACTTTTAACATGCATTGAACGTATCGTATCGTGGTAACCCTAAAATGAAATCGCTAAAGCTACGTATCATACATGCATTGAACGTATCGTAACGTGTCATATTGTACTGTACTCACCAATATTCGTACGCTGCTGCGATTGCCTGCCGCGCGAAATTTAAAATATTTTACAATTTTGTCGTATCGCTATCGCCATGGTAAGATCTAAATATCGTAAGTCGGACCATCGTAACTCGGGGACTATCTGTGTTCTTGTTTACACACCGCATCAGGTACTCATGTACGCCAGAGCCAACCTAGGGAAGGGCCCAGGACTGGTTCAGGTATTCGCGCTGGCGAGGAATAGAACTCGGTTCACTGGGGTCATCGTGCAGTGGGCTAATTGCTGCGCCACGGCCTCCACACGTTCCTCCTGCTCACTCCACTCGCTCATCCCACTCACCCCTCCCGCTCACCCCTCTCACTCACGTTCTTGGTGCTGGTCCCGCGCCTCCTCACGGGCGAGGGGCTCTTGAACGCGTTCGAGTCCTGGGCGGCTTTGCTCGCTGCTGCCGCCGCCGCTGCCTCCTCTGCCGCCGCCCCCCCCTCATGCCCCCTCGCCTTCCTCTTCGTGCCCCTCCTTGTCTCGCCCGCCGGCGCCCCGGCCTGCGCCTCTTCCCCCCCCGCCTTCCCCGACGACGTCCCCGGGCGGGACCTGGGCGACTCGGCGAGGAGGTGGCGCGCCGACCTCCGCGGGGACACGGGCGTGCCGTCTGTTTCGCGCCGCTGCTGCTTCTGCGCCGACTGCCTGTGCGCCGGCGGCGGCATCGTCACCGCGGCAGAGCCGCCGGCGTCGCGCTCCGCCGGGGAACCGTCGGGCGGCCGGCGAGGCGGAGTGGCGGTAGCGCCGCGCGACTTGGCCGCCTGGGAGAGGAAGACGAGCGTCTGGGCGGCCATGCTGACGCTGCTCTCGCTGCCGGCCTCGCTGGCGGGGCTGCGGGCGCACGGGTCCGGCGTGAGCGGGCACAGCGCCGCCGGCGCCGCCACGTTCGCCTTCGCGGTGTTCGTCTTCGTGGACGCGGCAGCTGCCGCCGCGGTCGCCTCTTTCCCGACCCCGCGGCCCGCCCTCCGCGTCGCCGCTCTCGGCGCCACCACCGTCGCCAGCGCCGCCAGCGCCGCCGGGGCCTCGGCCCCCGCGCTCGCGTCAGACAGCGGTACGGGTCTCTTGATGACGGGCGTGACGAGCCGCGGGAACTCCTTGTCGCGCCGTTGCCCCTTGCGGCTGCGCTGAGCCGGCGCGGCGGCGGCGGCGGGGGCGGCGTCCCCCTTCCGGCCGGGCTCCGCGCGAGGGCCGCTCTTGCCCCCCGCTCTGCCCACTTTCCTGCCGGCCGCTGAGTCCGGGGGACTCTTGGACTTGCCCCTGTCGGCCTTGCCATCGGGCCTGGCCCTGGCGGCGGAGCCTCCCTTGGCGGGGCTCCTGCTGGCGTCGCGTTTGGCTGCCGCCGCCGTCCTCCTCTCCGAAGCGGCAACCGCCCCCGCGCCCTCCTCCCCCTTCCCCCTCTTGCCGGGCGCGTCCTTGGCGTCGCCCGTCGCCGCCTTCCTGGCCGTCTGTGCAGGAGACTTGGGCGAGCGTCGCGAGGAGGCGGTGGCGGCGGGCCCAGCGTCGCCCGACGTTCTCCGGGAGCCGCCCGGCGCCCGCGTTAGGGAAACGCCGTCGAAGGTGAGAACGCGCCGGTGAGGGGCGGGTGGCGCCGGGGCGGCGTCCGCGGGGCTCACGCTGCTCCCGCCCGCCCTCTCGGCGTCACGCGGCTCGGAGAGTTTGTGCGCCGACGCCAAAACCTCTACCGGCACGAGTGATTCCTTCTCCTTGCAGCGCTCGAGCCTGCACGCGCGGGACGGACGGAGCGGTTGGCGAGCGCCTATCAGCGCCAGCAAGGTGCACGAGGGGTTGGTGTCGCAAGCACTATACCTGGTCACCCCCCACGCTGACGTTTAAAGACTGCATCAGATACAAATTTTTGACCGACTTGGCCTAAGGGAGGCCCAAGTACTTGCCAATGATGTTGACTACAACCAGCAACAGAACCCAGGTGGCTGGGATCATCGTGCGGTGCACAAAAACAACCGTCATAATCTCTTGTGCAACACTGACACGCAGGGCACAGGTGGGCAACGCTCAGCGATACTATCGCAGGGTATCGACCCAAACAGGACGATACCTTGCGATACAGCCAACAGCACGACATTGCCTCTACTGCATAGTACACGTTGCGATACGGGAACAAAACGTCTTCATCGATTATTATTCACAACTCCGAATTACTGAGGCGCCTCAGAAGACACAACGCAAGGAACCAGCTGCTCATCTCTCATATCAGCGACGACTTTGCCTCACGCCCCAGAGTCTGTTTTCTCGACGAACCTCCCTCCAAACTCGTTGCATGTAAATCCCCGGACACACACCACACCCACGGCTGGCCGCTCTCTCCAGCCACGAGCAACAGCGTTCACACAACCCCACGTGGGCTCACCGGTCGGCCAGGTTGCAGATGCGACTCATCCCCGACACCAGCGAGGAGCCTGCTGGTGACAAAGAGACCGGCCGGGTGGCTCACGTCATTCACCTGCGATGTCGCGCGGCGCTAACGACTAAAACTGCTCTCGCCTCCATTCGGAATAAAAAAAAATATTTGCGGGCAAATCATCAGGCGAGTAAAAAATAATGCACCGTGGTACGGCCTCCCCTCCCCCCCCACAAACCCGATGCCGCCCATCGACAAAGCTGTCACGCGGAAAGAACATTGCCGATTTACTACCACTTTCTGAGGGGGGGGGTGACCTTTTTTTACCTGACACGATGAGGGGCTGCGAGGTGGGCGAGGAGATGGTGGTGGTGGAGGTGCTGGGTGCCGGGGAGAGCAGCACGTGGCTCATGCCGGGCGAGATGGCGATGGGTTTGGACGGGGTGGACGCGGCGAAGCGGGACTTCCTCGTGTGCGCAGCGCCGGCAGCAGCAGCAGCCACAGGCTGTCGAGGAGGCGACAGCTGCACGATCTGCGAATCCACACGGAGGGCGGTACAACCGGCGGGGGGATGGGGGCGGGTGGGGCGGTGAGGAGAGACGGCAACGTGTTCTCAAAATGGCGGGCTAATATGGGGGCGGGGCACGATCCATTTTCTTAACGAGCCGGTGGAGTTTTATCGGCCCTAGGGCCAGGCGCTGTCACGCGCCCTCGCCGCCTCACCTGGTGAGGCAGCAGCGACAAAGTCCGCGGAGGAGAACCCAGCACGGACAGCACCCCCACCACGCCCTGCAGCACGGGGCGCACCAAGAACGTAGGGCCCGTATCTAGACACGCGGGCAGAGACACAGCAAATGTCACTGGACAGACACACTCGGCTCAATGGGCAACGTCCCTCCTCCTCTGCTGCCTCCGGTGCTGGAATTCCTGTCCACCGAGTCCCATGAGCTCGGTGTCTCTCGGTGTCATTATGAATACTCCGAGAGACACTCAGCCCCGGGGTTTTGGACTGTCTCAGCAGTTCTATCCAAATATCGGGCAAAGCAATGAAACCATAACTAAACTATTTATTTATTTTACCAGGTATGGCCCACTGAGCTAGTGAGCTCTTTTTCAGAAGCGACCTGGCCACAAATGATAGCTCAACAAAGCAGCCAAATAGTCTAAACGCATATCGATTCTAAATTTGGAGGGAAAAAAACAGAGGCCTCGGAGAAAAATCCACGCGACCACGGGGAGAGAGACATGCAAACTCCAATATACAAGTATCAGGGTCGGAATTGAACCTACAACTCTCCTGTATACCAAGCGAGGTAATTAACATTGATGCATCCCTGTAGAGAGAACCAGACCCAGGCATTGAAGCCAACATCTCAGGAAGGATCCCTGAGCCTCTCACACCTCCGTTACAAACCACCTGCGGGCAAGAGGAAAGGCTTCAAGACAAAAGGGCTCAAAAACGTAGGAGGCCGGAGGTGACGGCATTGTCTTCATTACGGCCAGTAGCGGCCCGGCCGGTGCCAACGTGGCACCTACCCGGCGACGTGATGATCCCTGGCTGTAACACCGTCCCGCGCATGGTGATGTTCTTCGGCGGCGATGTCGTTAGGAAATGGGTGGCGGTCGACACGGTGACCGTTGCCGCG
This sequence comes from Lampetra fluviatilis, assembly GCF_964198595.1. NCBI lineage: Eukaryota > Metazoa > Chordata > Hyperoartia > Petromyzontiformes > Petromyzontidae > Lampetra > Lampetra fluviatilis. Next base: position 9,274,830 of record NC_136324.1, read on the forward strand.
GGAACGGCGATGTTGCCCATGGCAAGTGGCGGGGGATGCCGCGGCATGCTCGGCACCAGGGTCCCCCAGAATCTGTCCGTCGCGATGGCGCAGAGTGGCGCGTCAGCGTTCCTGGAGACGGTGACTCCGCAGACGGCAGTGGTGGCTAACGGGGTAGAGACTGTTTGACAGGTAGACACAGAGACATGCAACGTAGAGACATGTAGACCACGCTGGGCAGTTCGGGTCGGTAAAGGGGAGTGTGACCTGGACCGGTTAAGACGTCACTCGCCACTGATGTTAGCAGCCACGGCTGGGATCCAAACTCGGGTGGATGGATTCATAGCACGGCGCACGAACCACTGCTCCCTCTACGAATTCTCCAAAAACCTTGAAGTCTCCACGAACTCTGTGCCTGTGAGTTGCATTCGCTAGGTGTGCCCACTGGGTGGCTGCGCCTGCTCGTTGCCTGCCCGCACTCACTGGCTGTGCCCACTCCCTGGCTGTGTGTACTCGCTGGCTGACCTCTGCATCCGTGTGAACTCACCAGGCGGTGGCGCGGCGGCCAGCACGTGCAACCGCTCGGGAGTGGATTGGTGCCGTTGACGCTCGCCGCCCCGTGGTTGCTGGGGGCAGCGTCTGTCGGCGGGAGGCAGCGCTGCCCTGATCGCCGGCGCCCCCAACGGTGACGCCATGACCACGTGTCGCTCCGGCCTACACCGGGTAGCGGCACGCGACGGCGGGTGAGGTTCATCGATTAGTACGGTTGGCTACGTATAGTACGAAAGAAGTTCAACGTACAGTGGAACCTCGGTATACGACCGCTTTGGAATACAGTGGAACCTCAGTATACGATCGCTTTGGAATACGTCGAATTTGGTATATGTCGTGTTTTTTCGAGAGAAAAAATGTCTTGGGATACGACGTCTTGCTTGGGATACGACGCGTTTGCTAGAACTTGTATGGGTCGGGATGAGTCACCGTGTACAGTACCCGCGTATGCCCGTTCACGACTGAAACAAAGCGAGAGGGGCGGGGTGGCGTGGGGGAGAGGAGCGGGGCACGTGGGGGAGAGGGGCGGGGGACGTGGGGGGCTGCCCCCATGGAGGGTGGAGCCCCGGGTCGGGCGCGCGAGACGTGCGGGGTTGAGGCACGCCACGTGACCAGCACAGCTGGCAGCAGCGCGGTCATGTGGCTTCTATATGCATTTTAGTAGTTAATGTCTAAATTATTTTATACAACCCCATTAATGTATATGCCATATAAAATATCATTTATTTTCCTTTGGAACGGATTATTTCCTTTCCCTTTATTTCTTATGGGAAAAAATCGTTTGGTATACGTCATTTTCGGTATAAGTCCTACCTTCTGGAACGAATTAACGACGTATACCGAGGTTCCACTGTACATACATAGACTCTTCAGTGCAGCCACAGATATATTCACAAATATGTACACCTCCGCGATGAAAGGCGCTATATAAAGATAATTATTGTTATAAATATACAGCACATAGGCAACAGCCCTTTTGTCCATCCACTGCTGGCTGAGGGCCTCCCCATGCTATGTGGAACATGTTATCGTGTTTCATGTTTATAGAGCACCTTAGTTCAAGGTGCTCTAGAACAGAGTGATTTAGATGGCAGGGATGTGCAAGGGGCGAGAAATTAGTGTCCGTAACAGAGGGCACGTGGGGTCACAAAAGGATAGGAGAGGGACGGGAAGGAATGGAGGGGTGAGGGGGGGGAAAAGGAAGAGAATGGGTGATAAAGAGGAGGCGAGGCTTTAAGAGAGGAACAGAATGAGGTTAAGGAGTGGGACTCTTTAACGTACAGGGGCAATGTTGAGTCTATGGGCAGTGTTGAGTCTATGGGCAGTGTTGAGTCTATGGGCAATGTTGAGTCTATGGGCGGTGTTGAGTCTATGGGCAGTGTTGTGTCTATGGGCAGTGTTGGGTCTATGGGCAGTGTTAGTCGATGGGCAGTGCTAAGTCTATGGGCAGTGTTGAGTCTATGGGCAGTGTTGTGTCTGTGGGCAGTGCTAAGTCTATGGGCAGTACTAAGTCTATGGGCAGTGTTGGGTCTATGGGCAGTGTTGGGTCTATGGGCAGTGTTAGTCGATGGGCAGTGCTAAGTCTATGGGCAGTGTTGAGTCTATGGGCAGTGTTGTGTCTATGGGCAGTGCTTAGTCTATGGGCAGTACTAAGTCTATGGGCAGTGTTGGGTCTATGGGCAGTGTTAGTCGATGGGCAGTGTTGTGTCTATGGGCAGTGTTGAGTCTATGGGCAGTGCTAAGTCTATGGGCAGTGTTGAGTCTATGGGCAGTGTTGTGTCTATGGGCAGTGTTGTGTCTATGGGCAGTGCTAAGTCTATGGGCAGTGCTAAGTCTATGGGTAGTGCTAAATCTATGGGCAGTGTTGTGTCTATGGGCAGTGCTTAGTCTACTTAGTCTATGGGCAGTGTTGTCATTGGGCAGTGCTTAATGTATGGGCAGTGCTTAGTCTATGGGCAGTGCTAAGTCTATGGGCAGTGCTAAGTCTATGGGCAGTGTTGTGTCTATGGGCAGTGTTGTTTAATGTACAGGGGAAGTTGATGCCAGTGGTAGGGTGCAAGGAGGGAAAAAGAAAAAAAAACAAGATTGGGCACAGGGAGTTAATTTTACCATTCTTCACCACGCTGGTCAGTGCGGGTTGGTTATCTTATTTAACCGTCTACTTTCTCACCGTGCCCTTTGCAAGGGGCCTCACCTGCACTGCTGGGGGGTGAGGGGACTCCCTGGACTGCCGGGGTAGTGGTACCCACCACCCGCATCCGAGGTCGCGGCGCTCTCGCCCGTGATGGACAACACGGCGCTCCGGAGCTCCACATCGCTGGCCCACGCGCCGCCCGCCACCTCCCTGCCCGCCGAGTCCGGCGCAGCCGCTGCCGCCGGTGCCGCCGGGCGGCGAGCAGCCTCCACGGACGCCGGCGCTCCCTCAGAAGCACCCGGCAGGGAGGGCCCCGCGGGAGTCACGGCGGAGGCGGGAGCGGCCGCCGCAGTCGCGTCGGCCAATTTCTTCCCCTTCGCTCTTTTGCGCGGATGCTTCTTCTTCGCCGGCGTCCCCGTGGCGCCGTCGGGGGCGCCGCCCGCCGCACCTCCGCTGCCCCCCATGACCGACTCAACGTTGGCACCGTCTCCTTGCCCGACGGGCGCCGCCGCTTTAACCCCCACGGCCGGATCGACTACGGCGCCCTGGCTTCCTGTGGTGTCTTTGCCGGCCCCGTGCTTTTTGAGGGAGACTTTGGGGGAATTTTTTCCACTCGATTTCGCGGAGGATCGGGGCCTGCCCAGCCGCTTGCCAGGGAGCGCAACTCTGGTGGGCGGCTTTGCCCGCTTAGATTTTGCCGCCCTGCCGTCGACCGGTTTATCCCGCACCTGCGTGCGAATGGCCGTGGCGAGGGTTTCATGGGCGAGGTGGGCGGGAGGCATCGGGACACCGCACGATTTGTCTGTGGGCAACCAAACAAACGTTACAACCACAAAGCGCGATTACTCAACGGCATTTTGTGACATTGTCAAATGTCACAGTCTCAACGTTTTATTTTGTAGTGTTATACGTCAACATATTTTCATTTTATCTTCAAAAACATTTTTTTATTTCTAGTAGCCCAGATGAAGTAGCATAAGGTGGTGCATTGTTAACACTTGTGTCTGCACTCCTATTCTGAATGGGTTTCCGACAGGTTTTCCAGTTTCCTCCCACATACAATGCCAGAATCAGACTGGAGGGATCCGATTAGCTATGAAACTAATTTTCAAAGATGTCCAGTAAGAAAACAGATAAGGAATTATCATTCGTAGTAGTATGTAAAATTGGGTGACAGCTCCACCAGTGCTACCCTAGTTGCCTGGAACTCCCTCTCACTATGCGTCCAGTGTATGCACACTGATACGGACAGATGCATTGTCAATGTTATTAGAAACCCCCATTGCATGTTGACAGAGCTCAGCATTAGTCGGACATGACTAGAAACGTATGTTGAACTTCTGTCGCATAGTGCGTAGCCGACTGTGCTAATCGAAGGTGCGGGAGGAAGACACCAGACTAAACACACTAAAAGAAACCCCTCCTCCTCTACTCGTCCAGGCTTCCGACTTCCCCTCGTACTCGGAGCGTGCCCGTCGATGCTCGTGACCTCATCCACGCACTCACCTTGCGCCTCCCCCGCTCGCCCTTCATAAGTAAAATCGCACTTCTTCTGCAACATTCTCAAAATGTATTTCTCCCTCGCTGCAGAGCGCGTGAAAGCAAGCTGAAGGACAGCGACGCAAGTGAAGGCGGTGGCGTCAAGCACGAATATAATCCCGAAGGGCATATAGTCTGGCTCTATGAGCCTCAACTAGGAACACCGAGCCCCATTAACCGTTTTACGTTCCGATGATGTACGTGCCCACACACCCTGCCATGTGCTAGGGTGAGTGGCAGAGTTTGGCACCAGCTATCATAGAGTGCAGTCGTGTTTGCGATGAGTACAGTGTGTTAAAAAACAGCGGTGCTACGCCTCTCTAAAAAAAATTAACGCTAACCACTTGCGTGTTCCTTGATTCAGGAGTGAACGGGACCCACCCTGCCACTTGCAGACGCCTCGGAACGGGAAAGAGTTAACAGAGGGTGCCTTGGGCACAAGGCTTCGTTGGGGGTACATATTTGTGAGTTATACGGTGGACGTCAGAGGGCAATATTTGGTTGTAATGTGCATCTTGGGACTGTTCTTTCTGTTGTTTTGCTGCCTTGCCCAAGTCTGGGAATTGGTGTACTTATGCAATTTTTACTTAAACTTGATCTATTTTTACAAATTTATATTTAGCGATTTGCTTACCTTACCTATACTTTGCACTCCCATCGATTTTTGTATTGTTTGTTATTGTAACTTTGACCCCTTGTCCCTTCTGGACATCTGAGAAAAGAGCTTCATAGGCTTATCTAATTTCTCCAGGATAAATATTTTGATTCTACGTTGCCACGTTGATGCCCCAACCTTAATCGCACTGTTCAAGCGTGGTCAAGTATCCTCAATTAACTCCCACAACCCGCACGGGAGGGAAAGCCCTCATCCAGCGGTGGACTCAGAAAAGAGCATGTACAAGAATCGGTCAGGTAACCACCGTCCCTTGCCATTGCTGCCTTGCACCACTACCAGCAGGAAAGGAACTTTTTACCCCCTTCAGCGTGCTTTGAGAGGTCAGTTGGACCCACAAAAGTTCATAATACCCCTAAGGTGTAAATCAGAATCTATCCCTTGTTTGCACCTCCGGTTAGCACGGATGGCTACGTACGGTGCGCGAGAAGTTCAACATACGTACACAAATACACGGCAGTACCGCAGCAGCAGCCGCCCCCAGCACCGGTGGAGACTGCCGTGCGGCGCCGCCTGCACGGGCGAGGACTCACCATGTGACTCGTCCCCGAGGCACACCTCGCCGCCCACGTCCTGGTAGTCGTGCGTGCACTGGCCCTGCTTCCTCACGTCGTCTCCCTTCCCTCCATCCCCACCCTTCCTACCCTCCCCTCCGTCTCCGGCGTGTCGCTCCGTCTCCTCCTCGCCCATCTCCGTCACCTCCTCGTGTTGTCGACCCTCGTCAGGGTTTGCGTCGTCGTCGCCGTGGCAGTCAGCGCCACCCAACATCTCCTCCTCCCCCACCTCCCCGTTGGCCGCCCCCTCTTCTGCCTCATCCATCTCCTCGTTGCTTTCGTCTTCACCTCCCGACGAGCCGCCCTGCGTTCCTGCGCGACCAACCGCACAGCGACCCGACTGCGGTGAACCACACACCCTCGTTGCGAAGTCAACGGTGGTTATCCTCGATGGAGACGCTTGCGCCTGCCACGGGAATTTCTGCCACTGTGGCTCAGGACTGTAAAGGGCACGAGAGAACCGAGAGAACCGCCTCCATGCTCATACGAGCAGATCACCTTCCCCTGGACACAAACGCAGTTTTCGTCGCTGGTAATGATGGGTTCAAGGCCTGGAGTTGAACCCAAGGTTTGTGCCAATATCGCGCACTTCATTTTTTCGGTTTCGCATCTGCACAGACTACCCGTGCTGACATTATTTGTACATTATCAAAATCAAATTGCAGGTTTTTTTTACTTGAATAGCAAGTCATCAAAGATGTGATAGAGTCAATGTGCTTCTTTAATTGAGAAAAGGTTGCAACAACTTGGGAAAAAGACTGATAGTGCTGTTTGTCGCTGGCCTCTGGGCCTGTGCTCAGCAACTGCTTTTGAACGCAAAATCCCCGTGGCCAGGTGGCCCCCACCCACCCAAGTCGAAGAGCTGGAAGAGGGAGTGGAAGGCGGGGTCGGACTGCATGAGCGTCACAATGTCTCGGATCGACTCCCGGCTCATGTTGCACTCGCCCTGCACACGAGGGGGGCGGGGCGGGGGGGCACGGAGCATGGGCGTGAAACAACAACAATAGCGGCAGCCGCCTTTTGCCACTAAGTGCCGTTGACCCCAGCACAACGCTTGTGCCAGGCGAGGTGCACTTTGAAGTTGTCGCGTGAAGTGCTGGCAGGTCAAGGGGCAGACCTATGTGCCATGGGTTGACTGCCTGAGATGACTGGATCATAATCAGAAGATGTATTTATACTGGAAGAATCCAATGAGCTATAAAGCTCTTTTTCACAGATGTCCAGTAGGAGATCTGACTGGCAGATGCACCACCTGTGTTGCCCACGGTGACAACTCGCTGTGATCTAGCCGCCCAGTGCTCTGCTCATTGTTGGGCGTAAAGTAAAGACAAAGATCCCCTTGTTGGGGAAAGTGCTGTTAGCGTGCACCTACCAAGGCCGGAACGCCACACGAGAGGGTGGGTGGCCAGCACCACGCGCAGCCGCCTTTTGTCTCCCCAGTGGTGATGTTTACACAACTCAACAGGTACCTAGGGGAGGCCCAGGACCTGTTTAGATAATCACTAGTGTTGGCCGTAAGCGGGAATCAACCTCGGGTCACCGGGTTGGTAGCGCAGCGTGCTAATGGCTCAGCGAGTGCTCCCCACACGCATGCACACACACACGCGTGCAGGCCTTGCCTTCACGACCATAGCTTCCAGACTTCCACCTCTGGCACCAAATGGCAGCGGGCAGCGGGAGGATAGGAGATGTGGAGGGAGAGAGCGGGAGCCTCACTGCAGATTGAGCGTGGGGACTCTGCTCCTAGGCTGTTCCTGGACTGGCAGGACGCAGCTCCAAGTGGTCATGGAAGCAATGCATCAGTTGCGGTTCCTCTCCACCCGTGACGATTTTACCATTTCATATGGCCTATTGAAGAGCGTAGAGCGTCTATTAAGAGATTCGGTTCTAAGTGATTTAGCCACTCAATTTCTTTGAGTGGTGGTCCACGGTTTGGAGCATGTGTAGTGACTGTGAATGTCACTGTGTGGTGCCGCCCTGCGAGGCCACGGCGGATATGTTGGCATTATGTGTAGCCCGCTTGCTGGGCGTAGTACCAGCCCTAGCGGGGCTTGGGTGAGCGCTGGCAAGCGCAGAGGCACCACGTACAGTGTGCGGTGCGGGCTCTCGGTGAGGGAGCCAGGGTTACGTTGGGGCATGATATGCTGGTTGACCTGCCGACACGTGACTGGATATTGGAGGGGGGCCACCGGTGGACGGGGGCCGCTGGGTGGTCACGTGGTATAGAGAAGCTCTCGGGAGCCTTCGGGAAAGAGCTCGAGAGATCTAGAAGGTGGGCGGGGCGAGGGACAGAGCCAGCCCCAGCCCGGGCCGATATAATGGGGGCCCCGTGTGGGGCTCGGGGTTATTGACCGTGGTTTGTGCGGATCCGGTTAAATGTCACCCATGGAAGACGGGAGTCCGGGCGGTGTTGTGCTGGGGTCGCTGATCAGGTGTTTGTTGGGCCCGTCGCTTGTTTAAGTTAATTCTGTTTAAACTAAACTATTTTATTATCTCAGGTAAAGCCCGCTGGCCAGGAGATCCAGCCACACATGACAGCTCATCAAAGTGGCTGGCATGATCGTGTGGGAATTTATAGTAGCCAAATAATCTAAACCCGTGTTTCTAAACGTGGAGGGAGAAACTAGGGAGAACTTGCCAAGTCCATATATACAAGCATCTCGTCAGGGTCGGGATCGAACCGACGGTCACGGTGGCGAGATGTTATCTTCCTCGCCTGGTATGCAGAGGATCGGGGATTCAATCCCAACCCTGACACCTGTGTACTTGGAGTTTGCGTGTTCTCCCCATGGTCGCGTAGATTTTCTCCAGGTCCTCTGTTTCCCCCCCCCCACATTTAGAAACATGCATTGAGATTATTTAGATTATTTTGCTCCGATACATTTCCACATGATAAGCCACTTTATTGTGAAGAAGGCTTGCGAGGACTTTGTTGTGGCTTATCATGGTCGCTTCTGAAAAATAAGTAAATACCTCAGTGAGCTTTACCTGACAAGATAAAAAGTTTTGTAATATTTAAAAAAAAAATTAAGCGATTTGTTTACCTTTCCTATACATTGCACTCCTATCGTGTTTTTGCATTGTTTGTTGTTGTAACGTTCTGACTCCGTGCCTCTACTGGACATCTGTGAAAAAGAGCTTCATAGCTCATTGGATTCCTCCGGTCTAAATAAGAGATTCTGATTCTGAAAAAGAGATATGTAGCTCAGCGAGCCTTACCTGGTCAAATATAAATAATTGTTTCGTTTTTATAATGTCGCCAGGTGGGAAATTGAATCCCTCCACGCGTGTCGTCAGGAAATGTAATCGGCCGCACTTGGGAGAAGGCTTGCGAGGACGCACGGGGGCCAGTAGACGTGTTCTTCTCGCTGCCCATGCCACAAACTGACCTGCAGGTTGAGGAAGTCTTCAATGGACTGCGGATCACCGTTGTCCGCGGAAGGTGCCGACGGAGTAGCCACCGCGTCCGTCACCGTCACCACAGTCTCACTGTGATAATCGAACAAAACTCAAACATATTCTTGGTTCTTTCGGTAAAGTCACGTAGAAGGGAAATAATAAAATAATAAAAATTAAACAATACAATTCTCACGACGTTTCGATTGCAACACAAGCAATCATCATCAGGTGTGAAAACTCAAGTAATTTGAAATATACACCGACATAACCCGTGTGTGATACTTTTGTCAATCTACTGCTGGATGAGGGTCTCCGCCCACACCATACGGGTCCGAGGGGGGTTATTTGGCCATACGTCACCACATTGTGTTATTGCTGGCTGTGAAGTCTGGGTTTCTATGCCTTCTTTGGGTCTCGACGCGATTCTACGCAGGTCTATAGGTCTCTCTGTCCGGGTCTACGAGTCTTTATGTAAACCTAAAAAAATAATGACAATGTAAAGCCTTCTATCATCCATTACCAGATGAAGGCCTCGGTATCCTAATATGTAGTATGGATGCTGAACTTCTTCCGCACCGCACGCAGGAAACCGTGCTAATGGTAGGTGCAGGGAAGAACAATCAAACTAAACACAAAAAGTAGTTATCAATAAATGAGTTTTCAAACTAGATTTAAAAGTGCATAGCTTCAGTGGCTTCATGTCGCAAGAGCGTTCCAGACGGTTGCAGAAAATGGGGTTATTTGACCATACTTCTCCATGCTGGTCAGTGCCGGTTGATGGTGGGGAGCATAGATTTGGGGATAGTACAACAATGGATTTTCTTGCACAGCCCTCTGCCACAAGTAAAGTAGTTCCACATCCGCACAGCCACGCGCACAACAACCCGTTGCGTGTGTGGTGGGCTGCCGATTCCACTAGCGCGATAGGGTATTTATTATTTACCATCGATCTATGCGTGTGCGACATATTCGATTTCACACGAAAAGCGGTTGTTTTTGCGCTGCTGCTTTCTATCCCCTTCATTGCTCTACTTTTGTTACATTCCTTTCGCTTTTCTCATGTTTGTGGCCTAGGTCACTCTTGCTAAAACAAGACTCCTCTATACGGGTGTCTTGAGTTCTCACCGCCAAGTTAAACAAAATAAACCTGAAACTTTAACGTCCAAGAGCTATCCAGGTTAAAGCCTGCTTAGCCTCTGAGATCCGATGAGATCGAGTACATCGGTTGGCTACGTATGATGTTAAAGAAGTTCAACATATTTTATTTTTTGGGTTAGGTCACGTAAATAAATGTGTCGTTAAATCCGCCACCAACCAACACAACCAATTAGTAGGTTTGTCACGTAAACAGAACGTGCCAATTCGTTACTAGTACAGCACACCAGTGTGTTGGAGAGTAAACCCACATTTACAATTCGAGTACCGTGACGTTTGGCTGACAATTACAACCTGCCTCATCAGGCGATCTAACCCAAAAAAAACTATTTTATGGATATTGGTCGTGAAAGCCGACGTGTTAAACATACACACATACATTGCAGCTGATATGCTCATACATTTTTTAAATCAAATATTCAATACTGTGGATTTACACAATACTTTGGGATGGGGGAGCGTGTGCTTGTGGGGTGGCTGGGGGAGAGGGGTCGGTTGCATAATGATCAAACCTAATCTGTGTTGTTCAGACCCTCCACCACCCAACACCACCAAACAAATGAAACTCTCTCACATACAAGCGTTTAATGACGTGACACTTTTTATAATTTATTTGCTAGGGAAAGGCACAGGAGGGGGAGGACTTGAAGCTGCACTTGGGCAGCGTGAACAATTACAAAGCAGTTCCAGACGACAGGGGCAGCAGAAGAGGGGCAGTGAACTCGCGCTGAGCGGAGAGCGACTCAGGGTTATGGCAGTAGGCACTGGCTGCTCGTGTGGAAAGTATAATTAGAGGGGCAGAGACAGATGACATGCACGCATTGAAATGACCGTGTCCTGGCCGTGAGATTCACGAGCATGTATCATTGGCGTAAGAATAAATTATAATCGGTGAACTGTTAGATGCCTGCAATGTTCTGAAGCGTAATTTGGTGGGGGGTAGATGGTGGAGAGATAGAATGACAAAGTTCTGGAGCAGGTTCAGGAGGAGAGAAGTTTAAGAGAACAACCCAGGGAAGGCAAATGATGTGGATTGGGTGGCACGTTCTCAGAGATGAGAGTTTAATGAGAGAAGTTCTGCAAACGTGTTAGGAAATAGGTCAAGAGGCCAAGAAAGAAGCTACTGGATGACTTGAAAGGAAGGGGGGATGGACAGTGAAATGAAAGACCTGACACTAAGCAGAAGACTAAGAAGAGAGGCAGATGGCGATGGGAGAGGAGGAGTTGAGAGGGAAGACTATCTGTGTCAGCCCATGCCACCACCTCATCACACCTATAGAAGACTTGGTTGATGTTCTCAGCCAGTTTCTCCTGGAGCCGCGAGTCGCCCAGCAGCGTCTCCAAGGCTGTCTCCAACACTTGATGCTGCACGCCCACACACACACCAATACCAACACAACCGCCATTCGCCACTTAGTGACGGTGACGTCACCACGGCGCCTGTTGCTAGTCCAGGTGTAGTTTGAGGCAACGTTAAGTGTCAAAGGCTCGCTGACAGGTTACGGGGCAGACCCAGGTGCCACAGGGTGACCAAATGAGCTTACTGGCAGATACTGTGCCCCCTACCATGCCAACACACACACACGGGAACCTTCTCACAAGCACCACCCATGATCTCAATGTTGATGGCTCATTCCTCTGATACGCCCATTACTAGCCGCTTGAACCCTGTAAGAGACCCTCCCCCACCTGTCCCCACCGCCCGCACTCACCCCCACCGCGACGGGCTGAGGATACATCAAACAACGGCTTAAGTTCTCACCAAATATTTCCCGCGTCCCGGGAAATCCGGGGTAGGTATGTGACTAGTAGCCACAGTCATGACAAGAGGTATACCGAAATTAAGCAATCATAGCTTGGCACCTCACCGACAGACTCTCTGCGGTCATTTCCAGGGTGGCTCCGTCTTCACCCCGGTCTTGAACTGAGAGTGAAATCGATAGTTTATGCGCAGAGCTGCTGCTGCTGGGGCTGGTGGTGCTGCTGGTGCTGCTGCTGCTGCCGCCACTGCTGCTGCTGCTGCTGGCAGAAGACGCCAAGATGCCAGGCGCCTGGCTCACCGGGTCAACAATCTGTCTCACCAGAACTCTGTTTGGGGTTTTGGTGACATCATGGGCAGGACAGACGACTTATTCAGAAAAGCGCGCGGAGTTTTAAAGATGCGGCACCAAAAACAACTATCCCATCTTATCTATGGGACCTTTTTGGCAGTATCAAAAGGATGAAAAAATTTGAATAGGCTTTATCCCATTCTGGCAATAAAACAGGAAGTGTTAAGATGTTCAAACACAAAATAGATACATATTGCAAGGTATCAAGTCTGCATGAACCAAACGTATTTGTGGTGAAACATGCAAACAAATGTGCTCTGATAATGTATGCATTGTGTTGAAACTGATTGGCCTACACCAGAGGCCGCCTTATTTATGGCTTTGTGTCTCACCAGTGTCAGACCAGATAATGCCAAAAGGCAAACAGTACAAAGGCAATGTAAGTATCAAAGTATTAATAGCTCGGACTGAGCAGTTATATCTATGGAACCTTTTTTCCAGTATCAGAGCATATCTGTTTGCAGGTTTTGCCACAAGTATATGTGGTTAATGCAGACTTGATGTCTTAGAATAGGGACTTATTTGGTGTTCCAACATTTTAACACCTGTTTAACAAATGCTTTCACGACCAATATTATATTAACACCTCCTGTTTTATTACCAGAAAGAGTAGAGCCTATATATTTTTTTTATCTGATCTTATTTTGTAGATATGGGCACGTGTGGCCACTCTACGCGAGTCACATGCTTTCCGGTTGGGTGTGACAGCCACAGATCTTAATACGAGGCAAGGACTTGGCACTGGCAACCATGTCAATGCGTGGCGAATGCAGGGAGTTGTTGCAGCAATCGAGGAATTTCATTTATTTGGTATAGGCCTGTGAGCCATTTGGCTCTTGAATCGGGTGCAACCGCAACAAAAAAAAAACAAAAACATGAACAAGAAAACATCTTAAAGTGACTATGTGCAAACAGAAAATCCAGGAAAAGACAGCAAAATATTCCAGATAAAGCACCGTACACCAACGCTGTGTGCAAAAATCCCAGTGGAACGCAAGTCAAACAACAACAACAACCACAAGACAACTTAGATTAAGGCCATCAGTCGAACTCCGTACTACAACAAACAAATATGGACAAACCAAAAAACATTTTCGAAATCACCAAAATAAAGCTATAAAAGCAATGTAACAGTGATCATAGGAACTGTGACCGAAATTTCACAATAAACGACATAAACAGCATGTACCACCAAACCCTGCAGCCATAGCTGGCTGCATGACTCACTCCACAACAGCATGAGCATCAGTCAGAGTATCAAAAAATTTCAATGCACCTTTAAGATCAGCACACTAAATGAAAACACAGATCATACTTTGCAACGGTCATCCAGAGCGATGACAACACACCGGTGTGTTGGAGAGTAAACCCAACAACATTTACAATTAGAGTATGCATTTCACTGGTACTTACAAGCAGTGAAACATGAGGAATTCCCCCGCAATTCTGGCTATCGCCTGATGAAACTGGTTGGAATAACCAGCGAAACGTCGTACTTGAATTGTATATGTTGTGGGTTTACTCTCCAACACACCGGTGTGCTGAAGTAGTAACTAATTGTCATGTTTTATTTACGTCACAAACTTTACTTATTGGCCGTGTCAGGTGGTGGCGAGTTAACGACACATTTATATTTACGAGATCCAACCCAAAAATACTTCTTTTATAGATAATTGTAACAAATTAAAAACTCCTCGTACTACGTTGCCTTAGCTTGGCAGACCTTCCAGAAGAAACCTTGGAGACACAGCCAGTAAGTCGCGTGTTAAGGTTCTTAATCTGTGAATTCTCTTCCAGTTCCATTACACTCTCGACACAACGAGCACCACGTGACTCCACGGAAAACCTACCCGGATCGCAGCACTGTGCTGGACACCTCGCGTCCTCCACTCTCCCTGCTCGAGAGGCTGCTCCCGAACCCTGCGCACGTCGGAAAACAGTGTCCGGAGGCAGCGCAGCGAGTACAACGGTATGTGAGCTAATGGTCGTGGCCCCATAGCGACAATTTGCTGGGTTCGATTCGAGACTCGGGCGCCGTTCTCCGCGCCGTTTGTACGCTCTCTCCCCTCTCGATCGGTCAATCGGTTTTTATTTTACACGCTAATATCGCCCTTATTAAAGTAGGAATCAGTGCACATTACGGCATACAGGGGGCACAGAGCAAAAGGAATGCAAAAAAAACCTGTCATGATCTCAATGGCTGTTCTGCATCTATTTCCTTCCAGATATAAACTTTCCATCTCCCATAGCTAAATAAAAAAACGTACAATGTATAACTGCTATTGGCCAAACATCTGAATGCGGAATAATTACCTACAAATTCCAACGGGATTACACAGCAGCAACATCGCCCCCTACGACAAAAACTTAGCACGACCCTGCTGAAAAATACTTTTGAGATTTGGTCATACTTTCCTGGGCAAACAATTATAATAGTAATAAACATGGTAAATTATTGTAGTGGTTTAATGGCCATCCATTATGGATGTGAAGCTCCATCGATTCATAAATTATGCTGACCGCAAGAGGATCAAATTGAGTTATGAAAGAACCGAATATTTGTTTATCTTGCACAAAAAACACACAAATATTCCTCGGAGGCGAATTGAATGAACAAGACGAACCAAAACAGAAGTTAATGGGAAGTGGCGTATTCCATGCCCAATCACAACTCTCAAGATGCACTGGGTTTTGGGAGCTCAGGAGTTTGTCCTCTCAACCTGCTCGAGACGCTATGGAAGATCCTTGGAAAACAACAGGTCACTGTATAGTAATAATGACTTTTTATTTTTATTTTGCATAGTTATTCATGCAAATTGCATCTCCAAGCGCCGCGGAATTTGTAACGTGTTCAGTTTTTGCACCGGGGCGTTGCAAAGCACAGACAAGCGCTTGGGGAAGGCAGCCAGAACGGGCTGCCTTCCCCAAGCTCCGTGGTTCTCTATTTGGAAGTCCGGCCAACGCCACGCACGAGTGTTTCTACGCATATTAGGAAGGCGGAGAAGCCTGGATGGTGAGTCGTCGACGAAGTTCGTGCCATTGGCAAGTGCGAGCGCTTCTGCCGGCGCATTCGCGGGTTTGCAATACAGCCCCATATCGGCAGCCTTCCACAGCAAGCACTGTCCAGACTCTAGCAGCTTAGCACAGATTGAGCACTTTATGAATGCTTTGGTCAAAGCCACACAAAAAAAAAGTACAAACGTTTATTGCTTTAATAAATTATCATCGTAAATAAGCAGATCTTTTGTGCATAGTTCAATGCGTTCATCGTAAAAAGTAAACCACTTCAACCGATCCAACTACACGCGCGCCCATCGGGTGAGCTCGCCTCACCGGCAAGTATCTTCGTGGCGGGCCCAGCCTCGGATGGGTCAGCGGAGCTGCCCAGCAGTGAGCAGACGTCCGCTGAAGGCGTCGGCGTCACGGTGGCCCTGGGCCGCAGGACCGAGCCGAGCGACGACAGCAAGGCCTGCCCCGGCATCGAGGTCCCCGGCGCCGACGACGGCGGTTGCACGGGGCACGCGGACGGTTGGGCCAGCATGTACGTGACGGCCGTGCAGTCGGAGGGCGGCGTGGCGAGCACGAGCGGCAGCTGGACGCCGGTCATCGCGGGGGGATTCGGCTCCAACGATGGGAGCGACGACGACGACGGCGCGGATAAAACCGTGGACGACGACGGCGGAGAAATCAGCAGCAGCGGCGAGGAGGAGGACGAGGGCATCAAGAGCGCGGCCGACGCGGTGGCGGAGGACGCAGGGGTGAGGTTGGAGGTCGAGGTGTGCGGAGCCCGGGGAGGCAGTGTGCGGGTGTCGACGGCACTCGCCGTGACCAGGCTCGGCGTGGACGCCGCTGAGCTGCCCTTTGCGATGGACTTCGCCACCGACGCTGGGCGTACAAACAGGAGAGGGACACGGTTGACCTCGGCCACGGGCCCCCTGGGCCTCCAGGCACTAGTCCCGAGAGCCAGTGCTGACGCTGGGCCAACAAGACATGTGGCCAAATTAAAATCTTAACTTCTACTAGGCTACTGATGATTTAAGTGGGGAGCCGTGATGGCGAGATATTATGCAGGAGGACGTGGGTTCAATCCCGACCCTGACGCCTGCTGTATATTTGGAGTTTGCATGTTTCTCTCCCCGTGATTGAGTGGATTTTTCTCCGGGTCCTCCAGTTTTTCCCTCCACATTTCGAATCAACATGCATGTAGAGTATTTATCTGCTATAAATTTCCACGTGATAAGTGACTTCGTTGATCTATCATTTGTGACCAGGTCGCTTAAAAGAGCTATACAGTTCAGTGGGCCTTACCTGGACAAATTTAAACAGGTTTAAAAAACATTAAAAGGTTAAGTGGCCCAACTCCATGGCTGGTGTAGGGAGAAATGCTTTAGTCCAACCTAGGATGAGGAACAACACTCTGAAATGCAAGGCAGATTCAATTTTGTATTACATTTAACGTTTATATTCATTTAGCGTGTAAATAGGAAAGCCTCAAGATTAATTTTCTACATTGGCCAATTCCTTCTGAATTAGAGTTTTTTGCACGTGGTAGGAAATGATATTCACATAAGTCTGTGTAGTCAGGTCAGGAACCTACTTGTTGTACTTACTTGTTGTACTACCTCCGATTAGTACGGTTGGCTACGCACAGTGCAAAAGAAGTTCAACATACATACATACGATGAAGTGTGCCTGATATTCCCGCATTTCACTGGCACCAATTATGTACAAAACTCTTTTTAGTGACACGGGGAAGTGACTTCCGCCAGAATGTGGGTGATAAAAATGTAAAAACCATTCTCGCAACAACGGCACTAAAAATAAATCGCCATTATTTTTAATGTAGCCGTCATTTATTGCCAAGGTTCACTTGATGCAGAAACGTTCGATACCTGGCTCAGGGAGGCGACTGGAATGCGTGGCGAGACGCACGGAGGAGCCGCCACGCTCGTCTGCTGAAACCTGCGACCCAGACGCGTTCTGGTATTCTCTACGCGGCAGACGACAACACGGCACTGGTGAGCAACGGCACTGGTGAGCAACGGCAGACGTCTGTCGACTTCACAGCCATGCGCAGAACGACAACGCAACGTGGCTTTAGAGAGCAATCTGAATGTACGGAACAGTGTATGGTGATGCTGCGTTAGCACAGGTGCACAAACACAAATAATTAAGAACTACACATTCGTCGTGAAGAAAAAAGATGTCATCGGCGATGTTTCTGAAAATGGCGCTTGATGTGCTACGATTAAGTTAATATAATAAAATGTCGCCTTCTATATATTTTTTCCCTTTAAGGCAGTGTTATTGATGATTGTGCTGATTTGGTTTGAATGTAGCAGTTCACCAACATTGGTTTAAGCAAGGCTGACTGCTGATGAGACACTGAATGTTGGAACTGGTCCAGTTTGCTTACAGTGAACCAATGCTGGTGTCAGTGGTTATAGTAAAAAAATCCAAGAAAATCCAGTCTCAAACCTGCTTATCTTGCAAGGTCTGATGGGATTGGATGCATTCTGGGCACTTTGGTCAAAGACTTATTTTTTATATCAGTACAATAACACCCCAGTTTATGTCACGGATGCGTTCCTGAAATATACGATTATGAATATCGAAACGCGGCAAATCAAAGCGATTCACAAGGTAGTCGTAGCTGATGGTGAAGGCGAAGGTTGAGAGGCGACGGATAACGAGAAAAGATGGACGATGCTCTCAGCGACATAAGTGTGGGGTTGAGGCGACGTTAATCGGGTGGCGGTGTTGATAATGAAGCGACGACGTTTTTGCGAAAACACGAAAAAGGGCGAGACGTAATAATGGCGGTGTGCCCACATATTTTCACGGACTGTGACTATTTTGATGAATAAAATGGTATGGTTGCACACAGTTGTTGTTGTGTTGGGTTGTCACTTTCCATCAAGTGAAAGACACACACACACACCTGATCTGTGTGAGCAGTTGCTCCAGCCTCTTCCATAGCACACACAGGACCCCCGCCGGATTGCTCGACACATCTGCCGCACGAGCAGACGAGCAGAGAGGCGGTCACTTCAGCTCGTGCCACACGGCTCAGGCAGGGACCTATGGCTACGACTCGACTAATTTTATTTTACCAGGTAAGGCCCACCAAGCTATATGGCTTTTTCAGAAGCGACTTGGCCACAAATGATAGCTCGACGAATTAGCTCATCATGTGGAAATGTATGAGCTAAACACTCTAAACGCGTGTTTATATGAAGGGAAAAAAAAGAGGACCCGGAAAAAAATCCACGCGGCCACGTGGGGAACATGCA
This sequence comes from Lampetra fluviatilis, assembly GCF_964198595.1. Classification (NCBI taxonomy): domain Eukaryota; kingdom Metazoa; phylum Chordata; class Hyperoartia; order Petromyzontiformes; family Petromyzontidae; genus Lampetra; species Lampetra fluviatilis. The sequence continues at coordinate 9,293,219 of NC_136324.1, forward strand.
AACTCCAAATATAGAGGCATCAGTCAGGATCGAACCCACGACCTCCTGCATACCGGGTGAGGTTAACATCTCGCCATCGTGGCGCCTTGATGAGGTCGCCCCTCGTTGGGTTTTAACTAGGCATGTAATGAGTAATCAATGTAGGTCTATGCGTTGCAAATGTTACGTTTATGCTAACAAAACTAATGTAACAGAATGGGGCAGACAATACCACACTAGACAGTCTAATAATACACAGAAAGGAATTTCTTGAATCAAATTTTAATCCTAAATGCATAAATTTGAATCGACTTTCAAGGACAGAGGGTGAATCGTTGCTTGCCTAGTTTTAATCGAACCGATTCAGTGCGATGAGAAGGATTCAATCCATTTCAAAAGTAAAGTCATTATCATCGTCACGCACATTCAAGAAGCTGGGCAAACCACCGAATTCAGGAGCTTGTTGTTTAGGAGTTTGCAGCGTCAATTGTGCTGTCCTGGGTAAAAAAAAATGTCTCCTGCAAAATGAGCCCAAGGTGGCACTCACCTCCATTTATGGTCATGAGCCATTGGTGTAATTTGCATATTCTTATGGTGGGGTTATGGATAATATTGTTAAATATGTTCACGATGCCACCACGTAAATGGAATCCTTGGATCGTGAGGCGATGACTCATTCATGGGACAGTCATTGCAACATTAAAAGTATTTGTGCGCTTTAATCAAACTAATGGCTGGATGGACAAGCAAAAAATACAGCGCTCTATTGAAAAGCAATACACGGCAGCAATGAGCCACGTCAGAAGTTGCAGTGATGAAGAGTTTCCCGTATTGTCTAATCAGTCACTCATTTTATGATGGACATCAGCATAAGCAATACATTCTGGCAGTGAGCAATTTCATCATCATGAACAAGCACATGATTTATGATTAATGTAGTTGTACCCATTGAGACAAAATTATTTTCTGGCATGACAGGACTTGCAAAGTCATCAAAATCAATCCATTGCTGGATGAAGGCCTCCCCCAAGCTGTTGTTATGTATCACGATGCCGAGATGTTTTACGCCACCTTGCCACTCAACACGAGATGGTTTCATCACTCCATTTCCCGATCAATAATGTTATTGGGTTAAGGCACGTGGCAGTTTTACACCAAAAATCTTGTCATCAACCTTCCTCCAAATGACAAGATTGTCACGTTAACAAAGATATTATTTGCCCACGCCAATGTATTGATCAAATTTTGACAAATAAAGTTCAGCTGGTGGCTTAAGACTTTTCATGACTGAACTCAACATTAACATTCATCCTTCGCTGCTTTGAGCTTCATCAGGCTGTGAGCTCAGATATCGAGTGCTCCGCTTCATCTCACTTTGTGCTTAAGGTATCCACCGTAACATCAGCCACTGCCAAAACATGGGTCACTCTCATTTCATCGTAATTGCCCCATCTCCCTTGCAAGGTATGGTACAAATAATAATCATGGTATGGAAACTAATCAACAAATATGGAAGTGTGCCTTATCCTCCACTCATCCCCCAGCAAATCAGCGGTACCACGGCCATGAGCACATCCCTTCTCCTCCTGAGTGTGGCCGCCTCTAGAGGCACAGGTGACGTACCTTTAGCTTTGATAGCGACGTACTCCTCAAGAATGGACGTCAGGCTGCGTCCAAACAGCGACTGCATAACAAACCACACAGCCACGTCGCAACAGCATTCACTCAGACACTCTGATGCCATGCCTCTAGTCAAACGTCAAAACTAAACTATTTTTATTTTACCAGGTAAATCCCACTGAACTGCTATATAGCTCTTTTTCAGAAACTACCTGGCCACAAATGATAGCTCAATTAAGTGGCTTGTGATCTGGAAATTTATCCCGAAAGACCCAAAGAATATAAAAATTTATAGCAGCCAAATATTCTAAACTAGGGGTTGTTCGGAGGCGCCTGTGGCGCCCCTCACAACCATTTACGGCCTTCGGCCAGGAAAGTCACAAAAAATTGCACACGAACGACGCATTCACGCAAGCACCTGATGCTCCGTTTTGAAGTTTTAAATGAAACATCTTTGAATTGTATTATGTTTTGAATTAGATAATTTTTTCTTCATTAAAAACTTATATCATTTTATATCTAGAAGACTTAATTGAAAAGGACATTTCGTGTGAATTCTCTCGTCGTTAAGTAGATGGCCTTGCTGGGGGTTCGGATCGATGCGGACTTTCACCTGTTTGGGATTGCGGGGGTCGAGATAAGGCGATATAGAGCTATCCGTGCGAGAAGACCGCCGTCTGAAGATCGATTCCAACGTAATCGAACGTCTGTCCCTGTGCCTCCGTCGCTCATGCAGGGGGCGCGTAGGTTTGCAGCGCCCCCTGCATGAAAACGACGGAAAGTGCAGCATTCATCACAGATAGATAAAGTTGTGCGCTTATTTAAGAGTATGCATGTTGATTATAAATATGGAGGGAAAACCCAGAGGACCTGGAGAAAAATCCACGTGACCACAGGGAGAACACGCAAACTTCAAATATATAGGGGTCAGGGTCAGGATCGAACCCACGACGTGCTGTATACCACTCGGTGAGGTAGTTAACATCTCACCACTGCGGTGACCTGAACACTTTCACTATCTGCACAAAGATAGTGGTGGAAACGCCACACTTCCGTTGAGGGGCCAGTCTCGGCATAGGACAACCATGGTTGACTTCCCACACAGGAGTACCTATTTTATCAGCCCGAGAGTAATGATCGACGAAGTCCAACCCCCTGGTCAGAATTTTAACTCACGAGCTTTCTCTGTTGGCAGCCAAGCCAGCGGCGGATGTTCCACACTGCTGTAGTGTAGGCCAGCCGATTTAGTTTACTTACGCAAATGGTACTAATTTTACTGACCACAAATGGATAATGGGCAGTCAACTAATGACTGGGATTCGGAATTATAACCTTACAATTCTGAGTCGAGCTCTATAACCACAGTGACACCATAAAAATAGTACTAAAAGTACTAAGAATTTTAACAGTGATAGAATTTACAATATTATATTATTCCAATATGGGCTAACATTTTAAGGTCACAGGTCATAGCACCCTTGCTGAATGAGCCATTGCCACCTATCCAGACAAAGTGTGGGGGAGCACGATGAGGGGTCGGAGGGGTGGATCACAGATTGGGGGGTGGAGGGAGATGTGCACGGGGAACGTGAGCGTACATGGGGGGAGCAGGGCACTCACCAGCACACACACGGGGCTCACGACGTCCCCGGCAGCGTGGAGCGCATACTCGCGCAGGTGAGGGCTCTCCTGCACGAACACGCGGCACGACTCCGCGAGCTGCTCCTGCTGCAGGTAACCTGTAGGCACACCGGGTTCCGCTCGCTCACTCGCTCGGTCAAGCGTTTCGCCGTCATCGCCGCTACGCTCCTATCAAGCTGGCACGAGCGGTTTTTAACATTCTCCAACTTAGGTTGAAAGTGTTCATGCACGAGCCCTGTTCCGTCGCTCACGGAAGGTAAGAACGTCTGTACATTCTGCGGGCGGGATTGTGGGTTCTAGGATCAGACTCCAAAGTTATTTCCAGGTCCTTATGTAAATCTGTGATCATCCCCGAAACAAGGGATCGCAGACGACGGGACCGTACTTCGCCACGCTGGTCAGTGCAGATTTACGAAGGTGAAAAAACACAGATGCGGGAGCATATAAGTACTGTACAGTACTGCTTATATTGTTGCACTGCCCTCTGCTGCCCAACTCGGACCCTCTGAGCCTATACCAGCCAAGCACAATGTGCGTATACTCTTGACCAATTATTGTAATTCGACACCAACTTATAAAGCGCTGCACATTGTTGTTTTTTCTGTTTTTGCTGTCTGCTGTAGACCAATACATCAATGTGAAATATGGACTGAATGCGTTAAGTGTGTAATATGCGCTCTCATGCGACGTGACATTAGCAGCAATTGTTCCAGCACACAACCCAAACGCATTCTCAAGTTAGACGGCGCAGTCATCACGAGCTTGAGTAGCGGCGGCGTGAGACGGGAACGGCAAGCAATAGCTGCGCCTCATCCCATCACACCTCGGAAGCTAAGCAGTGCTGAGCCTGCACAGTACTTGGATGGGCGATCGCAATGCACATTTAGTATAGGCGTTGTGGGCAGAGGCAACCTACATTTTTTGATACTCACTCCAAACTTAAACACGCACTGACCAGCGTGGTGAAGTATGGTCAAATATCCATGCCTGACTACAACGGCGCAGGGAGGCCCTCATCCAGCAGCGCATTGGCCCCAAGTGCTGAACACATTGCCCACACAGTTCAACTACGTATACACGGTAGCGATTTCCACCCCCGTGAAACGATTCCACATTGCCATGAACACAAATCTGTCCCCACTGGATATCCGGCGAGACCAGCAGTGGTCTATCTTCATCCGAAAGCACCTCCTCAGCAAATCCGCCAGTTACCCAAAGTTCCACTTAGGTCACCTAACTACCTCTGGCAGCCTCAACAAGCGCCTTCCTATTTCTCCGAGAAATCCGCTTTCCGAAACTTTGCTGGGTTAAAGCCTCTCCGCGCTGCTGCTGCTCCACGTTTCTGGAACACCAACAACCTTCCTTTCTGCTTCATCTCCCAGCTTGGTTCCCCCGGTCTCTTCAATCGCCCCCCTCATTTGGTTCCTCCCTACGTGACCAAAACGCAGCGCTTACTTGGCACCCTCTACCCAACTTTTCTCGCGCCCCTCGCTCACATCTGCAGCTTTGCATTCTCCCGTTTCACTGACGGCCGTTCAATAACCCCTCGTGTTTACTCGTTCTCTGCACGATTGGATGTTTTTTCGTCTTTACTTTGTTGTTGCCGTACCGACGCACAACGGAACTCCCTTGCAAAGAGCCTTGAAACTGGCTCAACGGGATCATCCGTGTAACAAATTAAAATAACTTTAACAAAAAAAACCTTCAAAACACTGCGACCCACGCGAAACAGAACGGCCCCCTGGGGATGGGGCCACCTCGCCCGGCACCCGAATCAGGCAAACGGCCAGGCCTGGGAATAACAGCGCCGCGGTGTTTCGCGAAGGTCTGGGGCGCCACGGCTGGCGGCGGTCTGGCTGTGGTGCACGCCGATGGCGAACGTCGCGACGGACAGCGGTGCGGAGGCCGCGATCCGAGCTCACCCAGCACGAGCCTGGCTATGTCCGACGGTAGAAGCATGACCCCGCTGCGGCGTCTTTAGGCGGCGGCCGTCGCAACCCCGCGACTGCTGGGCCCGAGGGGGCGTGGTTGAGGTGGGAGGAGGGGCGGGGCCTCGGGGGGGAGGGGCCTCGCGTGGCAGCGCGGGAACCCGTGGGGGCGACCGCGGCGCCTGAGCGAAAAGCCGCTCGGTGCCTGCGCCAATTTATAAATTATTAAGATATTTATTATCGTATAAACCAACTATACATGACTTGTCGCGCGATGCGGCTACGTTAACGGCTGTGTTACAAGCACATAAAATAAATTTACACGTTTCCGTGTCAATACACAATTGTGTGGCCCGAGGAGAATATATACAATAGCGACGTTTCGGGCAATGGCCCTTTTTATCGTCATCTATTACACGAATATTGCAGAAAACGGCTACAGGGTCCCCAAGGAATCTTTAACAACGAACAAACGAGGCATTTAACGGTGGTAAACAAACCACACTCGAGTCATAAACATGGCAAGTGTCCTACGAAAGGGTTTAGGCACGCGTGGGAGTAAACTCCATAGTTTAATCAAACAAAGACAAAGATCCCCCGAATAGTCTGAACCAGACTTGGTGCAAGTGCCGTTAGCGAGCACCTATGAAGGCTACCGGCACTGTGGCACACGCCGGGCCGCCTTTGTCTCCCTAGTGGCGATGTTTACTCCCGGGTACTCATTTGAGGCTGAGTCGACCTAGTGGGGGATCAAGATACTCGTCACTGTCTCACTGTGGCAGAGACGCGAGCGAGTCGGGAAAAAATACAGAGCAGACACCAGGAGAGGTTTGGCACCGGTGGCTAGGAGATGTTAACTACCTCGCCTGGTCTACAGGAGGTCGTGGGTTCGACCCGACCCTGACGATGCCTGCTGCTGTATATATTTGGAGTTTGCGTGTAACCCTGTCATCATCACGGTGGCTAAGAGATGTTAACTACCTCGCCTGGTGTGCAGGAGGTCGTAGGTTCGATCTCGACCCTTACGATGCGTGCTGCTGTATATTTGGAGTTTGTGTGTCTCTCTCTCATCATCATCACGGTGGCTAGGAGATGTTAACTACCTCGCCTGGTCTACAGGAGATCGTGGGTTTGATCTCGACCCTGACGATGTCTGCTGTATGTTTTGAGTTTGCGTGTCTCTCTCTCATCATCATCATCATCACGGTGGCCAGGAGATGTTAACTACCTCGCCTGGTCTACAGGAGGTCATGGGTTTGATCTCGACCCTGACGATGTCTGCTGTATGTTTTGAGTTTGCGTGTCTCTCTGTCTCTTCGTTGTCGCGTGGATTTTCCGCCGGGTTCCTCCGGTTTTTCCCTCCACATTTAGAATCAACATCACGCGTTTTGAGTATTTGGCGGCTATAAATGTCCACATGTAAGCCCTACTGAGCTATGTAGCTCTTTTTTCAAATATACAGCAACAGGTGTCAGGGTCGGGATCGAGCCCACAACCTCTTGCAGACCAGGCGCCCTCAGTCGTGCGCAAATTAGATTCATAACAATGCATGAAAAGTAACATTTCATACCTCAGATAATAACTAACAAGGGAAATGTGTAACTGGTAATAACATTAATTCATAGTGTAGTTATTTATGTTTTAAAATGTGTACCTGTAATTTCGATTCCATAAACAGAATCGATTATGAAATATTATTTAATCGGTATGGATTCGACTGGGATGGACTCCCCTGGGTCATCTCTAGCTAGATCTGATTGCTTGGGAACATGTAGATAACATGACAGCCTCTTCAGCCGCCTCAATGTCAGCTAAATGCAAAGATAACCTGATTTCCAAGTTCAACCTCCTTTCCAAGAAGAAGCCAGATCCACATGTTAAAAAGTTAGACGTTGACAAGATTGTTATCAATGAGAGTAACAGTCTAATTTCCGACAGCTTAAAATCGGATCTAGCTAAGGGGTTAAATTTCGCAGTCACCCCTAAACACATTCCAGTGGATGATATCATTGCCCAGGTCGATGTAGCCCTTAAGGGTTTGGGAGACATTGCTGCAGACATGGCAAGATCGGAAATCGCTGCAATCCTAAAAAATGCCAAGACACCTATCAGCAACATAAGTAAGGATGAGCACTTTGAGCTTCCTCATCCTCTCAGCCGACAAGGGCAATGCCACATTCATCATGGACAAAACCACATACAATAACAAAATTCAGGACCTACTTAATGAGGGTAGCTATACAAAAACTTTAAAGATATCCCACCAACAGCCTCGTTACGAATACCAACAATATCATCACCGATTCGACACCTTTAATCTAACCAACCAAGCGGGTTTCCTTAAAACGCTCTGCTGCTAGACCACCCAGATTGTTTGGCTTACCAAAAATCCATAAAGAAGGTACACCCCTTCGTCCTATAATTTCCACCATTGACTCACTCACCTACAAACTGGCCCGATTTCTGTCTGAGACCTTAAGACCATTCACTGCTAAGATCGCCTCAGCTGTACTTAACTCAGCTCACTTGGTATCATTAATTAAGGACATCTCACTATCTCCAGTTTCGATGTAGTCTCTTTGTTTAACAAAGTTCCTGTGCCTGACACCATTGCAATCATTGAAGATTTGGTCCAACAAGGACTGAATGCTGATGTACCGGCCCTGGTGAGACACTGCCTCACCAACACTTACTTCACCTGGAATGGTACATTCTACAAACAAGTTGAAGGTACCCCAATGGATTCTCCCTTACCTCCAGTGATAGCCAATGTTTTCATGGACATTTTTGAGACAGATGCCATCCAGGAATCTACTCTACGTCCGTCCTTGTAGAAGAGATACATCGATGACACGTTCGTCATCTGGCCACATGGCCTACCAGCTCTGAACCAATTTCTCAACCACATCACCTCCATACACCCAGCCATTAAATTCACCATGGAGGTGGAAAAGGATGGCAAGCTACCATTCTTGGATGTTTTAATCGAAAAGATACCACTGTCTACAGGAAAGCCAACCATACGGATGCCTACCAAAAACCTGACTCCCACCACCATCCGTCCCAGAAGAATTTCCTCATCAAAACTCTACACCATAGAGCTTGATGTATTTCCGACCATCATCACCTAGCCAGTGAACTGGAACACGTACACCAAGCTCTCAAGATGAATGGATATTCAGACTACACAATCCGTAAAGCTATCACCCCAACCATTGGGAAATAACTATCTGAGGACCCAATCAAAACCATCACCTTGCCATACATAGCAGGGGTCACTAAAAATATTTCCAAAATCACGAGCAAACACAAGATCCAGGTTCGATTTAACACAGTACATAAAATTCGTGATCTGATCCCATCTGTAAAGGATGTGATCCCTGACATGCAATACCCCGGTGTCTACAAACTAAGCTGTGTCTGCGGCAGTAGTTACATTGGGGAAACTAAGCGACATCTCTCGAACCGTGTTCGTGAACATAAGGCAGATTGAAATACGGTAGGATCAGTACCTCGGCCGTGGCTGATCATTGTTTTCATGCGGTGGGCTCACACGAAATTGATTTCTCTAAGACGAAGGTACTTTGCAAACCCACTGGCTATCAACAAAGAATCGTTCATGAAGCCATCCATATATACAGACACAATTTCAACCGAGAAGGGTGCAAATTTACCAATCATTGGAAGGACGTTATCAACCATTTTAAGTCATAACTGGCTGTGATGTTCCCATCCTGCCACCTTACGATGTTTGTTGTTATTTTCGGCTCTCCAATTCTACATTAACAGCTAAAATTGCTCACATTAACATAGCCACCTCAGCGCGCTCGCCGTGGAGGCCGCTCACCGATCTTACATTAACATCCTAATTTTTACCTGGCAGCCCTTTAATTTGTGGAAACGCACCACCATCGCGGTCGCTGTCCATTACTTACATTAACATTAGCTGCCCCGCCCATGCTGCTGACATTTGGGCTACGCCCATTTTAAACCTTTATAGACAGTTTTCCTTTAGAAACTACCCCCCCTATCCCTGCTGACGACCGCTTGTGTTGCGATCGAAACGTCGTAGTTTTTTGTAATTTTCTTTGAACCTATCTACGTAACTTTAAGAGTGCCGTTTTTTTTGCTGGCCGCTGGGCGATTTGATCTTTGCAGCCCGTGCTCAGCAAGCATGCCATTTTTTTCATGAATACAAGTAATACATTTCTGTACTGCCATATCCTGATTAGTCTTTGAAAATGAGACTTTATCCTGGTTTCTTGATTACTCACCCGGTTAGACACAACATAACACTTACAGACTTGTGTGAAAGAGTGAGCACAGCAATGCATGATGGTGCAGTGGCGTGTTCACGTCCTTTATTAAGGAAAGGGGACTGACACCGGCGTGTGGGAAATATCCTCGCAGCAGCGGCTTTTGGCTGGCCATCGAACAGGTGCTCACTGAATTGCGCGCTTTCAGATGCGCTTCTGCGGCCATCTGGAACGCTCTTCCTTCCGATATTATGAAGCCATTGGAGCTTTGCACTTTTAAATGATCTACATTGAAAACTTATTTATTTAGGACTGCTTTTTGTGTTTAGTTTGTTGTCCTTTACCCGCACCTCCGATTAGCACGGTTAGCTACGTATGGTGCGAAAAAAAGTTCAACATACATACGCGCATACCATTCCATCGAGATCCGTCACGCATGGATCACATCCTTTAGCCCACTGCGAGTCCTTAAACTCAGTTTGCTCTCATTTAACCAATTTCTGTGATTCATCAACATAGACGGTGAGTTGGGAGTGGTTTCTACCAGTCCACCAACGAGGCGTGACATGAATTGCGCGGCAGTGCTATCAGCCAAGGAAGTAAACACGACAACGGGTTGTTGGCTGGTCATTGCGGGAGGCTGATAACACGGAACCAGCACCACCAACCGACAGCCTGGGTTGAAGATCAGGCTCCAGCCAGCAGTGATTACGGCAAGTTATTGAGCGTCACGAATTCATGGTGTCAGCCCACTCGCAACGACCGTACACAAGAGTACAGTTACACGTTAAATTAACACAAATAATCATGAGCGCCGTTGAGAATATAAGTAGCAACATAAATAAGCAGATAAGGCGCCTGTTGTGCATGCCTGTCCCTCCACAGAAAACAAAACGTGTATTTTTTCGTACACATCCAACCGGCCATTAGGAGGGTAGAATTTCAGCAGCATTAGTTTAACACGGGACTGTCAAACACACGGCCCCCCAAGCCCCCCATGCCCTTGACTCTGGCCCGCCACGTGTTTCAATTTCACAACTTATTTCTCTATATATATTTTTTAAGCTTCTACCTAAATCCAAACTGAATTTAAACCGGACATTCAAACGGGGAATTTGGCGCGCACCCTGCCACATAAAAATAAATCAACTCTCTTTTCCCGTGCTTTCGGATTTTTGAATCGGTAAATGAATACCATATTATTATGAGGTTGCAGTTGAATCCAAACCGGCACCCCTGTCTGATTGGGTTTGACACTCCCTGGTTTAAACACAATCAAACTGTGGACTGGTTCTGATATTCAGTGTCTCATTGGCAGAATCAGGGTTGCTTGAAGCAATGCTGGCAAAGTTATGCACTCCCGGAAGGCTGATGAAATGTGTACAAATAATACTTTTAACAAAAAAATGTATGTGAAGGGACATAAGGAGGCGTTTTGTAACGTTAAATTGGTTTTGCTGCTTTGCTTCTTCCAGCTGTGAGGACGAAGCATTTTGCTTTAATTGTCACGCGACGGACACCGTTTGTAGGGAGTATAAAGTATGTGCCACCTAGCGTGGATAACCTGGGTTCGAATCCACCTTGTCAGCAACTGCCTGTGACTTAATGAGGGTTCTTAGGTCCTGCGGTTGATGGGCTCAGTCCATACACCAACAACTGCAGAGTGAACAATCGCGTTAGATTTGGGTTCTGTGCTTGATTTGCCTAAATTGCAGCTCTTGAGAATTAACATATAACTTTGACTGTCGTGCAACGAACATTACCCTCGGTAGGAAAATGCTGCCCCCTACTGCGTTGACCAGAGGTCACTTTAATAGGGCTCTCAGAGGTAGCTCCTTGATATCCGCTTCTGCGGGCCGTTCCCCAATACAAAAGGGTCGCAACTGCCCTGCCAGAGACCCAAGTGGATTCAATGCCTCGCAGCATAATAACAACGGCCAAACAACAATAAAAACAAAAGCACAGTTCTGTGATCTCATCTTCTCAGGGGGAGGGGGCGTGGGGGGCACTGACAGACGGTGGTGGGTGATGTTTCAGCGCCCGCTGTGAGAGCTCCCAGCAGGGAATTCATCCATCTCTGGACGCCGGCCCGGCAAGAGAGCACCGGCAGTGGCACCGTGATCGCGGCAGGGGCAGAACGCCAGCGGCGGCGTCATTTTTGGCAGCACTTCATGTGGCGGGCGCCCCCGTTCCTCGTGGTCAGCCTAATGCTGTCCGTGACCTCGCAGCGCCGGCAGCCCTGCGCCGAGGACACGTCGTTTGCCAGGATGTGCTGGACCAGCAGCTGCGCGGCCGCCTCCACGTTGATGTTCTCCTGCGGTGGGGGGGAGGGGGGGACGGTGGCGTGCCGTCACGTGTGGCTCGTGCGCGCATGGACAGGGTCTCCCATGCGTCCGTCCATCCGTACGCACACGAACGCCCGTGGACGGTTTCCTCGGATTTTCGGGGCAGGTTAACCCTTTGCCATTCCGATGACGTCCGTGTCTGCAGGGGCGCAACTATGGGCGGGTATGCATGGCAGCGTTATGTGACGAATTGGAGCCCAGTCAGCCACAAGGGGGCCCTGAATCGACATAATCAAGTAATGTTACAACAATTAACCATAAATGCCAAAAGCCATTGTTACAAACGAAAACATAATATTTCCAAAAAATACACAAAGCGTAAAATCTCGTAGCGTAACTGCCGATGTTTGTTACTGAGCAACATCAGGCTCGTTAGCTCACTGACTTGGGCATGAAAACAAGACGCACGATAACTTAATTGTGAGTATTGTACCCGTAAATATTTGTATCAATACTCTCACTGAGAGACTGTCTTCCTCTAAACCCAATACACGGTGCAACTATAATGTTATATATATAGTTATAGCCTGCATATTATTGTATACAGGGTTAAAAACATCCGTAGTAGCTATTTCAGTAAAAGTGAGTCGGGAGAATGGAGGGGGCCCACAGTCGGATCTTGCATAGCCCCCCCCCCAATCTTGAAATAGGGAGTTGCACCCATGCGTGTATGTCATCGGTTTTTACTCCGCTTCCGTTTCGATGATGTACGTGGCCATGCGGGAAGGGCCATGTGGCACAGTTTGGCGGTTGTGTCGCTACAGTTCCCTGTGGTGAGTACAACATCTTTAAAGACAATGGCACGACTACGCCTCTCTGGATAAAATTAATGCTGAGCCGCTCGCGCGTCCCCAGATTCAGCGGCGAATGGGACACTCACCCTGCAATTTGCATATGTCTCGGAATAGGAAAGGATTAATATCAACAATCCTGATGCAATCATCTGGATCAACCGCCTCAACATAAAATGATAGCTATTAAACTAAACTGTTTTTCCCCCTTTTTTATGGCAACAAAACAGGTGTTAAGATGTAAAAACACCAAACTGAAACCGTTAACATCTTAACACCTGTTTTGTTGGCAGAAAAAAGGGGAAAAACCTATGATCATATTTTGGTACTGGCAAAGGAAGTCCCATGAAGTAGATGCTCACCCCGAGCTCTCATTACTCTGATAGTGCATTGTCTTTGTGCTGTACGCTTTTTGCCGTCCTCTGGTCTCACACCGTTTGAGACTAGGCTCAAAAGAAAGCTGTCTCTGGTGTGGACCAATCAGTTTCAAGGACAATGCATATATTATCAGAGTATGTTTTTTGTTTGCATTCTGACCACAAGTATTGTGGTTAATGCAGACATGATTCCTTGTAAAAGGTTTCAGTTTGGTGTTTTAACATCTTAACACCTGTTTTGTTGCCAGAAAAAAAGGGAAAACCCTATGATCATATTTTGGTACTGGCAAAGGAGGTCCCATGATGTTAAAACTAATTTTATTTTACCGGATAAGGCCCACTGAGCTATATTTTTCTTTTTCAGAAGTGATCTAGCTAACACAAATGATAGCTCATCGAAGTGGCTTATCATAATGTGGAAATTTATAGCAGCCAAATACTCTAAACGTGTGACAATTTTAAATTTCGGGGGAAAAACCAGAGGACCCAAAGAAAAATCTCCGTGACCACGGCGAGAGAGACACACCGCAAATATACAGCAGGCGTCAGGGATGTGATCGAACCCACGACCTCCTGTATACCCGGGCAAAGTAGTTAACATCTCCCCACCGCGGCGCCCCAAGCTGTTGATCTAGAGCAGTGGTTCTCAGAGCACGGTCCCTGCACCACCACCAGTGAGTGGTCTGCAACGTTCCTCCAGCCGGTCCGCGGGGGCTGTGATGCAAACGCAGCTTGATCCGGACAAAAGCGACAATGTTTATTATACTTTTTGTTTCGAACATTAATTTATATTTTACTTGTATTTAATTTAAAAAATGAAGTTAGGTAAATTACCGCGATTTAACTACCCACACACACCCTAAGATCTAAATGCCCCCCCCGTATATATATTTAAAAAACCTGATATTTAGAGAAAGAAGTAAATGCGTTTTGTCACGAGGGGTAGTGGGGGCGCTGGGTAGCCCGTGGAAATGTTCGCATCGGCAAAGCGGTCCGTGGGCCAAACAAATTTGAAAAACGTTGCCCTACATCATCAACATCAGCTGTACGGAGACGGCCGCACGTTGCACCGCCATAGGTAAGATGTCGAGCGCTGGTCGAGAACCACATCTGGGCTCGCTCTGCTGAAAGGGCGGCGGGCGGCGGTGATGCCGTGCGCGAAAGACGGCCCGCGACGTACCTTGGCGGACGTCTCAAACCACCCTACGAAGCCTTCGTCGCGGCAGTAGCGGTCGAGCTGAGCGGTGTCGCTCCACTCGCCCCTGGCGTCCGCTCCGTCTCCGTCGCACTTGTTGGCCAGCAGCACAGTGGGGATCGGCTTGCCGTTCGGCAGGGTCACCTGCACGCACAGGACAGGACGCTCGCCATGCGACACGTCGCTCAGGCACCACCGCGCGTGGCCTTTGACTGAACCATGGGACAAAGATGGTCACCGCATCGCGTGCTTTCAGATGCGCTTCTGCGGCCATCATGATTGCAACTCACTGCTCTACGGGACATCTGACAAAAAAACATTACCAACTGCAACATGTACAAAACAGTGTGGCACGTGTCGTGACGGGTACTGCAAGATCTGACCGTGTCCGTCCAGTGCTCGTCGAGCTGCATTGGTTTCCGATTGCCAAACGGTTGCATTTTATGGTCGCATTCATTACACACAAAGTGTTTGCCACAAACGAACCTTGCTGATCTCGTCAAGGAGCTTAAACCATCACACGAACTCCGGTCATCTTCGTAGCAGCTTTTGGCTAGCTATTGAACAAAGACGGTCACTGCATATCCAACCATGCTAATCGGAGGTGCGGAAGAAGGACAACAAACTAAACACAAAAAGCAGTTCTAAAGAAATTAGTTTTCAAACTCGATGATTTAAAAGTACATAGCTCCAGTGGCTTCCTAATATCGGAAGGAAGAGCATTCCAGAAGGCCGCAGATGCGCATCTGAAAGCGCGTGATGATGCGGCGACCGTCTTTGTTCGACGGCCAGCCAAAAGCTGCCGCCGCCGCTGCTGCTGCAAGGATGACCAGTCTCGCGCGACGATGTTTTACGCTCCTCTTAGATGAGATCAGCGAGGTGTTGTGTGGCTTACTTGTGGCGGCAAGCGCTTTGTGTGTGTGCGTGTGTGCGTGCGTGTGACGAGTGGTGGCAGGGGCCGAGCGGGGACCTTGGAGTCGAGGTCGTGCTTCCACTTGGACACGGCCTCGAAGGTGGCTGCCCGGGTCACGTCGAACACCACCATGGCGCCCACCGCCTCCTTGTAGTAGACGCGCGTCATGTTCCCGAAGCGCTCCTGCCCTGCGAGCGTGCGCCCACGGAGAGGCTAGCGTGACCACCGCGCGTCCCTCCCACGCCAGTCCCTCCACACACACGTATGACGATCACAATTGTTACAGCATGTGTATAGCGGCGTCTTTTCATCATCACCATGTTGATCTTATCAAAGAGCATGAAGCATCGTGAGTGAAATCTAGATTTGAAGCTTTCGTGACTGCAGGAATCCATACTCTTTGGTTCTTTCGCTAAAGTCACGTAGGTAGACTTTACCGAAAGAACCAAAGAGTATCATGAGTGAAATCTTGTTATCCTCGCAGCAGCGGATTTTGGTTGGCCATCGAACGAAGATGGATCACCGCATCGCACACTTTCAGATGCGCTTATGCGGCCGTCTGGAACGCTCTTCCTTCTGGCGTTAGAAAGCCACTGGAGCTATGCAATTTTAAACCTCGATCGAAAACTCATTTCTTTAGAACTGATATTTGTGCTTAGTTTGTTCTTCCCCTGCAACTCCGATTGGCTACGCACGGTGCGAAATAAGTTCTACATACATATATAGATAACATCCCAATGGCGCTTTGCGTCATTTAAAATGGTGGGGGGAATGGATTGGAAGTGACTGAGTTAAAATAGTAAATGCCAAAAGATAAATGTTTTAGGAGGGACTTGAAGATCCCAATAGAACCGGACTCCCTGGCAGAGAGTTCAACAGTCTGGGTACCATGAAAGAAAATGCCCAGAGATTGCTGCCCAAGGACTGGAGATCCAGAGGAGATCCAAGTCTGCCGACCTCAGAGTTCTCATTGTTGGAACGCTGAGGGGTTAGCAGCAACAACTCCCGAATGTACGGAGGTGCGAGATCATTGAGGCTGAGTCGACCTAGCGGAGGCCCAGGACCGGTTCAGCTAATCGCTACTGGCGTTGGTGGCCTTGAGAGGGAATTGGACTCGGGTCACCGGGTTCGTAGCTCAACGCACTAACCACTACACTGTCCCTCTGAAGACACACTGATGCATAATAATCGCAGGCAGGGATTACTGTGTGACAGTTATAACTGGACCGCGGACACTGTTAATTAAACCTGAATAATAAAAATGCAGTCATCCGTCAGTCATGTTGCTAGAGCCACAGTGGCGAGATGTTAACTACTTCGCCTGGAATGCAGAAGGTCGTGGGTTTCCTCCCGACCCTGACGCCTACTGTATGTTTGGAGTTTGCATGTTCTCCCCGTTTGAAGAATTGCCGATGATTAACAGTGAGCTGATGCCGCTGGATGGCTCAGAAGCAACGCCGAGAACCTGGGTTAGATTCCAGTTCTCAGCCACCTGTGGTTAACCCGGGTTCTCACGTGCAGTGAGTCAGTAGTCTCAACCAGATCACAAATGACTGTACACAATTAAAACAACCCTCCCGTCGTGGTTAATTTGCCGTTTCATTGATTTGACTCATTCTAAACATTTTTTTTTATTTTACCAGGTAAGGCTATTTAGCTCTTTTTTCAGAAGCCTTCACAAATAACAGCTAAATGAAGTGGCTGATCGTCATTCATCATAATCCTGTGGACATTTATAACCGCAGCCAAACGCTCTAAACATGTGTTTTATTCCAGCTGCGAGACCCAGTGCCCAGCCTGCGCCGAGCCACAGACGCGTCGAGACCGGCACTTCGTGCAGTCAGTTCCGTTTCAAGGACAATGCGTATATTGTCGGTACATTATTTGTCTGCATGTTCACCACAAGTACTGTGTGTGGTTGATACAGTATATAATTTAATGTTGGGTTTGTCTATGGCAGTATATAGTACGGTGTAGACCCGTGTGATGTAAAAGAATAAAATTTAGCTGGAAGCATATTATATATTTTTTGCGACATAGAATTGTAATGTATTACTTACTGTTAGTAGCTCAGCTTATTGGAGAGTATATTTAGTATACTGATGATACTATGTAATTTATACTTTAGTTGTTTACGTGGTGGTTTAGTTACTGCAGCTACATACTATTAACATTCCTTCCCTTTATTAATGTTACCCCTATCCCCTCCCTTTGATGCTGCTAATCCTGCATAATGCACGGGCATAATATGACTTTAAACCCCCCGCCAAACCCCCTACGCTTTTCACAAGTAGTACTAATCGCATATCGGAATGTGCCATAAATATGCTAAATTACTCTTGATATGCAAATTATTTTGTCAAGGCGCTCTTCCCCCCTCCATCCCAGCTTACATAGACGCTCCAAGCCTGGGGTGTGTCATTCAGACTGTCTTCTCGACAGACCTGTTCTCCACCTGAGGACGGCTGCTTGCGTTGTGGCCGAAACGTCGTGAGAATAATTTTATTATGTTTTATTTTTATTATTTTATTATTTCCATTCTACGTGACTTTACCGAAAGAACCAAGAAGATGAACCCTTACTAGTTGGCAGTGTCGGGTGGTGGCGGGGTTTAACGACACATTTATATATTTAAGCGATCTAACCCAAAAACCTCTATTATGGACAACACATTTATAATTATCAGAGCATGTTTGTTTGCATGTTCACCACAAGTACGTGTGTTTAATGCAGACATTATTTCTTGCAAAAGGTTTCCATTTGTTAATTTAACCTCATGTTTTATTGCCAGAAAGGGTAAAACCTATTTTGAATTTTTATTCAGTTCAGTTTATTTTTAAGTACCCTGTGAGCCAAGAGGCTCTTAAATCGGTGTTTCATCAACAAAAAACAACACCGCCGCTTTCTTGACAAACTCAAACAAGTCACGGGTAAAAATTGTAATCAATAATAAACAAATAAAAAATAAGAGGCGGTATGTGGCCAGCAACCACGCCCGGCCGCCTTTGTCTCCCTAGTGGCAATGTTTCCACACCGCACCAGCTACTAATTTGAGGCTGAGTCAACCTATCGGAGGCCCAGGACCGGTTCAGATAATCGTCATCGGTATTAGCCGTGCAGGGGAATCGAACTCGAGTCGCCGATTTTGTGGCGCAGCACGGTAACCGCTACGCTACCGCGCCCCACACGCACATGCACACACACACACATGCACTCATGCACCCAGTCAGAGGCCGACCCGTTACATCTTGCAGAGGATCGCTCCTCTCAACAAAATATTTCCACGGTTCAGTTTGCAAGTGTGAGTTTTAAGTCAGTCCTATTTTTTGTTATATTTCCTCGAAGCTGGTTCGTAAGTCGGGCGTTCGTCAGTCGAGGACTGCCTGTACATACAACATACATACAACATACATACAACATACGTAACATACCTGCGATGTCCCAGAGCTGCAAGCGTACCGTGGTGTCGGCGTCCCAGCCCAGCACCTTGAGCGCGAAGTCGACGCCGATGGTGGCGCGGTAGCCGTGCGAGAACACATGGTGCACATAACGCTTGATGATGCTCGTCTTGCCCACGCCGAGCTCCCCGATGACGAGGACCTTGAAGAGGAACTCCTTCTTCTTCTGCTGCTCCACCGCCATCCTCGGGGCCATCGCGTGGTGTCTCACCGAGCAGTGCGCGAAGCCGGCCAGGCAGCACCCAGCACGCTCCCTCGATGACTCGTGCCACTCACCCAGCGTGCCCGCCAGTGTCGCGCAATTCACACGGCGGTGACAGCAGCAGTGTGCGTCCAAAAGTTCACGGGGTCACCGCCACCACCATCCACCACCACCGCCAATGCCACCACCACCATCCACTATTGACATCGCCACCACGAATCCACCACCGCCACCACCGCTAACACCCAACCACCATCACTGCCGCGTCACCTCGCCCAGCTCGGCACGTTCGCTGTAACCCACCGCGCGGTCGAGTGTGCGGATTGCTAACAGCGACCCGCGTCTCTCTCCGCACGGCTTCCCCACCAACCCGAATTGACCAGCGTGGTGAAGAATGGTCAAACAACCCCCAGAGCACAAGGAGGCCTTCATCCAGCAGTGGACTGACATAGGGGCCGCAGGCGACCATCATGTGGCTCAAGACTTGGATCACTACTTGGATCACTACCTATGAGATCTTCACTCAAAACTGATCTAGAGGAGTTGTACACCCCTAGCTGCCACTGCTATTCAGTGGCCTGAAATCAAATCAAATGTTGTGCTCCGGATGACTGCTGTAAAGCATGATCTATGTTTTGATTTAGTGTGCTGATCTTAAAGGTGCATTGAAAGAGTTGATACTCCGACTGATGCTCCTGATGTTGTGGAGTGACTCATGCAGCCAGCTATGGCTGCAGGGTTTGGTGGTACATGTTGTTTATGTCGTTTATTGTGAAAATTCGGTCACAGTTTCTATGATCACTGTTACATTGCTTTTATGGCTTTATTTAGGTGATTTCGAAGTTGTTTGGTTTGGCCATGTTTGTTTATTGTAGTACGGAGTTAGACTGATGGCTTTATTCTAAGTTGTCTTGTGGTTGTTGTTGTTTGACTTGCGTCCCACTGGGATTTTTGCACACAGCGTTGGTGTACGGTGCTTTTTTCTAGAATTTTAGCCGGTTTTTTTTCCTGGATTTTCTGTTTCCACTTAGTTACATAGTCACTTTAAGATGTTTTCTTGTTCATGTTTTTGTTTGTTGCGGTTGCACCCGATTCAAGAGCCGAATGGCTCACAGGGCTATACCTAATAAATGAAACTTTAAACTTGAAGACAGCCTGCAGACACGTGCACCGTTCGACGCATCATACAGAAGCCCGCTACCCTCCACGTTCAAACAAAGTGCACAAGCAAACACAAAAACAATGAAAACTAAAACTCAACACGTTACTTAAAAAAACCGTGGCCTTGAAAGGAAACAACAATAGTATTGGCGACATTTCGGGCAAAGGTTCCTTCTGTGCTACAAGGATCATCGTGCGAAACGTCAGCTACTACCCACAGTTTTTCTGTGGGTAGTATTTGACCAGATAAAGCCCACTGAGCTAAATATCTCAATTTCAGAATCGACCTGGCTATCACAAATGATAGCTCAAACAAGTGACTCATTGCGTGGAAATGTATCGCAGCAGCCAAAGACTCTAAACGCGTGACGTTGATTCTAAATGTGGAGGAAAAAAACGGAGGACCCGGAAAAACTTCCATGCGACCACGGGAAAGAGAAACGCATACTCCAAATATACCAAAGGCGTCAGGGTCGGGATCGAACCCACAACCTCCTGTATACCATGCGAGGTAGTTAACATCTTCTAGCCACTGTCCCCAAGGCCCAGCCAGCGTTGAGGAATGCTTTATATGTATGTTGAACTTCTTTCGCACCACACGTAGGCAACGATGCTAATCGGATGTGTTCAAACACCAAGCGTGGCGTGGGGGCCTCCTGGGCTGGGCAATGCGAGCTGAGCGCTGCTCCGGGCCACGCGCCCTGCGGGGCCGCGACGGCACCTCCACGGGGGTTGGGGGTCAGAGACGGCCGTGGCCATGGGGAGCGCCATACCCTGGGCGTGTCGCGCCCAGGGTATGTCTGTATGTATGTTGAACTCCTTCGCGCAGTACGTAGCTAACTGTGCTAAGAACAAAACTAAACACAAAAATCAGTTCTAAAAAAATTAGTTTTCAATCTAGACAAAAGAGAGTTCCAGACGGGCGCAGAAGCGCATCTGAAAGCGCGCAATGATGCGGTGGCCGTCTTTGTTTGCCGCTGCTGCGAGGATGACCGGAGTTCGCGTGATGTTTGTTTATACTTCTTGACGAGATCACCAAGGTATTGTGCTTCATTTGTGGAAAGCAGTTTGTAATTAGTACGGTGGCGATCCTGCCACGCGGTAGCTTCAGGCAACGGCTCTATTTAATATTACAAGTGGGAGGATGTATATAGATACGCACAGCAAACACGTGGTGACACATTTATACCCAAACATGTACATGTAATGACCTGCTGGCCAGGAGAGGGAATCACGGGTACGGTTAAAGTACCAACCAGGTGGGGCTAGTCGAGATACTCCGGGAACCTGCTCGAAGGTTCCACAAGAGGGCGTGGCCGGAGGCGGGGCCTAGCCACGCCTGGGGGGATATAAGGGGGAGCGGACCCGGGGCTCGGGGCTCGTGTGTGGGGTCTTGGGTCCATGCTGCGTCGCTGCTCACCGACATCTCTCTCCGTCGTCTGGCCACGCGGAAGATCTCCTGCGGGGTTTCCATCGCCGTCATCGTCACGCCGCCAGCCAGCGGTGTAGCCGAGGGCGATGGGACCACGCCGAGTGATCGGCTGTGTGTAGCCAGTCGAGGCCTTAATATCTAAGCGTTATACTCAGAGTGAGAAGAATAAGGTTGGCCTGTGTTGTGCCCAGTGTGAGAAATAAAAGAAGTACCCTCTACACGACGTGTCGCGGAAGTCGCTCATTACACATACTACAGACAAAACAAAGATTCTCCGTGTAGCCTTAGTAGACTGTTGGGGCAACCGCTGTTCGTGAGCACTTATGAAGGTTGGCACGGCACACGAGGGAGTGGATGGCCAACACCACGCCCAGCCGCATTTGTCTCTCTTGTGGCGATGTTTATACACCGCACCAGGTACTCATTTGAGGCAGAGTACGCCGGGTTCCTTGCGCAGCGCGGTAATCACGACACCACCGCTATCCACATTCGTACACACATACATAGAAAACAAGTAATGACACGTTAACACATTTAAACCCCATAAATAGCAAGTCACACCGTCCCATTACCGTAACATTTATTATTGACAGCATTACGCAGTGTACAACAGCGCTGTTACAGCGCAGGAATGCGCGGCGGTGGGAACAGGCGAGGCACAGGCCTGTGTCAAAGATGTGGATTCACGCAGCCAAATACAAATCACACGGGCAGCATCACTCCACCCGGCGCGTGGGTGGTGCAGAGAGCTGGGGCAGCGTGTGCACTTACCGTCCTCTCTATCGATCCACTGCTGGATAAGGGCCTCACCACGCCACGCGGGTCGTGGGGGTTATTAGAACACACTTCACCACGCTGGTCTTTGTGGGTTGGTGAAGGTGGGGAGCACAGATGTTAGAACATAGTACAGCACAAGCATGGATTTTGCTGCGCTGCACTCTGCTGACGACTTGGCCCCGCAGTCACCTATAGCACCTGAATCTGCTGATGACACACTGAGTGTCGAAACCGGTCCACAGTTTGCTCGTGTTAAACCAATGCTGCGGATAATTATGCACTCCCAGAAGGAGGGACATCTGTCTTCTTGGTTCTTTCGGTAAAGTCACGTGACTTTACCGAAAGAACCAAGAAGATGAATCCCTGCAGTCACGAAAGCTTTAAATCGAGAGAGACATCTGTTTTGTGGTGGGCGACGATCCGAGCATTATCCGGGCTCAACCCCACTTAGCTCCTGAGATATGACGAGTGTGGGCGCATTCCGGGCGACTTGGTCATCGGAAAATGCTGAATGTCGGTGTTCAAGCGCCGTGGGTGTGTGACTGCGAGTGTGACTGTGCGTGTGTGCATGACGGGGACGCCCGTTGTGAATGCTCACTCCCTGCTGCAGAGCACCTTCCACCCAGCGGCTTTTGGCCAGCCATCAAACACCGCATCGCACACTTTCAGATGTGCTTCTGCGGCCATCTGGAATGCTCTGTGCACTGTTAAATCAACTAGATTGAAAAGCATTTCTGCTTTTTGTGTTTAATTTGTTGTCCTTCCACCGCACCTCTGATTAGCGCGGTTGGCTACGTACGGTGCGATAGAAGTTCAACATACAAAAGTACATCCGGCGTGGTGCAATTTCAGGCGTCGCCCTGGCGAGAGCGCTCCGTTCATGCCAAGCGAGCAGCACCACCCCAGCCCATGATGTCCATGGGGGTCAATAAAACTACGAGCGGCTTTGCTGGAGTCACCAGCGGTTGTCCACTGCACAGATTAACCCCCCGACATGTGAGTGACAAATTTCCACCACTGCTTCGGGGCTGCCGACAGTATCGAGCATCGGCCAACGCTCATTTGCGAGGACAGACATGCACGCGCGCCCCCCGACACCGCGGAATATAAACGCGAAGATGTTTTTAACATCACGGGGCACGTGGCGCGGCCGCCACTAATCACCGCTTGTCCGGTGATTTTGATTGCCAGGTGCTGAGGAAGCCATCCTTTGGCCCGTGACCCTTAGTCCCGTGACCCTTGGCGCCGTGCCACTCATACCCATTGGAGTCGTCCCCTTGCCATCGCCACGCTTCTCTCCGCGCTCCACTCCGCCCGCCTCCGTCCCGTCCGGTGTCGCCCGCACTCCCGCCTCTCGCCTCCCCGCCCTGCCCCCAGTTGCCCGCGCGCTGCCCGCCTGGCCCCCGCCGCACCCCGGCATCCGACCCGGGTCTGAAAGCTCTCTGGTTGTCGAAGGGCCGGCCCTGCTGGCCGTGCCGGCCGTACTGGCCTTGCTGACCATATTGGCCGTGCTGGTGGCCGTGGCGGCCAGCGGCGAAGTCCGCGTCGGTCGTGTTCTTGAGCTTGCGCCGCGGCACGAAGCGCAGCGCGTCGCTCCAGTCGCCCGTGTCCTTGACGCGGTCGAGGATCTTCACCACCTGGTCGAGGGTCAGGTTCTTACCGCCCAGGCCCCAGCTAAGGTACTTCTCCAGCGGCAGCCGTGCCGTTGCCAGGCCCTGGCGCTTGGCGCGGCCCAGCGACACGCCGGTCTCGATGGACAGGTCGACGAAGCCGCCCACCACGTAGACGGCCGAGGGGTCGAACTCACGCAGCACGTTGGGCGAGTCGGCCGTCAGGTAGACGAGCCGCTCATGGGGGAACAGCTCCAGGTAGGAGCGCTCCGTCTCGGTGACGAGGATCCGGCGCAGTGCGTCGGCGCCGTAGAGCCGGGCCAGCGCAGCGCTGGCCGTCCGGCCGCTGGCGTCACCCGGCGCGTAGCCGCACAGGTGCAGGTGGAAGGGATCGAGCGCGCGCCGGTTGCTGGACATGAGCTCGATGATCTGTTCGGCGCAGCTGCGCGACGCACGCGAGTTCATCATGTCGTCATAGCTCATATCGATGACGAGCGGCTGGCCGTGCTGCATGGCCTGCGCTAGACGCCAGTCAAAGGTGCGCTCCTCCGAGCGGGCCCAGAACGTCAACAGGAAGCTGTTCCTGGAGAATGGGGAGAAAATCGCAGCACGTGGTCAGGTTCGGCGAGGCGAGACCAAGACATGGTCATGGCCATTTCCGGTGTCACTACCATTTTTTATTTTATTTTACCAGGTAAGGCCCACTGAGCTATGTAGCTCCTTTTCAGAAGCGACCTGGCCACAAAATTATAGCTCAACGAAGTGGCTTATCATCATCGCATGGAAATGTATAGCAGCCAAATACTCTAAACGCGTAATGTTGATTCTAAATGTGAAGGAAAAAACCGGAGGACCCGGAGGAGAATCCACACGACCACAGGGAGAGAGACACGCAAACTCTAAATATACAGCAGGCGTCAGGGTTGGGATCGAACCCACGACCTCCTGTATACCAGGCGAGGTAGTGAACATCTCCTAGCCACCGTGGCAGTACGCCTCGCCATCGCTTCCTTTCTAATGCTAGATCTCACAAGTGATGGCCAGCGGAGGCCTGGCCCGCAAGGACCACCAGTGCAGGTGGTCATCTGTGAAAAAAATATTACAGAAGCCCCCCCCCCACCCATGGTCTCCCCTGGGGTCACAACCTCTGGGTGCCACCCTAATGCCACGGTGTGCGTGAACATTGCGCGCGTGTAAACCACGTGCATTCTACGACATTCTGGGCCAGTCTATCCACAACAGAATCCAAATTTTTATTTATACTGGAGGATCCGATGAGCTATAAAGCTCTTTCCCACAAATGTCCAACACAACCAACCGTCAACTTTCTACAAAGCAGTAGATATTTTATGAACCCAGAAGGCATGATGGCCTTGGGAATTGGAAGTCTTGTGGTTGTTAGTCAAGTGTTCTTGCCACTGCGCCACAATGACAAGCCACATTGTGAGCAACAAGCTGCGAAGAATTACACTGAGTGCAACACGTGGATTAAAGAACATAGGCAAGTGAACGGTGTGATGCGACCGTGAGGAAGAGTGGGCTTGGGCAACAGGAGGAACAATAGCTGGTGGTTTAGACGAACAACGGAATTGGCTCGTGGGTAAGTGCCGGAGGGAACACTGTGTTGCCGCACGGCCAACTGAGATGGCCACGGCTTGGGGAGAGACCTTCATCCAACAGCGGATTTATCATGGCTGCTGCCGCTGCCGCCACCTCTGTAAGCGACGGCGGCGACGACGACGATGATGGTGGCGAAAGTAAAACTGGCCACGTCGTCTGAATGGCGACCCGCGGGGGTGCGTCCGTCATACGCGGCACCGTGACGCACCCCTCCCCCCCCCACGGTGCCGGGTGGTAAGCTGCGAGAAGCGCAGTGTGGTGCTAGAGTACCAAATGAGTTGACGGGCGAGCGCCAAGGCACCGAAATAACTTTGGGCTCCTCGAGAAAAACAAAACACGCAGAGGCTAAACTGCCACCAAGGCGCGCAGTGAGGTACACAAAGACAAAGATCCCCCGTATAGCCTTAAACAGACTGTTAGGGCAAGTGCTGTTAGCGACAGTTGTCTCCCCAGTGATGATGTTTACACACCGCACCAGGTACTCATTTGAGGCTGAGTCAACCTAGGGGAGGCCCAGGACCGGTTCAGATAATCGTGTTGGCCGTGAGTGGGAACCGAACTCGGGTCGCCGGGTTCGTAGCGTAGCGCGCCAACCGCTACGCTACCGATCACCACCACCACCACGGATGAACAAACACACACACAGTGTCTCATGCATTCCGTGTTATCAAGGTTATACGAAGAGATCATGTCCAATTGAACACAGAACGGCGCCCTAACCCGTTGGGTCTCAGGAGCTAAGCAGACTTGAGCCCGTACTGCGCTTGGACGACCACCAACCACGGGGCGTAAACCAGGGGCTGGAGAACGCCACCGCTGTTGTGGGGCCGCCTTGCCAGCAGCAGCCGGCAGTGCAGCAATATAATTGTTAAGATATTTTTTTCTTGTAATTCAACAAGAGCCCGGTATTAAGAGCATAAACCGCGACGTAGGAAGGGAGTGTCACAGAAAAAAAGTCCCGGAGACTCCAATACTCCTGGGTGTAGGGGAAGGAAAGAAACAAAATCGGGGCTCGCTGCCCCGCCAAGGTGGGGACAACGAGCGGGAGCATGGATTTTTCTATGGGGAGAGGAAGGATGAGGAGAGACGAACAAAACCAAGGGGCTAGAAGGGACGGGCAAGAGGCGAAGGGGAGGTTGAAATTCTTAGTGTGTGTATGTGCGCCACTTTTTGTTTGCTGCGGGCCAATCGACGACCGTGGACACCGATGCAAATGACATTTCCCATCTCAAGAGGTTTTTTTCCAGGTGGAATACGTTGATAAATAAAATCCTTTATTTACCAGAAGCGATGCGGGTCCCATCTCATGCCCATCCCCTCCTGATGACATTAACCCTTCCCCGTTTCATAGGCGTCTGCAAGTTTCAGGGTGGGGTGTCCCGTTCACCGCTGAATCTCAACGTGCAGCGGCTCGGCGTTAAATTTATTTAAAGACGTTGTTACTCGCCGCAGAGACCTGCAGGGGAACGATAGCTGGCGCCACACTGTGCCACACGCCCTCTCGAATAGCATTGTGGGAGCCTCGGTTTCATTCCGATGCTGATGATGCACGTCACGTATGTCATTGGCATGTGAAAGGATTAACTGCACACGTCATCTTGCGATGTCACAAGCCAGGTGCCGTTATCTCCCATGGTATCGACCGTGTCATTATCATCACTAATTAATAAACGTACCACGATTGTTTATTCCTCGACTGTTCACCCTTAACCAGCCCCCCCCCGCCCCCCCCCCAAAGTACCTGAGAGGCAACTCGGGGGCCTCTTCCTTTGGCGGCAGTAGTTTACGCTCCTCCCTCTTCGCCTCCTGCTTCTGCTTCCTCGCATCCTTCATGCACTCGCGCTTGTGCAGGAAGCGGAGGAACCGCTGGCGCATCGACTTGCTCGTCATCTCCAGGTACTCCTGGATCTGCGCGTCGGTCATGACGCTCGGCACAGATTTGCCCGCCTCGCGCCACAGCCCGATGAGCTGCAGCGTTGCCTCCGCCGAGCCCACTCCAGCTAGCTCGACCGCCGCGCTCAGACCGCCGTGCCCATCCGCCAGCTCCGGCGCCGACTCCGGAGCGGCGGGCTCACCAACGGAATTTGCTCGCTCGTCGGTGCTCGGAGCGCCGGGCTCGCGAGCGGCTTCCTCTCGCTCGCTAGTGCTCAGAGCACTGGGTTCCTGAGGGGCTTCTGCTCGCTCGGCGATGCTTGGAGCCCCGGGCTCGCGAGGGGCTTCCTCTCGATTGTCGGCGCTGGCAGCGACGCCGTGCGTAGCCGCGTCGTCCGCCGACGCTTCCCGTGGGATGCTTTTGCTTGCGATGCTCTTCCACAAATCCAGATCGACGACACGTTCCTTGCCATTGACGTCCTCTCTCCGGTTGCCACTGTCCTTCCGCGGATCTTTGGTCCTGGCGTCGGAGACGGTGTTGCCCCTGGCGTCACGCGGATCTTTGTTCCCGGCGTCGGTGTTGGTGAAGTATTGGCGGAAGGCGACCACGGAGGGCTCGCCGCGACAGGGCACACGCGCCACCCGGTGGCGCCACACTGCGCACCGAGCCACGCGGAGCAGAGCTGGGCCCAGCATCATCGCCGTGTCTCCTGGATGCGGCCCCTGCAACTGATACGGCGCACGGAGACCTACGGATAAATCACCCACACCACGCCCCACCTCGTCACAAATACACGCAGGCTTGAGTATGTACGTTGAACTTCTTTCGTACCGTATGTAATCAACCATGCTAATTGGAGGTGCGGGGGAAAGACAACAAACTAAAGACAAAAATCAGTTTAAAAAAATTAGTTTTCAATCTAGATTTAAAAGTGCATAGCTCTAGTGGCTTCTTAATATCGGAAGAGCGTTCCAGACGGCCGCAGCGCGCGATGCGGCGACCGTATTCGTTCGATGGCCAGCCAAAAGCCGCAGCGAGGATGACCGGAGTTCGCGTGATGGTTTATGTTCCTTGACTAAAGTGAGTTGTTACTATGATTTGCTTCCAGCTTGCACTCACCTTTCTGTCTGATGAGTCTCTTATGATTTACAGGAGAAAGTAGTTTGAATAAGCTGTCGCCCTTAGCCTGTGCCCTCAGTGATCAGGTATGGCTGGCTCACAGGACGCAGCCCCCGAGACCTAATGCGGGGGGAGCAGTAGGCAATGCAGGTTATGCTGTACTAATTAAACTCAACAGTTTTTTTATTTTACCAGGTAAGGCCCACTGAGCGATATAGGGTTATTCTTCAGAAGCGACCTGGCCACAAATGATAGCTCAACCAAGTGGCTCATCACGCGGATTTCTTTAGCAGCCAAAGACTCTAAACCAGGGGTCTCAAACTCGCGGCCCGCGGGCCAATTGCGGCCCTCGGGACAATATTTTGTGGCCCCCACCTTAATATGAAAGTTTAATGTTAGTGCGGCCCGCGAGTTTTATATTGTAGCAACCCCGCTGTTAGCTGCTGTGTGGGACAATGTTATGATGTTCTGGTTTCCTACTGTGTGCCTGTCCAGTGAATGCGGCATGCATGTGAGTGACATGGGGGGCGGGGTCGTGTGTGTGTGTGTTTGTGTACGTGTGAGAGTGAGAGAGAGCCGGGAGAGAAAAGAGTGGCTTTGGATGTGCGGAGAGCAGGAGGGTGAAATTCATAGTTTTCCGCCCTCTTTCGCGCAGGTCATGATGTATCCTGTGCTTCATTTGTAAATCACAAGGTGCCGGAACGCTAAGTACATATGACAGCGCAGGTACGACGAGCACAGGTCCCGGAACGCACATAAAACGACGCTTAAAACAGCACACACATGCCACTTACATTGCAGTGGGACTTATTTAGGCTATACTGCAGTGACGGTATCAGTCTTTGTGTCAGTGATTAATAAAGTGGCATCTTGAGCAAAGGCGACTTCTGTGTCCAGCGGAGAAAACGAACGGAACACACACACACAATTTGTTAAATTGAAGGCAAATTCAAGGGACACCACGGCTCCTTGACGCACACGCTGCGCTGTGAGGTTTTGGGAGCTTCTTTACGCAGACGGATTATTCTAAACCGCAGCAGTTTATAACACGTCATTGAGCTAATATCTACATTTTACAGTCTGGGCTGTTTTACATTATTATTTACACCTGAAATGTGTGGATGAATTTTTATGATTTAAATTCCCTCATCCTCTGGTGGTGACATTTACGCACCGAGCCACAGACTGTACATGACGATGTGCATAATTATTTTGGTTCATCTTAGAAGTCTGCATTTGTTATTTTATGAAATTGTGATGCTGTTGATAAGAAAGCTTTATATATAACTTATTAGATTATCTTGTTATTGCGTGGCCACAAATTAGTAATTCATCCACCGATGTCAACAGGGGCTCCGTGATTTTCTAGTGATTACATTATATTGTTATATTTTATTTTAATTATTTCTTTAAAAACTTTTTTTAATATTCATATTTTTTTCGATACGAGAGGTACCGGATCTGCTCAAATAAGTCCCGGAACGCAGGCAAGCCAACACGCCGGCACAAAGTAAGCACAAAAATGTATAGAAAAATGTGATGATGTGACTGAAGGCAGCGAAAGCCCCGACAGTGGCCAGCAGCATTTGAACCCCGTGGTCACACAATGACGCTGCCTCATATAGTTCTCTCCTCTCCCTCTTTCGGCTCTCCACTGTGCGCGCACAGGAGCGCGTCAAAGCGCAGATCCACAGCTCATCCCGGCTCAGATCCCCGTGCTTTGAACAGAGAAGCGTGTATAGTAGCAGCCGCTACAGCTGTGTCTGCCTGTGACTGGGGTGTGGGGATGAAATCTGATGGGAACGCATTACCCCCCCCCCCCCCATAATCTACGCACCTGTTGTTACCGGAAAAAGCGGAAATGACGTGCATTTGCGGAAATTACGTCTCCGTGCGTCGCTGGTTGGCTAAACACTTGACTGAAACTTTATTGCGTGAGCGACAGCAAGTGGAATGAATATATATCTTGTTACACAACCCCAATCATGTCTTTTTCAAAGCCTGCAGTGAAGAGAAAGGTTGGTGACGAGCACAGACAATTTCAAGAAAAGTGGGAGATGCAATATTTTTTTGTTGAGCACATGAGCACCCCGACGTGCCTTATTTGTACAGAAAAAGTTGCGCTGCACAAGGAATACAACCTCAAACGCCATTACTCAACTAGACATGCTGAGGAGTATGCAAAATACCAGGGAGTTGAGAGAGCCAACCGGGTTGCCAATCTTAAAACATGTCTACTGAGGCAACAAAATGTCTTCAAGAAAGCAACCAAAGAGAATAATGCAGCAGTCGAAGTAAGCTACGTAGTTAGTGAGATGATTGCTAAGGCAGGAAAGCCATTCACAGAAGGCGAGTTTATCAAAAAGTGCATCTTACACGCTGCAAGTATAGTCTGTCCGGAAAAGAAAGGTCAGTTTAGCAACATCAGCCTTTCTGCTAACACCGTGGCAGAGCGCATTTCTGACCTGTCAAGTGACATTTATGATCAACTGCGTGAGAAAGCCAAATTTTTCAATGCATACTCAGTCGCTCTTGACGAGAGTTCAGACATCACTGACACTGCCCAGCTCACAATATATGTCCGTGGTGTTGATGACAATTTTGAAGTGATGGAGGAGTTGCTCACAGTAATTCCAATGCATGGCCACACCACCGCTCAGGAGATATTTTGCCAGCTGTGTGATGCCATTGTGAATGCCGGTTTGCCATGGAAGAAGTTTGTTGGAATAACAACCGAACGAAGCGCCATCAATGACAGGGAGGAAAAATGGACTGGTGGCACTTGTTCAAAGAAAACTAGAAGAGGAGGGTGTGGAGGAGGCCATTGCTCTGCACTGCATCATCCATCAGCAGGCCCTTTGCAGCAAATGCCTGAAGTTTGACAATGTGATGTCTGTTGTTGTGAAATGCATCAACCAAATCAGATCCAGGGGCTTAAAGCACCGGATTTTCCGTACTTTTTTAGAGGAAATGGAGTCAGAATATGAGGATGTGCTCTACTTCACCGAGGTACGTTGGCTCAGCAGGGGAAACGTCTTGAAGAGATTTTTTGAGTTGAGAACAGAAGTGAAAGCCTTCATGGAGAAGGATGGGGTGGCTGTTCCTGTGCTAAGTGATCCCAAATGGCTCATGGACTTAGCTTTTCTTGTTGACATCACGCATGAGCTGAATGTACTGAACAAGAAGTTACAAGGCCAGGGGCAGCTCGTCAGTGCTGCCTATGACGTGAGAGCATTCTCCACAAAACTTGTGTTATGGAAAGCCCAGCTCTCTCAGACAAACCTTTGCCATTTCCCAGCATGCAAGGCACTCATGAATGCAGGCACACCATTCAGTGGTGAGAAGTATGTTGATGCCATTTTGAGGCTACAGGAGGAATTTGATCACAGATTTGCAGACTTCAAGACGCACAGAGCCACTTTTCAAATTTTTGCGGATCCCTTCTCCTTTGATGTGCAAGATGCCCCTCCTGTGCTTCAAATGGAGCTCATTGACCTGCAGTGCAACTCTGACCTCAAAGCCAAGTTCAGGGAGGTGAGTGGAAAAGAAGACAAGCTTGGGCAATTTTTGCGAGAATTGAACCCCAGCTTCCCTGAGCTTTCCCGAATGTTCAAGCGGACCATGTGCCTTTTTTGGAGCACATATTTGTGTGAAAAGCTCTTCTCCACCTTGAACTTCAATAAGTCCAAGTACAGGTCCAGACTTACTGATGATCATCTTCAAGCCATACTGAGGGTCTCAACTGCTTCCTCCCTCAAGCCAAATGTGGCTCAGCTATGTGAGAGGAAGCGCTGCCAGGTCTCTGGCAGCAAGAAGTAGGCAAGAGAAGCCATGTTCAGAAGAACCGTTCATGTTCTTCAATATTCTATTCATGTTCAGAAGAACCCATTGAAGTTAAATAACTGTTAGTAATGACATTTGAGAAGTTTGGATTTTTTAGCAAAGTTTTTTTTGTGGAATACCTGATGCGGCCCAGCCTCACCCAGATACTGCCTCCAGCGGCCCCCAGGTAATTTGAGTTTGAGACCCCTGCTCTAAACGCATGACGTTGAATCTAAATGTGGAGGGAAAAACCGGAGGACCCGTGGAAAAATCCACGAGACCACGGGGAGAGAAACACGCAAACTCCAAACATACAGCGGGCATCAAGATCAAGCCCACGACCTCGTGTATACCAGGCGAGGTGGTAAACATCTCCTAGTCAAAGACGAAACCGGCGTAGTGGCAGTGGTCTCATTGATTGCCACTTTGCAGGGTTACGTGGCCACAGTGTGTGCATCACAGTGCCGGGGATGACGGGAGGGCCGTCCTGGTGGTGGCAGTCGACCCTTCTGCTGTCTACAAATTAACCTCGTTCAGAGAGTCCCGCACGCATTCACGGTTTCGTGTCATTTACAGGAACGAGTTAGGAGCCGTGAATGCAAGTTTGGGCCTGGTTAGTGTAGAGATGGGAGACTCCCTGGGAAGAGCTGGTCCTGGAGGCTTGGTCTGAGAGGCAGGTTAAAGAGATAGCAGTACGGTGCAGCGACGGAGCGTTAAATGAAACCTCCTGATATCCGGGTGTTTCCCCGGGTACCCACCCCCTCGTGTGCCGTACCGGCCTTCATAGGTGCTACTCGCTAACAGCACTTGCCCCAACAGTCTGTTACAGCCTATACGGGCGATCTTTGTCTGTGACAGTCTCGCCGTCTCTGCGTGTCTGTGAGTGTCCGTGTGAGTATCACCGTCTCTGTTAGTGTGTCTCTGTGAATCTCCCTCTGAGTGTCTGCGTGAGTGTCTATGTCAGTGTCCCTCTGAGTGTGTCTCTGTGAGTGTGTCTCTGTGAGTGTCTATCTGTATCTGTGAGTCTCTCTGTGAGTCTCCCTCTGAGTGTCTGCGTGAGTGTCTATGTCAGTGTCCCTCTGAGTGTGTCTCTGTTAGTGTCTCACTGTCTCTGTGAGTCTGTGAGTGTATCCCTGTGAGTGTCCCGTAATTCTCTCTGTGAGTGTCTGTGAGAGTCTCTGTGTTGCTATGAGCGTCGCTCTGTGAGTCTCTCTGTGATTGTCTCTGTGAGTCTCTCTGTGATTGTCTCTGTGAGTGTCTCACTGTCTCTGTGAGTCTCTGAGTGTGTCTCTGTTAGTGTCTCACTGTCTCTGTGAGTCTGTGAGTGTATCTCTGTGAGTGTGTCGTGATTCTCTCTGTGTCTGTGAGTCTCTCTGTGTTTCTGTGAGCGTCGCTCTGTGATTGTCTCTGTGAGTCTCTCTGTGTGAGCGTCTCTCACCGTCTCCCTCGCTGCCCTCTGCGCCTCCCACGTGCTGAACACGTGGGGGGGGCTCAGCCGGGTTCACAGTGCAGAGGTCGCGACCTCTGGCGCCCGAGCACCACGTGGTGCACAAACGCGAACCGGGGGAGGAGGGCACGCGCCGGGACGTCATCACGCCGAGCGAAAAGACGTCATCGCGTCCCAATATCGACAAGGCCAAGTGCTGCGTACGTCATCACGTCAGGCCGGGGTTACGTCATCACGTCAGGCCGGGGTTACGTTCTCACGTCAGGCCGGAATTACGTCATCACGTCAGGCCGGGATTACGTAATCACGTCAGACCGAGGTTACGTCATCACGTCAGGCCGGGGTTACGTCTTCACGTCAGGCCGGGGTTACGTCATCACGTCAGGCCAAGGTTACGTCATCACGTCAGGCCGGGGCACGTCATCACATCAGGCCGGGGTGACGTCATCACGCACGGCGTCTCTGCGCTGGTCCACCATGAGCTACATGCTGCCGCACCTGGGCTGCAAGGCGGAGGTGGACGCGGCCATCAGGAACGTGGCGGACAGGGTGCTGGTGCTGCGCTTCGGTAGGAGCGAGGAGCCGAGCTGCCGGCACCTGGACGAGACGGTGAGGGCGAAGATGAGTGAGGCTCATCGTCAGGGTCGTGACCCACACAGACGAAGGTCCCCCGTGTAGCCCACACGGGCCTGTAGCGAGTAGCAGCACCTGTGAAGGCCGACTCGGCACGCGAGGTGGGAACGGGGGGGGGGTGCAGCAACCACCACGCCCGGCCGCCTTTGCCTCCCCAGTGTTGATGTTTAACACTGGGGAGGCAAAGGCGTTTTTATTCTACCACTGGGCTAAGTAGCTCCTCTTCAGAAGCGACCTGGCGAGCACAAGCGACAGCTCAACCAAGTGGCTTATTGTGTGGACATTTATAGCAGCAGCCGAACACTCTAAACGCGTGATGTTGAGTCTAAATGTGGAGATGAAACCCGAAGGACCCGGAGAAAAATACACGCGGCCACAGAGAGCGAGAGAGACACGCAAACTACAAATATACAGCAGCAGCAGGCGTCAGGGTCGAGATCGGAACCACGACTTCCTGTAGACCAGGCGAAGTCGTTGACATCTCCTAGCTCCTACAGAGATGCTCTCGCTCTGCCTTTAAAATGTCGAGCCGCACTCTCTCCCACAGGATGACGATGCCCGTGCATGAACGCGGTGGCCACCCCGGGAAGTTTGGTGGGCCGAGTGGAACCCAAGAAGAGTGAAGAGCGATGGAGGGGGACATTTATACAAACCCATCCCTGTCAACCCATACGGTTTACCCCGTATTCTTGTACAGGATGAACGTTGAGATGTATAAGGGGCACGGGGTGACCAATAAGATTTGAGTTGGTCTGTAATAAGGTAGGGCACTCATAAGGGGTTGGCAGGTATGCAAAGCAGCAGAACTTGTACAACACATCGGCCGACCTATCCGTACATCGTAATTATAATTCACAATCCCTTTATTCGAGTGGTTCTTAACTTTTACTGCAGACTTACACATCTTTGGTTCTCACTCGTAAAAAAAATGTACAATGTTAATAACTACATAGGGTTTGATGAAACAAAGTAGTTGTACTTACGTGCCCCTGCTTAATTTGTGTTTTCGAATATTTACCTATTAACAAAAATCTGACCATGTCTTGCACCCCCAGAAAGGGCATCTCGCACCACCAGGGGGTGCGTGCACCACAGGTTAAGAGGAACCACTGCTTTAGTCAATCCTCTGCGAGATCTTCTTCTTGTTCTTCTTTCGTATGGCCGATGTAGATGCAGAGCACCAACTGCGTCAGGAGCAGCGGAGTGTATCGCTGTGATGTCTCCTTCGTATCTGTGGATACCTGTCCACCCCTTATCAGTGCCTACCTCATTACAGACCAATTCAGACCTTATTGGTCACCCCGTGCCCTTATAATCTCAACGTTCATCCTGCTAAGTCCCATCACAAGGGAGAAACACAAACAAACAGTCACGTTTTTTTGTTGCCCGTATTGAAACGGCTGTATGCCGTATGGACCTAAAAACTCAATTTCCCTGTACAAGAATATGGGTAAACAGTATGGGTTGACAGGTATTGTATTTGTGGATAGGGCATTGCGTCGTGATATGTCGTCTTACTGTCTGGCAGCCTTCACGCGACGAATTCCAGCAACGCGACGAATTCCAGCAACGCACCGACCGAAAATCGATTATTGATCTCCCTGTCTCCAGAGCAACAACAACACTCTGTGCTGGGTGAAGGCCTCTCTTTCTCTCTCCACGCAGTCCCTGCCGTGAGGCATTGATAGGACATTACTTTTGCTGCAGTACCACCCTGCGAATGTGGAGGGAGTCTTGGGACTTGTCCGTGTGTCACCCACCACTGATGTTAGCCATGGCTGGGAAACCGCAAACTCAAGTGTGTGTTCCGAACATGTCCGTTCAGTGCTCGCTGAGCTGCATTGGCTTCCGGTTGCTGAACGAATACATTGTAAGGTCACACTCATTACACACATTTCTTTCCAACACCTGAAGCAGATTACCTTGCTGATCACATCGAAGAGCATAAACCATCAAGCAAATTTTGGTCACCGCATCGGGCGCTTTCAGATGCGCTTTGGCGCCCATATGGAATGCTCTTCCATCCGATATTAGGAAGCCACGGAGCCATGTACTTTAAAATAATCTAGATTGAAAACGTATTTATTCAAAACAGTTTTTTTGTTTTTAGTTTGTTGTCCTTTCCCCACACCTCCATTTAGCCGGGTTGACTACATACGGTGCGAAGGAAGTTCAACATACGTACGTCTGGCTTCGTAGTGCAATTAGCGCCACTGTGCCACGGTCCCGAAACGTTGTTTAAAAGGCATATAAAGCCTGCAGTGTTATTCGGTATCACACTTGCTCAGAGTGGCCAGAGGATGGCGTCACAAGAACTTCCAGCGCCGAGACCAATGTAACTTAAATGCAACAACTTCAACTTTGATGATGATGATGATAACGCTTGGAAAGCTGAATGGGAGTTGACAAGGAGTCACAAACACCTCGTGACTGACCCGACGACACAGAAGATCCCTGGCTTCGATCACCCGTGAAGCTTCCTTGGGCCAAAACCCTGAACCGCATCCGCACACAAACCATGGCAGCAGCAGATGCGGACACTCGATGATGGTGATGATGATTCACAAATGGAAAATTAAATGTGCAGAGTCTGTGGTTACCTAGAACAGAATCGTGGAACATTTAATGACTCGTATGAAGGGGGCATCATCAGAGTGATGGTGCACCACTCTGCTACTCACGCAATCATCAGACTCAACCGTCTCAATGTTAACTTACAGCTGTTGCTCCACTACAATCACAGCCTTACGAAGAATACAGAGACCCACAGCCTCACGCAAAGACCAGTAGACCCACCCACGACAGAACCATGGAACATCACGACGCAATTCACAAATACGAAGGAGGCATCATCACAGCGATACAACATCAGCCGTATAGAGAAGAAGCGCGAGACCACGTGGTGGTGGAGATCAAAATAATCTCCGTCTATACCTAAGAAATTCTTAAAACTAAACTATTTAAAATTTAACCAGGTAAGGTCCACTGAGCTATATAGCTCTTTTTCAGAAGCGGGGTGGTGTGGTCGGAACCAAACACTCGCACGTAAGCGAACGAGACCCGAAGCCACCAGGGTACACTGCTGGAGGTAGACCCTGCTAAACTGTTATCACTGCATTATGCCGTGCGATACGTTAAGAAACACGCGTTTTAGAGTTTTTGACTTATATAAATTTCCACGTGATAAGCCACTTCGTTGAACTATCCTTTGTGGCAGGTCACTTCTGACAAAGCTATATAGCTTGGTGGGACTCACCTGTTAAAATAAAAATAGTTGAGAGTTTATGTATGTGCATCTGTGTGTGTGTGTGTGTGCGCGCGCACGTGTGTGCACAGTGCAGCTATGGAAGACGAGCCATGATCTGAGCAAAATGGCCGAGATCTACCTGGTGGATGTGGGCGCTGTGCCCGTGTACACACACTACTTTGACATCACGGTCACCCCCTCCACCATCTTCTTCTTCAACGGGCAACACATGAAGGTGGACTACGGGTAGGGCCTCGGTATGATGCAGCTGCACACGGCTGCTCTTCCTACCCAGGGCTGGGGAGCCTGTTGTATATTTGGAGTTTGCGGTGTCTCCCCGTGGTCACGTGGATATTTCTCTGGGGCCTCCGGTTTTTCCCTGCATATTTAGAATCAATATGCATTTTAGAGTATTTGGCTGCTATCGAGTTCCACGTGATAAGCCGGTTCGTTGAGCTATCAATTGTGGCCAGGTCACTCCAAAAAAAGAGCTATTTAGCTCAGTGGGCCTTACCCGGTAAAATAAAAATAGTTTAATAAGAACGTTACGGCCCGTGGGCCAGACATGGCCTGCAACTTCGTTTCGCAGGTCCCGCAACCACACGAGGCCGATGACTGTCCCTATGCAAACCGGTTGACCTATATTAAAATAAATACAAATCTATTTTCTAATTGTTTATCATGTCCACTGGACGTAACAAAATGTCAGGCATAAGCCACCTATGCAGGAGCGAGATGGATGACAGTAGCACTGGATCATGAGAAATAATTACTGAAAAATTGTAAATAAATGTAATTATTTATAAAAAGGAATTATTACAAAGTTAATTGTTCGGTCGGGCACCTCCCCACCTTATTTCCGTGACCCTGTCCATGAACGTAGTGAACTACAGTTTATTTTCGTTGTACCTTGGTCGTGAATTATTTGTTACAGCAAAAAATTATCTCGTGCCAAAAACCGTAGCTTCACTCTCATGGGTTAAGGCACCGAGCCAGCGACGGCTAAGACGTCGGGTTTGAATGTGGGTTTCGGATGAACGTGGTTCAACTGGGTTGTTAATTGTAGTGAGTCGATGGTCTTAGCCCTGGTCAGCTCTTGAGATATTAGGAAGCGACTGGGAGCAATGCACTTTTAAATAATCTGGATTGAAGATTTTTTTCTTCAGAACTACATTTCTGTTTAGTTTGCTGTCCTTTCTCGCCGCACGTCCGATAAGCACGGTTGGCTACATATGGTGTGAAAACAGGACCCTGCGGGGTGGACTGATAGGAACTAATAACCAAAGAATATAAACATAATGTATTATTACACTTGTTTAGCCAGGAAAGCCCCACTGAGTCTAAAGGTTTTTGTAGGGTCCTGCCAAGTGTTTGCAGTAGGGGGCGATGTTGCTACACCTAATCGGACGATCTGAAGGGAGATTTTGAGGCCTAGTTCTAGGCTTTAGGCCTAGCTGTAGGCTTTAGGGCGCTGTGAGTTTTTTATTTAATTTCAAAGTTTTAATTAAAAGCTATCTCAGGGAATTATAAGGGAAGGTTACACGTGTTTAGCCAGGAAAGCCTCATTAATTTAAATGTTTTAATTGAAAGCTATCTGAGGGAATTATAAGGGAATGTTACACTTGTTTAGCCAGGAAAGCCTCACAGTCTAAAGGTTTTTGTAGGGTCATGCCAAGTGTTTTCAGTAGGGGGCAATGTTGCTACACGTAATCGGACATCGGACGGACGGACGATATAATCTATTGTAGGCTGGTCCACTTCGTTCCTACCAGTATAAGTTCAACATACATACACACAGTACACGAAAAAAAAGCCATAATTTTACTTGGGTTTTCACTTTATTTGGCCAAAAAACGGCTCTCGGCATTAAACATGTTCCTGCAATTTCACTGACATCACTTTCGCACGGCGGCTGAGAGATGGC
Organism: Lampetra fluviatilis; assembly: GCF_964198595.1. Lineage (NCBI taxonomy): Eukaryota > Metazoa > Chordata > Hyperoartia > Petromyzontiformes > Petromyzontidae > Lampetra > Lampetra fluviatilis. The sequence goes on from NC_136324.1 coordinate 9,332,589, forward strand.
AATGCCACGGAATGTGATTAAGAGGTCACTGGAATGGATTTCAGAAATGTTTTTTTGCGACATCTCCATCCAGGGCCTTAGGCCAATGACATCCACTACGGTGGAGAGCATTGTGAATGATTGTACAACAAACAACTTTATTTTTGTTCAACACGTAGGTTTATTTTTACTTGAACCCTAGTTTTTATAGACGAATATGGAAATGAGGCATCTTGTCTGTTCGTTTCATGAACAAAATGATTTGTAAATAATTAATGTGAGAAAATATGTGGTCCCTACGTAAATAGAGTTAAACTAATCTCACCCTATCTGGCTTCAGAACTTGCCTCCTGGGAAGCCAAGAGATCATATCATTTTGGCAGGAATCGCAAGTGAAAAGGTTGAGGAAGATTTATCCGTTTGAAAATACATAATCAGCTATCATCCCTCCATGGTTAATACACCGATTACTGCTTCATGGGAAAGTTAACAGTGGTTGTTCTATGGATACGTTCGTCCCCGCCATAGCAATGTGGATTTTCCACCACTTGCTGAGAGCCGTATACAGGGTTCGATCTCAACCCTGATGCCTGTATATTTGGAGTTTGCATGTTCTCCCCGTGGTCGCATGGATTTTTCTCTGGGTGTTCCGGTTTTTCCCTCGATATTTATAAACAAGGGATGAGAATATTTGCCTGCTATGAATTTCCACATTTTGATAAGCCACTTCATTGAGCTATCATTTGTGGCCAGGTCATTTCTGAAAAAGAGCTATATAGGTCAGTGCACCTTACCTTGAAGATTTAAAATAGTTTAGTTTACAATAGTGTGAATTGTTTGATCAGGAGATGACTGATGGTTTTTATTGTTGATCACCAACCGCTGACGTTCATGGTCTTGTCCCTCGCTCACAGCTCGCCCGACCACACAAAGTTTGTGGGCAGCTTCAAGAGCAAGCAGGACTTCATCGACCTGGTGGAGGTGATTTACCGCGGGGCCATGCGGGGCAAGCTGATGGTGCGCAGTCCGATCGATCCGCAGAACATCGCGCAATACGACCTCCTCTACCAGGGCATCTGAGGAGGCCACGTGGCCTGACACGCAAACCTCACCGTGGGTGACCGTCTCTCGCGCCAGACGCGGTGGCCTTGTGGCTAGAGCGGTGCTCGGTTCTCCTCTGCGAGGAGTTTCTCGCTGTCTCTTTGTCAGAATATGACCGAGTTTGAATCCCGGTCAGAGGTCAAACGGAACCGATCGTCCCTCTGGGATCGATACAAGTGTTTGTTGCTTAGCGAGGGGTCTTTTCGTCACAGAGTGACCAACAGCCTTGCCCTTTGGGAAGGCAGGCTCCCGCCATAGTAATGTGGAATTTTAACCATTGGCTCAGAGCTGCCAGTAGAGATGAGCGTCACCCCATTTCTCATTTGAGCAGAGATTCTGTTTGTTTTTTGAAAGTGGGGTTGGTCAACATTAGACTGAAGAGAACGGCTTCATCGTCGGCGTGCGTTTCGGCTCTCGGCATCATCATGAGACAATCCATTTCCATATTCTTGGTTCTTTCGGTAAAGTCACGTAGATAGAAGAAAAACAATCGCGTGTTGCCTGCGCAGCTCGTTTTGCTTGCGCAGCTCTCGTCCCCCGCCCACTCACTTTGGAACCCTTCTCAGCAGTTACATTTGGAGGCTTGCCCCCTCTTTTCACTCCGCCTGATGAAGACCGCTTTTGTTGCGATCGAAACGTGAGTTTTTTGCTTTTATTATTTTCAATTTATAATTTGTATATTTGTATTTTTTATTTTATATTTACGTGACTTTACCGATAGAACCAAGAATATGAATTCCTGCAGTCACGAAAGTTTTAAGTCAAAATTAAAGCAATTTCCATCAGGAAAACGCAGCGAGCAGTGTGACATTATCAGAGAATGGCCCCGCAAGTTTGTCACGGAACTACCTCTGACATCCCTTCAGGAGCCGAGTATCCATGCCCCAGGTGGTTGCCTCTGTTGTGTCCTTCAATCAATTGTCGTCGTTTGGCAATCATCTCCAAATGTTTTGTTGCCGGAGCTGGAAAGTGCACAATTGAGTTATGATAGCAATGGTGTTTCTGTGCGGTTATTGGTAGCCAGGCTCAGACAATCAGCTTGCCACCCTGGCGGCTTAAACCTGAGTTCAAGCCCAGGTTCTCGATGTTACTGGCTCAGTGTCTCTGGCATGGCCACCGTGAACCCCTGAAACACCTGGCAGCTGTGAAGGAAAGCTTTAAAAAGCTGAACGTTTCATGAGAGCGAGATGCTCTTTTGTTGGATCGGATCTCCTGCCAGTTGAAATTTACGCTCCAGGCAACAATTAAAAAGCAAGCCATGCACTAAGGAAATGAGAAGTGCTTCCACCAGTAATGCGATTGCTCTGCATCTGTTGCGGTTTGTTGTTTTATTACGCTGGCCTAGATGTATCCGTAAGATGTTCCAACAGGGTTATTTATCAACCCAAAATAAAGTGACATTTATTCTATCGTCCGCAGTGCTGCCTCTACTCTTACTAAACACAGCAGTTGCTCAGCACTGGCCCAAAATATCAAGTGGCCAGAAACAAACAACCATTGCATTGGTAATTACCAATGCAATTATTATAATAAGAGTCTAGACGTTTATTGAATTGAGCTTGTAAAGAGAAATCACGGGGAATTCCAAAGTGGAGCAGTGGGAGCGAAGAAGCAGAAATAGAAATGTGGTGACCTGCAGTGTGGCGGAGTGAGCAAGCGAGGGAGCGGGTGAGTGGGCGTGCGAGTTGTTGTAACCTGCAAGTGCGGTGGTTGAACACCGTGTGAGATGAGACGAAACGGTGTCTGGTAGACCGAGTCCTCAACATGGGGTGGTGGAGGAATCGGTAAATGAAGTTCACCGTAGTGGTAGTGAGTAGTAGCGATAGAAGAGTGGCAAGGAGGGGACTGACCGCCGGTGAGCGAGCGATCGGTGAGTGCTCTATCATCGATCGCCCTGGCTGCTGCTTCAATCTGACCTATAAAATTTGGAGATGTAGCCAAGTAGCGTTTGTTCACGTCAGGCAAACCCTGCTCTGGATAGACTCGATCACAACACCAGAGAGCTGTCTGGAACCCGGACACAAACTCGGGATTATTTTTGTGGCAGCATGTGTGTCGTCGAAGAAGTGTGTTACTCGCGTGGAATTATTTTCGACATTTTTTTTTTATTAAAAGAATCTGAAAACTATTTTTAGATACTGGCCCGTGTCGTGTAAAGGGTCAGTGGGCAGCCTCGCAGCAAGAAGTCCCTGAGTTTGATACCTGACACAAGGGGACCTTTCTGTGTGGAGTTTGTATACTCTCCCCCTGTTCTGCACGGATTTCCTCTGGGTTATGGTTTCCTCCCATAGCTAGACAAACAAACAAATAAGCGGTATTGGCCAAACATCCTAATGCTAAAAAAATACCTTCTAACTACTCTGGGGGTTTACACACACACAAGCAACATCACTCACTATTGGGAAAACTTACCCAGGCTTTCCTGGGGTAAACAAGCATACACATCATCGCATGCGGGTAGGAAGTTGGAGCACCCATAGACGATCCACGCATCGGAGGGGGTTAGCAGGTAAAGTTGACCTCCGTCGCCGCAACTGCCACCTGCGGGCTTCTGGGTCTTCGCGCAGGGTCAAAGATTAAAATCTCACCCGCTTACAACGAGGGGCCGCAGCTGCAGTGGTAGCAACAACAATCGCTGTTCGTCACTGAGTAGCGGTCACGTCACCAATGCGCTTGTGCCAGGCTAGGTGCATGCATCAACCACAAGCGCCGCATGCCCAAGCAGCTTCTGTTTGGCCTGGATAGATGGAGATATTTGTCTTTCGACCGCACCTCTGATTAGCACGGGTGGCTGCGTATGGTGCGAAAGAAGTTCAATATACATGCTGTACATACATAAACGTGCGCGGCATGGGCTAGAGAAGAGATGGAGTGATGTGATACTTGCCGATGACCGGTACCAGCAGTGTCGAGTTCAGCCTCTGTGGAGGAGGCTCATGGAGGACGCTACTGGGAAGTTGGAGGCAGTCGTCCTCCAGCAACAACGGAGGGGGCGGAGAAGCGACGCTCACAACAACGAGCGGAGCGCCGGACGGTGAAACAGCAGCGAGTTGGCACAGCAGGGGGGACAGCTGGTGTGTACTTGCCAGCCATCTCAGTCGGTCAACCCATGGCACCCAGGGTCTGCCCCGTGACCTCCTGCCAGCAGCGAGCCTTCGGCACTTCACGTGGCCTCAAAAGTGCACCGAGCCTGGCACAGGTGCCGTGGGGACGTCACCGGCCCCTGGTGGCGAACGGCGGCTGTGTTGCTGTGCCAAGCACACCACACGCACTGTGAGTGCCAAAGTGCATCGTGGGCATGGAGTCACGCGACTCGCCGTGCACGTACTGCAACTGGCTCGCTCGAAACAACATCAACATCATCCGCAACTCGGGAATTTTTACATTTATAGTAATTATTTTATAATAATTTTGCTTTGGTGTTAATATTTCAACGAATCGGGCCGTTGCTGCACAGGCGGCAGGAGGACTGGAAGGGTTTGTGAGTTCACCCTTTTACCGGGACGTCTTGGGTTTGCGTCGCGGGGACATTTCGTCTCCCTTCGGCCCTCGGGACATCTGAAGAAATCGCCTAGCAGTGGGGTTTTGAAGATTGCGATGAACCTCCGGGCCGGGCTTGGGTGTCGACTTGTGGTTGAGTGTCATCAAGTCGTTGGCAATGACCGTGGTGGGATCGGGGAAGTCTGTAGCTCGTTATGTTACTGTCTGCTGGACTTCTTTTGCGCCGTACGTAGGCAACCGTGCAGTTGTCGTCGGGGACTTGTCATTAGGAGGCGTTTGCGACTCCCTGTCAACTCCCGTTTGGCTCTCCGAGCTTCGTCATCGTCGCCGTGAAAGGTTGAAGTTGTCTCAATTTAAGTTGTAACTGGCATTGCGCTGCCAGGCCGTGAGTAAGTAAGAACATTTGATATTGTCCAGTCCATCACGGAATCCGCATTGATCATTGTGGTGCCATCCTCTGGCCGCTCTGAGCTAAAGCGTGACACCGAGTAACCGCTGCGACCACTAAAACGTCTTTAAAAAATAATTGTCAGACGGACCGTGGCACAGCGGCTCTCATTGCACCGCGAACCCAAGACGCACGTGCGTGTGGTACCATACGTTGAACTTCTTTCGCACCGTACATAGACTCACAAAACGCGGTTCTAAAGAAACGAGTTTACGTTGAAGGCCTCCAAAGAGCACCGTGAGGTCGACTTTAACGCATTACGGCAAAGTCGTCCACTGTACATTTGTTTTACCGTTACGCTGTTCTGAACTGTGGCCAATAAGACGTGAAACAGGCGAGGATCTTTGAGTAAAAACATTTTAGTTTCGACGTTGTTTGTCCGTCGGCCCACGGGCTTCGTGGAGCAGAGTGGCTGTGGAGCCCCGCACTCTGACCAAGCCTCAACGCTCACCGTTCTATGTGCTCATGGCAGTGGCGTGGCATGGTCCATGGGTCTCTATGTAAGTCAGTGGATCTCTATGTAAGTCTATGGCTCTCTGTGTAAGTATATAGGTCTCTATATGGGTCCCTTAAGTGTACGGGTCTCTTAATTATATTGGTCTTTATGTATGTCGGTGCCGAAATAGCTTGACCTATGGGTCTCTACGTCCATGGGTCTCTATGTAAGTCACTGGCATAGTGTGGTCTATGTATGTTAGTGGCGTTGCAGCGTGGTCTTTAGGTCTCTGTAAGTCTATGGGTATCTGTTAAGTCTGTTTCTCTGTGTACATCTATGGGTCTCTGTGTAAGTATGTGGGTCTCTGTCTGAGTCTATGGGTCTCTAAGTTAAGTCACTGGTCTAATGATCTGTATATCAGCGGCATAGTGTGGTCTATAGGTATGTACTGTACATTGAACTTCTTTCGCACTGTACGTAGCCAACCGTGATAATCGGCGGTGCGGGTGAAGGAAGCCTGCCTACTAACCTTTGTGCCGTAACGACGTGGGCTATGGGTCTTTATGCAAGTCTGTGGTTCTCTTGTGTGTAAGTCACTGGCATGTGTGGACTATGGGGTCTCTATGTACGTACGTCAGTGGCTTAATCACGTGATCTGTGGGTCACGCAGGCAGGCAGTGGTGACTCTGCGTGGCTCGAATCCAGGACTGTGTTGTCAGCGAAGGGTTGGTGGATCACCGCGTGTACTCAAACGCCTTGCCATCGAGTTGCCATACTGCGGCTCGCCAGGAGACGGCATCTGTTTCCATCTGTGTGTGAGTAAAGTGTTGTCCCCTCGTGCCCATGGGCTTCTCCGGGTGCCCCGGTGTTCCTGCCACTTGCCATTAATTGGATGAAAACATCTTGAAGATAAACCCCCAATGCAGGACGCTCCTGGCAGAGAGTCCTGCGGCTCGGCGTTGCTCTCCTCAACAAACAACTTATGCTCTTTGGTTCTTTCGGTAAAGGCACGTAGGTATAAAATAAAATAAATCATGACGTTTCGGGCCCAGCACTAGCGTCCATCATCAGGTGGGAAAGTAGGCACAGACTTCCCGGCTTTCCCACCTGGTGATGGACGCTTGTGTTGCGCCCGAAATGTCGTGATTTATTTTATTTTATACCTACGTGACTTTACCAAAGAGTATGGATTCCTGCAGTCACGAGAGCTTCAAATCAAATAACTTATCGCAGTACTCGACGGGGACTCCTCTGCTTACGAACATTCGACTTACGAACTTCCAGAGATACGAACAAACCTGGTCCGTACGTCCAGTTGCCTATTCGGAGCGAGAGTTCATAAGTTCAACCTCCGCGCAATAGATGGTGCGGTGGTTGTTCAGTGTCATTACCCAGCATTCCCATTTATTACCCAGCATTCCCAGCATTTCTGCCTGGGCCACCACCATTGTCTGTTGTTGTGTTGTCGCTGTGCCGTTCACTTCTCTCTGCTTTTCACGAACAATTATCAACCACCGTGTCTCAGAAGCATAAGAGTGGTGAAAGTGTTGAGGGTGGTAGTAAGAAGAGGCGCAGTATTATGATGGAAACTGAAGTGGACATTATAAAGCATTGTGAACCATTGGCATCTACATCTACAGGAGATTATACAACTTTAAAAAATCATTCCCCGTGTTTAGCGCACACGCCGTACAACATGCTTGGAATCGCAGGAGTAAAGTTGGACTTACGAGCAAATCGACTTATGAACAGATCTCTGGAACTGAACTCGTTTGTAAGTAGAGCAGTCCCTGTTTTATTAATATTGTACTATGTAAGTCTATGGACTTCTATGTAAGGCACTGCTATAGCATCGTCTATGGGACTCTGTGTAAGTGTATGGGTTTCTAAGGAAGTCACTGGCATATCGTGGTCTTTGGGTCTGTGTACGTGTGGTGTAGTAGTGTGGTCTATGTAAGTCTATGGGTCTGTATGCACGTCACTGGCATGCGTGGTCTATGGGTCTCTGTGTAAGTGTTTGGTTCCCTAGATCAGTGGCATTGTTGCTTGGTACGGTGCAAGGAATGAAGTGGGGGCCGCTGTTCAATTCCCCCCCCTCCCCGCGTCTTCGCAGCCGCATGCCTCTACCCATTCGGCTCATGGGCCCTGGCGCAGTTGCACTGCCTGCACACTCGATAGGAGCGGGAGAGAGGGCAGGTGAGAGAAGGTGAGCGAGAGAGCGAGAGAGCGGGAAAGAGGGGGTGAGAGGAGGAAGGGGTGTAAGGGAGAGGGTGAGAGAGGTTAAAACTATTAACAAATTTTTTATTTCATCAGGTAAAACCCACTGAGCTATATAGCTCTTTTTAGAAGCCACACGGCCACAAATGATCTGTGACCAAATTGGTTCATCATCATGTGGAAATGTATAGCAGCCAAATACTCAAAGCGCATGACGTCGCTTCTAAATGTGGCGGGATTAAAAACAGAGGACCCGGAGAAAAATCCACCCTACCACGGGGAGAGAGACAAGCAAACTCAAAATATACAGCAGCAGGCGTCAGGGTCGGGATGGAACCCACGACCTCCTGCATACCAGGCGAGGTAGTTAACATCTCACCACCGGCGGCGCACCCAGCAGGAGAGATGGGGGGTGAGAGTACGAGGGAGGGGGAAGAGAGGGGGGTAAGCAGGAGAGAGCAGGGGGGGTGAGCGAGAGAGGGAGTGTGCACGTGAGTCCCCCCCCCCCCCCCACTAGCCAAGCAGCGTGGTGAGCGTTGGGGATTGGGGACCCGTTAGCTCCTGGCCGGGGCAGCTGTGTAAACAGGGTGCGCTCACCGCTCACCGGCGGCGGCGGCTGTGGCCGGCCTGCCAGCGCAAACACGGTGAATGCTCGGCATTGCTGGCAAACACAGCGACATTCCTGGGGAGCATTCCTCCTGTGAGGCTGCCTTGCCTCCTCCGACTCCCCTCCGACACCACCTGGCCCATCGGTGGCGGCGGGGACAGCGGTCGAGCCGTTGCCACCCGCCGCCGCTTGGCATCGTCTCGGGCGTTGCTTACGTGATAAGGAAACGGTGGTCGTGGTGACGGCGGTGGTGCCCGTGAGGCTGCCACCCGTCCGGTGTTGATCCGGACAGTTCCGGGTCTTGGCATCTGTGTCCGGGTAGCAGGGATGGATTTGCACGGTGGATCTGCTCTTGCTGCGTAGGACTTAATGACAGTTTTGCCACACTGCGCGAAAGACCTGGGCTCATCTTTGTGGCGGGCGCGAGCCCCGCCTGCCTCGCGTCTTCACTCTCGTCGTAAACGCCGGCTCGCCAAATGGCCGCTAATGGGCACGGCGCTCAGTTGGCCGTGACGGCACGCGGATGTGTGTTACAATTGACCGTGACCGTCGGGAAGAAAACATATTTTGATAATCGCCAGTGTCACTCATCGTGGAATTCCCAACACTGGTTTAACACAATCGGCCATTCATTTTGCAATCCAGCTGCTCAAGAACCCGCAGTCCCAAGGGGCACAGCGGAGTTTGCTGCCTGTAATCAAACCGACTGCAATTATTTGTAAACCAGACTGCAATCCGGCTTGCAATCGTCTGATATCCATCCTGCAGCCACAATGGCGGTCCTGTGGTTGGACCGCCACATCCTGCCCCCCCCCCCCCCCCGAGTCAGAAGTGTACAAGTTCGAATCCCGGTCGTGGGATCCTTGCAGCTTCTCCTCCTTCCGCCTTTGACCAAATCGACCGGATTGCAGCTAAGCTAATTTGAGCCTGCAGAGTGCTTGTATGGGTGACCACCATGCATGTTGGATTGTTACAGGTGGCTGCAGGACTACGTTGTGAGCAGCAGAGTCCAATGCGGCAAAATCCATAGATGTACCGCACATCAGTGTTCCCACGTCCATGCGCCCCTGCCTCATCAACCCACGCCGAGTAGCGTGGTGAACTATGGTGACATAACCCCCACAAACCGCACGGTGTGGGGAGGGCCTCATCCAGGCAATGGATTGACAAAAGGGTCTTGTTGCGAGCAGTCGCGAGCAGTTGCCCAGTCGGTTGCTTCCAGCGAAGATGGGCTCTGTCAGGCGACCCGCCCGCTCAACGATTGGTAGCGACGGCGTTTCGTCACGCGTTGCACATTTGAACTGTGGCCATTACGAACCCGGATCCGCTGTTTAGCCCCTTGTCGTGAAGAGGTGGCACATTCACCCGAACCTGAGCAGGAGCAACGAGAGAGAGCCCATTGGGGAATCGAGTGCCTTTTTTGACCGACGGCAGTGAACGTTTACCATAATTCCCTGCGCCACGAGAGTCGTTTCACTGCCATTAACCTGAAAAAAACCAAACTCGCTTCTAAACGCACAGAACCCATTTGCTCAACCAAACGTGGAAACCGCTCGCTCTGATGTGGACAAAGCGGTCGCAGGCGATCGAGTCGTGCGATTTCGTTCAGGTTGCGTGGAATGGGCGTTAGGCCTGGGTGACTTGGTGGAGCCAAGACGCTGGACGAAGCTCCACGTGGCACCCAGAGTCGCCCCTTAACCTCGACATCTTCAAGCCTTTACGCCGTGCGTCCAAAGTCCCGACACCCAGTGTAGACTTCGAGTACTGTGTGCGGGAAACCCGCACTGTCTGGGGCGAGGAATGGAGAGTGGACGTGTCTAACAAGGACCTCATCGGTGATCCGTCTGTCCCCATGCCTGGCTTCGACCCCGAAGGCGCCAGCGGATTCGGTTGAACCGCTCCCGGCGTGACCAGCGGGCGCGTGCTGCTTCCAAACATCGATGGGGCGTAGGACTACGTGACAGCGCCGCCGTGTGAATGCGGCGAGCAGGAGACCGTGGCGCGCACCATCGTCTCCGGCTGTGAAGTCCATCAGCGCGTGCCACGCGGGACTGGTGGCCGTTGCCCTGCACGCGCTGGAGGAGGAGAGCAGGCGACTGTCGCATGGCTCTGTGCCTACGTGGGCTGACGTCCACTTGCAGAACGTGGACAAGCATACGTGTTCGTTTAATTATTATTTTCTTGCGTATCTGCTGCGCTGCCTGTGCGACAGTGACGCGTGAAAGCATTCGCTGAATAAAACTGCGGAGCCGAATACACCGATATGTAAATAATAATTTAAAAAACCCCATCGTATTAGGAAACTAGTGCAGGCAAGAAAACCACGAGTTTCAAGTTGCAGGCAAAATTCGTCCACCCAGAACCCAGCGTCTCCCAAATGAGCAATGGGGTGGCGGTCCATGATATGTTTCCTTAAGCAAGTGGTGGAAATTCCACATTCCCTTTAGTGGGAGCAGCCCATCCACAGGACGATCACTGTTGACATCCAAAAGAGCGGTGCCTATTTTTTATCAACCCGTAGAAGCCGGATGATGATGATGAAGAAGGTTTGAGTCCCGCTTCCCCAGCTGGGATTAGGATTTGCACCCCCCCCCCCCCCGATTGCGAGTCGAGCGCCTCGTGAACGCGGCGGAGTGAATTAACCCACATATATTGCGACGCTAGAATCACAAACAAAAAGGCTAAGCTGAAAACATTCACTCCGAAGCGACGCCCATAAACTAAGAAAATAACCCTTCTTAAAATAAATACGTCTTCGGGACCGGCGCGCCAGACGCGTTACTTCACTCAAAAATAACTTTGAGAGAAAAATGCGGGGGGCCCCCGGCTCCCCGGGCCGCGTTTTGCTATCGGCTCTCGCCGGGCCGTTGCAAACAAAGCACTCGGAGAGAGGGGGGGCTCTTCACGAGCCGCGTCGTCGGAGAAAACGGGAGCGCCGCCCGTTCCAAACGCGACCTGGCCCTGAGATGACGACCCCGAGCCCCCAAGGCGCCTCAAAGCGCCCTGTGAGCGAGCGGCGCGCTTGGCGCGTCGCCCTTTCCGGCTGTACTGGCACACCTCTCATCATCTCGCGTCTCAACGGGCTTGTTTGTTGGACAATAACAAGCGCCGGTGGTGTTTCGGCTCCTCTGGCCGCGGTGCCCCGCTTGCTTCTGCTGGCGAGGCCCGCCGCCGCGTTCCTGGTCATGGCGCAAGCGAAGCGGGGGGGGGGGTCGGTTGGGCAACGAGCTGGGCACACACGCCGCCTCTGTCCGCGAATACAGGCGGAACGTGTTGCATTGTAATAGGCCGGTCCATTTTTTATTTTCTAACGTGACACATTAGAAGCGTGTGCGTTGCGCGTTCATTACGGCCCACGCCTCTGTAATTATAACCCGCCGTCGGCGCGCAAAGAGGCTTTTGTGAAAGTACTTCTAATGTAAACATAATTTTAAATGTCGCGTAACTCTTAAACCGTGCTGCGGAAGTCGACGCGAATACAATCCCGTCGTTTATGGGCGCGCGCGCGTGCGCTCGTGTCGGACAGGAGGCGCTCAACTCACGAGGTGGAAGGTTGAGAGTTCAAATTCCGAGCGAGGGTCTAATTAGTCCATCATCAACTACGCGATCGATAAAACGAGCGCTGCTCTGCGGAAGGTCAATGTTGGTCGTCTTGTGAGACAAACTGGACTCTGCCATGGAAAGGTGGAATTCCCACCGCTGGCTCAGGCCTTGCATTTGGAGATGAGCTGAATCCCCATTGCTCAGTTGAGTGGCGAGCCGCTGTGACGATGAGTGATCTGTGAGTTACTGTGATGACGAGTGATCTACACCGATGAGTGTTCACGACGCCTCTTGCCACCGTCTACGGGTAGCTGCGAGCCCGGAGAGACTGGCGGAGCGTGTGATGGGGGGGGGGGAGCCAAGGGCAGCACCGGCAGGGCAAGCCAGGCCCGCACTCGGCACAGGGATTGGCAGTGTCGGAGTGAAGAATCCTCACGTTCCGCACGTGCGCAGCCTTGGGCGTTGCGCCAGTCACACCGTGTTCACTCAGAGCTGCGAGTGCACGTTAGTGCCAATCGGAGGTGCGGGGAACGGGCAACAAACTAAGCACAAAAAGCACTGGGAAATTATTTCTCAGTCGAGATGATTTAAAAGTGTCATAGCTCTCCAGCGGCTTCCTAATGCATATCGATGGTTATCAACGGTGGGATCCGCGACAAAGCGTCTCAGATATGGAACATGTCCTGGGCCTCCCCTAGATTGACTCAGCCTTAACTGGCGCTGTGTGTACATCACCATTGGGGATACAAAGGTGGCCCGGGGTGGTTTTCCACGGGACCCCACGTGACTCCACGTGACCTCACGGGACTCCACGTGATCCCACGGGACTCCAAGCGACGCCACGTGACTCCACGTGACCCCAGGGGACTCCAAGCGACGCCACGTGACCCCAGGGGACTCCACGTGACTCCACGTGACCGCACGTGACCCCAGGGGACTCCAAGCGACGCCACGTGACCCCAGTGACATCGCGACAATCGTTGACGTCACTTCACGTTTTCAGATCAGTCCGGAACAACACCTTTGGATCAGTCCGAAATTTGATTTCTCGGCTGGAATTTTGATCTTCAGAATTTTGGGGACGAATGCCAAAGTGGGTAGCGCACCCCTCCTGTGTGGCTGTGTGCGGGATCCTGGTCTTTGTGTCTCTGTGTGTGTATGCGTGTGGACGTTTGAGTGTGTGGGGAGCGGTGGTGCAGCGGTTTGCGCGCTGTGCTACGAACCCGGCGACCCGAGTTCGATTCCCGCTCACAGCCAATACCAGTAACGATTATCTGAACTGGTCCTGGGCCTCCCCTAGGTCGCCTCAGCCTCAAATGAGTACCTGGTGCGGTGTGTAAACATCGCTATTAGAGGACAAAGGCGGCCGGGCGTGGTCCTGGCCACCCACTCCTTCGTGTGCCGTGCCGGCCTTCATAGGTGCTACTCACAAACAGCATTTGCGCCAACAGTCTGATGACGGCTATACAGGGGATCGTTTGTATGTCTACGAATCTACATGAGTTGGGAGGCAAGTGCAGGCGTGCAAGGTGTGTGAATGACGTGGAAACTCTTCGGGTATCTTGGAGTGGCTTTTCAGTGAAAGCGGCATACAATTGATTCAATGGAGTCGGCCCAAACATCACGATATCGAGGACCAACAGATCCTGGAGAATGATTGGGTAGCGCCCGTTCTGGCTCTGCCTTTCCCGCTTGTCTGTGGTTTCCCGCGCCTCCGTGCGAGATCTGTGCTCGTTGACGTGAACGATGCTGAACGTATTTATTTATTTATATGTATTCATGCCCCCTGATCAATCACGACCACCACACACAAATCGTTTTTTGTGTGTGTACCGTAGGGCTGTGTGGCTGCAACGTGCGCAGTAGAGGGACAGCGCAATAACATGGGAATGGAACATTTATTTACGCATAGCAGGAGGAATCCGATGAGCTATGAAGCTCTTTCTCACAGATGTCCAGTAGGGGCACGGGGTAAGAACTTTACAACAACAAACAATACACAAACATGACAATAGTGCACGCGACAATAAAGGTAAACAAATCACCCAAACACAAACAAATGAAACTAAACCATCTCCATCCTACCAGGCAAAGACCCCTGAGGTATTGATTATTTTTCACAAGTGACCTGGTCACAAATGACAACCCTCACTTCTAGCAAATAACCTCCACGACCTGTATGGCATGGAGAGGCATCTAATCGAGCAGTGGATTGACAAAAGGGCCATACGATGAGCGTCGCTATCTGGGCGGGCCGTGCGGAGGGCGGCCGCGGGCACCAGCGTGGTGAGACGTTCCGGGCAGAGTGGCCAGCAGATGTTGACTACCTCGCCTGGTATACAGGAGGTCGTGGGCTCGATCCCGACCCGGTCGCCTGCTGCTGTATATTTGGAGTTTGCGTGTTCTCTCTCTCACCGTGGTCGTGTGGATTATTCTCCGGGTCCCCCGGTTTTCCCCTCCACATTTAGAAACGTGCGTTTCGAGTATTTGGCTGCTGATATAAATGTCCACGTGATAAGCCACTTTGTTGAGCTGTCATTTGTGGCAGCCAGGTCGCTTCTTAAAAAGAGCTGTAGAGCTCAGTGGGCCTTACCTGGTAAAATAAAAAAGCGATCAATATTATTCATAATGAAGGATTTTCGGGTTAGATCGCGTAAGTGTGAATGTGTCGTAACCCTTCACCACCCGACACAGCCAGTAAGGTTCGTCATGTAAACAAAACGCATCCAATTAGTTACTAATTCAGCCCACCGGTGTGTTGGAGAGTAAATCCACAACATTTAAATGTTTTGTTTACGTGACAAACCTTACTGGCTGTGTCTGCTGGTGGAGGGTTACGACACATTCACACTTACGCGATCTAACCCGAAAAACCTTTATTATGCAAAAAACAAAAAAGTAGTTTCTAGTTTCTCGTCGTGCTCCGCGGGGTCTTCACGCATTCCTGCCGCGGGTTACACGGAGGGCAGCGCGGGGCAGCGCGCGGGCAAACAGCGCCGAATAAAGACCGCGTCCCACCCCTCCTGCTCCTCCTCGATCCCACACGCCCGCCCCCTGCAAGGAATGCCAGCGTCTCCTCCCAAGACAATCCCCTGCTCACTTAGTGCCTCTGTGTCAATACCCCGGTGGGGTGGGGTGCCCCCCCCCCAAGCCCCCCCCCCCCCCCCCCCAACAAGCCCTCCCTATCCCACACAGGGCCCTTTTTACATCTATGTGAAACATTCCTTGCCCCCCTCCCCCGGGGTGCTCCGGGTCTCGTTAAAGGTGACTCATCAGTTAGCCCCCCCGCCGCCGTGCCCACCGGTGGGACCCACCCACCGCTTGGGCCTCCTCTCTGCCACCCCGCGCTGGGGCCACCACCCACAGCACAATCATATTTGTGACAATTTTCTCGACACGGGAAAATTGTACTTTGACGAGGTGTGAGGGTGAAGGCTGCGGGAGGTGCCACCACGATGGCGAGGCGAAGACTGATGAGCCAGTGGGAAGCGAAGACTGATGAGCCACGGGGAGGCGGTGACCTCTTGCCGGTCGCCCACACCTCGCCCGGGTGGCTTGCGGGAATCTTCACAACTGGGAATTGTTTTTAAACATTTTCAAATCATGACACCTGGGAAACCCCTTGGGATGGGAAGGTTCATTTGCAAGGGTGTCCAGGGTGTCCATTGATACATGTTTGCAAGCACGTGGTGACACACACAGAGACAAAGATCCCCCGTATAGCCTGAATAAACTGTTTGAGCAGGTGCTGTTAGCGAGCACCTATGAAGGCCGGCAGGCCACACGAGGGGGTGGGTGGCCTGCACCACGCCCGGCCACATTTGCCACCCCAGTGGCGTTGTTTCCACACTGCACCAGGTTTTCATTTGAGGCTGAATCGACCTAGGCGAGGCAAAGGACCGGTTCAGATAATCCTCACTGGTATTGGCCGTGAGCAGGAATCGAAGTCGGGTCGGCGGGTATGTAGCGCAGCACGTTAATTGCTACGCTACCGCTCCCCACTATTTACACAGATACACGCACATACACATCCATATGCACATATGTAACAATCACGTAATCACACGTGTACACATGTTTAACATCTATAAATTCCACAGCGTGCCATTTATACGGTTTAATATCGCACTCGGTCAAAGCGCACGAACGCACGAGTAATGAAATGGTGCACAGGGGCCGGTTCTCGTAGACTGCGCTCTGACTCTGACTTGTGATGGGAGGAGTGAGCGCGTTGAGAGACCGGCGGCTGCGTGTGGAGGTCGCTCCACGCGCGCTCGCGCCTCCGCGTTGTCAGACGGCCGCGACGTGGGGACGGTGCCACTGAGTGGCCGCCGGGGAGGCACCGCTGGGCTCCTCCTATAAAAACATTTATTTTTATTTTACCAGGTAAGGCACCACCGAGCTACGTAGTTCTTTTTCAGAAGTCGCCTGGCTATCACACATGCTAGCTCAACGAAGTGGCTCATCATCATCACGTGGACATTTATAGCAGCCAAAATACTCTAAACGCGTGATGTTGATTCTAAATGTGGAGGGAAAAACCACAGGACCCGGAAAAAAAAATCCACGCGACCGCAGGGAGAGAGAGACACCGCAAACTCCAAATATACAGAAGACGTCAGGGTCGGGTTCGAACCCAAGTCCTCCGATATACCAGGTGAGGGAGTTAAAATCTCGCCAATCTGGTCTAAGCCGTCTGAATCTGGGTTTAGGCCACGTTAATCTGGTTTTAAGCCACATGAATCTTGGTTGAACCCACGTGAATCTGGATTTAAGCCACGTGAATCTGGTTTTAGGCCACCTATATCCGTGTTTAAGCCACTTGTAATGAAAGCAACATATCAAGCAGTGGCGTAGCCATCGAGTGTGCAGGCCGTGCAACAGCACTTGTGCCCAGGTGCCGCATAGGCCCCAAGCACTGATCTACAAAAAACAGGTCGGGGGGAGGGGTGGAGGAGGAAATTGGGTAGGGGGCCCCCCATTTAATTCCTTGCACCGGGGCACAAAGTGCCGACGGTGCTCCCTGCACCACTCGTCTCAGCGTGTACGTTGATGGCCTTGGCGCGGCCAGCGGGGGCCTCGGCGCAGCGTCCACAGAGGCCGCGCGTAGACGGTCGTTTCGCGTCGTTCGGCGCCTTTACGCGCGAGGGCGAAACGTCGTCGGGGCTGACGCGGCCGCCACATAGTGAGCGCTCGGTTTTTTTTGCTTCCACGAGCTAAGGCACCAACTGAGCTGCTATTTTTTCAGAAGCGACCTGGCCATCACAAGTGACAGCTCAAAGAAAGTGGCTTATGGGCACGTGGGGAATGTAGAGCAGCAGCCCAATACTCTGAACGTGTGACGTCGATTCTGAACACGGAGGAGAACTGGAGGACTCGAAGAAAAATCCACACGACCACGGGGAGAGATAACACGCAAACTCTACATATACAGCAGGCGTCAGGGTCGGGATCGAACCCACGACCTCCTGTATACCAGGCGAGGTAGTTAACATATCCTAGCCACCGTGATGATGTATGATGAGAGAGAGACCCAAACTCCAAATATACCGCAGGCGCTAGGGTCGGGATCGAACCCACGACCTCCTGCATACCAGGCGAGGTAGTTAACATCTCCTAGCCAACGCGGCGTTCTTTGCTGGGCGTGTTCGTTGGCTCGAAGCGTCCCTCGCCCGTCCCCTCTCTTTGCCTGCTTCACGGCGGCCGACTCTTTAGGCGGGCGCGCAGGCCGCGTCTCTCACGTCGCGCGCCTCCCTCGAGCGCTCAAAACCTCGAAGCCAAAGCGCCCCGAGGGGGTCAGGCGAGCCGTGAGCCAGCGGTGGAAATTCCTTCGTTTCTATGTCGGGCACCAGCCTCTCCATGGGTAGAGCGACGACGATTGCCCTGTGTACAATCCCAATTGGTGAGCCATTCGCGGTGTCATTTTCGAACTTGGCAAATGTTTGATCCTTTCTCTTGCGGATGACGTCGCGGTGAGGGGGGGGGGGTCTTTAACGTCCGCCGTGAGTTGAGAAGACGGAGCGGAGAAGACGGCGCGATCACGGCGACTGCACACGACCTGCACCTGCACCACCGCAACCAACCGCCACAACCTTCCCGCTCGGGTGCCCGTGACTGCTTTGCGCAGCCGAGTGTGCAGGCGCTGCGATCGCCCCGTGAGATCCTCGGTGGTCGGAGAGGCCCCGGCATGAAAACGGTAGAAACAGGGCGCGGGGGGGGGGGGGGGTGCGTTCAGTGTGTTTTTTTTGCAGCACCAGGGCCTTCACTTCATCAGGGCGGCCGCCTGGATTGGAACCGCGAACCTCCGTGGCAGCAAGCGGCGGGGGAGTGCGGCCGCCGAAGCGCCGCGTCACCGGCCCCACGAATAGCGTGAGGCGCACGTGAACGCGTGTGGTGCACGTGAACGCGTGTGGTGCACGTGAACGCGCGCATGAACGTGTATGGCGCACGTGAACGCGCGCGTGATCACGTGTGTGTGTGTGGCGCGCGTGCATTCACGACAATGCGGCCGTATCGGCGGACGCGGGGAAAGAGAAACGGAAAGAAGCGTGACCAAGTAAACAACAAATAATGACAACGCAAAGCAAGAGTTGGTGTTGAGCAGCAAATGTGATGATCCACACACACGTGGGCCACCACGTCCACTCCAACCACCACCATCATAACCACCACAACCACCTTAACCATCATAACCACCTCCAACGCTACCAAACGATACCAACACAGCCGCCATTCGCCACGAAGTGACGGTGACATTACCACGGCGCCTGTACCAGGCTAGGTGCACTTTGAGGCTACCACGTGAAGTGTCGAAGGCTCGCTGACAGGACACTACCATAAACACCACCGTAAACACCACCATAAACACCACCGTAACCACCATTACCACCACAACCACCTCCACCACTACCACCACACCACCAATACCACCACAATCACCACTACCACCACAACCACCTTCACCACTACCACAACCACCTTCACCACAACCACCACAACCACCACAACCACTACCACCACAACCACCTCCACCACAACCACCGCTCGGGTGCTCGGTAGCTGCGCGTCATCGCCGAGTGTGCAGGCGGTGCCACTGCCCCTGAGATCCGCGGCGCTGATTGTCGATGCCACTTTGTGATCCCCCTCCCCTCGCCGTCTCTACCCGCCCCCCCTGCTCCCCAAGCGAGACAGAACCTCGCTCCATTCCCGAGGCGCGTCACGCTCTCCCGTCTCTTTTTTGCGACGTTTGGGGCGGCAGTGCCGTTAGTTGCCGGCCGCTCGGCGCTTGCGGAGCCCCCTCCGACGCTCGGCAAGAGGCAGTGCCACGTGAACGTGCCGTTGTGTTGAGCCACTGCTGCTGTGTGGTGGTGATGTCGTCTCGGTGTGGAGAGGGGACTGGTTTGTTGTTGCTTTAGCCGCCTTGCCCAGTCTTGATAAATGGGACAAATATAATTAATTCGTTTTTTTTATTCACATTTAGCGACTTGCTTACCATTCTCTCTATGCTCCACTCCTATCGTCTTTGGTATCGTTTGCTGTTGGAGCTTGCTGTCCCCCCACCCACCCCGTGACCACACTGGACATTTGAAAAAGAGCTTCATAGCTCATTGGATTCCTCCTCCTGCGGTCTAAATCAAGATTGCGGATTCTGCAATCTGTGTGCTTCAGGAAAGCAACTGGCGATGCGTATTTGTTGCTTTCATTAAGAAAATAACGAACGCGCCTGCAACGCATGCGAATGTCGTGATAGGCATGCAACGCCTTTCTATAAAAAAAAAACGATTACAACTATTTATTTTCATGTTACCAGGCAAGCCCCACTGAGCTAAGGAGCTCTTTCTTCAGAAGCGACCAGGCCATCACACATGCTCGCTCAACGAAGTGGCTCATCGTCATCACGTGGGAATTTATATCAGCCAAATACTCTCAACGCGTGATGTTGATTCTGAATGTGGAGGGAAAAACCGGAGGTCCCGGAGAAAAAATCCACGCTACCACGGGGAGAGATACACCGCAAACTCCAAATATACAGCAGGGTCGGGATCGAACCCACGACCTCCTGTATACCAGGCGAGGGAGTTAACATCTCCTAGCCACCCTGATGATGATGAGAGAGAGACACGCAAACTCCAAATATACAGCAAGCATTGTCTGGGTCGGGTTCGAACCCACGACCTCCTGTAGACCAGGCGAGGTAGTGAACATCTCCTAGCCACCGCTGCCGCCGCTCGTGCGCCACCCCCGGACCAGCGCGGCGCTTTCAGCCGCATCGCGAAGGTGGCGCGGAGTGGGAGAGAGAGAATAGAGAGAGAGAGAGCAAATGGAGAGAGAATAGAGAGAGACTTTTCGACTTTTAAACAACTTTTATTGCCGCCAGCAGCAACAGCACTGGAGGCGATTCCGATATGAAACACACAAAGTCACCAGCAAACAAATAAAACAACCGCTATAAATCCACGCGCTGTGGCGCTAAATGTACCGCGCACAACACGAAAGAAAATTCACGTGGTGGTGGTGGTGGTGTTCATCGCGCAGAGAGCGCCGTTCCGTACGATCGGTCGGGGAGCGGCCGCGGGGAGACCACCGCTCAGCCGGCAGCGGCTCCGGCCCGGGTGAGAGGGGGGGGGGGGAAGATCGGCAGCTCTGGGGGCCGCAGCAGACGCCGCGGATCCCGGCGATCCTCCGCGGTCAGCTGCGCCACCACCGTAACCGTATACGGAACACTCAACAGAACGCGTAAGTAGTGCACAACGTGTCGTGTGTGTGAGCGAGGGCGGAGAGGTGGGGGAAACGATGAAAGGCTGTTCCTAAAGAAGCCGATAATTAGCGGTGGCGGTGGCGGAGGAGAGAAGGGCCCCCCCCCGAGCGCGGACTTAAGAGGCGCTGTGCGATTGTTGACACCTCGGCTGTGCTACCGCGCGGATCGCGCCTCGTGCCGTCAATGGGCGGCTCTGTGCGGGGGCGACCGCTTCCACGCCCGTTTCGGGGGTGGGGTGGGGGGGGTTGCGAAACGTCGCGTTATCGTTTGCGACCTCGGGACAGGAGCCGACGTAAAGCCGCAGAGAAGGAGCCGTGTGTGCCGGCACGCACGTGCGCGTGTGTGCGTGCGTGTGTGCGTGTGTTCGCGTGTGCGTGCGTGTGCGTGTGTGCGTGTGTGCGTGCGTGTGTGCGCGTGTGCGCACGTGCGTGTGTGTGCGTGTGTGCGTGCGTGTGTGCGTGTGTGCGCGTGTGCGTGCGTGTGCGTGTGGGAAGCCGCTATGGGGAGCGGTAGCGTAGCGGTTAGCGCGCTGCGCTACGAACCCGGCGGACCGGATCCGATTCCCACTCACGCCCAACACCGGTGACCATTAATCTGAACCGTTTCTGGGGCTCCCCTAGGTTGACTCAAACGAGCACCTGGTGCGATGTGTCAACGTCGCCACTGGGGAGACAAAGGGGGTCCGGCGTGGTGCTGGTCACCCACCCCCTCGTGTGCCGTGCCGGCCTTCATCGGCGCTCGCTAATAGCACTTGCCCCTTACATCCTGCGTGGGCTATGCGGGGGATCTTTGTACTTGTGTGCCGAATGGGTGAGGTTCAGGCTCACGCAGCTGCTGTGGCTGCACGGGGTACCCACTCCACATCTCCCCAAGGACCCCGGCTGACGGAGGAAGAGGAGGAGGTTGGTGTCTCGGCGAGCTGAGAGAGAGCGGAGGGCCCACGCACACCGCCTGCAGCATCCCACGTCGGAGAAGGAGGAGAAGGAGGAGGAGAAGGAGGAGGAGAAGGAGGAGGAGGAGAAGGAGGAGAAGGAGGAGGAGAAGGAGGTCTCAGCGCAGCCTCCGCTCGGTGGTCGTGAGAGCCGTGCGGCGCTGCACGGTCGACTGGTGGTCGCGGGTCGCTGAGCGCGTGGAAAATACCACCATGAATGACCGACCCACAGTCACGAAGTACCCTTGAATAGTGTGGGCCGACAACCCATCATCCCTCCAGGGTGAATTAACTCCGTACCTCTTTTTCACAAGTCAAAAATAAAAAGGGCTGTCCTGTGGAGAGGCCCGGCCGGCGTCATGGCAATGTGGAATTTCCACAGGGGGAGGGGGGTTGGCGGGGGGGAGGAGAAATACTCTGCGAATTTGACTTGACTTTTAAATGCTCTTCCTCTTCAAAAAAAATCAGACGTCCGTGTAAGCAAGCTGTGTGTGGCGTAATGAGCTAAGCAGAGGCGGGGGGTCATTCAATAAATAAACTCGCCACCCTCCTTTTGAACGGACTGAATTATCTTTGTGTATTTTGTTGCTCGTGGCGGGGGGGGGGGGCTGACGTAGAACACCTGCGGTGCCCTGGGGAGCGGTGGTCGGTACGAGCACATCAAGTGCCGGATTATATCATCCTCGTGGCAACAGGAGCTACACATGTAGTTACATATTTAGCTACATACATATATAGCAGCAACATATGTAGTAGCTACGAATGTAGTAGCTACACTTGTCACGGGCCCCGCACTTTCAAGGGCTCCGCGCTAAATGCTTTCAAGCTCTCAATTCCGGTTCAGTGATTCCGCACTTGCTCTATTACTATAGTACTATACTGCCTTCAAGTTTTATAAACGACTGGGTGTTTAAGGTTAGCGATTTGTCGTATTATCTGGCTGTATAGCAAATGAAAAAATACAATTAATTTACTATGCGAGTAAAACTATTTCCGTGTTTTAATATCTTTGTGTTTTTTTTTATTTTGGGCCCCTTCATAACAACACGCGCTACAGGCCCGGCACTCGCTCAATGCGGCACTGGGGAGACCCACTCGTTGAGGGACTACACACGGAGCCACGCTCGTCTCGTCTCTCCACGTTGCACTCCCGTCTCGTGCTTGTGTTTGTTGCTGTCGTGTTCTGACCCCCCGTGCCCCTCACTGGACGTCAGTGAAAAATTGCTTTGTAGCTCATCGGATGCATCCAGTATTCATACATATTCTGATTATGCTACTTGGGGCGCCGCGGTGGCGAGATGTTAACTACCTCACCTGATATACAGGAGGTCGTGGGTTTGATCCCAACATGAACACCTGCATATTTGGTGTGTGCGTGTTCTCCCTGTGGTTTTGTGGATTTTTCTCTGGGTCCCGCGGTGTTTTGCCTCCACAGTTAGAATGAACGTGCGTCGAAATGATGTAGAGTGTCGGGCTTCTCTACGTTTCCACGCGATGAGCCACTTCGTTGGGCTATCACGTGTGGGCAGGTCGCTTGTGAAAAAGAGCTACGTCGCTCAGTGAGCCTTACCTGGTTAAATAAAACATACTGTAGTTATAACATGGGCAGCCCTCTGCCTGTGATATAATCAGGGCACGCGGCCACCCATGAGACTCGGAAGAGAAACGCCGACTCTGACAAAGGCCACAAAAAGGGGATATGGCAAGTGCGCTTTGAAGCTTGGGGGAGATACGTGATTAAAATTGCACGGTCACGTGCTGCCCTAAACTTCACTCGTTGGTTCCTCCACCCGTGTAGAGGACTCGGTGCCTCCCAGACTCCCCACCGCATCCACCACCACCACGGTGTTCAAGCAGCACCACACTGCAGGTCACAATAACACACTCACCCAACTCACCCATTCACTCACTCACCCACTCACCACACTGCTAAGCACAATAACACACACACACTCACCCGCTCACTCACCACGCTGCAGGTCACCCATTCGCTCACTCACTCACCCGCTCACTCGCCCAACTCACCACACTGCAGGTCACAACAACACACTCACCCACTCACCCATTCACTCACCCATTCACTCACCCACTCACTCGCCCACTCACTCACTCACCCAACTCACCCACTCACTCGCCCAACTCACCACACTGCAGGTCACAACAACACACTCACTCACCCATTCACTCACCCACTCACTCGTCCACTCACTCGCCCAACTCACCACACTGCAGGTCAAAACAACACACTGACTCACTCACCCATTCACTCACCCATTCACCACGCTGCAGGTCACAACACCACACTAACTCATTCACCCATTCACTCACCCACTCACTCACCCACTCATTCACTCGCCCAACTCACCACACTGCAGGTCACAACACTTTCTTTCTACGTTCTGCTTCTTCCCTCGCACTGCGCCACGATGAAATTCCCTCCCGAGCTCTGCGTTCCCCACGCTCTTGCAATCGCTCTTGCTCAAGTACAAGGGACGTGCCACACGCCCACATCTGCTACGACCTTGGGCAATGGTACTGTTTGTTGCTGCCCGTTTGGCGTCTTTTTGGCCGTTGAGGCCCTGTGCTCGGCAACTAAGACAAGTGCGGGGAGAGAGGGGGCGCCTCTCGACGCGCCGACTACGTCTGCCGCACCTCTTTCGCACCGTACGTTGTCAGCCGTGCTCGACTTGACGAGGCGTGAGGATGAAGGCTTGGGGAGGTTTCCCACGGCGAGGTGACGACTACCGAGCTCCAGGGGCGGGGGGGAGGAGGTTGGTGACGCTCGCCCCGTCCGCTCGTCCGCACCTCAAACCCTGGGACTTTGGGCCGTGTTCGGGTGGCTCCTGGGAATCCCAGGAGACCCCAAGATTCGTTTTTGTTTTCATGTGTGTGTTTTTGTTTTTGCCGTTCAAATATTTCACCTGGGAGAGCCCTCGAGATTTGGAAGGGGACAGGGGACGTCTCGTGTGCAAGGGGTGTCGAACGGCGTCGATTGGCACGCACGGCACACGCAGCACATCGCACACGCACAGCACGCACACAGCACACACGACACACACAGCACGCACACGGCACACAGGCAGCACACACAGCACACACAGAGCACACACAACACACACAGCACACACGACACACACAGCACGCACACGGCACACAGGCAGCACACACAGCACACACAGAGCACACACAACACACACAGCACACACGACACACACAGCACGCACACGGCACACAGGCAGCACACACAGCACGCACACACAGCACGCACGGCACGCACACGGCACACAGCCACACACACATCACGCACAGCACACACACAGCCACACACACATCACGCACAGCACGCACACGGCACACAGCCACACACACATCACGCACAGCACACACTGCACACACACATCACACACAGCACACAAGGCACGCACGGCATGCACAAGGTGACGCGTGCACACACACACACTTAACTTATGGGGAATGCACCTCAGACGTAGGCGACATGCAACATATGCGTGCAGTCTGAACACGCATACCAACAGCAGCCTGCAAGGCTTATGAACACAAATGGCACTTGTATAGTTAAGTAATGTTTCTAGAAAAAAATCACCTCCGATAAACCTTTGGTATTACTAAGCCAATATTGCCGGGGCGCCCGAGGGTGAGACACAAAAAGGTTGCACTCGCAATGGCTTGCAAGTTGAGATGATTGAATAACAATAACAGCTTCAATCTTGACTTTGGGTCTTTCGGGAAAGTCACGTAGATAAGTTCAAAGAAAATAACAAAAAACTACGACGTTTCGATCGCAACACAAGCGGTCGTCATCAGGATGAACCTATCTACGTGACTTTACCGAAAGACCCAAAGAATAACAGCTTCACAGAGCAGCCATTTTCAGCGTAAAATCTCAAGGCGCTTGACATCAATGAGAACGGGGGGGGGGGGGGGGGGGGGCGGGGGGGGGGTAAGGAGTGGCTATCTTAAAATAGGAAACTCCTGAAAGAGCAATCTTTTTAGGAGGGACTTGAAGAACCCAATCCGAACCGGACTTCTTGACAGCCTTCAGCGACAGTTCCACAGTGCGGGTGCTACTTTAGTGAAGGCCCAGAGAGTGCCACAGTGCGGGTGCCACTTTAGTGAAGGCCCAGACAGTTCCAGAGTGCGGGTGCCACTTTAGTGAAGGCCCAGAGAGTTCCACAGTGCGGGTGCCACTTTAGTGAAGGCCCAGAGAGTGCCACAATGCAGGTGCCACTTCAGTGAAGGCCCAGACAGTTCCACAGTGCGGGTGCCACGGGGGCGAAGGCCCAGAGATCGCTGCCCATGGACCTGAGCTTCGTTCTGTGGATTCAGAGGAGATCCAAGTCCGCCGACCTCAGACTCCTCGTTGTTGGAACGTTGAGGGCTCAGCAGCAGCAACGCCGGCCATGTGTGCAGGTGTGAGATCGTCCAGGGCCTTGGACGTGAAGAGGAGGGCGACTTTGAATTGAATCGGGAATTCAACCAGCAACTAGGGAAGTGGTGCAATCCCAGGGGCGAGGTGACATTGTCTGGACATGCATCTTTGAGCAATTGGACGTTTGAAGTTAACGCGAATGCGCTCGCCCTGGGGGGGGGGGGGGCTCGTGAAGCAAAGGTGACGGCACGGCACGGTGCGAAATAACGGGACGATACGTTTGTTTTTGTCCGAGTAGGAAACGCAACAGAAAACATTTCGTGCTCACCGCACTGCCACCCTTGTGAAGTGAGCTGAGTGGGGGGCACTGGCGGGGGGTGGGGGGCTCGGAGACTTTCATTCATCCGTCTAGAGTGTTTTTGTTCTCTATTTTTATTAATTTAACAGGTAATGTCCCACTGAGCTACGTAGCTCTTTTTCAGAAGCGACCCGGCTCGCACAAACGACAGCTCGACGAAGTGGCTTATCGTAATGCGGAAATGTATATCGGCAGCCAATTACTCGAAGGGCGTGAGAAAAAAAACGCACACGCGACCACGAGGAGAGAGAGAGATGCAAACTCCAAATATACAGCAGCAGGCGTCGTCAGTGTCGGGATCGAACTCACGCCCTCCTGTAGACCAGGCGAGGTAGTTAACATATCCTAGCCACCGTAATGATGATGATGAGAGAGACGCAGACTCCAAATATGCAGCAGGCGTCAGGGTCGGGATCGAACCCACGTTCTCCTGTATACCAGGCGAGGTAGTTAACATCTCCGAGCCACCGTGGTGCCACTCGGTGTATCTGCTCGTGTGGGTGCTGGGACGGTGCCAATCTCCATCTCCGGCCCTGAGCCAGTGATGGAAATTGTATATGTATATGGCGGGCGCTATCGTATTTTCATCGTACAACTGCGGCGATGCTATGGAAATATTTCCCAATAGGTGGAACCTTACAGGTGGCACACTCCAGGTGATATGTTAGGGGGTATGCTACTGGCGGTACGCTATCGGTTGGTACACTGAGGACCCCCCGAGGGATGGACTGAGTGAACCCCGGACTGGGCTTTGAGCTCATGCTCAGTGTGTGGAGGGCGACGAGCCTGCAGAGCGGTGTCAGCAGGAGGGAGGAGGGGGGGGGGCCTGGAGGAAGCGCGCTCCACCTGGCAGACTCTCCCAGCGGCAGGCGGCGCAGGCGTGGGCCTCACATGTCGAGGCTGCGAGTCAGCGCTGCCAGGGCGGGCAGAGCCAAGCGAGCTCGAGCCAGAGGCGTTTGGGGTTTATTTGTGTGTGCCGAGGTGAGAATTCGAGAGAGAGAGAGCGAGTCTTCGCTCTCGAGCGTGACCTGGGTCACCAAACATCGCCTCGCGCCCTGGGCACGCGACGCGCGTCGTGGCCTCCTGTCCGCCGCTCCCTCTTCGGCGCCGGGCGTGGGCCCCAGGTGCAGCTGCAACGCCCTCGCAGCTGCACCGCCTGCGCACTCGACAGCTGCGCCGCTGCTGCTGCTGAACGCGGGGGTCGCCACCTGTCCGGGGGTTTTAACGCGGAGAGGTGCGGGGAATTGGCATTGAAATATTTCAAGTGGCAGGGATTCACTTGCAAGAGGACACTGAACAGTGGCTGGGTTTGGTCTCCAGTGGAGGGGGTTGGTGGCAGCGCCAGGACGGTGACGACGGTGACGACGATGCGATTCTGACCGAGCAACGGGCGGCACACAGGCCTTTGTTGTGCCGCACAGCCACGTGCCCACTGCGACGCACGTGTCACCCTGCCTTCACCACCACCAACATCACCACCACCATCACCACCACCACCACCACTACCATCACCACCATCACCACCATCACCACCACCACTACCACCACCATCACCAGCACCACCAACATCACCACCATCACCACCACCAT
Organism: Lampetra fluviatilis; assembly: GCF_964198595.1. Classification (NCBI taxonomy): domain Eukaryota; kingdom Metazoa; phylum Chordata; class Hyperoartia; order Petromyzontiformes; family Petromyzontidae; genus Lampetra; species Lampetra fluviatilis. Next base: position 9,360,448 of record NC_136324.1, read on the forward strand.
CACCACCACCACCATCATCACCACGACCACCACCACCACCACCATCACACCACCACCATCACCACCATCATCACCACCACCAACACCACCAACACCACCACCATCACCACCATCACCACCACCACCATCACCACCACCACCATCATCACCACCACCACTACCAACACCACCACCACCACCACCACCACTATCACCACCACCACCGTCGTCGTCATTATCGCAGCTCGGTCGCCCGCACGCCCGGAGGCGAGGGTACCAAAAAAAATGTAAAGATCCCCCGTATAGCCTGAACAGAGTGTTGGGGCAAGTGCTGTTAGCGAGCACCTATGACGGCCGGCACGGCACACGAGGAGGTGGGTGGCCAGCACCACGCCCGGCCGCCTTTGTCTCTCGAATGGCGATGTTTTACACACCGCACCAGGTACTCATTTGAGGCTTAGTCGACCTAGGGGAGGCCCAGGACCGGTTCAGATAATCGTCACCGGTGCTGACCGTGAGCGGGCATCGAACGCGGGTGGTCGGGTTTGTCGCGCAGCGCTAACTGCTGCACCACCGCTCCCCACGAGGGCACCACCACCACCGCCTCGCCACCGATCGGGCACGCGATAAGCGAGGCCCATTGAGCAACGCGCCCCGCGAAGAGAACGCGGCACTCAGAGCCGCACGAACGCCCCTTGCCGCACCTTTGACGGGCGCGGACCCTGGAGCCCCGCGGGTCAATATTGACCGTGGCAGCGGTGGTGGGTGGTGGGGGTAAAATAAAAATAAAACAACTAAATAAATAATTTCTAGCGGCCGACAAATGAAGCGGCTATTTACGTGGCAATTAGCCTCACAAATGGGAGTCCGCATAGTCGCGGCGCTGTTGACGCGAATGTGTGCGGTCAGTGTCGGGCCGCTGTTTGTGTTGCCCCGGTATCCGCTTGAGCAATCGCGGTGCCCTGGGGGTGGAACAGAGGGGCTCGTCTGTGTGACCTCGACACCGGCCACTCCGGGACGGGTGGCGGCGGGGGTCACACAATGGGCGCTACAGTTCAGGCCCCCACCTCGGCCCCACGAGGCCACCTCAGCCCGGCGGTCTCCGTGCGTCGGGCCCTGCGGCCGCCGGCTACGGACGAGCGAGGGCGTGGGGCGGGAGGGGTTCATGACTCAGCAGGCATCGCGCGTCCTCCTCCTTCCCCTATCTGTCACCACCTCTCCTCCTCCTCTCCCCGCCGCCTCCGCCTCTCATCCTCCGCATCTCCGATTAACGCGGTCGGCTACGTACGGGGCGAAAGAAGTTCAGCAAACATACGTGCCTCCACGTAAAAAAACCACACACATTTACAAGTGTTTGTTTTTAATTTTACATTCCATCTGGGGGAGAGTTTATTCACCAGCATTGGCACAACACAAGCAACACTCTGTGATGGTGTCGATATTCAGTGACTCATCGACAGAGTCAGGTTTGCTTGAGCCAATTCTGGTGAACTGCCCGACGTTTAAAGGCAAGGACCCCCTCCCTCAGCCAGCCCCTCTCTGTGTGTTAGATTCGAATCCTCGGATGAGGTGGAACGAGATATGAGGGACAGAAGCTCGTGGAGGTAAATGATTGGTGTAGCTGACGCTACGCAGTCACGTGACTTGGGGCTTCGTGAGCCTTTGGGTCTCTGTGGACGTCGATGTACCGTGTGAGTCTATGGGTCACTGTGTAAGTCTATGGACCGTGTGAGTCTATGTGAGTGTATGGGTCTGTATTCAAGTCTGTGGATCTCTATGCGATTCTGTGGGTCTCTAAGTGAGTCTGTGGGTCTCTATGCGAGTCTGTGGGTCTCTATGCGAGTCTGTGGGTCTCTAAGTGAGTCTGTGGGTCTCTATGCGAGTCTGTGGGTCTCTACGCGTGTCTGTGGGTCTCTATGTGAGTCTGTGGGTCTCTATGTGAGTCTGTGGGTCTCTATGCGAGTCTGTGGGTCTCTATGTGAGTCTGTGGGTCTCTATGTGAGTCTGTGGGTCTCTATGCGTGTCTGTGGGTCTCTGTGTGAGCACAGTTGACGTTAGAAAAGAGGCACGGAATCAAAGATCACGGAAAGAGGAAATCCGAGCAGCAGCCGCCCCCACGCGATCGTGGAACTCTTAGCTGAGAAGATGATGATGAAGATGATGATGAAGATGAAGATGATGCAGATGATTATGAATATGATGATGATGCACAGGGCGTGTGGTGGGAGGCCCTTATCCAGCAGTGGGTGGACGTGGCGTGTTGAGCGCCGTGTACAAGTTCACGTGCGAGTGGCGCTCCCCGGAGCTCTCCCCGCGAGCCCCCACCGAGCCCCCCCCCCCCCCTCCAGACTTCAGACCGCGCCGCCCCAGACGCTGGACGGCGCGCGCGCAATGTGAGCGCCACGTGGAACAACGCTGCACCACACGGCCTCTCAGATAAATAATTACAGTGGCCGGGGGCGCGGGGGGCTGTGTGGGGGGGGGGGGCACACCCGCACTTGGCACCTACCCCCCTCCCCATCCATCATCCATCCCCGCCCCCACCACCACCACCTCCACCACCACCACCTCCGCCACTACCTCCACCACCACCAGCACCACCACCACCACGCTCCCGCGCGGTGTCGCTCGGCGCGGTCGCCCCTGGCCCCCTGCCCCCCCCCCCGCCCGGGAACGGTGCCTTCGGCGCCATCGCCCGAGGATTCGTCCACGTGCGATCCACCAAATCCTCAATGCTGCTGCTGCTGTCGCCTCGACACTGCTGGGTCGCAGGCCACGAGCGCCTCGTGGCAGAGATTCGTGAAACTATTGGACGTCTGTGAAAAAGAGTTTCGTAGCTTATCGGATTCCTCCAAGGATAAATAAACATTCTTATTATTATTCGCGAGGATTGCCACCTGTCTGGGTTTGGCCCGGGACAGTCCCGAGTGCTGTTTGTGTTCGGCTGACGGGGACTGATTCTTAACGGAGACCGTGATCAATATCAACACAATACCAGATGTGTCTCTGTGTACGTCTGTGGCTCTCTGTGTACGTCTGTGGCTCTTTGTGTAAGTCTGTGGTTGTCTATGTAAGTCTATGGCTCGATATATGTCTATGCATAATGTAAAAATCGTGAGCACATTCGAAAATAACGCTGTCTTAATTATATGCTTTTAAGATGGGCCATGACCCGAAACGTCACCCACATTGTTATTGAGGAGGGTGTTGAGTTATTTTGTTCAATGTGCACCACCACCAACGGAGCAGAATCACCAAATAATTAGTCTATTTTATGGATCATGCCATTATATTTAGGTCTATAATTATGTATGAAAGTCTATGGATCATGTTAGTCTATGTGAGTCTATCGGGGTATATGTGAGTCTATGGGTCTCTATGTGAGTCTATGGGTCTCTATGTGAGTCTATGGGTCTGTACGTGAGTGTATGGGTCTCTATGTGAGTCTCTCGGGGTCTATGTGAGTCGATGGGTCTGTATGTGAGTCTATGGGTCTCTATGTGAGTCTATGGATCTCTACGTGAGTCTCTCGGGGTCTATGTGAGTCTATGGGTCTGTATGTGAGTCTATGGGTCTCTATGTGAGTCTATGGGTCTGTATGAGAGTCTATGGGTCTCTATGTGAGTCTATGGATCTCTACGTGAGTCTCTCGGGGTCTATGTGAGTCTATGGGTCTGTATGTGAGTCTATGGGTCTGTATGTGGGTCTATGGGTATCTATGTGAGTCTATGGATCTCTATGTTAGTCTATGGGTATCTATGTGAGTCTATCGGTCTGAAGGGAAGTTTATGGGTCTCTATGCGAGTCTATGGGTATGTATGCAAGTATATGGATGATGTTAGTGATGATGTAGGGAGCGGAAGTGTTGCGCTACGAACCCGGCGACCCGAGTTCGGTTCCCGCTCACGGCCATTGCGAACCTCGTGGTCACTGCGAACCCCGTGACCCTCGCCAGCGAGACTCACGGCTCCCCCCCCCCCCACCACGGCTCGGCCGTCATCCCTGCCCCACACTCGGTCACAAGCAATGAAGCCCTCAATGTGCAGCCGCTGTAGTTCGCACCCTGCCCAGGGATTATTGGTGGTGGGGTGGTGGGGGGTACACAACACAGTTGCTGCGCACCGCGCCACGGCTCCAATCGGTTCAAACGGCACGATGATTAAAGTTGTACCAGAGAGAGAGAGAGTGTGTCTGTGGGAGTTGGGCTTAACAAGGAAGGACAGGGTGGGAGATGGAGAAGTGAGAGGAAGACTCAAGGTGGTAGAAGTCACAGAGAAGATGAGAGAGAGAGAAAAGGCTCTGGTGTGGTTCGGTCGTGTGGAGAGGCAGCGGGAACATGATGTGGGTCAGACGGTGCAGGTGTTGCAAGTTGAAGGAAAGAGATGAAGAGGAAGGCGGCAGCAGACGAGGTGGGGGAAGGGGGGGCAGCGTGGAGAAGGTTGCCAATGACGGCGGAACACCTCCACACGAGTGGGACACACGCGTGTGGAGGAGGAAGAAGCTGGAGAGTTTAACGCGCGTCTTGAATTGATAAATTGTTTCGATTCAAAGCTTTCGTGACTGTAGGGATTCATATTCTTGGTTCTTTCGGTAAAGTCACGTAGAAGGGAAATAATAAAATGATAAAAATAAAACAATACAATTATCACGACGTTTCGATTGCAACACAAGCAATCATCATCAGGTGGATGTTTCTTCTTAACGTTAGCACCATGGACTAACTTTTTTCAAATTTTCTTGCTGTGTTTTTCACACCTGATGATGATTGCTTGTGTTGCAATCGAAACGTCGTGAGAACTTTATTGTTTTATTTTTATAATTTTATTATTTCACTTCTACGTGACTTTACCGAAAGAACCAAGAAGTTGAGCAATTGTGTTTATGGTTATTGGTTTATAGGAGATTGGGAACAGAGAGGCGATGGGGAGAGGCCTCATCACCGGCACCTCTGAAGAGTAATCCGTCTCTGCTCACCGATGACCCCAGGGTCGACAAGCAGCTCAGCAGTCCAAGGTGTGGTGTCGATATGAGCCTAGCCAATCGCATTCGTGGGGATTTTCATCAAATTATAACTTCAATTCTAGATGTGAAGCTTTCGTGACTGCAAGGATTCATACTCTTAGGTTTTTTCGGTAAAGTCACGTAGGTAAAAAATAAAATTAAAAGTTAATAAAAGTAATAATGGAAATAGAATAAAATAATAAATCACGACGCATCAACCTTGATGCAGTAATTTTAGCTGTGACGGTCTCACCTGATGACGGAGACTTGTGTTGCCTCCGAAAGGTCGTGATTTATTATTTTATTTTATTTCCATCATTGCTTTTATTAACTTTTAATTTTATTTTTTACCTACGTGACTTTACCAGAAAAAACCTAAGAGTTATAACGTCAAGTTGTTGTTATTATTATTCGCTTATATATTTGTGTGCCCAGAAATTCCTCACGACTCTTTATTTATTTTTAAAGAAGGTCCTGACAGGGGCTTCGCAGTAAGGAGGGGAGCGATGACGACGGCCACGATGCTGCTGCTGCTGCCCCGTGCGTGGTCCCAACCCGAGTGGCAGCGATCCGCAGGTTCAGGCGCGGCGTTTGGCCAATCGCGGCGACATATCCAAGCGTGTCGGGATCGTCCCGTTCGAATGGACGCACAGGAGGCTGCATCGTCCCCCCACACCCCCCCCACCGAAATCCCAGCTGCTGCTTCTGCTGTCCTCACACCCCCCCCCCCCCCATGGCTCCACCCCCCCTCTATGGCTCCATCACCCCCCCTGGCTCCATCACCCCCCCCCATGGCTCCATCACCCCCCCCCCCATGGCTCCATCACACCCCCCCCCCATGGCTCCATCACCCCTCCCCCCATGGCTCCATCACCCCTCTCCCCATGGCTCCATCACCCCCCCCCCATGGCTCCATCACCCCCCTCATGGCTCCATCACCCCCCCCATGGCTCCATCACCCCCCCCCCCATGGCTCCATCACCACCCCCCCATGGCTCCACCACCCCCCCCATGGCTCCATCTCCCCCCCCCCATGGCTCCATCACCCCCCCATGGCTCCATCACCCCCCCCCCCCACGGCTCCATCACCCCTCCCCCATGGCTCCATCACCCCCCCCCATGGCTCCATCACCCCCCCCCCCCATGGCTCCATCACCCCCCCCCCATGGCTCCATCACCCCCCCCCATGGCTCCATCACCCCCCCCATGGCTCTATCACCCCCCCCCCCCATGGCTCCATCACCCCCCCCCCATGGCTCCACCCTCCCCCCCCCATGGCTCCACCCCCCCCCCCCCCCCATGGCTCCATCTCCCCCCCCCCCACGCCCGATCTGATCCGGGTTTTGTCCGTGGAAAAGGTGGCGACCCTGGTGTTACCCCCCCACTCACACAATGCCAGGCCGTGTGTCGTGTTTGCCGTGCGCTGGAATTGCCACAGTCCCCCCCCCCATCCTCTTGCTCCCCCCCGCCCTCCCCCCCTTCCCCCCCCGGCTCCCCTCCCCGGTGCCCCCTCTGACGCGGGTGGCGATCCTGCCGCGTGTTTTGCTTTAGCGCCGCCGCTGAACAGCCGCCGCAGCTGTGGCGCTGAACAAACCACAATCAGAGCCCTGAGCAAGCACCGCTCCCTGTTCTCCCTGCTGCCTTCTCGCTCTTCGCGTTGCTGGGGAACGGCCACGGATGGCGGTGGGGGTGGCAGGCGGGGGGGGGGGGCGGGTGCCCCCCTCCCCCGACCCCCCGCTTGAGGGCAAACGCGGCTCTGCCATTGGCAGGGCGCTGGGGCCAATTATGGCGCGGGAGGGATGAAAGGGGCGCGCTGGGGAGAGGAGCGCGCAGAGCCAGAGAGAGAGAAGAGCGGCCGTGAGAGACGGGAGAAGAACGGCGGAGAGAGGCGGCAAAGGAGCGGAGAGGCGCGGCGGGCAGAGCGAGAGGGCAAGGGGCTCCCCCCGCGACAACGAGCGCGACCCGGCACGAGGAGGAGGAGGAATCCCAGTAAGTGTTCGTGGTGCCAATGGCACGTGGCGCGCACAGCTCGCTCACACGGGGAACGGTCGTCTGTGTTCGAGTGGCAGGTGCTGAGTTGTACCGAGACAACTCAGCTTTATGACGGGACGCCTCTGCGCAGTGTTGATGACTCGAGACACGTGCCCGGGGTTGGTTCTGTGGACGAGAGGTGGCGACCCGACTGGGAGCGCGCGCGCGTGCGTGCGCGTGCTCCACAGTGCCCCACCTGCCCGGTCTGCACGGGCCCCGTGGAGCAGAGCCGCGATGCGCCCCCCCCGCCCCCGGGTGCATTACAGCGACGCCCGATTCCAAAGAGCGAAGATCGAGCGCAGCTTCTCTGTTAAAAAGAAAAAAAGAAGCAATCGGTGCCGTGTACAGGAACGACTCTAGATGAGTGTCTACCACGTGATTAGGAACGCCGCGATTTTGTCAACTGTGACGTCCGCATGTTCGTGCGCGTGGTCACCACGTGATGCGCGAGTTTAGCTTGCGCGCAAAGGGATCAGCGCCGTGGATGTTGTCCACGGCCGTCGATCTCACGATCGGGTTCCGCTCCCGCGACTCGTGCCGTGATATCTGCCGCCCCCCCCCCAGCTCCAGAGTGGCGATTCCTAGTTCAAGGCTGCGATGCACAGGCGGAATCAGCTGGTACAGCTGTACCGGCTGGTATACAGTGGGTACAATTAATATAGCTGGTACACAGTCGGTAACAGCTGGTACAGCTGGTACACATTCGATACCAGCTGGTACAGTTGGTACGCAGTCGGTAACAGCTGGTATACAGTCGGTACCAGCTGGCACAGTTGGTAACGCTGTCGGTAACAGCTGGGCTACTCGCTACGATAGCAGGTCCTGCGCTGGCTCATGAACAACGGCGTCTGATCGACGTCGTTAACACGGCAGGAGGCTTTACCCTTTCCGGCAACAATCCGCCGTGAAGATGTTCACACACCGCTCACAAGGCATCGATTTCTTATTAATGTCACCCGACATCACTAATGAATAAGAACGCGGCTTTGCCAATCGTCTGCTGGATGAAGGCCTTACACCACGCCGCGTGGATCGTGGAGGTTGTTTGACCATACTTCACCACGCCGGTCAGCGCGGGGTTGATGATGGGGTGGAGGTCAGGGCCGGTTCAGACATTTTTCGCCACTGATGTTACCGTGGTCGGGAATCGAACTCGGGGTTGTTGGGCTGCGTTAACTTCTGCACGGCTGCCGTGCCTGGTGCATGAGGTTATATATATAGAACTACTGTGCCTGTGTTCATGCTTCATTCATTATTTATTCAAATATTTCACCTGGAAAAGCACCTTGAGGTGGAACGTCGCGGGGGGGGGGGGTTCCAGGGCAGGGCAACACAGCTGGACGCGTCTCAGTGTTCAGTGATGGAAATTCCACGTTCGTGTGGCAGGTGGCAGTTTATCCACAGCTCACGCATTGCGTGCTGCTCGCAAAATCCCAGATCAAGTTGATCATGCGGTGGGTTTCTTTTGGTTGGGCTCATGGTGGTTTATGGTGCATAAGGCGCTTCATAAAAAGTAGAGGTTGTTGTTATGATTACGATGATATTTGTTGTTATGATTATGGTGATATTTGTTGTTATTATTATGGTGATGATATTTCACGCGAGGTTGGTTGTCTCGCTGTGCCATCTAACCTCGACAAAGTTCCACGCGGTGTGCGTGTCAACTTTGACTGCCGCGGGCAACACGTGTGTAATTATAAATACGCGATTGTCTCTCAATTATCCACGAATTAACAGTGCACAGTTTTTATTTTAAAATACCATCGCTTCGCTTTTTAAACATTTATAGTTACGACATTTATATTTTGCCAGCAATGGAACTCGTAAAGGTCAACGGAATATGAAGTGCACGGGTGAAGGTGCAGACCCTGCAACTGGTTGGCTCGTACCACTCCTGGCAGAAGGGGGGCCACCACTAGAAGGGGGGCTGTAGCGACCCCCCCCCCCTCCCGACCTCGAGAGAGTATTTCTCCACTACTCTGGCTGTCGCCTGATGATGCTGGTTGCTGTAATTACCGGCGAAACGTCACGGTTCTCAAATTATAAACGTCGTGGGTTCACTCTCCAACACACAGCCGCTGTGTGGCTGTACTCGTAACGAATTGGCACGTTTTGTTTACGTGACAAACCTTACTAATTGGCTGTGTCGGGTGGTAGCAGGTTTAGCGACACATTTATGCGATCTAAAGCAAAAAAACCGGTATTATGGAGTGCCTATTGATAAGGAGCGGCTGGATTTAAACAGCCGCGCCTGGAGATGGAATCGAACCGGCCACCTCTGGATCGCAATTCCCAGTGTGCGCTGACGCAGTACACCACGCGTGTCGGCATGTACGCGTGTGTATGTATGTATGTGTGTATGTACGTGTGTATATGTGTGTATGTACGCATGTGTGTATGTATGTGTATGTATGTTCATTGGTAGCGGTAGTGTAGTGGTTAGCGCTATGCTGCGCTACTAACCTGGCGACCCGGGATCGACTCTCCCTCACGGCCAGCACCAGTGACGATTATCTGAACCGGTCCTGGGCCACCCCTAGGTCGACTCAGCCTCAAATGAGTATCTGGTGCGATGTGTAGTAAACATCGCCACTGGGGAGACAAATGCGGCCGGGCGTGGTGTTGGTCACCCACCCCCTCGTGTGCCGTGCCGGCCTTTATAGGTGCTCGCTAACAGAACTTGCCCCTAAAGTATGTTAAGGCTATACGGGGGATCTTTGTCTTTGTGTGTATGTGTGCATGTATGTGTGTATGTATGTAGTTATGTTGAACTTATTTCGCACCGTACGTAGCCAACCGTGCTAATCGGAGGTGCTGTTCGCATAATTATCCAATAAATGTAGTTGCTTCACCCTACATCACACAAATTTAAAAGAACGGGGCTTTGCCGATCCACTGCTGGATGAAGGCCTTATACCACGCCGTGTCGTTCATCAAGGTTGTCTGACCATACTTCGCCACGCCGGTCAGCGCAGGGTTGATGAAGTGGTGGAGGCCAGGGCCGGTTCAGACATTATTCGCCATTGATGTTCGCCAAAATGCCTGACAGTGAACACGAGACGGTGGTCCTTGATCAATAACGTCACGAAGCAGCCCTTAGTGAGCCGCAGGTTGCCGAGCCCTGCCCATGGTAAACTGGACTATTATGGTAAACTGAACTCTTATGGTGAACTGGACTCCCATGGTGAACTGGACTCCCATGGTAAATTGAACTCCCATTGTAAACTGGACTCCCATGCTGAACTGGACTCCCATGGTGAACTGGAGTGCCATGATAAACGGGACTCCCGTGGTAAACCGGACTCCCATGGTCAGGGGATCGGCAAACCAAAATAACAAGAAGAGCCATCTATATGTTTTCCCTCTCTCTCCCGAAGTTCACGAGCCGCAATGCGGTCCTTAAAGAGCCACCGCCGCACGCGGCTCCTGAGCCGCAGGTCGCCGACTTCCCCCCGCCCTCCCCCCTTTTGGTACAAGGCTACACCCAGTGCCGGATTCTCCTAGTAGCAACAGCAGCTACATATGTAGTAGCTACATATGTAGCTACTACATATGTGGTAACTACATATGTAGGTGCTACGGGCACCGCACTTACAAGAGTCCCACGCTAAATGCTTTCAAGCTATAAATTCCGGTTCAGTGATTCTGCACTTGCTCTATTACTATAGTACTATATTGCCTTCAAGCTTTATGAACGACTGGGTGTTTAAGGTTAGCGATTTGTCGTATTATCTGGCTGTATAGCAAATGAAAAAATACAATTACTTTACTATGCAAGTAAAAAATGTGTTTCTTTTTTAAAAAATTTAGGGCCCCTTTATAACATATGCTACAGGCCTCGCACTCTCTTAATCCGGCACTGGCTACACCGAAGGGGATTGCAAACGCAGTAACCCCGCGGCAGCGGCCACGCGAGTCAATGTCACACGGGGCAGCTCGCCATCGAGATTCTTCTCCGAGGTTCATTCGCCAAACGCGACGTCGGACGCTCAGCACGAGGTTCAGCCGGTCGAGCGCTCGATGCGCAACTGCGATGCACAACACAGGCGCCCAGAGGCTGCTGCTGATGCTGCTGCTGCTGATGATGCTGCTGATGATGCTGCTGATGCTGTTGATGCTGCTGATGATGCTGCTGCTGATGCTGCTGCTGATGTTGCTGCTGATGCTGCTGATGATGATGATGCTGATGATGCTGCTGCTGCGAACCCGCGTTGCAGGCAGAAGGCAGTGCAGACAAATCCAGTGTTGTGCCGCACTGCGCTTCAGCATCTATGCCGCTGACCGTCACCGCCACGTATGCATGTGGCTGTATGCATGTTGAACTTCTTTCGCGCCGTACGTAGCCAACCGCGCCAATCGGAGGCGCGGTGAAGAATGGTTATATAAACCCCATGACTCACGTGGTATGCGGCGGGCCTCATCCAGCAGTGGATTTACGCAAATGCACGGTGTGCGATTAGCAAGACAATCACCGTCATCATCTCATAACGATGTGAGAGAGTACAACGTGAGTTGCACGCGCTGTGTGACCATACTTCACCACAATGGCTCATGCGGGTTTTCTGAAGGGGGAGGGAGGGAGGGGAGGGGGCGGCGGAAGGGGCGGTGGGGGAAGACCGATTGGGACGTCACTCGCCACTGATGTTAGCCGGGAATTGACCGAAGTTAAATCGCTGGGTTCATAGTGCAGTGCGCTAACCGATGCGCCACGACTCCCCCCGGATGAATTAAAGCAATTGCTAAGTAATACAGACTTAAAGTTGTCATAAAAAGTTGGCGATTACAAATCTAAATGTGTTAAAAGGCGTTGCTCGCGCGAGATGGAGAAGCGTGCGGTTTAACACGCGGCCAGAGCTCGGACCGTCATCGGATAGGGTAGGCAACTTGGAGGTAGTGATGGGTGGGGCTCGTGTTTAGGGTGCAGGAGGATAGGGTAGGCAACTTGGAGGTAGTGATGGGTGAGACTCATGTGTAGGGTGGAGGATAGGGTGGGCAACTTGGAGGTAGAGATGGGTGGGACTCGTGTGTAGGGTGGAGGATAGGGTGGGCAACTTGGAGGTAGAGATGGGTGGGACTCGTGTGTAGGGTGGAGGATAGGGTGGGCAACTTGGAGGTAGAGATGGGTGGGACTCGTGTGTAGGGTGGAGGAGGATAGGGTAGGCAACTTGGAGGTAGTGATGGGTGGGGCTCGTGTGCAGGGTGGAGGAGGGATAGGGTAAGCAACTTGGAGGTAGAGACCCAGGGGAGTGCTGATGAGACTGTAAGGAGTGAACCATGCAGGCCAGTGGCGGGTCGCATGAATGTCGTGCGCGGTATTTCACTGCGCCCGCCGTGCTCACGCGAGAGTGCGACCTCGGGAAACCCGGGGCACACGTTCGCTCCAGGCTGCGTGTGCGGGCAGCTTGTACCACGTGCTCCCTGCAGCCGCACGGCCTTCTGGGAGTTCGTGATCTCAGCGGCATTGGTTCAACACAAGCTAGCTCTGGACCGGTTTCGACATTAGGTGTTTCATCAGCAGCAGAGTCAGGCTCGCTTGAGCTAATGCTGGTGAACTGTCAGAATGTTATGGGCAAGGACCCCTCTCTGTTAGATGAGTCCCTGTTCGATGCAAACTTATACAGTACACAACACAGATCATTGGTACGATTGTGGTGACTCATATTGCTATGAACAATAATAATCTACGCCTCGAGTTTCCTGGCTGGCTGCTGGCTGGCCTCCTCTCCACCACCCCCAACAATAGCTCTGCTGATGGTGGCTGCTGCGGGTTGCACGGGAGTTTTCCGTGTGACAAATAAAACGTTGAATTGAATTGAAACGGCGGAAGAAGACGTCCCGAAGACAAAAATAATCATTCAATAATATTACAACAATAATAGAAAATAATAAAAATAATACAATAATATAAGTAATAATACAATAATAATATAAAATAATGATACAATATTACTATTCTAATGAGCCAAAAATCGCTGTTTGTGTGTCCCGCGCGTGACGTCACTCCACATGAGCCCCCCCCCCCCTCGTCATGAATATTCATGAGCGGGTGGATTTTTACACTCACACAGAAGGTCGAGCGGAAACCATTTTTTTCACAAATTCGCTTTAAGCTTGACGTTTCTTTATTGAAAGTGAATCTAATAAATAATTCTACGCGGCAACAAATTGGATTTGGTGTCTTTATTTCCTCAGCACTTGAGACAAAAGGTAAGTCTAATTTATGCTTCTACATTATGGTAAAATATACATTTCTCCAGATATTGTATCGATTTACAATTAATTTCAACCCCAGCGACCGAAAGCAGAAGAGAATAAAGTATCAGGGCAGTGAATTTGAACAAATTGAAAGTCAGTTATATACAGTGCTACAGTGACATGAAGTGAGGTGTTTTATGACATATTTTGTGCAAGATTCACTGTCATTAAATTTCCACGAGATACAATTAAATATTACAGCTTCCGTTCTAGGACGGGCAAAGAAGCTAGTAAAAAAATAATACAAAATAATACAAAATAATAATACAAAATAATAGTACAAAATAATAATACAATAATAATACAGTAATAATACAAAATAATAATATAATAATACAAAATTATGATACAAAATACTAATACTAAATAATGATACAAAATAATTATACAAAATAATATAACAATAATAATACAAAATAATTATACAAAATAATTATACAAAATAATAAAAATAATAATATAACAATAATAATACAAAATAATAATACAAAATAATAGAAGAACACTAATAATGGATAGTGACCGCGAGGAGGTGTGAGTGATGAATACAGAAGAACGGCCACGGCTAAGTCAACGTCGCTCTAACTCTCTAACTCTCCAACTCTCCAACTCTCCCATTTGTGCTCCTCTGAACGCAATTCCTTCCCCAACACTTTAATTCCTAGGGAAGATATTTGTTTTAAACCTCACGACACAGATTATCCTGGCATTATTTAATGATATACATTAAACCAGATGTACTCTGCGCGCTCCGAGCAGAGGAAGGATCGTGATGACCCTGACAGCTGCCTCTGGGGTTTCCATTGCTGATGAAATCGAACGCTTGCGTGAATTTTATCCACATCGAGCGCCTATCACTCGAGACGCCCTGGGACATAGCCGAGAAAACGGTGACAGCGAACGGAAGGATGATGTCGTCGACACCAGGCGTTGAGGAATGAGTGAGAGCAGCCAGAGAGGAGCACGTGGGGGGCATCACGGAAGAGCTGTCGGGGAGGGGCTGGGAATGAGTGGAGGGGCGAGGGAGCAGGGGAATTGGCGATAGAGGCGAGGCTTCAAGAGGGGAGCGCAAGGGGGTTAAGGAGGGGGGCTGCTTCGTGTGCAGGGGAAGTTTTTAACAGAGCTGGAGCACGTGATGATGCTGATGATGCTGCTGCTGATGATGATGATGGGCACGATGCTGATGGTGAACAAGATGGTTAAGGGTAAAACTAACAACTATTTATTTTATTTTACCAGGCAAGGTCCACTGAGCTACACAGCTCTTTTCGAGAAGCGACCTGCCACTCACAAATGACAGTTCAACGAAGTGGCTCGTCATCATCATCATCACGGGGACATTCACAGCAGCAGCCAAATGCTCTAAATAAAGATAAAGGTAGAGGAGCGTTCAGTCGTGAGGACTCTCTCAGGGTGAAGGGCAAGGGACCGGGCAGTCGCTCTGCACACTCCACGTGCACGCGAACACACACACACACAAAGACACAGATCCCCCGTGTAGCTTTCAAAGATTGTAAGGCCAAGAGCTGTTAACTAGTAGCGCACCCGGGGGTGGTGTGATGGGTAGCACCACGCCCGGCCGCCTTTGTCTCCCCGGTGCCGATCGTTCTCACACCGCACCAGCTAAAGCTGAGTCGGCCTACGGGAAGCCCATCATCGGTTGAGATATTCTCCACTGACGTTGTTGGTAGTGAGCGGGAAACGAACTCGGGTCCTCTGGTTCGTAGCCCTGTGCGCTAATTACTGCGCCACCGCTCCCCACGCACTGCACGTGCACTTGAGCACACGCACATGTACACACACGTATATACACACACGTACACGCACACGTGTACAACGCACACGCGTGTACACGCACACACACGTGGACACACACATAATCACGTGTGTACACGCACACACGTGTGTATACGCGTACACGCACACACGTGTACATACACGCGTGTACACGCACACACACGCGCACTCACCCCATTTCCCCCGCGCCAAATACCAACCCGAGCCCTACCGCGTGCGCGCTCCCCTCGAGTCCTCACCTCTCAGCGCCCCCCTCGCTGCCCCTCCTCCTCCTCTCTCCCCCTCGTCCCCCCCTCGTCCCCCCCTCTCTCACCCTCGCAACCTCTCCCTCGCTCCCCTCTCCCCGTGTCTCCCTTCTCCCCTTCTCTCATCTTTTCCCCACTCTCACCACCTCTTCCTCCTCCACCGCATCTCACGCGTGTCCACCCCCACCCCTCCGCAAGCACTCGCCGAGAGCCGTGTGGGCTGACGGGATGAGTAGAGAAATAAAACCACGTCGTATCACGTGGAGACATACATACGGGAAGAGAATTGAGCTGTCCTCTCAACAGCGGCGCTCTACAGCGTTGTGTCGAGGTTTGTTGTGTCGAGGGTTGTGTTCAGCCGTAGCCCGTAATCGTTTTGGGGGGCACACCCACACTTCACCCCACCACCGCACGCGACCCGCCGATCCAGTAAATGGAGTGAGCCCCAGCAACACCGAGGCATGGGGCCGCCACGGTGGCCAGGAGATGTTAACTACCTCGCCTGGTATACAGGAGGTCGTGGGTTCGATCCCGACCCTGACGCCTGCTGCTGTATATATGGAGTTTGCGTGTTCGCGTGGATTTGTCTCCGAATAGCTGCCGAAGAATCAACACTCGTTAAGAGTAATTTGGCTGATAAACATTTCCACGTGATAAGCCACTTCGTTGAGCTATCATTTGTGATGGCCACGTCGCTTCTGAAAAACAGAGCTACATGGCTCAGTGGGGCCAGACCTGGAAAAAAAATATTAAAATGGACAGAGTTCCAGACGGCTGCAGAAGCGCATCTGAAAGCGTGCGATGCGGTGATGGCCCAAAGCCGCTGCTGTTGCTGCGAGGACGCCCGGAGTTTGCGTGATGATGGTTTATGCTCCTTGACGAGGTCAGCGACCACCACCACCGCGTCTCAGTTCGGGTTGGTGGATCACACACACAGAGATGTCGTGAAACTCCCTTCCCGTGGGCGTCGCCGTACCCTGGCTCCCCAGGAGAAGGCGGTACAGCAAGTTAACTAATCGCCATCTGTGTCTATCTGTACGGGGGAAAGAGCGTTGTCCCCTCGCGCAAGGCGTGGGTTTTTTCTGGGTGCTCGGGTTTCCTCCCACTTGTATACAATAGTTAATTGTGATTATCGTAAATACTCATCGTCCATTGTGACGCAGTGTGGCTCTCCTGGTGAACGAGTAGAACGTTTACACGCGTCGCCTTTAATGCTGTGAACATTTCTAAATGTACTGCGACCGTTTTTTTTTAAATCGCCATTGGACGACCGATAATGCAACCAAAAAAACCCCTCCGAATGTAACAACCCGAGCGAGTCCTGCGAGTTTACTCCTCAACGCTGCCCACAGCCCTCCTCCTCCTTCGTATCTCCCCCCCACATCCCCCTCCTGCTATTCCCACTTTCGTCTGCCATCACTCCGGGTTTCGGAAACCACAACAGGGCTTTCCTGCTGATGTCATGTTTCCATCGCTGGCTGGAGCACCACGAGGCCCGGGCACTTGCGGCAAGCCCCTCCACACAGACAAAGCCGACCGAGCAAATAAACTCTCCTTGTTCTCGGTGGAGCGATCCTCGGCCGAAAATGAAAATGCATTTTCAATCTCGCCCAGGATGTGACCTCTGCGCACGTGGCGCCGTGAGCGAGATATCTGCGGAGCGGACGCGGCGAAGGGCCACAGCCGCTGGCAGGCGGCATGTGGGGGAGGGGGGGAGGGGCTGCTTCGATCTCCCAGCGCGCCAGTTGAAATATTGGTGAACATTTATTAAATCTTCCCCACACCTCCACTCCCCATCTCCGAGTGCGGTGGGGTAAGGTTGAGGTATACGCGTCTCGGGGCCCCACGGTGGCGAGAAGTGAACTACCTCGCCTGGTATGCGGGAGGTATTGGGTTCGGCCCTGACGCCTGCTGTGTATTTGTAGTTTGCGTTTTGAGTATATGGTTGCTATAAATCTCCACATGATGATACACCGATTTGCCGGAATCGAACTCACGACCTCCTGTATACCAGGCGAGGGAGTTAACATCTCCTCGCCACCGTGGCGTTCCCCGAGATCCATTTCTGACCAAGACCAACGTCAGTGGCGAGTGATATCAGAACTGGTCCATATGCGTACCCTCGTCCATAGTGGTGAAGTATGGTCAGACAACTCCCATGGGGAGGCCTTCACCCAGCAATCCACCTTCGATGAACACGGTTGGCTACGTATGGTGCGAAAGACGTCCAACATACATACACCATTCATACATACAACATACATACAACATTCATACATACAACATACATACAACATTCATACATACAACATACATACAACATACATACAACATGCATACAACATTCATACATACAACATACATACAACATTCATACATACAACATACATACAACATTCATACATACAACATACATACAACATACATACAACATTGATACATACAAAATACATACAACATACGTACAACATAATACGATGACGCATCGACGATGGTTGTTGCTCATGATGTGTGATCTGGCTGGCGGCTTGACTACGCCTCCTTGAATTCACATCACACACTATTATCCCCTGCTGTCCGATAAAATAGATACCGCTTTGTGAGAGGTCAACGGGGGTTGTCTCTGGAGAGACTGGGTCTTGGTCGTAGGAATGTGGAATTGCCAACATTGGCTCAGGCTGTCCAATGGAGAGGCACAGCGTAGCGTTGCTCGTTGATACGAGCTGCTTGGTTTATCGGCCTCCTGGGGCTGGCGATGGTGATGATGGCGGTGATATTGGTGATGGTGGTGATGGTGGTGATGATGGTGGTAATGATGGTGATGGTGGTGGTGATGATGGTGGCGGTGGTGATGGTGGTGATGATGGTGGTGGTGATGGTGGTGATGGTGGTGGTGATGGTGGTGATGATGGTGGTGATGATGGTGGTGATGGTGGTGATGATGGTGATGGTGGTGGTGATGGTGATGATGATGGTGGTGATGGTGGTGGTGATGGTGGTAGTGGTGATGGTGGTGATGGTGGTGGTGATGGTGGTGGTGATGTCGAGCCACATAGCTCTTTGGAACGCGTGGACACAAAAAGTAATCATGAGCGTCATTCTGGAGAAGCAAACTAACAGCATAAACAGGCAGACAATGTTACTCTCACATATCATGTCCCTCCACGTAAACACAACGACAAGAATTTTGTACACATCCCATCAGACACGCGATCTACTGGGAGTGCGTAATTTCAGCAGCGTTGGTTTAACACAAGATACAAAAAATACTGTGGACCGGTTTCGCCATTCAGTGACCCATCAGCAGTCAGGCTCGCTTGAGCCAGTGCTGCTAAACTGACATATGTTTTGGACAAGGACTGGGTTTGACATTCAGTGACTCATAAGCAGTCAGGCTCGCTTGAGCCAATGATGGTGATGCCTGCAAGATGTTATGGGCAAGGACCCCCTCTCCGTCAGAAACGGGTCCTATTTATGGAATATCAGTTGCCTGCAATGTTCGCATTTCCACGTGCTCTCAAAGCACCGCATTGTAACCCGGCGAGACGGAGGTAAGGGGGGGGGGGTAGAGTCGATGGGGCTGTCGTCTGCTGCTGGCCGCTGCCGCTGCCCGTGATGAAGAATAATGAGGCCGTGAAGCGATTAGCGCGCGCTCAGTGTTCAATCCGCATTTTCAGGAAACCTATTTTTGAAAGGTTGGGAGGGAGGGGTGTGGGTGATTTTGGGTGGGGTGGGTGGTTGGGGTTGGTGGTTGTTGGTGCGGTGGGTGGTTGTGGGTAGCTCTTTGAGGAATTCCTACCGACCGCCAGCCCCCCCCCCGCGCTATTAAAAAGAGAGACGCACACGGGCACCTGCGCTGCTGTTGCTGCAGGAGCAGCAGTGGCTCGAGACTTCCTGAAACACGAGGCCACAATCCGCGTGTTGTGCGGCGGGCGGAGGTAATGATGATGGTGGTAGTGCTGTATATGGTGGTCGTGTGGTTGTGTTGGTGGCGGCGCGTGTGTTTTCGCCCCGCCAGGTGCGTCTGGCCCACGGAGAGGGCCGGGCGGGCGGGGGGGGGGGTTACCCGGCGCGGCCCACAATGGCCTAATTGTGAATTGTGCTGCGCGACCTCGCTGTACGGCTCGTGGTTGTTGTGAGATCACGACCAAGGTGCTGGCTGGCTGGCAAGAGCAGGTGGTGTGTGCGGTGTGTGTGGTGTGTGGGTGGTGTGTGGATGGTGTGGTGTGTGTGGTGTGTGTGTGGTGTGTGGGTGGGTGATGGGTGGTGTGGTTTCTGGGTGGTGTGTGTGTGGTGTGTGGGTGGTGTGTGGTGTGTAGCCGCCGGGGAGCGCGGTGGCGTTAGTGGTTAGCGTCGATGCCCTACGAACCCGGTCCACCCGAGTTCGATTCCCGCTCGTGGCCACCAAACACCGGTGACGACGATCTGAACCCGGTGTTGTGCCTCACCCTGAGGTCGACTCAGCCTCTAATGAGTACCTGGTGCGATGCGTAAACATCGCCACTGGGGTCGACAAATGCGGCCGGGCGTGGCGCTGGTCACCCAACCCCCCCCCCCCCCCCTCGTGTGCCGTGCCGGCCTTCATAGCTTGCCATTCGCTAACAGCACTTGCCCCAACAATCTGTTAAATACTATACGGGGGATCTTTGTCTTTGTAGCCGCCGGGGTGAATGCCTCCCATCCACCCTCCCTCTCCTGACCGACCCACCGACACGACATACCAACAATATCGAGTTGTGTTTTTGAAAGGCGCGCTCGCTCCGTTAATTATTTATTATTGCCTTTTTCTTTTTTACTCCGACAATTTTTGCGAGTTGATTCCTGCACGCTACACGCCCTTTCTGTGGCGAAACAGACGCCCGGCTTCAGGAACCACCACCATCACCACTACGACCACCACCACTACGGCCACCACCACCTCGGCCACCACCACGGCCACCATCACTACGGCCACCACCACCTCGGCCACCACCACGGCCACCACCACCTCGGCCACCAACACGGCCACCACCACTACGGCCACCACCTCGGCCACCACCACGGCCACCACCACTACGGCCACCACCACCTCGGCCACCACCACCACCTCGGCCACCACTACGGCCACCACCACCTCGGCCACCACCACGGCCTCCACCACTACGGCCACCACCACCTCCGCCACCACCATCTCAGCCACCACCACGGCCACCACCACCTCGGCCACCACCACGGCCACCACCACCTCGGCCACTACCACGGCCACCACCCCCACTACGGCCACCACCACCACGGCCACCACCACAATGGCCACCACGGCCACCACCACCAGCACGGCCACCACCACAATGGCCACCACCACAATGGCCACCACCACCACGGCCACCACCACCTCGGCCACCACCACCACGGCCACCACCACCACGGCCACCACAACGGCCACCACCACCACGGCCACCACCACAATGGCCACCACCACCACGGCCACCACCACCACGGCCACCACCACCACGGCCACCACCACCACGGCCACCACCACCACGGCCACCACCACGGCCACCACCACCACTACAGCCACCACAACGACCACCCCCCGCCCCACTGCCTGTGGAAGCGGGGAGCTGCGCCCTGCGTGTGCGTCACCAGTTTGTATTCCGATCGTCCCGGTGCGTGACAGTCACGCAGATATTTGCATGTGTGTATGTTTAACTTCTTTCGCATCGTACATAGTCAACCGTGCGAATCGGAGGTGCGCAAAAAACTGTTGTAAAGAAATGAGTTTTCAATGTAGATGATTTCAACGTGCATAGATGCAGTGGCTTACTAATTATTGTCAGAACTGGACTGTCGCCAAAAGTAAGTGAAATGTCGAGTTTAAAGGGATGGGTGTTGTTGTGACCGGGCTCAAGCCATCAACTCGCTAATTCTGAGTGGACGAAGCCGGAGTCAACCCCAGGCTCAGTGGAACCCTCTGGAGTCAAACCCCAAACCACTTCTCACGCCATGACTCACTGCTTGCCGGTGCGATACAACTCTTTAGTACCAAGAGTGGCGAGTGATGTCATAACCAGAACCCACTCACCGTCCGCCCCACAAAGACAAAGATCCCCCGTATAGCCTCGGGGAAGCTTAGGGCAGGGTCGGATAATCTTCACTGGTGTTGGCCATGAACGAGAATCGAACTCGGGTCGCCAGGTTCGTAGCGCAGTGCGCTAACCGCTGCACTACCCCACACAGATACATACACAGAGATACATACACATAGAGATACATACAGAGATACAACTGTATGTATTGTGTGTGTGTACTGTGTGTGTACTATGTATGTACTGTGTGTGTACTGTGTGTGTGTACTGTGTGTATGTACTGTGTGTGTGCTGTGTGTGTACTGTGTGTGTGTACTGTGTATGTACTGTGTGTGTACTGTGTGTGTACTGTGTGTGTGTGTGTGTGCTGTGTGTGTACTGTGTGTGTGTGTACTGTGTGTTCTACTCGGCAGACAGCTGTCTCCTCGTACGGTTTCACTTTGTGCGCGCTGTTTAATTTGGAAGGCGTCTGCTACTACATCTGCTACTACATCTGCTACTACATCTACTACTTAGCCTGTTATTGGGATAGAATTGTCTTCTGCTTTTTAAAGAAGATTAATGTAAGAGCCTTCTAGCTCAAACGAGCCATGGGGCAACACTCATCTCTGTTAGCAGTCCTGAACGAGGTGCGGAAATTCCACATTCCCATGCCGGGGGCTACAGTCATTGCATAGAACAACCAACTGTCAACTGCCCACAAAGTGGTACGTATTTTATTCACCAGGAAAGGATGATGAGGAAGAGCTTCATTTGTCGCTGATTATTTTGCCGTGTGCCTGGGCAGACTGGCCATAATTGATAGCTTAAACGAAGTGAATTGCCATCACGTGGACATTTACAGCAGCCGAATACTCTAAACGCGTGGTGTTGATTCTAAATGTGGAGCGAAAAAACCCGGAGAGACCCGGAGAAAAATCCGCGTGACCACAGGGGGAGAGAGAGAGACACGCACACTCCAAATATACAGGAGGAATTAGGGTCGGGATCGACTTTGTGTTGTGTATTATAGAGTGCGGCCGATGGGCACCACGGTGGCTAGGAGGTGTTAACTCCATCGCCTGGTATACAGGAGGTTGTGGGTTCGATCCCAACCCTGACGCCTCCTGTATATTTGGAGTTTGCGTGTCTCTCTCTCCCCGTAGTCGCGTGGATTTTTCTCCGGGTCCTCCGGTTTTTTCCCCTTCACCCCGCCTCGGCATGGGAATGTGGAATTTCTATACCTTTGCACAGGACGAGAAAATGAACAAAGGAGCACCTGACCCACTGCTCCGTCCCCCACGTGTCGAGTCTGGTGAATGTCCGCGGCTGCTGCTTTTTGATGTGTAATGAATGAACCCCACGGCTCCCGATGGAATCTCACACCCCCCCGTACACACCCCGTAGACCCCCCGTACACCCCCCACCCCCCGCTCCCTAGAAATGCTTTCACGGGGCACAGTCCCTTTCATCGTTCCCGCATTAAAACTTTTCGGGCCTTGCGATGTATTTGCGTTTTTTTCCCTTCATCATCTTTTTAAGCCGACCGTGATATCGCCAATTCAATAACAGTGGGACATGTTCCCAGGGCAGACGGCAGCTCCACGCGCTCCCCCCTCGCGCCATCGCGGGTCCCGCTGTGTCCGACTGATTCCTCGCGGACCCTGCAGCGGGCCGTGACCCCGGATCATTCACCGCTCAGCGAAACATTTTTTTTATCCCTTCTCGCTCTGTCTCCACCCCCCACCCCCCCCCCCCCCCTTTTTTACCCAACAAGTCGCCGTGTTTGCGCGATCTCCCGGCACGGAATGTGACAGCTCTTCCAGTTGCGCGAGGGGTATTTTATTTTCGTGATCCGACGCGGGACCGCCTGTGCCGCAGCCGCCAGAGGCAGCGCCGGGGAGAGACCCCCTGGGCGGGAGCTTTTCTCAGCCGTGCGCGATACAAACCCCGAGCTCTCTCGAGAGCGCACGATCGGGCAGATAAACTGCGGCTAAAACCCTCTCATTCCGTTTCATTAATTTGTAAATGTCCCCAGCCTGTGTGCGTGTCAATGTTCTTCTCCGAACCGTTTGCTCGCCGTGCGGCGAGCACTTTGCTCGGAGCGCCGCGTGCGCCATCACAATCCTCCCCCCGTGTGTGGATCGCTGACAGTTCAGCAGTAGTTCTGTGACAGCTTCTTCCCTGGGCCGCTCTGTGACACGGCGCAACCTTCCGCTGCTCGCCCTGGGAGTGGGGACTTCTCGACGGTCGCTCATCCTCTCCCCCGCGGTCTGGACCCCCCCCCTCTCCTCCTCCCCCCTCCTCCTCCCCCAGTCGTCCGTGCTGTGGACTCCCCGGCCCCGTCCGAGTCCAGGCGCAGGACCTCCTCGTCTCCTCTGAATAAGCAGTCCCCACTAATTCGTTAACCCGCGACGCAAATGCGATTTGTGTTGCGTCATTCCTTAGTAACTTCTTGGCTTTGCAATAAGGCGCTTTGCATATTTATTAATTCGATCAAATGTAAACGAATTATGAATTATAATCGACACAATTTACCACACTCATCTGTTAATCGGGGCCGACCGGCACCATCGCGTTACACGTGACAACGCGACCGCGTGTCCCACCACGTGGCCACCGACCCGCCCTGGCGCGGCTGGCCAACACGATCCCCGCTCGATTGGACACGCGGGGGTAGGGAGGGAGAGGAGGGGGTCAAATCGTGGTCGACTCTGACCGGACGAGGTCAAGAGGAGAGTTGTGATCCCTCCCACGGGGTTGACCGAGCCCGCTGCGCTTCAGGAGCCGACTTCAAGATCAGCTGCTGATCACGCCGAGAGGGCTTCAGCAGAGACAGAGAACGAGTTGGCTATTCCTCCTTCTCCTCCTCCTCCCCCCTCCTGCATTGAATGTGATTTGCGATATGGTCCATGGACGTCGTTAGTTCAATTCGAGGCATGAATCGGTAGAGCTGCCGCTCGATGCATGCGGGCTGCGTCATCACGACGAGCAGCGCCGCCCTGCGGCACGCGCCGTGTGTGGGGGGGGGGGGCGCGAGTGGAGTGTAGCGCTACGAACACGGCAGCCCAGGTTCGATTCCCGCTCACGGCCAGCACCAGTGATGATTATTTGCACCGGTCCTGGACCTCCCCTAGGTCCACTCAGCCTCAAATGAATACCCGGCGCGGTGTGTAAACATCGCCACTAGGGACACAAAGGCGTCGTGCTGGCCACCCACTCCCTCGTGTATCGTGACGGCCTTCATAGGTGCTACTCGCTAACAGCAGCGCTTGCCTCATCAGTCTGTTGAGGCTACACGGGGGACATTTGTCGTTGTGGGTCACCGCGTGCTTTGCTCCGCGTGTGCCAATCCGCACTCCTGGGTCACGTCTCGCCAACGAGACGTTTACATCTCCGGGGATTTCCCGTGCGAAATGGGTCCACGGATTCACGAATCACCGCACCTCCTGCGAGGCTGTTTCTCGCCCCGTGCCGCGTTGGGGCGACGGCGACCGCAGGGTGGCCCGCGAGTACCAGAACACTCGCCCCCCACCCACCACCACCACCGCGTGTGGATCGGAGGCTATCGCTGGGACCTCAGCGATAGCTCCGTGACATCATCTTCCGGGGGCCGCTCTGTGACACGGCGCCAACTTGTTCGCTGCTCGTGGAAACCTCTCGACGGTCGCTCCTCACCCTCCTCTGCTGCACCCCCCCCCCCCCGGCCCCCGAACGATTCGGACCTCTTCCTCCCCCCCCCGCCCCAGTCGGTTCTCGGCACGCCCGTTGCGCAGCGCTCACACCAGCGCGCCACATTCCGTCCGCGCATTCATCCGCGCGAACGGCCAAGTATATCCATTTGTACCATTTGTGCCGATGGACATGGAGCCCTGGCCCCTGCGTCTGTCTGTCTGTGCGTGTCTGCGTGTGTGTCTTTGTGTGTCTGCGTGTGTCTGTGTGTGTGTCTGCGTGTGTCTGCGTGTGTCTGTGTGTGCGGTGTGGTGCGGGTAGGGGAGCGTTCGCGCAGTGGTTGGCGCGCTGCGCCACGAACTCGGAGACCCGAGTTCGATTCTCGCTCGCGGCCACCACCAGTGACGATTATTCGAATCGGTTATGGGCCTCCACGAGGTCTACTCAGCCTCAAATGAGTATCTAGTGCGGTGTTTAAACATCGCCACTAGGTAGACAGAGGCGGCCGTGCGTGGTGCTGACCACCCACTCCCTCTTGTGCCTTACCGGCCCTTATTGGTGCTACTCGTTAACAGCACCAGATACTAATTTGAGGCTGAGTCGACCTAAAAAATGCGCAGAACCAGTTCAGATAATCGTCACCGACGTTGGACGTGAGCAGGAATCTAACTCGGGTGGCGGGTTCGGAGCGCAAGCGCGTCAGCCATGGCGCTACCGCTCCCCACAGTGGCACCACGCAGATGCCTTGCTCAGGGTGAGCATTGGGCCGACACGCGTGTGTGGGTGACGCGTGACTGTGGGTGACACGTGACTGTGTGTGTGGGTGACTTGTGACTGTGTGTGACACGTGACTGCGCTGGGCGTGCTGCGGCAAGACCGCTCAAGGGGGCTCGTGTGTGTGTGTGGCAGCCGCGTGGCCTATTTACTGCTGGATAGATCCCTCCCCAAGCTGTCACTGTGGAGCGCCATGGTGGCGAGATGTTAACTACCTCGCCTGGTATACAGCAGGAGATGGGTTCGATCCTGACCCTGACGCCTGCTGCTGTATATTTGGAGTTTGCGTCTCTCCCTTCCCGTGGTCGCGTGGATTTTTCGCCGAGTCCTCCGGTTTTTCCCTCCACATTTATAAACATTTAGAATGACGCGTTTAGAGATTTTGGCTGCTGTAAATGTCCACGTGATGATGATAAGTCACTTCGTTGAACCACCATTTGTGGCCAGGTCGCTTCTGAAAAACGAGCTATACAGCCCACTGGTGCCTTACCTGGTAAAATTAAAATTAGCGACAGCCAGCAGTTTTTCACCTTCTCGTAATCCGGCGATGTTGATAATTTCGCCTGCACGCCCGGCCCCGTTCGTCCGCGTGGTCACAGCGCGCGTCACCTTCCAGGCAGGCTGCTGCAGTGGATTGCCTTTTGCAGAAAGCCACCGATAAATTTTGATAACTTAAAAAAATAATTCGGAGCAAATATCAGCGCGAAATCCATTTCTACCACCACCACCGTCACCAAAGATCCCCCAGTGCAGCCTCCAAAGACTTTTGGGGCAAGTACTGTTAGCGAGGAGCACCTATGGATGGCCAACACTACGCACGACCACCTTTGTCTCCCCAGTGGCGATGTTTACACACCGCACCAGGCACTCATATGAGGCTGAGTCGACCTCGGGGAGGCCCAGAACCGGTTCAGATAATCGTCACCGGTGTTGGTGGTCGTGAGCAGAGAATCGAACTCCGGTCGCCGGGTTCGTAGCGCAGCGCGCCAACTGCTACACCACCGTACCCCACCACCACCACTGCCACCACCTCTGCCACCACCACCGCCACGTGGCGCGCTCGGCGGGAGTCTCGGCGAGAGGCACGATGTGCCACCCACCCCGCCCCCCTCGGTATAATTCCACACCCGCCCCCTCCCTTCAGCCCCCTCCCAAACCCCCCTCCCCCGCTGGCCCCTGCCCCTCAGCCCCCCTACCCCCACCCACCCACCCCATAGCCCGGCGCCTGGGCTCCCCGCCGGCCAGTGGGCTTCGGGCGCAGTTGCACCGCCTGCGCACTCGGTAGGCAGCGCGTGTCCTGCACGCAGGGCATCGATTTAGCGGCTCAACGGGGACGAGCCACCGCCGCTTCGTAACGAAGTCGACAGTGGTATTTTATGTGGAGAGACGGGCTCCTGCCATGTGAATGTGGAATTTACACCACGGTGCTCGGGGCTGGAAAGAGGAGATCATGAGCGCAGCTGCGTTGGCTGAGCGAGGTGGAGACCACAAACCACGGACACGAACACCCATGGCACGATGAGGGCCCGTTTTTCTCGAATTAATGAATCATCCATTCCATGGCGAACCACCGCTGGACGATGGCCCAAAGACCGCATGAGCCATCATCTATACTCTGTTGGGTCTTTCGGTAAAGTCAGGTAGATAGGAAAATAAGAAAATAAGAAAAAATCACGACGTTTCGATCGCAGCACTAGCAATCGTCGTCAGGTGAAAAAATACAGTGGGCGGACTGCTGAGCCAGGAAGAAATTTGATTCCTTGCAAAAGGTTTCTATTTGGTGTCTGAACATGTTAACACCCGTTTCATTACCAGAAAGGGTAAAACGTCTTATTTTTTCACAATACTTCACCGTGTTTGGACAGCTCCGGCTGGGCCCATGCTGACCACGGCCGGAGGGGGGGGGGCGAGGATGGGGGGGGGGGTCCTCCACGTTATTGGTCGCGACTGGGAATTGATCTCAGGTGACTGGGTTCACCGTGCAGTGCGCCCGCTGCGCCAGCCAGCTACCTTGGGTAAATAATTGACATCATCAACAATGGAAGAGGAGGAGGCAGGTGGTGATGGTGATGAGAGTGCGAGACAAGGGACGATCGTCGCGATTTCCCTCCGGTGCTGAGCCTTCGTCTGCGACTCCACCGCGGTTCTTTGTCGACGATGAGAAGAAGACGACGAAGAAACGCAACGAAAAGTCGTCGACTTGGCGATCCGATCCGCTGCCCCGCGTAGCGACGGGCCTCGATGATGAATCAGCTTGGAACGGTGCCGCCGAGCGCGGTTCGCCAAGCGAGAAGAGGAAGCGACATTCTTCGGCTCTCCTGGTCAGGTAGGCCTCCGTGTCCCGCCACGTGTTTGTTTTTCAAAAAGCAAACCGAAAAAATGCATCGGAGCTGCAGAGAACACGTGTTTTTCCGCACGCCGCCCCCGGAACACCCTCACATCAATCCATCCAATGGAGCTGGCCGCAATGAAAGTCAAAGAGCGGCGCTGGGGAATCGATGAGAGGGGGTGGCCGTGCGCTCCTGTCGGGGCGCTGAGGCTCGCACCAATGAGACTGCCCGCCCCGAGTTCCAATGCGGGGTTTGGCCGCTCAGCGATCAACAAAATCCGGGGTTGTCAATGCGGCGAGGCGGTGTTGATGAGTCTCTGTCGGGTCACCCGTTGGTTTTTCACTTCACGTGGCCAGGTCCCAGCGCTGGGGGCTTCTCCCCGCAGCAGCAGCAGCACGCCACAGGCCGAGCGAAGGGGGCTTCAAAACTTGCGGCTATTCTCTGACACTAAAATTGTGAAATTAATAAAAACATGTATTTTTTGTTTACCAATTTACAAAATGAGCTAAACATTTTTTTCCAAGTTAAACTAAAACTAAACTAAAGGAACTAAACTATTTTTTATTTTACAAGGTAAGGCCCACTCAGCTATCAGGTCTTTTTCAGAAGCGACCTGGCCACATATGATCGCTCAACGAAGTGGCTTATCACGTGGACATTTTTAGCAGCCAAGTATTATCAAATTCTCAACGCGTGATGTTGATTCTAAATGTGGAGGGAAAACCGGAGGACACGGAGAAAAATCCACGCGACCACGGGAAGAGAGAGAGAGAGACATACACACAAACTTCAAATATACAGCAGCAGGCATCAGGGTCTGGATCGGATCCACGACCACCTGCATACCAGGTGAAGGAGTTAACATCTCCTAGCCACCTTGACACAAGGTGGGTGGGGTGCGCTGGCTCGGAGACGTGGCGCTAATGGCGCGATTCAAATAAAATCTGAGGTTCTTTGAACTGAGAAATAAAAACATTCAACACAAAAAAGCACAAACCCCTCCGTTGTGGAGAAGGAATTCGCGTGAGCGCAGCCGCCGTCACCCCGGAGCGGTGGGGGGGGAGCCACCGCAGAAGCCGCCCGGCGGCCGCGGCACGGCCCCAGGCGCGGTGAGGACACGGGGTGGCCCTCTCTGGGGGAGGAAAGGGGCCACCCATGTGAGCGACGAGAGGCTGAAGGGATAGAGAGGGATAGAGAGGGAGAGCTGGGAGAGCTGGGAGAGGGGAGGCAGCGGCAGGAGCTGCTGAGTGCGCAGCGGCAGGAGCTGCTGAGTGCGCAGCTCCTGCCGCGTTCGGAGCGCGTCGCGGGTCACCCCGCCACCGCTCCCCGCTCGCCCTGCGCAATCACAGCGGCGTAGCTATCGAGTGTGCAGGCGGTGCAACTGCGCCCAGGCGTCTGCGGGGTCGGAGAGGCCCAAGCGTCGCGCTACGAATAGGGGACATTGGACAGGGGGGGGGGGGGGTGGTGGGGTTCTCATTGATATCCTTGCACCAGTGGGGGGCGTGTCACCCACGCGGTGCCACGGAGCCGAGTGGCACGGGGAAGGTGCCCGGGGGAGTGGCTCGCGAGATATCCGAGTGCTGAGCGGCCGCTGCTGATTGCCGCGAGGGCTGCGCTGGTCTCGCAAGGGCAGCGCGCTGATGATGGCCTCTGCCTGGTCACGCATCTTCCTGAGTTGACTAAATTTCAACTCCCGGGGGTTCGCATCGCCTCGATCGTCGGTAGCCAAATCATCTAAACGCGTGGTGTTGATTCTACATGTGGAGGGGAAACCCGGAGGGGAAAAATCCACGCGACCACGGGGAGAACAAAACATGCGAATTGAAAAAATATACAACACCCGTCAGGGTCGGGATCGAACCCATTGGGCTCACGGCTCGCCTGGAAGCGCATCCAGGCGAGCCGTGGGCTCGCTTGGAACTTCGTCTCGTCAGCAGTGCCAGGCCCGCCCGAATCGACGCCGGTGAACCGCCAGATGTCACGCGACAAGGACCGCCCCCCCTCTCTCTCCCGTCAAGACATCAAATCAAATGACCACCACTGATGATGAGGCCACCACGCGTGTCGCTGCTGGTGCAGAGTGAGCTTGGGCTCGTGCGCTCCGTGGGAGCCGGTGGGCTGTGTGGGGCGAGGCGTGCGTAACCCGCCTCGTTCAAGAGTAGTTCTATGGTATCTACTTACAACCCGCACTGAAGCAGCGTGGTGAGGTTTGGGCAAAGGACACCCCGTGACTGACACAGCGCGGGGAAACTGTTGTGATCCAGCAGTGGATTGTCCAAGGGCTATGAACTGGTACGAGATCTCCGTACATTTCTCCCTCTAGAGATGGTTTCATACAGAGAGCACACACGCCCAGAGCCAAGGCGACTGGCCCGTATTGCATTGCAGTGCGCGATGCCTGCTCGTCACTAACGGTGCGATTTAAGACTCCTCATGAACATAAAACAACAACAACAACAGTCTTCAATTTACAAATGTAACACGGCCTCTTGGTGAAATTGGTAATTGCAGGGCGTGTCTCAAACTTATTCTTTCACCGCATTTCTCTGGCCATCCCGTCGACGCATTATGCCCGAAACGTCGCCTAGTCACGCGTGTGTGTGTGCGCGTGTGCATCATCTACCGGTCATCTCAATCAGCACCTGCTCGGTCTGTCCCGACACCTCCTGTCAGCAGCGAGCCCTCAAAGTGCACCTAGTCTGGCACAGGCGGCGTGGTGACATCACCGTCACTTCGTGGCGAATGGCGGTTGTGTTGGTATTGGACATCTGTGAAAAACATCGCTTTATAGCTCATCGGACTCCGTGTTATAAATGCATACTCTCATTTTGGTTTTATGGCTACGAGGGGAGGAGGGGGGTTATTTATTGAAGCAGCTAGCGCCGAGATTTGTTGCCGTACGACGAGGAGGAGGACTCGGCGAGCGAACGTGGAGTTGGCACGCCGCACCGGAGGAGTGGGTCCGGCCAAATCCAATATTGAAATAAATTAAAAAAAAAAAACCTCCAGGGCCACGTCTTAGCCCCCTGGACTCGATGATGATTGCCTCGCGGCTGAAACGCGCTCTTTGTGAGAGAATGTAGAAATTTTTAAAAAGAAGAAGAAGAAATTGGCAATTAAACGTATCCACACACAGATGCCCCCTGTGTGTCAGGTTGCACGCGGTACACGGCGCGCCTGCGATTTATGTAGCTGAGAATTTCACAAGCAACGCTTTGGCAAAGGCGAGAGGGCGGGGAATAACGCGGCGGCACAAAGTAGACGTGTGTCTGTGTGTGCCTGTGTGTGCCTGTGTGTGTGTGTGCCTGTGTGTGTCTGTGTGTGTGTGTGATGTGTGTGTGTGCCTGTGTGTGTGTGTGATGTGGGGAGCGGTAAGTGTGGCGGTTAGCGCTACGCTGCGCTACACAGGGGATCTTTGTGATGTGTCGGGTCTGCGTGTGTAAACATCGCCACTAGGGAAACAAAGGCGGCCGGACGTGGTGTTGGCCACCCACCCCTTCGTGTGCCGTGCCGGATCTTTGTCGGTGTGTGATGTGGGGTGTGTGTGTGTATTTTATGCGGGGTGTGTGTGTGATGTGGTGCGTGTGTGTGTATTTGATGTCGGGTGTGTGTGTGTGTATTTGATGTCGTGTGTGTGTGTGTGTATTTGATGTGTGGTGTGTGTGTGTGATGTCGTGCGTGTGTGTGTATTTGATGTGTGGTGTGTGTGTGTGTGTGCTACTCACTAACAGCACTTGCCCACTACAGTCTGTTGGGGGAGGGGGGGGGGTCCCCAGCCCAGCAGCATCGCGTGAGGCGCCTCTCGCCCCGCGGTGTCCCCAGCAATGTTGAGAAACGGCGGCCGCGCTTTTGCGCAATAGACAAATGTTCACCGTGAAAGGCGCTCCACGTCCTTGCCCCCCCCCCTACCCCCCCCCCCACACACAGAGCCGCCTTCATCTCCAGCCACCAATTAATTCGGAGACCAATTAACCCCCCCGCCCCCCCCCTCGTCTGAGCGACTCTCTGTTCCGAACAGAGGCGTATGTTAGCAGCTCGCGCGACACCTTTAACGAGTCAACCTTTAACGAGTCAACCTTTAACGAGTCAATCTTTAACGAGTCAACCTTTAACGAGTCAATCTTTAACGAGTCAACCTTTAACGAGTCAATCTTTAACGAGTCAACCTTTAACGAGTCAACCTTTAACGAGTCAAACGTTGGTGGACTCGCCCACCCCTCCCTGCACGCCTCCCTGCTCCTCCTGGATGCCCGAGTTGAGATGGAGCAGCGGTGATGTTGCTGCTGATGATGCTGCTGCTGCTGCTGATGATGATGATGCTGCTGCTGCTGCTGATGATGATGATGATGCTGCTGCTGCTGCTGATGATGATGAAGAGTTTCACGAGCGTGCGCAATAGCTTCTGGAGCAAGGCCACGTGCGTGACGTATGCCACGCAGCGGACTAGCTCTTAATCCCATTAATCATCATCACCATCACCACCACCGTCATCATCGCTATCTTCATGATCACCATTACCGCCATGATCATCATCACCGCCACAATCATCACTAGCATCATTACAATCATCACCATCGTCAAAATTACCACCACCATCATCACCACCACAAAACACTATCATTATCAGCATCAAAAGCATGGTCGTCATCATCATCACCATCGTCAAGATTACCACCACCATCATCACTACCACCACCACCAAACATTATCATTATCAGCATCAAAAGCATGGTCGTCATCATCATCATCATTGACCAATCAATGTCATCAAGAGGCGATTCGATGTCTCGAGCTCGTGCGCCTTCTCTCGTCCGAGTGCTCCTCTCGTTGCCTCGCGCTGTCATTCCAAGCCTCGCCACGCTTCTGTGTGCACTTTTCGTTATCATCATCATTTTCAATCATCATAATAATGTTCATTCATCATCACAATCATCACCACCATTATAACCATCATGATCATCACCATAATAATGTACATCACCATCACCATCATCACCACCATCATTATCATTTTCAATTATCACCATCATAATGTTCAATCATCATCACCATCATCACCACCATCATTATCATAATTTTCAATCATCATTATCATCACCATCATTATCATAATAATGTTCAATCACCATCACCACCACCACCATCACCACCGTCATCATTATCATTCATCATCACAATCATCACCACCATTATAACCATCATGATCATCACCATAATAATGTACATCACCATCACCATCATCACCACCATCATTATCATTTTCAATTATCACCATCATAATGTTCAATCATCATCACCATCATCACCACCATCATTATCATTTTCAATCATCATTATCATCACCATCATTATCATAATAATGTTCAATCACCATCACCACCACCACCATCACCACCGTCATCATTATCATCAGAGCTGCACTCGTGGGATTATGTGGCCATCCCATGTCATAGATCATTATTGAGATGTGAGTGATTTTTTTTATTGTAAATATATTTTATTTTTAAAAATCATGATTTGTTATAAGTAGAGACATTTACTGTGATTCAACTGATAACGTAAGTTACATGCAAATCTATTTTGTTTTCTAAAATGAGAGACGTTGTGTTAAAGAGCGAAAACTGTACCTCCTAATAACGTGTAGCTGGGTGCGCCATTGCATAGCATCATCAGCATCCAGCAGTATCATCAACATCCAGCAGCATCATCAGCAGTATAATCAGCAGCATCAACATCATCGTCATCAGCAGCAGCATAATCGGTATCACAACCCACGCCTCAATGTGCGATCTCCACAAAATCTATCTCGACCTAGAACCCACAATCTGACGATGAGGGTCCTTGCCCATGAAGGCCTGGCCCCTCAATTGCTCAAGAGACACTGAATGTCGAAAGTGGTCCAGAGTTTGCTTGTGTTGAACCAACATCGTGCTGAAATGGAACAAGCAGCATGCGCCCTCTGTCGTTAATTGCTTCTTCAAGGTGCGCGCTCGCCCTACTTGTTGACGTGTCTGCGGTCACCGTGGGCACCGATTCGCTGACCCTCGACGTGCAAGGAGCAGACAATAGATTAAGGGCGCGCGCCTTAAAGCGTGCGCGCAGAAGCGCAGGTGATGTGCAACCCGGGGGACGGTCCGCCCACGGATAATCGAGAAACCCACCACCACGCGTCTGAGCACACGGCTTGCAACCGTGAGCACTTCTCTCAATGTCTCTCTGTCTCTCTCTGCCCCCGTCGCTCGGTGGCTGCAGGTTGCGACCATGACTACCGGGCCACGCGCCGCGCTCATCTCGGCGTTAGCGCTGGCCGCCGTGCTCTTGCCCACGTGTCGAGCCGGCGCTTACTACCGTGACAAGTACAAGCCGCAGGCCCAAGCGGCCCCGCTGGGGGCTGGGGCCGGCCTGAAGGCCGTGTCCTGGGACCACCAGGCGGGCGGCCTGGGCCTGGGCCTCCCGGCGCATTGGGATCAGCAGCCGCAGCACCAGTGGGAGCAGCCCGCCGCCGGGATGAAGGTGAGCCGGCGTCGCGCCCGCTAGGGGGTCACACGGATAATGATTGATGGGGGGGCGCTGCGGTGACGAGGAGATGTTAACTGCATCGCTTGGTATTCAGGGGGTCGTGGGTTCGATCTCGACCCTGACGCCTGTTTTTATTTGGAGTTTGCGGTGTCTTTCACCCCATGGTCACGTGGATTTTTCTCCGGGTCCTCTGTTTTTTTCCCCTCCACATATGGAATCAACGTCATACGTTTAGAGTATTAGGCTGCTATAAATGTCCACACAATAAACCACTGCGTTGGGCTATAATTTGTGCTAGCCAGGTCGCTTCTAAAAAAAAGCTGTATAGCTTTATACCTGGTAAAATAATAATGGTTTCGTTTTTAAAGATAACACATTTCTGGTAGGCTCGACACGCACATGTCGGGAGCTGGAAGCCCCTCCCTCTGTCCGTCAGCCCCACCCATTTTTACATAGCCGCGCCCACTCAAGCGCTAGCACCACTCACACAATCAATGGATTGGCTCCTTTTGACGTTGACCCCACCCACCAACTCGGGTAGCCCCGCCCATTGCCCACGTGATGAGTCAAGCACGATTAACCCAACCAATAATATATAACCATTATAATTTACATTAATACCCTGATTGGCTCACACTGACGACATCACATTTACCCCCTCTATTTAGAACCGAAACAGGAGGATGATTTCTCCACAACTCTGGCTGTCGCCTGATGATGCTGGTTTTAATTACTGGTCAATTTTGTAGTGGGTTTACTCTCCAACACACCGGTGGTGCTGAACTAGTAACGAATTGGCACGTTTTGTTTACGTGACAAACCTTACTGATTGGCGGTCGAGTGGTGGCGAGTTTAACGACACATTTATATTTATGGGATCAAACCCAAAAAAACCCTTTATTATGGATCACCATTCCTGTCACTCCCATGTCCTTGGCCCGGTCCGTGGCATCACGTCACGTCCCTTGCCAGTGATGTATCACGCAGCCGTCAATTGTCTAGTAATGTTCAAAAAAAGGTTTTTGGGTTAGATCGCGTTATTTATAAATGTGTCGCAACCCTCCACCACCCGACACGGCCAATCAGTAAAAAATGTGTCACGTTAACAAAACGCCAATTAGTTACTTCTTCAGCCGACTGGTGTGATTGAATAGTGAATCCACAACATTTAGAATTTATAATAACGCGATCTAACCCAAAAACATGTATTATGAATAATACTGGTCGCGAAAGTCTACATGTTTAACTGTCTAGAGATGCATTGGCATTCAAGCACTCTGTACGTCAAACTCGTGTCTATACAATCGTCTTCATCACCGGCCACGATATATCTATCCACTGCTGGATGAGGACCTCTCCAAGCCACCGCCGCCGTCATCCTTGCGACGATCCTGCGATGTCTAAGCAGCCCCACTTAACGTGCGTAATCCCTGAAAGTGGTGACTTTTGTTGCACGCTTTAACGAGAACCCGAGTCGCTCACCGAGCAAAGATCCCCGTTGTGTATCCGTACATCGCGCTCACATGCGGGAACTCATCATCCCCAGATGACCTCGGCTCAGTAAAGCGCTCGGTAAAGCAAGACATTTGGCGTGCTCTCAAGCACTCCCATCTGTATGCCGATTGCGCTGCCAGTCTCCTGTCACGAGTCGACAATGACGATGATTCATCACAACGGGCGTGGGTTCGCCACATCAAAGCGCTCTCTTCCCCACCAGTAGGGACCTGGTCCAACATCCCCGGCGTGCATGGCTCTCTCCATCAACGTGCCAACACGGAGATGCAGGATTCCTGCAGCAATAGAGGCCACCGGTGTTAAACAAAATCATCACTCGCCTTGAATGCATCCCCCGATCTTTGCGAGATCGTGGAAAAGAAGCAGGGGTCGAACGTCGGTTACGTCTTCGGACGGTGGCCGCAAGAGGCCTGCCAGGTGTTGAGAGGCGCGGGGCTGAGTGTTGCTCTCCTTGTGCTCAGCGCAAGGTCTGCGGTTGCCTCCCTCGCTGCGAGTGGAAATTAAATCGACGAACATCCCAATGCGGTGGCGGCACTCCTCTTGAAGCGGCGTGAACGAGACCCAGCGAGGCTTTTCTGGCTGCACAATCGGCATTATTATAATAAGTGTAAATTAATTAATAGTTATTAATAATTATTAATTGTTCTAATCGTGGCTGGGGATGGCTGAGGAAAAAGGATGCTCGTTCCTGAATCCCCCCTCCCCCCCCGAGTCAGCCCATCCGATGCGGCCGAGTTGCCGCATTCCCATCATTACGATGCATTCCATCACTCAAGCTGCCACAACTTGGATCTCTTCCTTGCATAAATCTGTTCCACTCTATAAATGCGCATTCACATTTAGCATGCACGAAAGCGCTCCTTGAATGTCATCAAAGTGTATCATGCTGATGGGAAAGTCTTCCCGTCGCAGTAAGAGCCAGCACAGCCTCACTCTATGGCAGCCGGGCTCCCGCGTGAGAATATTTGGCCGATGTCGTCGTGAGAAATTCAAGTCCAACGCTTTTCTGTGAATGATGAGGAAACCCACCACAAGTGGAAAATGCGTTCAGGCCACATTTTTGTTGTTGTTTTGTCCAACGTCTTTTCAGTTGGTGGCCTAAACAACAACACGGCTGCACGCTCAGCTCCGTTGAGCCGGTGGTCTCGACAAGGCTGAGGGCATCGTACATGCGATGCCCTCGGCACCATGACACGCACGCGAGGCAGGCGCATGCCCGTAAACCAGGGGTGTGGAGGCAGCGAGGGGTTGGTGGCTCCCAGCGCAAATGATGCGAAATTCCCTTACCGTGGGCATCGAGGTGGAGCCATTCCCTGGCTTTCAATGAGAAGGCGGCACAGCAAAAATGTGGACTCCGCCTGTTCCATCTGCATGGGATAGTGTTCAACCCTCGCACGCGTGGGTTCTATCAGGGGGCTTCGGTTTTCTCCCACGTGTATAAACACACGTTGATTGGCTGATAGCACTTTAATACAGAGAGGGCCACAGGGCCTAATCAATTGTTGGCACCGGCTCACTGGCTCATCATCGAGTGGCTGCTCTCCCACTTGTCTGCGGTTCCTGGTGCCATCAGAGTTGTTCTCCCTCTATCTCTGCGCGAGAGCAAGCAAACATTGTTCGGCGGCGCAGTTTTATGATGATGGGAGCCGTGTCTCTGTGAACAGGGGGGCACCCACGTGCGTTATCAAACCTCCGTGGCGTGCACGGTGTCGTGCATGAGGAGGGAAGCTGGAGCAGGGGTGCGTGCAAGCGCACGCGAGACGCGCCGCGTTGCTTGCGCGTGGCTGCGCTGGGTGGACGCACGGAAGGGCACTGTGGAGCAGGAGGGCCTGGGTTTGATCCCGACCCTGATGCCTGCTTCATGTTTGGAGTTTTCCTGTCTCTCTCCCCGTGGTCGCGTGGATTTTTCACCGGGTCCTCCGTTTTTTCCCTCCACATTTAGAATCAACATTATACGTTTGATGTGTTTGGCTACTATAAATGTCCACGTAATAAGCCACTTCTCTGAGCTATTATTTGTGGTCAGGTCGCTTATGAAAAAGAGCTATATGACTCAGTGTGCCTTACCTGGTAAATAAAATAAAATATAGAAGGCGTGGACGTGAGCAGCGCGAGAGGGCTTCGTGTGAATCATTGGGCCTCATCGTCACGTAATCTGACGGCAAGGATAGAGGCCGCCAAGGCAATGGTGAGCAGGGCCTGCCGAGCCCCAAGGGGGACCGTGGGCTGGTCGGACAGCTAGGCCAACCTTGCATCAAGGGCGCACCAGGTCACGTTGGGCAATGCCCAAAATGATAAAATGAAATAAAAACAATTTTAAATGTAAGTTTTTTTTTCTTCTAGTAGGGGGTGATTATTGTTGCGGGTATATATTTCTTACAAGATGGCAAATTTATGACCGTGACGCGGGGACACGATGGCCTACTCTTGCAAATTACATCACGGGATCTTTGAAATCCACTCTGAAGCAGATAGCGTGAAGAATTTCAAAGGTTCCTACACCTGCAGGATTAATTGGGGACGACCGCTAGATTCGAACCATGAATCTCTGTGACTATATGCGAACACGCTACTGCATAGCCGTGTTCACCGCCTAATAAATAATACATATTGACAGTGATGGTCATGTTGAGGATGATTATAATGATGATGGTGTGGGTTTGTCCGACGCAGGTGTGAGGCACTGTACAATTAAGACATGCTGATGATTATGATGATGGTGGGTGCTTGTGCGACGCAGGCGGCTGGACAATGGGACCAGGGGCCGGGCCAGGGTTTGAAAGCGGGCGGAGCGTGGGAACCGCAGCCTCAGGGTGGTTACAAGGCAGGGCCGATGGCG
Organism: Lampetra fluviatilis; assembly: GCF_964198595.1. Classification (NCBI taxonomy): domain Eukaryota; kingdom Metazoa; phylum Chordata; class Hyperoartia; order Petromyzontiformes; family Petromyzontidae; genus Lampetra; species Lampetra fluviatilis. The sequence continues at coordinate 9,399,449 of NC_136324.1, forward strand.
GGTCAACTGCCCCAGGCCGGCAAGGACAAGTACAAGGGTGAGTGGGGGTGACCTGTGCGCACACGTGAGACGCTCCGGCCTGGAGGTCACTGGGTGGCGGGGTTGTGAGATGTTAACTACCCGCCTGGTATGCAGGAGTTCGTGGGTTCAATCCCGACTCTGACACCTGTTGTATATTTGGAGTTTGCGTGATTTCCCCGTATTTTTTTCCCTCCACATTTAAAAACATGCATTCGAGAATTTGACTGCTATTTCATTTCCACGTGATTAACCGATTCATTCGGCAATTATTTCGCGTCTGGAAAAGAGCTATATAGCTCAGTGAGCCTTACCTGGTAAAATAAAATATAGTCCAATAGTAGAGTGGCTCTGGGGTGCGAGAGGCAAAGCCGGCACTGCGAATATCCTGGTTTCCGTTCCAGGTTTCAACCGTCCGCAATAAAACTGCATTCTCAAGTAGAGTGAACTTATGGCCTCAGCCTGACACCAAAAACGTATTTTAGTTTTTATTTAGCTTATTCCAGTTCTGAGATGTGCACGTTTTTAGTTTCATTGCCGTGCAACGAGCCAGCTTTTTCATGACATTGAAAGCTGTCATGTCCCTATTGTGAATAAAGAGGTCTATTGAATTGACCAGAAGTAGTTATGGATGTTATCTTTCGAGGCCATTCTCCCACACAACGTGATGCATTGCTGGCTGCAGTGTTCCAAAACATTTTTATTTCCTCTCACCAATAGCAGTTGAAATATTATTTTGGACAAATAAAACAAAAGCGATTTTTATTAATATTAAGGTAGGATTGTGAGCATTAACTCGAGTGGCTATGTGTGTGTGCTTGTGTAACAGGTGTCGCCCCAGTGATGCCGGCCGGCATTAAAGGTGAAAAGGGATACCAAGGCGATCAGGGAGCAAGGGGACCCCCAGGGGCACAGGGCCCCCCTGGGCCCCAAGGAAACGGACTGCCAGGTCCCCGTGGCCTACAGGGCCCACCAGGGCCTCCTGGATTCTCCAGCATTGGAAAACCAGGAATGCCAGGGATGCCAGGAAAACCAGGGCTTGGAGGCCAGCAAGGCCCCAAAGGTGACTTGGGCCCACAAGGTCAGCCAGGCCACAAAGGCCTGCCTGGGCTTCCAGGCCTTCCCGGGCCACCAGGCCAGTCTATTACTGGAAAGCCAGGCCTTCTGGGGCCACAGGGCCTCCCAGGGCCCTCGGGACAGCCAGGACCAAAAGGTGACCAAGGAGCGCCAGGCGTGTCAGGTCTCAAGGGCGAGAATGGTCATGGGATTCAGGGCATCCCGGGCCCGAGAGGCCTACCAGGCCCCATTGGACCACCCGGTCAACCAGGCTTGCCAGGCGAAGGAAAACCAGGCTATGACGGCATGCCGGGTAAGCCAGGCCCAATTGGACCTGTTGGGCCACATGGGGAGCTCGGGCCTATGGGTCCCTCAGGGCCAATTGGACTTCCTGGTCCTATGGGAATGCCAGGTGAAGGCAAGCCTGGCTTGGATGGTCTTCCTGGCTTAAAGGGACCTCCAGGGGATAAGGGCCATCAAGGCCTACCCGGGATGCCTGGGCCACCGGGCTTCCCAGGCATTGGCAAGCAGGGCCTGCCGGGCCCCAAAGGGGATCGTGGGCTGGGCGGACAGCTTGGCCAACCTGGCATCAAGGGCGCACCCGGTCACGTTGGGCTGCCAGGCCCCTTAGGGCCTAAGGGTGACAAGGGCCTTCCAGGACTGCCAGGCCCTCAGGGTCCACCAGGCGGAGGCGGTCTGCCGGGATTTAAAGGCGAACCAGGGCACATGGGTTCACCTGGCCTGCAAGGGCCGAGAGGCGAACCAGGACTCGATGGCCTGCCTGGGAAGGGAGGCCTGCCGGGAGATGTTGGAGAGCCAGGACCCAAAGGACTGCCCGGGGCCCCTGGACTCAAGGGTGAACCAGGCCACAAAGGACACCAGGGACTTCCAGGTGAGAAAGGAGTGGGGAAACTTAAATCCTCTACCACAAGTTGTGACAATTACGGAGTGACGATCGAGTGACCATCGCCAGGACTGATATCCTTCTGTCAGTCCATGTGGCATCATGCTGTATTATTTTGGCCCACAACGACACGACACAGGTGTGGCCTAGTCAGGGGCAGAATCAAGGATGGTTGTAAAGTCGTATTTTGATCAACGTTCCATCCTGGTAATTTGATGACATACATCAGGAAAACATGTCACAGGAAGTGGTACGATGCTGTTCTGACAATTCTGCCAGGCAGTGTCAGGTGGCAATTTGAGCAAATTGCTGGTTTGAATGAGCAACGCTTGGGACACATATCTCTAAGCCGCTGTGTAAAAATCACCACAGGAAGAACAAACCTATCTGAGACTGCTTGCACATGAACCATGACATAATGCCCTGATGATTATAATTTAAAAAATTGGACTTTGGACCTAGAATTTGTAAGAAAAAACATTTGTATAGATTTATATGAACATTGTTTTAGTGAAACAATTAATGTACTTTTTTGCCATATGTGTACATTTTCTCTTCCTTGCGTACAGGTATAACCGGCGCACCTGGGGGTAAAGGAGAACTTGGCCTGGCTGGGCAGCCAGGACCCAGAGGCCTGGCTGGAATTCCAGGCATGCCAGGGCCTGTGGGCCCTATCGGCATACAGGGAATCCATGGGCCAAAAGGAGAGCCAGGGGTGCCAGGATTGCCAGGGCCGCAAGGAGAAGGCAAGCAAGGCCTACAAGGCCCATCGGGGCCCGCGGGAAATCCAGGTCTTCAGGGCCCTCAGGGTCCGCCCGGTCTTCCTGGCCCACCAGGCCCGCCCGGCCTTCCTGGCGTGGGGCAGCAAGCCGGCTTCGGAGACTTCCCCGACAGGGCGGCTGCGGCGGGCGCCTCAGACGGCCAGAAGGCAGGCTCGCAAAAATACAGGGGCCAAAAGGGCAAGTACGACAAGGGCCAGGGCGGGAACGGGCAGGTCAATGTGCTTCCCTTGACGGCGAGTTCCGCGTCGGCCTTCACGGCCCGCCTCTCGGCTCCATTCCCTCCGGCCGGGCAGCCCATCAAGTTCGACAAGGTCATCTACAACGGGCAGGGCCACTACAACCCGTTGACGGGCGTGTTCACGTGCGAGGTGGCGGGCGTCTACTACTTCGCCTACCACGTGCACGTCAAGGGCGCCAACGTGTGGGTGGCGCTCTTCAAGAACGGCGTGCCCGTCATGTTCACGTTCGATGAGTACAAGAAGGGCACGCTGGACCAGGCGTCGGGCAGCTCGGTGGTGGAGCTGCGACCCGGGGACCAGGTCTTCATCCAGATCCCCTCTGATCAGGCCGATGGCCTCTACTCCACCGATCACATTCACTCCTCCTTCTCCGGCTTCCTCCTCTTCGCGGTCTGAGGCCTCCGCAGCACTCGCTCCAACCGCCCCCCCCCCCCGCCTCCGACGCGTAAACCCCTCTCCTGCCCAGACGATATCTTTTCACGCCTCGTGGCACGTCGTTATTCCATTGGGCCATCTGCGTTAGCCATACAGTCATCATTATTATCATCACATGCATACCATCAGTAACCACTGCATTGGCCTAGTTTACTTCAGAGTTGTAGCAGACTAACTTTACTGATCGGCAATCCTCCCACCCCACCCCCTCCACCAGTGTTTGGAAAGCACAAACGTTTATTCCTTTGTGCCTCTATATCTTCCTTACACGGGCACATCGTAGACGCTAAAATGCAGTATTACCATAACGTATGATCAAATATTATATGGCGCACGTGCACACTCGTTCACATATACAAAGACGTGCCTACACAAATACACACAGATAGACGGTCATGGGTTCATTGAGTAAGTGGAGATGTTTGCTAAATTTGAATCAAGTCGCAGTGCATTCCCTGCCACATTTATTGGTCAAAACTATTTGATTCTAACTCTGTGGTGAGCTTTAGGCAGCTGACAAAGTGATAAGTGGGCACAAGCAGGCAACAGGATAATTATCCACATATTGCCTTGCTTGGTATTGCAATATCTATGTTTCCACAGTTCAGTCATTGCTCAAACCTGAGCACCATTTGATCCCAGGGTGTAGAGTGGGTCCTGTGTTGCCAACGCCTTTCCTCTCTCCTCGGCCTGTCAGCTGTCCCAAGGCCTTATTTGGCAGGCCCGAGTCCCCTCCATTGGTGTCCTCTTGTTATCAACTTGCAGCACGCTCGCATTTCTCATGCTTTAGATTGGCGCAGTAGCCGTCAATTCGTTTGATCTCGCAAAAACGGGAAATGTAGACCCTCGGTGTAAATGTGTCCTTCAGTAGCAGACACTTTTCCTCTGTAATTCTCAGTTGTGAAGCAGCTGTACAGTGCACAGAGTGAGTTTGAGGTTGTGATAGTGCAGTTGATGTCCGTATGGAATTAAATATACAACTTGGAACCCGAGCTAAAGAGAAGAACAAAACTACATCGGCGGAGCTTGTGGTTTCAGAATTACCGAAGTAATTGTAGTTTAATGTTTGTCTGTGAACCGAAATCATGTTTTTATATCATAGTTAATATGTAAAGGTCATTTAATATATAAAATGTAATCATTGGAGTTAGAGGTTTATGAATACAGTAATAGCTAATTTGGTGATTGGAGGAGATGGTGTAAAATGCTCCCGGTCACAGATAATGACGGTCACGGATAATGTAATGAACTCGAGGGACCACGCCATTACGCTAAGCATCCCACATTCACCTTAGCGAGGCCCTTTCCTTATGAATGCACAGAGGGACCACGCAGCCCCCCGTGCAAGTATCGTTATTAAATACCGGAGTGCATCTTGCGGGCGATTCTACGCAGGCGAGTACTTTAAAGACACGCGGCACACGTTCAGAATGCTTAACGGACCCGCTTGACAGGAGAGTTTAACTTTGAGCACCAAAATACATACACGTTGACAGAACCTCTTCCACCCTTTAACCATCTTTACTCGAAACACATTGCCTTGGCGTAAATGGACACAGTACCGAAAGCCATATAAAACCGGATAAGCATCATAGGATCCAAGAGATATAAGTATTTGTCATTATTCGCGATGCTTTTGTTCCTCGCTGCCTCAAATCTCTTTGTTTTTGCCAAAACGTGCCACGTGTCACTTTTACCGCTCCATGCGTTCGTTTGGGTTGGGGCCCAGTTACATTCAAGTCAACTTGCCAACCTGGGCCTGCCAGTGTAAGCACATGGCCCCCGCCAGTGGCTTTCAACGTTGCCACACGTGCCACCTTGTGTCCAGGACATCCTACGGCGTGTGGTCACGTGTTCTCTGGCTAGGGTGGCCCACCTGTCCAGCACTTGACCTCGACAATCCGGGAATTGGATTCTGTGTTCAGGGGGCAAGGGAAGGGGGTGCGCAGGAATTGATTTCTACTGAGATCTAACACCAGTTTTGTGTAGAAGTTTATTGCAGGAGACTCCGACAGTTAAGACCTAGGCTGTGACTGAGAACATCTGTCCTGGCCTGGGCCTGTGGAAAAGTTCACGAAACCCTCGCACTGGACCACCTACAACAAGGCGAACGCTTTGGCCCTGTGTGTTCACCGATCGTGGTGACCACTTAGCCAGTGTGATGCCACGTCGTAATAACACACATTGGCAGAACAACTCGGCCGCATTCAAGCTAATCTCAGTCTTTGCTGTGAGGCGTCTTGAGATGTTTTATTAGCATTTGGACGCTACGTAAATAAATAAAATGCCATCCTTTCTGCCATCCGAACACCGAACTCTGGTGGGGGCAGTAGTTGTGGTGCATTGCCCAGTGCAGACACACACGCAGGCACGCATTGCTTCCTCTGACCCAAGTCCACCCGCCCATCACACCTTATCCGCAGCGCATCGCAAATCGCCGCGACAATTCATCTCGCCGCACAGTCCATAACGCGACTTTGTCAGAATTCCTGCAATGATTTCACGTTGCTATTCTTGTACGTCGTAACCACTCATTCTGGTGTAAGTGTATCTTTAACCTCCTGGGCTCTGCATTAGTCCACATCTGCACAATCTCGGCCCCCGACTATCGGTTGTACATCTGTGAATGGGCGCTGTGTTGACAGTGCTCCTTTGTGATCGTTGAACACAGCATCCCCCTCAGCTCCCCCTTAAATAAAAAAGGCTGCCAGCAACTCCCGAGCACTAATAGCAGACGAGAAGGCGTCTGTTGAAGTGAACGAGGTTATGGGAACGTGAGAAAAGACAGCACTGGCAGGGAGTCCCTAGAGCTGGGCAGCTCCAGGAAATGAATGAGTCCGTCCGAGTCCGTCCGAGCGAGTCCGTATGAGCGAGTCTGAGTACGTACGAGCGAGTCCGTCTGAGCGAGTCCGTATGAGCGAGTCTGAGTCCGTACGAGCGAGTCCGTCCGAGCGAGTCCGTATGAGCGATTCTGAGTCCGTACGAGCGAGTCCGTCCGAGCGAGTCCGTATGAGCGAGTCTGAGTCCGTACGAGCGAGTCCGTCCGAGCGAGTCCGAGTCTGTCCGAGTTCGAGTCCATACGCGAGCGAGTCCATACGAGCGAGTCCCGTCCGAGTCCGTCCGAGCAAGTCCATCTGCGCAAAACTGTGCTCTGCAGACCTTCAGACGACAAAGGTTCAGTCGATGGACGCCGTGCAGTACGCCCACGTTTCAGATATGTTTACGGAATGACGTTGATACGAAAATTCTCTATATTGTTTGTAGTTGTACTTCGCTATGACGCCAGACTAGGACCGCGATTGCAACGCACGGTAAGCTAACAACCGATGGTTTTAAATACAGGTAGCACCTGTGGTCGTATACAGCTCCCCTTTCAGCCTGTCTGCGACCTCCCCTCTCTATCACTCTCGTCTTAAAAAGTTAAAGAATGGAAGTTTGAATTTAGGTTGGGCTCTGAACCAGAGGGTTGCGAACTGGCTTTTTCTATAGGAGCTGTGTGAGTTCATAATTAAGAGCTGGAGGTCTTCATGGCCAGTGCTGTTGATGTAGAGGCCATCTGTAGTCCAAGCAAGGTTGAGAAGAACTGCTGGTAAAAGCATTGTAGAGCATTTCAACCATTCAGTGCTTATCCGATTACTGGAATAAAATCTGTTACATTTGCCTTTAATTTGACATTATTCTGATACGCTAAGAAGCCTTCATCCATCGCAACCAGCCTCTTCATAACATCGATCCCCCCCCCCCCCCCCCATGACATAGAATAGATGTTTGGCTCAAACGAGAATTGAGGCGGAGTTCCTCTCCCGTTCACATCCCTGGGTCAGTAGTGGGCATTCCACATGCCTATGGCGGGGTAGGAGTCTGTTTGTAGGACAACCACCGTTGACTTTGTCAAAAAGGTGGTGCTCCTTTTCATCACGCGACGATCCAAGTCTGAAAAAACAAGAATAGGATTTTACCCCTTTCTGCCAATAAAACAGGAGTTGTGTTAAGATGTTCAAACACCGAATAGAAACCTTTTTGCAAGGGGTCGTGTACTGCATTAACCACACGTACTTGTGGTGAACATGCAAACATGCTCTGATAATGATATCTGCATTGTCTTTGAAACTGATTGGCCTGCACTAGAGCCAGCAGCCTTCTTTCGAGCCAAGTCTCACCGGTGTCAGACCAGAGAACAACGCCAAAAGGCGAACAGAAAAGAGACAATGCACTTTCAGAGCATTTATAGCTCGGGGTGAGCAGAAAGGGTAAAACCTAGTCTTATTTATTCATACTTTGATACTGGCAAGTCTGTAGATCCTGTACGCACCACTGTACTTTAAGATGTATGGGCATGAGAACAACGTATGGGCATGAGACCAATGTATGGGCGTGAGATCAAGGTCTATAGGATCACTTTCAGTGCCTAGCGCTGAACACGGTGGGCGAGGGGACCCCTCAGCACCCACAAGGCCTCTGTGAAATGCGGGGCTCACAGTTCGTGAAGGATCCGTGTCGGGGCAGGACGGCTGGGTTCCTCGGCACGTTGCTGACTAAATGTCAGCTGTTCTTGTCCGAAGATGCATTCTTACTATTCCCGCCACGGCTTTGTTATTCAAATATATGTTTTCAAATCAACATTGAGCAACTGAAAAGAGTTGGGCCGGACCGCCAGCAGACGAGCGTGTCACTAAGCTAGGACGATGATGTCGCGTGCAGTGATAGAACATGGGGGGGTGGGGGTTGTTATTGCTCAGGTTGCAATAATGTTACAGGGCACTGCAATAACGGTTACGGTACGATCCCTCGGGGGGGGGGGGTGGGGAATAGGTGTGAGAGAAAGGATGAAATTGTGTTAACGCAGTGTCACATTGGATTGCCATTCCCACCCGAGGCTGGTGTGGCACTCGTTAGACAAACACGGTCGTGATCGTTTTGCTCTTTCACAAATTTGCATCAACAAACCAAAGGGGGGGGGGGGGGATTTTGTTACTAGGACTCCTATACTTACGAACATTCGACTTAGGAGCTTTCAGAGATGCGAAGAAACCTGTCCGCACAGTCCAGTTGCCTGTTCGGACCGAGAGTCGTAAGTTCGACCGCCGCGCAATCGACGGCGGTGGTGGCATTCGTGAAGAACCTGCGGCCAGTCCCCGCGTTTGGAATTGACAGGAGTAAAGTTGGCCTTACGAACAAATCGACTTACGAACAGACCTCTGGAACTTGACTCGTTCGTAAGTAGAGGAGTGCGCTGCACTCACTTCAAGTTGCTTTGGGCAACCGATGCGCGCATGACTGGGCCCTGTCAACTGCAGTTCCGGCGACGACTGCGAATGGTCGCCACGCGTTTGTCGCAAAACACTCCCTCGCTTCGCACCATTGGTCTTTAAGCCTCATTATTTATTGTCACGAGAGAAGACAGGCAAGCCACGATCCTGCAAATGCGTGTTCCTTACTTTAAAATAAAAACGCTTGACCACCAAAACAAATGGGATAAATGGGTTTTAAATTGTATTAATTTAAATATCAGGGTTTTTTTTTATTCTTGCAGTTTCCAGAAGAAGAAATACAAACCATTTGAGTCTCGGGAGTTGTTGGTGAACTGCTGATATTGTTACTGTGACTGCAGCTGTGTTTTTGTGTGTTTACGCACACACACACACGTGTCTTAAAGCATATTACAGTACTATTGTGGCTGTTGTTCTTGTTGCTGTTCTTGCGTGTGTTGTTACAAAAGAGACCAACTAAGACACACGGGCAGCTGACGGAGGGGGTCTTCCCTCAGTGGAAGGGAACGCTAAGCTTTATCTACATGGTGCTGTTATTAATAATGGATGGTTGCTCTGGCACTTGCATGCTATAACTGCATTCTGAAACGGTGCTAAATCTTTGTACAGAACTACACAATAAAGTGCATTCCTGTTCTTAAGCGATGGTCTCCGCTGGTTTATTTGAAAGTTTCAATCTGTGGTGCGTTTGTTAAAAAAACGGATCTGCGTTGTATCTGCCCAGTGCTGCATCATTGTTCTCGGTCACTGCCTGGCCTTTGCATTTAGTACATCAGAAGAGTTTAACCTCCAGGATGTGCGTGTGTACGTGTTACACGGTTTACGTGTCAAACTACGACGCACAAAAACAAACTCAATATATTAGTCAATCACGCTTGTGGGCCTTAAAATAACAAAACATTATCTGGCACTTTTCAGCAAATGGCTCTTGTGCCTACGGTGGCTTGGAGATGTTAACTACCTCACCTGGTATGCCGGAGGTCATGGGTTCGACACCTGCTATATATTTGGAGTTTGCGGTGTCTCTCTCCCCGCGGTCGCGTTGATTTTTCTCTGGGTCCTCCGGTTCTTTCCCTCCACATTTAGAATCAACGTGCGTTTTTGAGGAGTATTTGGCTGATTTCGATGTCCACGTGATGATAAGCCACTTCGTTGGGCTATCGTTTTTGTTCGCCAGGTCTCTTTTGAAAAAGAGCAACATAGCAGTTCAGTGGGCCTTACCTGGTACAATAAAAAATAATTGTTGAGTTTGTTTTAATATCATCCACATGGTGTGATGAAGGCTGTGAGGCAGTGATATTCCTCATCGGGGAAAACCCTGATGATATAACCCTCATGGTATAACCCTCATGGTATAACCCTCATGGTATAACCCTCATGGTATAACCCTCATGGTATAACCTTATTCTATAACCCTCATGGTATAACCCTCATGGTATAACCCTGATGGTATAACCCTCATGGTATAACCCTGATGGTATAACCCTGATGACATAACCCTGATGGTATAACCCTGATGGTATAACCCTGATGGTATAACCCTCATGGTATAACCCTCATGGTATAACCCTGATGGTATAACCCTCATGGTATAACCCTCATGGTATAACCCTGATGACATAACCCTGATGGTATAACCCTGATGGTAAAACCCTGATGATATAACCCTCATGGTATAACCCTGATAACATAACCCTGATGGTATAACCCTAATGGTATAACCCTGATAACATAACCCTGATGGTATAACCCTCATGGTGTAACCCTCATGGTATAACCCTCATGGTATAACCCTGATGACATAACCCTGATGGTATAACCCTGATGGTATAACCCTCATGGTATAACCCTGATAACATAACCCCGATGGTATAACCCTCATGGTATAACCCTGATGGTATAACCCTCATGGTATAATCCTCATGGTATAACCTTGATAACATAACCCTGATGGTATAACCCTCATGGTATAACCCTGATGGTATAACCCTCATGGTATAACCCTCATGGTATAACTTCCCCTGGTCCAAAACAGAAAGCCAGCGGCTCCCACGGAAACTGTCAAGTGTGTGTCTTGGATCCTCACAATGATGTTAACTCCTGACAGTCGCAGGCTTTTGGTTCCACGGCAATCACAACATTCTCAGATTTCCATCTTTCTTTCTTAGGCAGACAATTGTTGGCGAGGGATATGACGACCTTGATTTTGTTTCCCAACCTTCGATTGATCAAGATCTTGACTTCATTTGTGCTATGCTGTTGCGACTGAAACGTGGGTCGCTTAAACCGGGGTCTGATCTTTTAGGGCGATATTGCATTATAAATTAAAGTATAATTCCAACGCATGGCATTCATGCTTGTGCATTTCTCATTCCTTATTTGGATAAGAACTCAAATATTTTTTTATTTGACCAGGTGAAGCCCACTGAGCTATGTAGCTCTTTTTCAGAAGTGACTTGGCCAACAAATGATAGCCAACGAAGTGGCTTATCACGTGGACATGTACAGCAGCCAAACACTCTAAACGTGTGGTGTTCATTCTAAATGTGGAGGGAAAACCCAGAGGGCCCGTAGGAAAATCCACGGGACCTCGGAGAGAGAGAGAGACACAAACTCCAAATATAGAGACATCGGGGTCGGGATCGAACCCACGACCTCCTGTATACCAGGCAAGGTCGTTAACAATCTCGCCAACTGAGTGCAGTTTTACTGGTGGCTCCCGTGTTTCGCTTTGTTCTTGACCTCGGTTACCCATCCCACGCTTTCCGCTTTGACGAGCTCACTCTGTGTTGGTAGCGGACGTGCCCTTTGTCTTGGATAGGCATCGCCTTGGGGGACAACAAGCGTCAAGTAAAGTTTCTTGAATATGTCAGCTTCTTTATTTACACCCTCAAAGGTGCGTACGGTCCAGCGGTCTACGCGTTGGGAGATCTTCAACGGCCCTTCACATCTCCCTGCTCCCCTCCTTCGGGAACTCCATTTCGGCCGTCAAATCCATTGAAAAACACCCTGCGCATTCGCGTTTGAATTCTCCAACCAATCCCCTCCGACTACTCGCCGATCGAACAGAAGACCATCGATCCATCCCGTGTCTGTTCCGCATGACCGATCAGGATCATCCCGCAACAGCGATCATCCAACTTAGAGCGGTCGATTCAAATGGATGCGTTTTGTTACACTGGTAGAATGTAATCACGAAAGGCATAATAGCACAGGCAAAATGAGTAATGGTAAGATTCAATAACATCTGGAGAAGCAAGCAAATCTGCTATAAGACCAAACTGAACATCTTAAAAACATGCGCGTTCAGTACAGCTTTGTATGCCTGCGAGACTTGAACATTACAAAAGACTGACAGAGATCAAATATCGTCCCTCTAAATGTATTGCTACAGAAGGATACTGCTGCGTCGAAGCTGGACCCGAACAGTGGTCAACGTCGAAGTAAGAAAGAGGTTGCACATAGAAGAAGACAACCTGATGATGATGCAGGCAGTGATGAGAAGGAAACTGGCACTATTTGGACACACGTGTAGGATGAACAACAACAAGAAAATGTAAAGTGTGTTGTTGTTGTTGTTGTACGGAAAAATGTAAGGAACAGGAAAGAGAGGAAGGCCTCACAGAGAATGTCTTGCTGACGACATTAGAGATTGGTGCCAGAAAGACGTGGCCACTACTTGAGCACATTGGCATGAGACAGAGGAAAGTGGAAACACGTGACGACATGTGCAGTGGACACCTACGGGCTATTTGCCCCGTGGACCGTGATGATGATGATGGTGAATAATGGATCATGATGATGAATAATGGATCGTGATGATGATGGATAATGGATCGTGATGATGACGGTGAATAATGTATTGTGATGATGATGAATAATGGATCGTGATGATGGATAATGGATCGTGATGATGATGATGATGAATAATGGATCGTGATGATGGATAATGGATCGTGATGATGATGGATAATGGATCGTGATGATGGTGAATAATGGATCGTGATGATGATGATGAATAATGGATCGTGATGATGGATAATGGATCGTGATGATGATGATGATGAATAATGAATCATGATGATGAATAATGGATCGTGATGATGATGGATAATGGATCGTGATGATGACGGTGAATAATGGATTGTGATGATGATGATGAATAATGGATCGTGATGATGGATAATGGATCGTGATGATGATGGATAATGGATCGTGATGATGATGGTGAATAATGGATCGTGATGATGATGAATAATGGATCGTGATGATGGATAATGGATCGTGATGATGATGATGATGAATAATGGATCGTGATGATGGATAATGGATCGTGATGATGATGATGATGAATAATGGATCGTGATGATGGATAATGGATCGTGATGATGATGGATAATGGATCGTGATGATGGTGAATAATGGATCGTGATGATGATGATGATGAATAATGGATCGTGATGATGGATAATGGATCGTGATGATGATGATGAATAATGGATCATGATGATGAATAATGGATCGTGATGATAATGGATAATGGATCGTGATGATGACGGTGAATAATGGATTGTGATGATGATGAATAATGGATCGTGATGATGGATAATGGATCGTGATGATGATGATGAATAATGGATCGTGATGATGGATAATGGATCGTGATGATGATGGATAATGGATCGTGATGATGGTGAATAATGGATCGTGATGATGATGATGAATAATGGATCGTGATGATGGATAATGGATCGTGATGATGATGATGATGATGAATAATGAATCATGATGATGAATAATGGATCGTGATGATGATGGATAATGGATCGTGATGATGACGGTGAATAATGGATTGTGATGATGATGATGAATAATGGATCGTGATGATGGATAATGGATCGTGATGATGATGATGATGATGAATAATGGATCGTGATGATGGATAATGGATCGTGATGATGATGGATAATGGATCGTGATGATGATGGTGAATAATGGATCGTGATGATGATGAATAATGGATCGTGATGATGGATAATGGATCGTGATGATGATGATGAATAATGGATCGTGATGATGGATAATGGATCGTGATGATGATGATGATGAATAATGGATCGTGATGATGGATAATGGATCGTGATGATGATGGATAATGGATCGTGATGATGGTGAATAATGGATCGTGATGATGATGATGAATAATGGATCGTGATGATGGATAATGGATCGTGATGATGATGATGAATAATGGATCATGATGATGAATAATGGATCGTGATGATGATGGATAATGGATCGTGATGATGACGGTGAATAATGGATTGTGATGATGATGATGAATAATGGATCGTGATGATGGATAATGGATCGTGATGATGATGATGATGATGAATAATGGATCGTGATGATGGATAATGGATCGTGATGATGATGGATAATGGATCGTGATGATGATGGTGAATAATGGATCGTGATGATGATGATGAATAATGGATCGTGATGATGAATAATGGATCGTGATGATGATGATGAATAATGAATCGTGATGATGGATAATGGATCGTGATGATGATGGATAATGGATCGTGATGGTGATGATGAATAATGGATCGTGATGATGATGAATAATGGATCGTGATGATGATGGTGAATAATGGATCGTGATGATGATGGTGAATAATGGATCGTGATGATGATGATGAATAATGGATCGTGATGATGGATAATGGATCGTGATGATGATGATGAATAATGGATCGTGATGATGATGATGATGGTGAATAATGGATCGTGATGATGATGGATAATGGATCTGATGATGATGGTGAATAATGGATTGTGATGATGATGGTGAATAATGGATCGTGATGATGATGAATAATGGATCGTGATGATGATGGATAATGGATCGTGATGATGATGGTGATGATGAATAATGGATTGTGATGATGATGGTGAATAATGGATCGTGATGATGATGATGGTGAATAATGGATCGTGATGATGATGGTGAATAATGGATCGTGATGATGATGATGGTGAATAATGGATCGTGATGATGATGATGAATAATGGATTGTGATGATGATGGTGAATAATGGATCGTGATGATGATGATGGATAATGGATCGCCTGCGGCGTCTTCACGCAAGGTGGCTCAGAACGCCCGCCATCCCCCCACTGGCCCACATCAGTACAGTCGCTTCTATAAAGCGGTGGAAGTTGCGTTCCTGAAGAACACCGCGTTATGGAAGAAAATCTCGTTACAATCAAGATATAGTATGAGGGTAACGCACAGTCTGCGATAACGCGTGAGATGCACACGCAGGCTGAGCAAAGCCTGAGGCTCTGTGGGTAGCGTCAAGAGGCATGGACCAGCCGTGTGCCACGATGCTGCGCCGAGGCGGCTGTACGGCCGCTTATTCCTCCCCGCGCTGCGACGTAGTTCCTTTCGCTCGATCGCGTTATATCCAATTCGCACCGGCGTTATGAAGAGACGTGTTCCCTTAATACGTCCATCGCGTCATACCCAATTCCCGTATTGAAAACACGCGGCGTTTTAGGAAAACGGAATGTACAGTCTAGGGAATGTGGACCTTATAAACAAACTTCGCTTACAAAATTGCGACGAAATTAATTGGTGGGTGTCCATTTCTACTGTGCTACAGATAGGCATGTGAAGAGGTACCTGATAGTAGCTCCTGTATTGAGTGTCAGCCACACTCTGAGTTAAATTAGAACAAGTCGCTGGACACAAGACAATACTTTCCCAAATGCAATATGCCCGCAACATGTTAGATTTTTTTTACTTTTAATATTAATTAATTTGTTAAAAAGGGGGTTGTATGGTAATGATCAGCTTATTTTAGGTGACTTATCGTGTGCCTATTCTAAAACTGGTCACCAGAAAAACAAATCTCATCAGGCCCCATGGTGTAAAGTAGACTCGCCAACCCATATTAACTTTAAAATCGAGATTCCCGGCATGCCCTAACTCTATATATATCAGGCCCTAACTTTAAAATCTAAATTCTCATGAGGCCCCATGGTGTAAAATAGATTCTCCAACCCGCATAGACTCTATTTCTCTGGCATGTGTTATGAAAAATGGCCATTCAATGCATTAAAACCTCACGAATTATGTTTTTTTCCCGATCAGGCCAACAAAGTGTTTGCTTTTGCACCACTGCCAACGCAGCGCCACCGGCTGACATCTAACAGAGAGGCAACTTGCACTTAAACATTTGGCAGTTCAGCACTTCTTAAATCAAGACTGACTGCTGGTGAGACACTGTTGTTGTACCGGGCCCAGAGTTTGCTTCTGTCTAAGCAGCGCGACTGATGAGCAATGGACTCGCGAGAAGGTGCGTGGCTGACGGCAAGTCAAAAACGTACTCTTAATTTTAATGAAGTGGGGCAGATACGCAAAACATTTATTCTGCTGAAGACACACGGAGACAATAGCCAGGGGGGGGGGGGCCTAGAGAGACAATAGACAGGGAGGGGCCTAGAGAGACACAGAGACAATAGCCAGGGGGGGGCTAGAGAGACAATAGCCAGGGGGGGGGGCCTAGAGGCACAATAGACAGGGAGGGGCCTAGAGAGACACGGAGACAATAGACAGGGAGGGGCCTAGAGAGACAATAGACAGGGAGGGGCCGAGAGAGACAATAGACAGGGAGGGGCCTAGAGACAATGGACAGGGAGGGGCCTAGAGAAACACGGAGACAATAGCCAGGGAGGGGCCTAGAGAGACAATAGACAGGGAGGGGCCTAGAGAGACACGGAGACAATGGACAGGGAGGGGCCTAGAGAGACAATAGACATGGAGGGGCCTAGAGACAATGGACAGGGAGGGGCCTAGAGAGACAATGGACAGGGAGGGTTTAGAGAGACAATGGACAGGGAGGGGCTTAGAGAGACAATAGACCGGGGGGGGGGCCTAAAGAGACAATGGGCAGGGAGGGTTTAGAGAGACAATGGACAGGGAGGGTTTAGAGAGACAATGGACAGGGAGGGGCTTAGAGAGACAATGGACAGGGAGGGGCTTAGAGAGACAATAGACCGGGGGGGGCCTAAAGAGACAATGGGCAGGGAGGGTTTAGAGAGACAATGGACAGGGAGGGTTTAGAGAGACAAAGGACAGGGAGGGGCTTAGAGAGACAATAGACCGGGGGGGCCTAAAGAGACAATGGGCAGGGAGGGTTTAGAGAGACAATGGACAGGGAGGGTTTAGAGAGACAATGGACAGGGAGGGGCTTAGAGAGACAATGGACAGGGAGGGTTTATAGAGACAATGGACAGGGAGGGTTTAGAGAGACAATGGACAGGGAGGGTTTAGAGAGACAATGGACAGGGAGGGGCTTATAGAGACAATGGACGGGGGGGGGGGCGGAGTCGCTGCCCGCGCCTCCGAGTGGAGGCGATCGCTGCAGACTGAGCCAGAGCGGGAGGAGACGAGGGGGAGTGCGGGGTGAGGAAGACGCGGAGGGTGGAGGAGGAGGAGGTGGATACGACAACTAGAAGGAGGATAAGACGAGGAGAGGAGACGAGGCACGGAAACAATAGCGAGGAAGTAGCGAGGGGGTGACGGGGAGGAGGAGGAGAGAAAGCGACGGAGAGGAGACGAGGAGGAGGGAGGCTGGGCGATGGACATGGCTTGGCTTCTGGCGGTGATCGCTGCCGCGAGTGAGTGCGCTGCTGCTGCTGCTCCCACCTGATGATGGTCGTGATGGTGGTGGTAATGATGGTGGTGGTGGTCGTGGTGGTGGCTCCGCGTCCACAATTGCGCGCGTCATGCGCGTGTGTGCCCGCGCACGCGTGTGTCTTTGTATGTCTGCATCGTCACCAGGGAGACAAAGGCGGCCGGGCGTGGTGCTGGCAACCCACCCCATCGTGTGCCGTGCTGGCCTTCAAAGGTGCTCGCTAACAGCACTTGACCTTATAGTCTGTTAAGGCTATACGGGGGATCTTTGTATTTGTGTGTACATGTGCGTGTATGTACGTGCGTGTTTGTCTTGTATATGTTCATATCGTCACCAGGGAGACAAAGGCGGCCGGGCGTGCCGACCTTCATGGGTGCTCGCAAACAGCACTCGCGTTAGCGGTCTAAGGCTATCCGGGGACTCTTTATCTGTGTACGTGTATGCTGTGTGTATGTGTCTGTGTGTATGTGTCTGTGTGTATGTGTCTGTGTGTCTGAGTGTGTGTGCGCGATGTGTATGTAAGTGTACATGTGCGGGGAGCGGTGGTGGAGTGGTTCGTGCAGAGTTCGACCAATAATAGTGACGAATATCTGAACCGGTTCTGGGCATCCCCTAGGTCGCCTTAAATGAGTACACGATGTGGTGCGTAAGCATAACCACGAGGGAAACAAAGGCGGCCGGGCGTGGTGTTGGCCACCCATCCCCTCGCGTGCCGTGCCGGCCTTCATAGGTGCTCGCTAACAGCACTTGCCACAACAATCTGTTCAGGCTATTCGGGGGATCTTTATATGTTCTAGTTGCTCGTTAACGGCATTTAGCCCAGCTGTCTGTCTAAGGCTACACGGGGGAGCTTTGTGTTATTCTTTGTCCGTGTCTGGAGGCACGTGTGTGTGTGTACGTGTCTGGAGGCACGTTTGTGTGTGTACGTGTCGACGTGTGGGGAGCGGTGGTGCAGCGGTTAGCGCGCTGTGCTACGAACCCGGCGACCCGAGATCGATTCCCGCTCACGGGCCAATACCGGTGCCGATTATCTGATCCGGTCCTGGGCTTCCCCTAGGTCGACTAAGCCTCAAATGAGTACCTGGTTGGGTGTGTAAACATCGCCACTCGGAGACAAAGGCGGCCGAGT